>NW_027507685.1:155348087-155948087 GCF_037356315.1 Lithobates pipiens | reverse complement strand
CTGGTAAGTGCAGCTCTCCCTGCCTTGCAGGGTGGAGCAGCTGGGCATTCTCTGGGAGGTTGATTCGGGGGGGCCCCCCCTCACCCCCCTCTATTCTCTTCCCTGTCCCTGACTCCCTCCTTCCCCCCCCTCATGGGGGGGCTGTAAATGTGCTGAGCGGTGTGTGTGTCTGGGCTCTCACCTGGGGGTTTTAGCTGTGCTGGGTGCCTGGGTCCTGAAGCTTAGTCCCGCTGGATGTCTGTGTAG
Organism: Lithobates pipiens; assembly: GCF_037356315.1. Classification (NCBI taxonomy): domain Eukaryota; kingdom Metazoa; phylum Chordata; class Amphibia; order Anura; family Ranidae; genus Lithobates; species Lithobates pipiens. Next base: position 155,947,841 of record NW_027507685.1, on the reverse strand, counting down.
TCATGCCCCTGTGTGGGTGCAGCGCTGTGCCTGCCACATGTTTTCTCTAGTCCCTCATAGCGCTGTTCGGCAGCCTTTTTAAGTATGGGCAAGGGTCAGCCTGGCTTCTGGCTTCAGTCTGCCATTTTCCTGGTGATTCCCTACTGAGAACACCGGTGGCCATTTTCTTGTAGCCGGACCACATTTTTGTGCTCTAGCAGCTGCCCCTGTGCCCTCTGCTTCCTGTTTAGTCATCACAGGGTGCTGGGAAAGTTATCCTGTGTTCTAAACACATGTGTTTGATCGCCCACCGATCGTGCAACTGGCCGGCCACCGCCACACTTTTCTGCTATCTCTGCATCTGGGAGCGCTGGGGACCATCAGGTATTGCGGTAATACAGCACAGAACGGTCCAGGGTGGTGAGTCCAGCGGGATAGAGCCCCTCAGTCAGCGGCAGCAGGAGGGAGGGACTGTCGCTGTCCTAAGTCCCCTTCGGGTGGCAGTTAGGGTATGGTCAGCATGGCTTCAGAAACTGGTGTTTCTTCCCCCGAAATCCAGGCAATTGCAACCGGGTCACCTGCGGACTGCATGGTCCCTATGGACACCCTTACGGCGGTCCTCAATTTGTTCGTTGCCAAGATAGAGGCGGTGCATGGGAAAAAAGGTGCTAAAAAGCGGCCCCTGCTCCCCCCCTGTCCTCTGGGGAGAGCTCTGACGCAGACTCGGGTCCTGCTGAGGCCGGTGACTCCTGTTCTGTCTTGTCAGATGACGCTGACCAGGACCTTTCGGACAGTGAGGAGGAGTCCCCATCTGGGTCCATGCACGACAAAGCGCTAGTTGGAGCACTTATCACACGCTGTGCGTGATACCCTGAAGATTCAGGAGCCAGCAGATCCCTCTGCTGATGTACCGGTCCCTTTTGGGTCCCGCAAGCCAGCATGTTCACCAAAAGTGTTCCCGTATCTGACTTATTTTGATAAGTTCATTTACAAGGAATGGGGTCGCCCGCAACGGACCTTTTCGGTCCCCAAATATATGGTGGTGCGTTATCCCTTTGAGGAAAGCCTGCTCAAGAAATGGTCATCTCCTCCGGTCGTGGACCCCCCAGTATCCAGGTTAAACAAAGTAACCACGATCCCGGTTGAGGGGACTCCTGCATTTAAGGATCCCACGGACAGGAAGGCCGAGGCGGTGGCTCGTTCCTTGTTTACATTTCCACTCACAAGAGGCTTTTAGTCAGCCCAGTCCTTCGACAAAACGTCCCCAGCCCGACAGGACGCCCACAGACAGTCAAAAACTTCCCTGGAACCACAACCCCAACAAGCCTGCGAACAAAGGTGCTACCACATGAAGGTTTGACCCCACCCATGTCGCGGGTGGGGGGGGTCGCCTTCGGGAGTTTGCAGCCCGGTGGTCCCCCCCCGGTTATCTGACCAATGGGCCTGCGATCTGATTTCCACAGGTTACAAGATAGAGTTTCTCTATTGGCCGCCAAACAGATAATTCCCCTCCAGCATACCCGTATCCCCGGTTTGCTGGGAGGCCCTGTTGGGGGCGGTGAGGGACTTGCTGAATCGGGGGTGATTGTACCAGTTCCCTTTATTGGAACCCTTCCAGGGATTCTACACAAATATGTTTGTGGTTCCCAATAAGGAAGAGGGTACGTCCGATCTTGGACTTGAAAGCCCTCAATCACTTTGTAAAAGTGCAGAGGTTCAGAATGGAATCAGTTCGCTCAGTAGTCGCTGCACTCCATCAAGGTGACTCCCTGGCGTCCTTAGACATCCAGGATGCATACCTGCACATACCCATATGCCTTCGGGATCAAAAATTTCTGCGTTTGGCAGTCGGGGAAGCCCATTACCAATTTGTGGCTCTTCCCTTTGGCCTGGAATCAGCCCCCCGAGTCTTTACCAAAGTACTGGCTCCAGTATTGGCGTTGCTGCAACAACGCGGGATCGCGATCGTGGGCTACGTGGATGATCTCCTCCTGAGAGCATTAGAGGAGGATGTGGCGATCACCATGCAGACCCTACAAGAATTTGGGTGGCTGTTGAACCTAAAGAAGTCAGTGATTGTGCTGACCCAGCGTCTGGAGTACCTAGGTTTGCTATTGGACTCCAAGGAAGTGAGAGTTTTTCTCCATTCAGACAAATTGCAGACTCTCCGATCTGCGGTCAAACTACTGATGAACCGCAAGTGGTCGTCACTCCGCTTTTGCATGCGAGTACTAGGACTCATGGTAGCCTCCTTCGAGGCAGTACCTTATGCACAGTTCCACACCAGAGAACTGCAGAAGGAGATCTTGTTGAAATGGGACAAATCTCAGTTGTCCCTGGATCGACAGATCCAGGTGAGCCAGGCAGTCAGGGACTCTCTGATCTGGTGGCTGAGGTCTCCGGTGATTCAGTCTGGAAAATCGTTCCTTCCTTTGAAATGGACGGTGATCACTATGGACGCCAGTCTATCCGGCTGGGGTGGAGTGATGGGGATTCAGTCGGTTCAGGGCCTCTGGTCGATGGAAGAATCCGAGTTGCCAATCAATCTTCTCGAATTGAGAGCGATCAGGCTGTGCCTCCACACATGGTGTATGAGTCTTCAAGGGCATCCGATCAGGATACAGTCGGACAACGCCACGGCTGTGGCGTACATAAATCACCAAGGGGGAACAAGGAGCTCAGCCGCTGCTCGAGAGGTCAGTCACATACTTCGGTGGGCAGAGCGACATGTACCGGCCCTGTCGGCCATTTACATCCCGGGGGTGGAAAATTGGCAGGCAGACTATCTGAGTCGACAGATGCTGGACCCAGGAGAATGGGCATTGCATCTGGAGATATTCAGACTGCTGTGCCTGAAGTGGGGCACACCAGATGTGGATCTATTGGCCTCCCGTCTCAATCGGAAGGTGCCAAGATTCATGTCCATGACAAGAGATCCGTGGGCAGACGCGTCAGATGCGCTGGTGGCTCCGTGGGATCAGTACCAGCTGATCTACACCTTTCCTCCACTGAAACTGTTGCCCCCTCTGCTTCGCAGAGTGGAAGCCGAGGGGATTCCAGTAATCCTGGTTGCCCCAGATTGGCCTCGGCGGCCCTGGCACGCAGACCTGGTGCGTCTGGTGGCAGACGCTCCCTGGCGACTGCCGTTGCGGGAGGACCTCCTATCTCAAGGTCCAATCTTTCATCCTGCTTTACCATCGCTGGCTTTAACCGCATGGCTATTGAGAGCCAGGTGTTGAGGAACCAGGGTCTGTCGGACTCAGTGATTCCAACTATGTTGAGGGCACGGAAATCTTCTTCTCGGAAAATATACCATCATACCTGGAAGGCCTACATCTCCATGTGTTATGAGAAAGGGTGGCATCCGCATTCCTTTTCCATAGCAAGGATCCTGCTGTTTCTCCAGTAAGGAGTTGACCAGAGATTGGCATTGAGCACCATCAAGGGGGAAATCTCAGCCTTGGCTGTCTTTTTTCAACTACCCTTGGCATCGCACTCCTTAGTGAGTACCTTCGTTCAGGGGGTACGACAAGTTGTCCCTCCGGTGCGCCCACCATTACCCCCATGGGATTTGAACCTGGTGTTTCAAAAACCGGCGTTTGAAAATATCAGGGAGATTCCCCCTGTTGACTCTTTCCCAGAAAGTGGTCTTTCTAGTGGCCATCACATCGGCCAGGAGGGTTTTGGAATTGGCAGCCTTGTCCTGCAAGTTGCCTTATCTGGTCATTCACAGGGATAAGGTGGTATTGCGTCCGCAACCGTCCTTTCTACCGAAGGTGGTCTCGGCTTTTCATATCAATGAGAACATTACCATCGTTGTGTCCTAAGCCGAAGCACCCCAAAGAGGTGGCCCTTCACGCTTTAGATGTGGTTAGGGCTCTGAAGGTGTATTTGTCTGCCACGGCTCCCTTTCGGAAGTCAGATTCACTGTTTGTTTCGGTGGCTGGTCCAAAGAAGGCTATGGCAGTCTCGTCGGCCACCATTTCCAGGTGGATCAGACAAATTATAGTACAAGCCTACATCTTGAAGGGTCAGGGGCCCCCCTTTCCAGTTATGGCCCACTCTACAAGGCCAATGTGAACTTCTTGGGCCTTCCGACACCAATCGTCGGTCGCTCGGGTGTGTAAGGCGGTGATCTGGTCGTCTGTCCATACGTTTACCAAGTTCTACGAGGTAGACGTCAGTGCATCGGCTGATGCCTGTTTTGGCTGCAAAGTTTTGCAGGCGGCCGTGTAGTTGCAATATATATGCAATCGATATTTTTTCCTGGTTTTTTGATAAAAAAGCAGTAGTGTTATGTTAATGCACTGTTGTATTACTTCCGCAAATGGTTGCGGTTTTGGGGTTCACTCCTGTTGAGGATACCCGGTTATGTGGTGGTGTTTTTTCCACACACTGCCTGTTTTTGGTGGGTTTAGTTTCACTATTTCCCACTTGCCATGGTAGATGAAGTTTTTTATGCTGTTTTCCCATCCCTCGTTTGGCACTGCTTGGGGACGTCCCATTTTGTTACAGAGAGGAGCTGTGTTGGTCGGTGAATATAAGAGAAAATAGGATTTTTGTACTCGCCTTTTCTCTGTAATTCACTGACCGACACAGCACCCGCCCCTCCTTTTTTCTCTTTACGTTATACTGCTTGTTGACGTACTGAGTTCTGCCTGAGCAGGCTGTGGGGTTGTAGCCTAGGGACCGCCCCATGGGCGGAACAAAAAATTCTGAAGTGTTGTATTACAACTTGCCTAGTAATCTCCAGTGATAGGGCTGACAACCCATTTTGTTACAGAGAGGAGCTGTGTCGGTCGGTGAATTACAGGGAAAAGGATTTTACGGTGAGTACAAAAATCCTATTTTTTAACGTCCTGCCAGTGCATCCCCTCAGTGTGAAAGCACTCAGCCTTCCACACAGACTGCAGGGGAGCCGTTTTGCAGGCACTTTACAGGTGCTATTTTTAGCCCAAAAGCGCCTGAAAAACGTCCCAGTGTGAAAGGCGTCTAACTGTTAGATTTTATGAGATGCAGGGGGGAAAAAAATAAATAAATAAAATCGGCCTAACATATCGGCCATCAGCCGCAGCGATTTCTAAATATCGGCATCGGCCAGAGAAAAACCCATATTGGTCGACCTCTACTGTTAACCAGAGCTTTCAACAGGTTGAAATCCATCATGATGGATTTGTGTAAAGTTGCGTAAATTTGCATGATTTAATATGTTTGCTTTAAGCTGTGTCACTGGAACAGGTGTTCTCGTTAGAAAATGTTCTCTTATCTCCTGATCTGTCAAATTTGGGATTTTGTCATCACTTTCTGTCTTTGTAACAAGATGGCTACAAAGAAAAAGGAAGAGGGCAATTCCCCCCTTTGAGGGTAGAGAAAGGAAAAAAATAAACTGACAGAGGTTTTACTTGCTTTGATTGTATCCAACATTTAAGACGTTGGCTTTAGATACACTTTATCTATGACTGGATCTGTCCATCAAGGAGTATAGTTGGGGTACAAGTTGGCACAGTCTTTGGAATAGCTTGAATTGGAAGCCAATGAGGAGGCTGATAGAGGAAACATGGAGGGGTGGCTGGAGAGAAAGTCTTGCAGCGAAGTGGAAGACCAAGACGGCAGTTATCAAGTCGAGAAATTAAGAAAGTATGAATTAGACCTTTGCTGGTTTCTTGAGATAGGCATGAGTGTCTTTTGGAGATGTTGTCCAGAAGTAAGTGGCAGCCACTGGGGATATTTTGGACTTTAGGAATAAATGAGAAATTGGTGTCAAGGGATACACAAATGCAGTATACATGTTCAAGTGGAATTCCAGGCAAAATACCTCTCAAATGTTTGTGCATACCATGTGAATACTTTTGGTATTGTGCATTATTGTTCATTATGTCAGTAAAATTATAGATGAACCTGGTTATCCTGCCATTTCTCAATCATCCTCTGCATTTCTGTTTTGGAATGAATAGGCTAGATTGCTGCTGGGGATTGCTACATCCTTTATGTGCTGTTGTCCCCTTACATCTCTTTTCCTGTGCTGTTTGTACATGCCCAAAGCCACTAGTATTACAAAATGCAGGTAAATGGGGTAAATTGTGCTTACTTGACTATATTGAACAAACTTTAATTTGAAAATATTCAAAATCAATTAAAGCAGAACTTTACTCTTTGCTACTTTATCTAAAATTCATAATTTACCACATTTTGTAAATGATTTTTTTTCATTTATTTACAAATACTTTTCTTACAAAATAGCTGGAGCTTCAACCTTTATTGCGAATGATGTAGCCCCAGCTAAACACAGTCTCCTGGGATGCTTGCGCCATGCATCTTAGGAAGCTTTGGGGAATTGCACTGCTGGACAATGTACATCATGGTGTGTCCTCAGGGTGTCGTCAAGAACTAGGAAGAGACAGCTTGCTTCTTGATGATGTAAGGTAGAACGATAGCAGCACTTGACCCAATGTGTGGCAGCAGAGCAGTGGATTACGCCATACAACGCTAAATTTGCCAGGCATGTATGTTTTTTTCAGACAACCCAGAGGAACCCTTAAAATAACTTTCTAGTCTTAGGGACCCCCTGCTAAAATGTACTATATCTACAGCTCATGATACTTTAATGTGATGGTCAGCCAGTAGAATGCTCCTTACACTTGATGTCATTGGGAAGAATTACCCCCTTACAAATAGATAAAAAGATCATTGGTATCAGTGGGAACTTATCTGAAAGGCAGAAATTACTCATTGCTCAGGGAACCCTTATGCCCCATACACACTATCAGAATTTCTGCTGATTTTTTTCCTTCAGGTTTACCAGAACCATGTAGTAGAGAGGCCTGCCTGATTGCATACACATTGAAACGCCTAAGGTTTGACCTCATATTATATGGTTTTGGTAGATCTAAAGGAAAAACTCAGAAGAAAAACTGATGTGTGGGGCTTAAGTAAAATCTGAAGGAACCCTAGGATTCCTTGGTACCCTGGTTGAGAAACCCTGCTCTAAGGCCTCATGCACACGAGGCTCTTCTGAACGCTTTTCTCTTGACAGGGCAAAAGCAGCATTTTTCAAATTGGTTTAGATGCGTTCAGGTGCATCACACATTTATTAATTTAATTGGCCAGAATATTAATTTAATCTGGCTTTTGAAATGAATAAGCGCTAAATGCCCCTAACGTTCAGGCACATCAAGCATTTTTTATGCCCAAATGTCCCTCTCCTTAGCACGATTTTGGTGCCTTCAGATTTTTGTCTTTAAACGCCTCTGCCCCCAAACTCCTCTAAAAATCTGTGTTTGGACAAGTGTAAGGCTCACCGCAGGGTAAGCCTGTATTTGTAGGAGGAGTCAGGCTGCATAAAGCCTGCCCTCCTCCACCTCCTCCTCGTTGGACGTCGGATCTCGTGTGGCTGACGTCACTTCCGGCGGGTCGGAGGAGGAGGACTTTTCTGCTTTGGAGTTCATGGATGGGGATGCTTGTGGCCCCCGCCGGCTCCGTTTATGGGCATCTGTCTGCTCGGGGGAGCCTTCTTTCTGCCCGCCTCTTTCTCCGGCCGCCGCCCACCCGCCTCCTTCTCCCGCTGTGCCAGCCTCTGGTTTCCCCCATGTGGTGCTGCGGGGGGGGGGGGGGGGGCGCTTCACCCACCGGCGGCTGTCTGCACGGGGAGGCTTTCTCCCAGGCTTCCTCCGTGTGATTCTGCCGCGGGCGCTTGTCTAGTGGGGGGCTTGCACCCGCCGATCCTCCTGGCGGGGGGAAGGGGAGGTATTCGGCCGCGCCGGCTCCCCTTCCCCCCCCCCCCTCACATATGCAGTGCGCCCGCAGTTTCTCCTGGTGGGGGGAGGGGGAGGTTTTCGGCCGCGCCGGCTCCCCCTCCCCCCCCCCACATATGCAGTGCGCCCGCAGTTTCTCCTGGTGGGGGGAGGGGGAGGTTTTCGGCCGCGCCGGCTCCCCCTCCCCCCCCCTCACATACATGGTGCTACCGCCGTTTCTCCTGGGGGGAGGGGGAAGTGATAGGCCGCCTCTCCCGGGGCTGATCCAGCTGTGGGGGGCGTCTGTATGCTCATCCAGCTCCATGATGGAGCCGCCAGCGGGTGCATTCAGTTCCTTGTACTGGGGGGAGCTCCACGAGGGGGACACGCCGTCCGCCCGTTTTTTCCGCTGGGAGGGGGGGGGGATTCGGCAACCATCAACTTCCCTGTCCTGACTCCACGTAGGGGCCGCCCGCCCGCTTCTCCCGCCGGGAGAAGGGGGGGGGGTTTGCTGCCGTCAGCTCCTCTGTCCTGGGTTCTCCTGGGGTTCCGCCGGGAGAGAGGGAGGGGTTTCGGCTGGCCGCCGGCTCCCCCTCTCCCCTCGCATCTTCTTGTCCACTCTAGTGCAGGGAGACGGTGTGTATTTGCACACACTTTGCCCGCGGGGGCGGTGGTAGTGAGTGTGTTCGGCGGGATAGAGGAAGAAGAGCATATGCATGCACTTTAAAGATGGATCTCCTACTTAACTAAAATGATCCAGCGCCACGTGAGAGGGAAATAAAAGCGTTGGGAAAGAATCGCACGCTGGAAGCTTTACAGTGCCTGGAAAAGTATTCATACCCCTTGACATTCCCCACATTTTGTCATGTCGGATGAAAAAAAAAAAAAGAACCTGACTAGGGTTCTACCTCGCCGCCCCGCCTGAGCTCCACGTGGCGTGCCCAACCCCCGCCTGAGCTCCACGTGGCGTGCCCAACCCCCGCCTGAGCTCCACGTGGCGTGCCCAACCCCCGCCTGAGCTCCACGTGGCGTGCCCAACCCCCGCCTGAGCTCCACGTGGCGTGCCCAACCCCCGCCTGAGCTCCACGTGGCGTGCCCTGCCCCCGCCTGAGCTCCACGTGGCGTGCCCTGCCCCCGCCTGAGCTCCACGTGGCGTGCCCTGCCCCCGCCTGAGCTCCACGTGGCGTGCCCTGCCCCCGCCTGAGCTCCACGTGGCGTGCCCTGCCCCCGCCTGAGCTCCACGTGGCGTGCCCTGCCCCCGCCTGAGCTCCACGTGGCGTGCCCTGCCCCCGCCTGAGCTCCACGTGGCCTGCCCCCGCCTGAGCTCCACGTGGCCTGCCCCCGCCTGAGCTCCACGTTCTCGTGTTATTCACGGTTTTCCCATACAGTTTTACGTTCTGGTGCATTTTATGGTTTTCCCATGCGTTTCGGTCCCATGCGTTCCGGTTTCAGGCCATTCACGTTCTCTTAGCGGTCACGTTCTTAAAGCATTTGCGTTTTCATGCATTGGCATTTTCTTGCAGTTGCGTTTGTCATGCATTTGCATCTTCTTGCAGTTGCGTTTTCATGCAGCTGCATCTTCTTGCAGTTGCGTTTCTCAAGCAGTTGCGTTTCTCAAGCAGTTGCGTTTCTCAAGCAGTTGCGTTTCTCAAGCAGTTGCGTTGCTCAGGCAGTTGCATCTTCTTGCAGTTGCGTTTCTCAGGCAGTTGCTTTTCTCAGGCAGTTGCTTTTCTCAGGCAGTTGCTTTTCTCAGGCAGTTGCTTTTCTCAGGCAGTTGCATCTTCAGGCATTTGCGTTTCTTGCTTTTGCGTTTCTTGCATTTGCGTTTCTTGCATTTGCGTTTCTTGCATTTGCGTTTTGTTTCAATTACGTTTTCATGCAGTTATGTTCTCGTTCATTTACATTCTCATGTAGTTATGTTCTCATTTCGTTTTCCGTTCTCATTCGAGTTGACGTTCTCATGCTTGTTGGTTTCAAGCACGTTGCTTACTGTTCTTACGCAATTTTGTTTTTCATGCGTTTTGGGGTCTCTCATGTGATTTACTTTTCTTATGAAGTTGTTGTTTCTCATGCAATTTTCGGTTTCTCATGCATTTGCGTTTCTCGTGCGTTCGCAGGCAGTTGGCGGTTTTTTAACGACGTACAGTTCTTACGCATTTATGGTTCTCAGGCATGTTAAAATTCTCAGGCTATTTACGTATTAGATGTTGTTTACGTGTCTCACGCAACTTCTTGCGTTTCCTGTGTTTCTGACGTTTCCCCATGTTTTTATAGCATTTTCTGACGTTTCCCGTGGTTCTGACGTATTCCCATGGTACAGTTGACGGTTCATGCAACTACGGTTTCTCATGCTTTTTATGTTTTTCTCTCACTTTCCAGGTTTTCTCTCACTTTCCAGGTTTTCTCTATTGCTTTCCAGGTTTTCTCTATTGCTTTCCAGCGTTATGCGTTTTGCGTTTCATGCTTTTTGGCATTTCATGTTTTGCGTTCTCATGCAGTTATGTCCTCGTTTCATTTTACGTTCTCATGCACTCATGTCCTCGTTTCGTTTTTACGTTCTCATGCACTCATGTCCTCGTTTCGTTTTTACGTTCTCATGCACTCATGTCCTCGTTTCGTTTTACGTTCTCATGCACCCATGTTCTTGTTTCATTTTAACATTCTCATACACTCATGTTCTCGTTTAGTTTACGTTCTCATGCATTTTATGTTCTCGTTTCGTTTTACGTTCTCATGCGATTATGTTCTCATTCGATTTGACGTGCTTATGCTTTGTTTTCACGCACGGTTCTCACTAGTTTTACATGCAATTGCCGTTTTCTCATGCAATTCAGTTTATGCAATTCACGGTTTCCATGCAGTTCGTGTTTCTTGAAGTTACGGTTCTTACGCAATTTTGTTTTTCATGTGATTTAGGTCTCTCATGTGATTTACATATGAAGTTGGTGTTTCTCATGCATTTGATGGTTTTCCATGTAATTTTACAGTTTCTCATACAATTGCGTTCTCGTGTGTTTTTGCTGGCAGTTGACGGTTTTTAAACGACTTACAGTTCTTGCGCTTTTATGGTTCTCATAAATTTATGGTTATCAGGGTTTTTTACGTTTCTCATGCAATTCACGTATCGGATGCATTGTTCATGGCTGTTATTTACGTGATGCAACTTCTTGCGTTTCCCTTGTTTCTGACGTTTCCCCATGTTTTTCTAGCATTTTCTGACGTTTTTCCATGGTTTTGACGTATTCACATGTTTCCTTACGTGTTGTCCGGTGTTTCCTTCCGTATTTCCCATGTGCCGCACGTTTCATGTCTCATGCCTTTCATGTCATTACCCTTGTGTAGTTTCATGATTCTCAGGCTTTTTTATGTTCCTCATGCTTGTTAGTGTCGGATGTATTGTACGTGTCTGATGCTATTTACGTGTCTCATGCATTTTCTCGCGTTTCCCATGTTTCTTTTGTTTCTCGTGTTTTCTTGCCTTTTCTCGTGTTCTTACTTATTCCGATATGCAGCACGTTTTGTGTCTTAGGCTTTTCTTTTCTCTTGTGTACCCCCCAGGGTTTTCTTTTATGTTTTTCATCAATTTGTGAAGCCTGCATTTCCTAGGCAGGTCGTGTTTTCTAGCAGCCGCGGTTCTTAAAGCCGCTCACGGTGATCGGTTCACGCTTCTCATGTTTTCATTCAGTCACGTTTCCTTATCGCAGGTTTCGTTTTTGTCGCAGGTGTTTTTGTTTGATCACGATTCTCTCGCTAGTTGTGTTCCTGATCAGTTGGGTGCCATTCCTCACTATTTACTTTAATTTCCTAGCTGCGTCTCCGGCCAGGAGTTGTCCTGGGGTATGGAGGTTTGGTTAGTCAGTTTTTCACTGATCCACGGTTTTCTACTGGCTCAGGGGCTTTCGTGGATCACGGGGCCCGGGCTAGTATCTGTAGGCTCGGGTCTCAGAAGCAGGTTTCCAGTGACGCACTTTCTTGTCAGTTCCAGTTGTGGTAGATTGGTTTTCCATTTGGTTGGCACTGCAGCCTCGATCATTGGGTTTTGTTTTAAATTCCAGGAAAGCCCATGACACTGCTTGGCATGTTTCCAGGTTAGGTTTCCAGTCCTGATGGTGAAACGTCCAGTTCCCTTTGCTTTTCTGTTTTGTTTTAGTTTCCTTTTTTGGCTCCTCCAGCTGGTATCAGCCTTCAGCACTTTCTGGGCGTATCCAGTTAAGTCCCAGCATTTCATGTTGAATGATCTATCAGGTTGTTTTATTTTCGGCTTTTCCGTTTGAAGCCATCCGGGTCTCCAGCGGTGGGGACTCCCTGCTGTGCTTAGCTGGTTTTCCATGGTGGGTTTCATTTTATGACGTTCACGTACTCTCAGGTTTATCTTGTGTTGGTCGCTGGGTTGGGCTCAAGGGGGTGCTATAGCTGGCCTTGTGATTCCTGAAGCCAGGGGAGGGGCTACTGCCTTTCTTAGCGTTTCCTTCTCTGCGGCAAAGGCATAACTCATTTGCCACCACTCCAGGTTAGACGTTATTCACTGGGTCATCTGGTTGTTGAGCTTTCTTCCTACTGTGTTATTTTTTGGCCCCTTTAGGCATACTGACCACGTGACCTTTGGCACACTTCAGGTCTTTGTTTCCTTGTTGCTCTTTGTTCCTTTCCTCATCATCCACAGAGTGACTCTGAGTACAAGTGTAAGGCTCACCGCAGGGTAAGCCTGTATTTGTAGGAGGAGTCAGGCTGCATAAAGCCTGCCCTCCTCCACCTCCTCCTCGTTGGACGTCGGATCTCGTGTCCCACCCACCCATTCCCTTTTTCTTTTAATTTCTTTCTTTACATTTCATACTTGGGTATGCCCCCTTTAGGCATACTGACCACGTGACCTTTGGCACACTTCAGGTCTTTGTTTCCTTGTTGCTCTTTGTTCCTTTCCTCATCATCCACAGAGTGACTCTGAGTACAAATAGGGGTTTATTTACCAAAACTGAAGAGTTTAAAATCTGGTGCAGCTCTGCGTAGAAACCAATCAGCTTCCAGGTTTTTTTCGTCAAAGCTTAATCGAACAAGCTGAAGTTAGAAGCTGATTGGCTACCTTGTACATCTGCACCAGATTTTGCACTCCAGTTTTAGTAAATCAACCGTAGAGGCTGACATACAGGGGTGTTTAGGGGGAAAAAAAGCAACCGCAAACACCTGTAAAATGGGCATTTTACAGCTGCAGTGTGTATGAGGCCTAGGACTGGCCACAGATGTGTCAGTTTTTTCATTCAACCAGTTGGTTGAATGGAAAAAACTGACCCGATTTCCCCCATCCACACATTCATCCTCCCCAATGTGTCTTTGTATTCTAACAGCACGGAGACTTTCTTAGTGTCTGAATATACTGATCGATGCTGCAGGTGCCAGTACAGTGCCAATACATGGTTTTATATTTGGCCAGTCCCTGAACCAGCTAAATTTAAATTTCAATCCACCAGCTTAACTGCTAGTGGACGCTTGGTTGTATATAAGGGCCCTTTCGTACACAGGCACTCTGCTGTGTTCAGCAAGGGAACCATAAACATATTCCCTGCTGAATCAGAGCAGAATCGGACAAATGTCAGTTTTGTGACAAGCATGCTCAGTCAGTTGTTGTCCACATTTTGACACTCACTGTGGAGGACCCGTGATGGCTCTTTGGCCAGCCGGATGTAAGTCCATTGGGCACAAGTCCATTTATATCAGGCTACCTACGATCTGTCACGTTTGGGTTTGGAAAATGTAAAATTAAATAGTCCTTTTCTGTTTTGTTTTTTGCACCTGTACGTACTCGGAGCTAGGCGGATGTTTACGGAAACAAGTCCGTTTACCTCTGGCTGCCCATAGAACTGCATGGAGCTTTTGATCAGGTCCACCTGAAAAACTGAGACGGCCCTCAATGGAAAGCCTATAGGCATCACTACTACTTTAAGTTTACAATTGAAGTAATGACAGAAGGTGGTTTGGTTTAATTTTGGAATGTTTACATTTTAAGAAAATTAGTGGAGAAATGTGTTTCTGTTTTATCCCTAATTACCTCCTATAACATATTTATAGAGGAATGTCCTCCCTGGCCAAAAAAAAAAAAAGATGCATTGCTTTATTGTTGACCTCAATCAAAATTCATTTTGTAAAGCAAAAGCATTGTGGGATTAGAGAAGTACAAAGCCTGTGGGTACGAAATGGTTAATGTACAAGATGTACAACAATTCATGGAATAAATCACTCCCGGATTCAGACATCTGTTCAGTTGTGTTTGAGTGCTCAGACATCATATTCTTCCTCCTCTTTGTTTCAGTGATCGAGGATTGAGTCTTATCTTCATTGTTTCCTTTCCACTATCTTCCATTTTCCTTCCCCCCTATCTTCCATTTTCCTTCCCCCCTGCCTCATCTCCCTCTCACATTCTGCTCTGCGATTCTCTCACTTTTAGACACTGCACCATTACCATGACAGTTATCTTTAATGACAGTATCTCTGCCCTCTTCCTACTTTGCTGACTTGTTTCCATGGTAATGGATGGTTCCTATTTCCCCATCAGGCTCTGAGAAGGAAAGTCTTATGCATAGGGCCCAGCCCAGACAAGCCACTGGCTGGGGGGTACTTGGTCCTGTCATATGGGATATTTTTATTTAGGATGGCTGATTGGTTGAAGAAGCAAATTTCCACTTCAATGCTTATAGCTGTTAAATGATGTCTAAGCAGCATAAACACAAGCGATAATGTACATGAATAGCCTTATAGCAATCAATTAGGTATCAGTTTTTTTGGTCTAGACCAGAAGGAATATTAGGTTACCTAATTAATAATAATACCTGATTGGTTTCTATAGATTACTGCATGGTATAAAATGGGAAAAAAAGGTGTTTGCCCTGTTTAATAACTAGTGGAAAAAATGGTGTCAATAATTGTGTCCAATACTTTCAACATATATTACATAAGAATATGACATAAAAAAAAGCTTAATGTACCACAACAATATAAAAAATTATATTCACTCTATTTGAAAAAAAAATGCAAATAATAGCCCTAAATGAGCCAGCCTGTGAAAAGAGTTCAAATTTGTTGCTCCTGTGTAACTAAACAGGAAGACCATTATAAAAATATCCAAAGGCTATGCAACTCGGTCATTCAGAAAATATTTGAACGCAAGAAGACCTTTTCATAAATATATATATTATATATACACACACATTTACACTGAACAAAATTATAAACGCAACACTTTTGTGTTTGCCCCTATTTATTATGAACTGAACTTAAAGGGGCGTTCCGGCCAAGATTTTTTTTTTTTTAAGTCAGCAGCTACAAACTCTGTAGCTGCTAACTTTTAATAAGGACACTTACCTGTCCAGCGATCCCGCAATGTTGGCCGCCCCGAGGCCGATCTGTCCATGGGATCGGCTGCCGGCGCCTCCATCTTAACGAAGGGAAACAGACAGTGGAGCCTTGCGGCTTCACTGCCCGTTTCCTACTGCGCATGCGCGAGTCACACGGCGCATTGTGAATGGTCCATGTCCCAGAAGGCAACGGGGCCGAAGCTCTGTGAAAAAAGAAGATGCAGATTTGGAAGACTGCCTAGCAACAGTGGTTTCAGGTAAGTTAAACTTTTTTTTTTTTTACGATAATTAATGCATTTTTTTATTTTTTTTGGGTGGCCCTCCACTTTAAAGATCTACAACTTTTTCTATGTAAACAAAAGGCCTATTTCTCGCAAATATTGTTCACAAATCTGTCTAAATCGGTGTTAGTGAGCACTTATCCTTTGCCAAGATAGTCCATCCACCTCACAGGTGTGACATATCAAGATGCTGATTAGACAGCATGATTATTGCACAGGTGTGCCTTAGGCTGGCCACAATAAAAGGCCACACTAAAATGTGCAGTTTTATCACACAACACAATCAGCATCTTGATCTTGAATTGCAAAATTGGTAAAAAGCTAAGGGCAAGGCTACTATAGTGCTACTCCCCACAAGCTTTGCCCTGCAGCCAGGAACACAGGCTCATTCACATGTTTCTTCAATGATAAATTTAGGGGTGGTGGTGTTTTTATTTTTGGAGAACTTGGATGTGGTTGGGAGAACTAAGTGGGATATTCCAAAACAGGAACTATGTACACTTGAGGACTCAGATAATCTTTCTGGACAAGCTATATTAAAGTCTGTGCTTGTAACAAACAGTAGACTTCAGCTTTAAGGTAGTAATAGTAGAGGTTATTGTAAACTTCTTTCTTAGAGCCACAAGAGCAGTCCCTTTAAGTAGAAGATTCAATGGACAAAGCTCTTCCAGACACCAGACACTGCCCCCTTTAACTAGACCCACAGCTGACTCTCTAGCACCAGAGGGGTGGCAAAAGCACAAAGGTCCCCAAGATCTCTCAGAAATGTCTGTACTCACACAAGGCCCCCAGCTGGTTTCCTCCTTCCACCTTCCAAGGGACACCTTACTTCGGTGATACCAGACTAGATCTTCATCGGACAAGTCCCCTCAGCTCTCTTTCTAGCACCAGGGTCTCAGCATCCTAAGACCTCAGGTCACCCACCTAAAGGCCTCACAACAGCAGACATAGCAACATTGCCTGGTAGGGCACCGTTGAACAACAATCTTGTTGTTCAGCCATTGATATCAACTGTTTTCTGCTCAAGTGGATCTGTAATCATTAATTATATTCCTATATCATATTTTGATTGTGCCTATTAAATACCTTTGCTGCAGAAAATAGTGGTCAATTCTTCCTTAGTGGCTGATCCCAGGAGCATTAGCATCAGTCAAGTAGTATCTACCAAATGGGCTTAAAGACAGGAGACTGAGGTTAGGAAGAGCCAGCCTGTCAACATCCTTGCTTAAAGTGGTTCTAAAGCCTATACATTTTTTACCTGAATGCATTCTTTACATTCAGGTAGAAAATGTTTAGGTGTTAGCCCCCCTCCCCCCTTACTAACCTAAGCCCTCATTCGATCCAACGCTGTGCACGTCTTCAGCTCTTTTCTCCCCTCACTTATGGATCTTGCTGGCTTTGCTGGGGAATCGTGAGCCATTGGCTCCCAGTGCTGTCAATCAAAGCCAGTAATGGGGGGGCGGGGCCAAGTCCTGCTGTCTGTATCAATGGATGCAACAGCAGGGCTCGGGTGCGAGCATGCGGATGTGTGCCTCATGGGAAGCGGCTTCTTATGGGGGCACTGAACAGAGGGAAGGGGGCCAGGAGTGCTGGCGGTGGACCCGAAAAGAGGGGATTCGCACTGCTCTGTGCAATTCCATTCCAAATATAGATTATTTATTTTTATTTATTTTTTTACTCTTACAATCACTTTAAACAGAGACACTTTCCTTTAGTAGAGAGGCACTTTAGAGGCCTGGCAAAGTTGTTCTCAGAGAGGGGCTTTTGGCTTTGAAAACCAGTGTAAATTAGAAAGTGTGTAAAGTGTTTCCCTGACCCCTAACCTTGCGCTAACAGTTAACTCTACTCTGGCCGAAAGCCAAACACTTAACCTGATACCTAACTTGTAACTCTTAGGCCGCGTACACACGCGCGGACTGTTCGCCCAACTTTGTCCATCCAACAGTTTCGGCAAACAGTCCGCTCAAACTTAGCATGGACGGACATGGCCACACACGACGGACGAACAGTTTGCTGAAACCGTGCGCGATGACGTGAACGGCACGTACGACGGGACGAAAAATACGACGTCCTATACACTGCATTATAGCTTTCGGCGTGAAAATCCTTTCTGAGCATGCGCGCAACTTTGTTTGACGAACAAGCCTACACACGGGCGGACTGTTCGCTCAAACAAGGTTTCAGCGGACAGTTTTTCGGAATTTCCGAAAAACCTTGTCCATCCAACTGTCCGCTGAAATGGTCCGCTGAAAGCCCACACACGAGCGGACTGTCCGCCCAAACACTGTTCAGCGGACAAAGTTGGGCGAACAGTCCGCCCGTGTGTACGCGGCCTTAACCTAACTCTCAAAATGAACCCATGACATTTAACTGTATCCTCTTCCCCTAACCTTAACATGATCCAAATTTTGTCTTAAATCTTTTGTCTCAAATTAACGCCTAACTCCTAAAGGGGCACTGTCATCAGAGATTATTCAAGGTCGTCATTACTGAACTCTGCTTTGAGAATGCTAGTTCTCTGACAGTCATCTTGATGCTTTGACACAGAACAAGTATAGAGATGAGTAGACTGGCACTTTTCTGACACTCAGCATGCTTGTTGTGACTAAAACATACTGAGGTCAACACCGCTAAGCATTTTGTACTTAAGAAGGTGCCCTGCAATGGCCCCCATACTTCTTTCATAACAACCACTTTATGCAAACACTAAGGTGACCCCTAAAACTGTCTACTTACCTTATTTTCCCCAAGAAGTATTGATTTCAAAATGTCACAGTCTCTACCTTGGAGCTCTTAAGGCTTGTGTGTCCTGAAATTAATTAGCATTATAACTACTATAGCTAACAGTTATTTTATAAACCACTTCAGTTCTTGCACCTTTTTTGAGTAATTTTGACATTTATGCCATGGGGCTGTTTATTCTGTGATAACTGTCATTAATTAGGATAACACTATACCTATATTTCTTATTTCAGGATAAACCAGGCTTTCTTTTGGTGATTTCATATTGCAAAAATATCTATTTTCTATGCAATCTATAAAATAGTATATAGAAAAAAAAAATGGTGTTACTGTAGATAAACAATATATATTTAACTATAGTTTGTCCAATTTGACACTAGGGGGGTTATTTACGAAAGGCAAATACAAAATACAAATGCAAAGTGCACTTGAAATTGCACTGAAAGTGCACTTGGAAAGTGCTGTAAATCTGAGGGGTAGATCTGAAATGAGGGGAAGCTCTGCTGATTTTATCATCCAATCACGTGCAAGCTAAAATGCTGTTTTGCTTTCCTTGAATGTCCCTCTCAGACATACAGCGACTGCACGTCCAAGTGCACTTTGCACTTGTATTTTGCACTTGTAGTGCAAAGTGGAGTTTCCTTTAGTAAATAACCCCCTAAGATTGTGTTTTCTGTAATAAAATTACTATTTACAAATAAAATTGAAAGTTTTTTATGTTCATTTTTTATTTTAAAAAAACGTAAAATGAGTAAAAATAAAAAAAAGTTAAAATATTATAGGTTTAAAAACAATTTGCAGAAAAGTTATATCTAAAAGGAGAAGGGAGTGAAAGAGTTAATTATAGATGATTAGAATGAACTAAGGGCTAATTAGAATAAAAATAGGAACACATTTATTTATTGTTTTTATTGTAAGGTTGTTTTAACAATGTTATATGGAAATCAACGTACACCCCTTTGATATGCAGATAAAAACAGACTAATTACAAAGTAACAATGTTACTTTGTGTCTCACTACTAAACAGTGTTTACAAACGCTAATCAAAAGGGCCCATTTTTTACAGCAATGGCTAGAGTCTTCTGCTGTAATTACACAGCAAGTCCCTATAAAAGTGGCCGGGGGAGCTGCAGCAGTGTGTGCTACATTTTGTACTCACTGTGTACTTTGATTAAGATTTTTTCAGAGATGCCTAGCACTCCTAAGGTACAAGACTGGGTAATGTAGAAATATTGTTACAACTAGTTACATTTTGTCTGGTTGGAGCTTTGTGGGTGACTGATGTGGTTTTCCTAGGTGTAGCTTTATACACAAAGTAGTCATTTGTGTATAAAAAAATCTTCCTCCACAGGGGTTGATTTACTAAAACTGGAGAGTGCAATATTTGGTGCAGCTCTGCATAGAAACCAATCAGTTCCTAACTGCAGCTTGTTCAAATAAGCTTTGGCAATAAAACCTGGAAGCTGATTGGTTTCTATGCAGAGCTGCACCAAATATTGCACTCTCCTGTTTTAGTAAATCAACCCCACAGGAACAACTTTCTACTTTTGCAGTCAAATTTGAGAAAACATTTTTATGTTTTTATGTGTTCCCATTCACGCATATATTTCCTACAATTTGGATGTTTGCTTGGAGCAGGCCTTGGGTAGACTGCAAGCTGCTGCAAACAATTTGAAATCAAAGGAAATTACATCTGTCCCTACTGACAAAGAGGAATAACTTTTCCTTTAGGCTTACCAAAACCATATAATATGAGATCAAACCTAAACACTTTCAAATTGTATGCAATCGGGCAGGCCCTTATACTACACGGTTGAAGGTAAATCTAAAGGATATTGAACAAGAAAGTTGTATAATGTGTAGCCAGCTTTAGTTTGCCCTTACTATCATATAATGATGAGGTCAAGCTTCTAGATCTTACATCTTTATTAGGACAGAAAGTGTAGAAATCTAGTTTACAACTTAAAATGAGATCTACCAGCACAGAGTACAGAGGTGGTAGCACACACCTTCTGAGACCTACTTATCAATAACCAGGACAGTTGTGGATACTGGACATACTATGGATGCCCAAAAAAATCATCAAAATACAAAAGGGAGTGTGTTGGGTGCCCTGTCTGTATGCTCCTCTGCTGCTCAGTGCAAACTGTCAGTTCGGACATGAATCTGATCACATGGGTGTGAACACCCATGCAATTAGATTCTGGTGCCGACACAAAAAAAGGGTCCTGTGCGAGTTTTGTCCAAGTGTGATGCAAATTCAGCCATACTATCTGTATGGCTGAAATCGCATCGCACAGACATCACATGAGGTGTGAATCACATGCGATATCGCACAGCACAATGGTGTGAACTGGGACAGATACAAAGTAAGGCCTCCTTTTCACAGGCGGCAAGAGGTTTACTCATCATTCTGCCAAACAAGCCGTCGGACTTTAAAATAGAACATGTTTCAAATCTGCCCGATGGACTACATTTCTATCGGGAAAACTGTTCATCTGTATGCTGGTCCTACGGACCAAATACGACACAAGGGAAGCTATTGGCTACTGGCTATTGAACTTCCTTTTTAGTCCCATCTTACATCATCACGTTCAAAACAAACGGACTTTCGAACGGACTTAGTCCATTCGTGTGTGGCCAAGTCCATTCGTTCGGAAAGTCTGTCGGAACTCAGCCGAAAGTCCGTCGGACCTAGTCTGCTGGAAAGTCCAGTTGTGTGTATGCGTCATAAGTGTTACTAAAGGCAAAACTTTTGTTTTAGTTTTGGATAGAGTGGAGATGGATTAGAACACCTTTCAGATTTTCATTGCTGTCTGTTCCCCCGTTAGAGAAATTCATCCTCTCTATTTGTCTTGTTTACCTTTATCACCTGAAAGTGAAAGAAAATCTCAAATTTTGGATTGTCCCCAGAAAACTAATAGAGGGAATATTTTTCTAATGGGCACACTAGTTGCGGTTACCCTGGGGACAACCAGGTATTACCTAACTTTTAAGAGATTTCCTCTCACTTCCTGTTTTTGCATGGGACGGGCAATGAAGGGGAATTTCCCCAATGGGACACAGATGGCAAAAAAATAAATAAAATATAGAGATTATAACCCTCCAAAATTAAAAAGGTTTGCCTTTACTTTAATCATACAGTACAGGTCACAAGTTTGACATTCATAGACCTGGGTTACAGGATCATACCTTTAGGTGATTGGACAGTGGCAACATTTTTGAGGACAAGTCCCCTGGTTGTCCCCCTTTAACCCTACTGCACTCGTTGAGTCCTCAGTTTTTTGCTAGTGCCCTAAAATGGTGGACATCTTCCCCTTATGCAGAAATCAATCTTATCTTAACTAATTTATTATTGGTCTCAATTTTCTTTTTTTTTTTTTAGTGTATGGGTTCCATAAAAAAAAAAAAAAAAAAAAACTTTTTTCAAGACAGTAGCATCAAAAGAAAGTTTTTCCTTAAAGTGTTTGTAAACCCTTACATATACCCAGTGAAGTGACTGGCCTCTGGAGACAAAAACACACCCTCCTACATACCTTTATTTATCGGCGTATAACACGTGTCTGCATATAAAATGCACACCAATTTTAAGAGGGAAGTTACAGGAAGAAAAACTTAAAAAAAATAAACCACTTTGAAGCAAAATAATGGTCAGTGATCATCAATGCAGCCTGATCTGTGCCCGTCTGCAGCTTCAGTGCAGCCCAATCTGTGCCCATCTGCAGTCAAATCAGTGCCCACCTGCAGTCTCAGTGATCATCTGCAGCTTAATCAGTGCCCACCTGCAGTATGTTCAGTGTCCATCTGCAGCATTGCTCAGTGTCCATCTGCAGCCTTGCCATCATATATGCTGCCATTGAGGGATAGGTGGGGACGAGCGCTGCCGAAAGGATCTCCTCTGTAGTCGGCTCAGCGTCACGCCCAGTCCTGCCCCTTGGCTCGAATCCTATGATGGACATAATGCTGGTACAATACCAGGATGTCCATGCTAGGAGCCATCCAGGAGGGCGTGACTGCACGCAGAGCTGAGTACACAGGAGATCCTGCTCTTTTTTGCCAGCGCTTGTCCCCTCCTTCCTCTCGGTGGCAGCCTATATCGGCATATAACACACGATTTTCCCCTTATTTTAAGGGGGAAAAATGCATGTTATACGCCGATAAATACGGTAAGTTGTTCCTGTTTATGTGCAGTCTTCTCTACATCCATTCAAAATGCTGAATTTATAAAGCTTGTGTGATCTGTCAGAAAACAGGGGGCGGAGAGCTGGAGTCACAATCTGCAGAGCTCAGTGAGGAGAGCTCTGAGACTTGATTGGAGGGAAGGGACACATCCTCCTTCACACAGCACACAGGAACAGAGATTAGGCTGTCCATCAGATGAAGGTCCCTCCCATGTCACCTTTTTTTTCTTTTGGTGTCAGGAAAACTTGTCAGAAGTGATTCATGCTGATATCAGAGGAACGCAGCAGTATACAGAAATGACAATTGGTGCTCTTAATTGAGACAAGTACACACTATAGAGGGATATGCTTTGTTCATATTTCATGTCTGAGGTTTACAACCACAACCAAAACAATATATGCATTACTCTATTATTTGTGAATCAATAGTCCAACCGCAGTGCTGTACACTGACATGCAATCCTGTCCAATGTGCTGCGATAAAATGCAGCATGTTTACACTTTGTCACAGGTCACTGCAGTGCAGCTCCAGGCTATGTTGCTGTGTGTATAGGACACATAGAAAACAATTGTTTTATGTGCATTCTAGAAGTGACTGACACTCTTCCAGTTTGTAAAAACCTCCATTCAAAGCACTGTGTGTGAATTGGCCCTAATAGTAGTAGGCGGCTAGAAATAAATGAAATATAGTGTGGAAATGTGTGATTTTATATATACATAAATACAACAAAAAAAACTACCAGTGATACTACATATACGTACTAAGTAGCCAGTACTCCGTCTGTTTATTCCAGCAGGTCCTGTTTAGTCTGCAACTGAATATGACCTGACTAACTAGTAACATTTTCTCTCTGAGAATCTTCTGTATGAATGTAATACAAAATCACCAGCAACCCCCCGCCTTAGGTAAAGATAGGGTTGCCACCTGGTATTATACTTGACTGGTAAACATAGGACTTGTTGCCAGCATCATCGATCTGAAGGAATTCAGAATGCTAGTATTTTATCCTAGGAATGTTAGCAACCTTGTCTGTGTAGGAGTATTGTAGTAGGTAGTAGCTTCACAGACCAAGCCCGAACACACATGGAGTCAATAGTAAAGGTGGGTAAAGAACCAGCTGGGCATTAGACATATCAGGACTCTAAAGTTATAGGAGATTATCAGTGGCGGCCCGTACATTAAGGGAACATGGGCGCCGCTCCCTCTCTCCTGCCACCCCCTCTATCACCAATAGATAGATTCATACATTGCACAAATCTATCTATGGCTGCCGCTGCCACCCCATATTCAGGCTCCCGGACCCTTTTTAGGCGCAGGGCACCTGAATTACTGTGGCGGGGGTGTTTTTGAAGCACCTGATTAGAGCCGTGACCGGGAAGCGCCATGCTGGAGGCTTGCAGATCACTCAGCTGTGTTAGAAAAGCAAATGACTATTCGCTTTCCTAACACTAAACCGCCTCTCCGCCAATCAGGTGCTCGGGTCTGTTTCCTGTGACCTGATTGGCTGAAACGACAGGCGCCGCTATTGGACGCCTATCAGGAGGAGAGAATGGGAGATGAGGACGGCAGGAGATGCATGGAGGGCCCGGGGGGGGGGGGGGGTCACACTGGGGGCATTCAAGGGCACAGTGGCAGCGTTTGATGGCACAGTGGCAGCGTTTAATGGGCTCAGTGGCTGCAATTGATGGCACAGTGGCAACATTTTATGGGCACAGTGGCATCGTTTGAGGGGCACAGTGGCTGCAATTTGATGATTTTTTTTTCCTAAATTTTTTTTTCTGCCCCCCCCCCCCCAAAAAAAAAAATTTCGAGCACCAGACACCACTGGAGATTATTCTTATAACTAGGTTAGGGGATACGAATCATATGCGATTCCCTGAATTTTCAGGTGACTCGACATGTCTGCTCTTCATGTGTAACTTAAACAAGATTTTCCTCCATCCCCCTTCAGCTGTTTGCTCAGTGTAAGGATCTACCTTTGTGTTATTTACATACAGCTAAAGAAGTGACAGATTTATAACTAGTCTTTCTAGGTGCACCGCAAATGACTTGCGTGTGACAAATGCCATACTCTTTTGAAGGCATATTTTATGTTTTTCCTCCACTCTTTAAACAGTGATTTGTGTTTTCCATGTGTAGTCTCTATAGGGAATGACAGAATAGAAAAGTACACACAGACTAGCATTCAGGATGTGGTTTTCGATACACTTGGATGAAGCTGATTAGGTCACTAAATGGTGAAGGGAGTCACCGTGAGCAGAACTATAGAACATGTACCCTCTTCTGTAGACCTCACTTGGGTCGGGGTTGACACTCCATTCCACAACTGATAGATATCTATGGTACTTCCTGTACTTAGAGGGATATTTGATGGTTGCCACCAATAGTACAATGGTGAGAACTCTAGCTACATAAGTGGGGGCTCCATTGGGGATACACAGTAATGGCTAATTTGCTGCTCCAGTCTCAGTGGAGCACACAGGGTTAGTGTAATGAGGAAGCAGACAACTGTCAAAAATAAAAAATATTTATTTTAGCTGGTGTTCCACATTTTTTGCAGAGACTTGGCCCACAGTTGCCTCAATGACGCAAAAAGGGTCGATTGAAATAAACTTTTGCCAGGCACTACAGTTGCACCATTTCTTTAAATTGTTAGGACCGGCAATAAACTACCGATGACAACTAGAGGTCGACCGATATATCAGCCGATATTTGTCGTTTTTTAATTAATACTCATCGGCCGATTGTGCTGCTCGACTTGCAAATGCCTTCTGTAATAGAAGTCAATGCAAGTTGCCTGAAGTCTTCAGTGGAAGGACTTCTCCTTTCTGGGCAGTCTGCCAAGAAAAGAGCAAAGAGATACAATGTTTCTTCTTATCTTCTTATCAATGGCCTGAACTCCTTTGTAAAAGTTTTGATTACCTGTTTTTGTGTATTTAATGTTAGACCACTTGACCACTGGGCACTTAAACCCCCTTCCAAACCAGACCAATTTTCAGCTTTCGGGGCTCTCACACTTTGAATGGTAATTAATTCAGTCATGCAAAACTGTACCCATATAAAATGTTTGTCTTTTTTTTCACACATATAGAGCTTTCTTTTAGTGGTATTTAATCACCGCTGTTTTTTTTTTTTTCTTTGTGCTATAAATCAAAAAAGACTGAAAATTCGGTAAAAAAAAAAAATATTTGTTTCTGTTAAAATTTATTGGCAGAGTACTGCAGAGTATTGCACAGTGTTGGCAGAGTATTGGCACTGAGTGCTGTGGGCTAGATGTGTAGTGCCCACAGTGCTGTTGCCATCTCTCTGCCTCTCCCCTCGCACTGTACCGATCGGTACAGAGAGGGGAGGGAGGAACCGGCGTCATTACATGACGCCGGTTTGTTTACATGTGATCGCTCCGTCATTCGATGGAGCGATCACATGGTAAACGGCCGCTACTAGTGGCCGTTTACCGCGATCTGTGATCTGCCTGGTCTTCCGGACCTGGCGGTCACGGATGTTTGCGGGAGCGCGCCCCAATTTTGGGAGGACGTCCATGGACGTCCACCCAGAAAAACACGACCACGCTGTAGCCGTCTTACGGCTATGGCACGGTCGGCAAGTGGTTAATATATAGTTAATTTTTTTTTAAAACTATCTAAATTATACATACAAGTGGACTGATTGGAGGTTTGTTTTGTTTAATAAATGTTTAAATGTAAGAAATTTTCTGTATCACTTATTACTTAAGGCTGCTTTCATGCTGGAGGGGGCAGGTGTTGACGGTAAAATACTGCTAGTTTTAGCGGCGCTTTACCGTCATTTTAGCGGCACTATTCGGCTGCTAGCGGCTACTTATAACCCATCTAGCGGCCGAGGAAGGGGGTAAAAGGCACCCGTGAAGCACCGCCGACAAATCGCATTGCAGGCGCTTCGGCAGCGGTGCCCATTTATTTCAATGGGCAGGAGTGGTGTACACGGCTCCAAAGATGCTGCTTTCAGGACTTTTTTTTAACGTCCTGCCTGCGCATCACCTCAGTGTGAAAGCACTTGGGCTTTCACACAGACTGCAGGGGAGCCGTTTTGCATCGCCCCAAAAAAATTGGCATCATATATTGTCC
This sequence comes from Lithobates pipiens, assembly GCF_037356315.1. NCBI lineage: Eukaryota > Metazoa > Chordata > Amphibia > Anura > Ranidae > Lithobates > Lithobates pipiens. Next base: position 155,921,478 of record NW_027507685.1, on the reverse strand, counting down.
ATCGGCCACCGCAATTGCTAAATATTGGCATCGGCCACAGAAAAACCCATATCGGTCGACCTCTAATGACAACTGACTATGTTTGAACTATACTGTAAGGAGAAAGAACCCCTCCCCCCAACAATCTCTAAGATATATGCGATGCTAATTGCCCATTCAGATAATTTCAAGGTGCCTGGAATTGGAGAGTGGGAGAGAGATCTTGATAAGACCTTTACGCCAGCCCAACATCAGAAGATAATATATCTTGTGTTGAATTCATCGATTTGTACACAAACTCGGTAGTCTAATTACAAATTACTGACAAGGTGGTACTACACCCACTCAAGACTTTGTAAGTTCTTCCCAAAGGCTTCGGACCATTGTTGGCAAAGTAATAAGGAATGGGGACTTTGGTCCATATATTCTGGTCGTGTCCTAAGATCAGACAATACTGACTAGAGGTACAAAGGATTTCCCAAAAATTCACAGCTTTTCCAATACCAGATGACCCTGCTTTTTTTTTTTTTTCGCTCCATTCACAAATCCCTTTACAGACATATAAGAACTCTGTTTTGTGTAATTTAGTTAATGCTGCTAAGGCTGGTGTTGCTCTTTGTTGGAAAGACCCTAGGCCACCATCGATTGCATTATGGCTTAATAGAGTCAGAAACGGTGCTATAAAGGACTTAGTTCTCTCGGCCTAAAATAGAAAAGAGCAGTATACCGAAACCTGGACAGCTTGGAACTTATTTGCGTATTCAGAAGAAGGGGAACACAACCGGGGAATGAGTCCGCCCGTCTTTGAATCTTATAACAATATGGAATAACCCCTAGTACTTTTTCCTGTTAATTATCTGCTGATTAGCCACATGAGGAGGGATTGACCGCTGTTTGCTCTGGGGTCTATCTCAGGGTATTGAGTGTTGGAAAGTTAACAAATAGAAGAGGTAAAAAATCATCTTTGGGTGAATTGATCCAGAGATCTCCAAACTGGAATTTTGGTTTATGGTGAGAGCAACTGCATAAAAATAGCCACAGAGCACCGGGAACAACAACTGAAATTTCCTCCACCCTTTACTTCACTTTCACTCGCAGTGGACACCCCACTAATTTATAATCACCTTTTTGAGGGACACTCTTTACTACTTTTAAACTTTTTAATATTTTTAATTATCATTCTAATTTCCATTTTTTGCTTTTTTTACTGCTAAATTTTACCACATTTTTTCACCTTTTTGTATCTTTCCACTTATGTAATATGTACCTTTCATCACAGTTACACTACGTGAGGACTTGATACGTGTAACAGATAAATCGATTCTTTATATATTTTTATTTTTATATTTATATATATATATTTTGTATACATATTTCTTTTATATACTAAGCTTTACTTTTCATTTATATAGGTTTGTCACAATTACCAGAATTTATTCACTAGCACCTTGCACTTTATATAATTTTATGCTGTTACAATTGTTTAATGATTTATGCATTTAGGATATGTTATGACACTTATGGTCTCTAAAGGACATAATAATTGTTGACACTTATTGACACATACATCTATTTTACTTTTATTTTATTATCCAGCCTGCTGGAAATTTCTTGCTAATTGTATACCTTAGTCTCCAACCTTTAAAGGGTATAGCGCCAATCCTATTTCCCCCCCCCCTCCCTATTACATTGAGTACTTACTCTTGGAGGATATCAAGAGGAGGAATAAGACCGTAAGGGTCCTTATGCCTAAAAATGATAGACGATGAAGGTTGTTAGCCAAAACGAATGAAGGATTATAATAGGGCAAACATAATATATATGATATACGGTAGTGCATGTTTATACCAGGGTGAAATGTGTGTATATATAAATAAGATTACATATTTATACAAGAAAGAATAAGGTGTGGAATTAGAAGTTAAATGGTGTTAATCTAGACCAAAATTTAAAGTAACGGGTTAATTTCTAGTTCCTCATTCAGCCCACTCGTCATAAGGGTATCTGATCTGTATATCCAGTAGGATTCTCTTGTGCAAAGGCACCTGAAGAGTTCAGCTGCTGGGAAATTATTGGGTATTGCTTTGATTATCCAAACTTTCAGGTCAAGGGAGGAGTGTTTGTGGTGACTGAGAAAATGTTTGGGGACACTATGTTTGTCAGACCCAGTGTCCACTAGTAGGCGCCTGTGTTCCCCAAACCCTTTACAGAGTGTATGGATTGTGTAGCCTACACATTGTAGGCCACACAGGCAGGATAGGCAATACACCACAAACTCTGAGCAAGTATAAATGTTGGATATGGGATATTTTTGGCCCTTGGACTGCAATTCTTTTTGTCTATAGGTGTCATGTGAGCAAGTCAGGCACTGAGACTTATGACATTGATACATGCCTTGAATGTAGAAAAATGTCAGGGGGGGGCACTGGTGAAGGAAGAAGTTGGTTTTAATCTGCTAGGTGCAATTTTGTTTTTTTAGGTTCCTGACTCGTCTGTAAGAGATGAGGAATCGGGCTGAGATTGTGGATTGAAGGTGTGGGTCCTCTTGTAGAATGGACCAATGCTTTTGGAATATGCGTTCCATATTTCTAAATTTACTGGGAAAATTGGTTGTGAATCTCAATGGTTGTATGGATGTTTTCTATCTGTGGTATTGCTTTGTTGTCAGTAAAACGTGAAGGCTTCATCTATGAGGGTGGGTGGGTAACCTTTCTCTAAGAATTTTTGTTTAAAATGTTGACCATGGGTAGCGTAATCTTCATTTCTAGTACAGTTATGTTTGAGGTGGCAGTATTAGCTTTCGGGGATGTTCTTGATCCAATGAGGGTGGTGACAACTGTGATAATGCAGATAAGAGTTGCCTGCAGTTGGTTTGGTGTAATTTTGGGAATGTATGATACCTTGATCATGACTGTCAAGTTAAGGAAAGCTAGAGATTTTTTGCACAGACTGAAATGAACGATAAACCCATAGCGTTGATATTACAGTGGGCTACGAATTGTGGGACCATCCTAAATGATTATGACATCATTGATATATCGGCCATAAAATGTCAAGTGTGAGGAAAAGAGATTGTTATGCCAGCTGTAGCGATTCTACCACAGACCCATGGTTAGATTGCCATAGCTTGGGACAAAGTTGGCTCCCATGGCTGTGCCATGAGTCTGTAGGTAGAAGTCGCCATTGGATTCAAAGTAGTTATGCATCAAGCAGAACTTCATGGCTTCCAAGATGAATTGGGCTTGACTGGTGTTCAGCATAGGGTTGTCATTAAGGAATTGTAGTACAGCTCTCAAACCAACCTCATGTGGTATAGAGGTATACAGGGAGACTACATCTAGGGAGAGCCATATGTAAGATGGTTCCCAGGTGTCATTTTTGAGAGTTTGTAAAAGATGTATGCTGTCTTTGATGTATGAAGGTAAACTTTGAGCTAATGGCTGTCGGAATATATCAATATATATATAAATAGAGAAATAGCTTGTGATTCTCTCCATGGCAGCCTCTATGGGTCTACCAGGTGGGTTTGTGGGATCTTTTTGAATTTTGATAAAAGTGGAAGTGATAAAAGTAAGGTCTGTGGTAGAATTGATGTTTAAAGAAAGCTTTTTCAGATTTATCTATGCTTCCATCTGTGGAGGCCCTATATGTGTTTTTATGATGAAGGTTGGGAGAGGATCTTTGGATAATTTGACATAAGTGTTAGTGCCAGAGAGTAATGATTCTTTAAGATAGTTAGACTTGTTTTAAATTACAAGGCCACCACTTTTATCTGCCTGGGAGTTCTGAAACAATGCCCTACAAACCACAGAAGAGGATCTCCTCCATCAGATTGGTGTCTGTATGGATGTGACGTGGTGAATATTTGCCCTCCCAGCAAGGTCACACTGCTTAGCACTGTGTAAAATAACAGCCTCTAGCTTACAGCAATTAACTGAATTATAATTTTATTTTTATTTCATTTTCGTCACTGAAAACATGCAGCTGACGAAAACTACGGCAAATATTTTTCGTCTACAAAATTGCCACTGATTGAGATAAAGTTAATAAGGGGGGACGGGGACGCACCAGAATGCATCAAAAGGGCACCAAAACGCATAAAAATGCGCATGCAGAAACAAATCCAGAATGCAGAAATTGTGGTGTGAACTGGCCCTAAGACTTGATGTGTACCATTCTACAGTGGTGTGAAAAAGTGTTTGCCCCCCTTCCTCATTTCCTGTTCCTTTGCATGTTTGTCACACTTAAGTGTTTCGGAACATCAAACCAATTTAAACAATAGTCAAGGACAACACAAGTAAACACAAAATGCAATTTGTAAATGAAGGTGTTTATTATTAAAGGTGAAAAAAAATCCAAACCATCATGGCCCTGTGTGAAAAAGTGATTGCCCCCTAAACCTAATAACTGGTTGGGCCACCCTTAGCAGCAACAACTGCAACCACGCGTTTGCGATAACGTGCAATGAGGCTTTTACAGCGTCCTGGAGGAATTTTGGCCCACTCATCTTTGCAGAATTGTCCTAATTCAGTTACATTAGAGGGTTTTCGAGCATGAACGGCCTTTTTAAGGTCATACCACAACATCTCAATAGGATTCAGGTCAGGACATTGGCTAGGCCACTCCAAAGTCTTCATTTTGTTTTTCTTCAGCCATTCGGGGGTGGACTTGCTGGTGTGTTTAGGATCATTGTCCTGCTGCAGAACCCAAGTTCGTTTCAGCTTGAGTACACGAACAGATGGTCGGACATTCTCCTTCAGGATCTCTTGGTAGACAGCAGAATTCATAGTTCCTTTTATCACGGCAAGTCTTCCAGGTCCTGAAGCAGCAAAACAGCCCCAGACCATCACACTACCACCACCATATTTTACTGTTGGTATAATGTTCTTTTTATGAAATGCAGTGTTCCTTCTACGCCAGATATACTTGGACACACACCTTCCAAAGAGTTCCACTTTTGTCTCATCGGTCCACAGAATGTTGTCCCAAAAGTCTTGGGGATCATCAAGATGTGTTCTGGAGAAATTGAGACGAGCTTTGATGTTCTTTTTGCTCAGCAGTGGTTTTCTCCTTGAACTCTGCCATGCAGGCCATTTTTGCCCAGTCTTTTCCTGATGGTGGAGGCATGAACGCTGACCTTAACTGAGGCAAGTGAGGCCTGCAGTTCCTTGGACGTTGTTGTGGGGTCTTTTGGGACCTCTTGGATGAGTCGTCGCTGCGCTCTTGGGGTAATTTTGGGCGGCCGGCCACTCCTGGGAAGGTTCACCACTGTTCCATGTCTTCGCCATTTGTGGATAATGGCTCTCACTGTGGTTCGCTGGATTCCCAAAGCTTTGGAAATGGCTTTATAACCCTTTCCAGACTGATAGATCTCAATTACTTTCTTTCTCAATTGTTCCTGAATTTCTTTGGGTCTCGGCATGATGTGTAGCTTTTAAGGATCTTCTGGTGGACCTTACTGTGTCAAGCAGCTCCTATTTAAGTGATGCCTTGATTGTGAACAGGTGTGGCAATAATCAGGCCTGGGTGTGGCTAGAGAAATTGAACTCAGGTGTGGACAACCACAGTTATAGTATGTTTTAACAAGGGGGGCAATCACTTTTTCACACAGGGCCATGATGGTTTGGATTTTTTTTCACCTTTAATAATAAACACCTTCATTTACAAATTGCATTTTTTGTTTACTTGTGTTGTCCTTGACTATTGTTTAAATTGGTTTGATGTTCCGAAACACTTAAGTGTGACAAACATGCAAAGGAACAGGAAATGAGGAAGGGGGCAAACACTTTTTCACACCACTGTATGTAGCATTTCAGCTTTATGTGCACCAAGATGTACAGTGTATAAGTGATATATTAGTCATTCTGTGGCTGCCAGACACACTCAGCTGACTGTGAGGCAATACAGTTGTTTTCCAAAACATGTCTAAGCTTCCCACATTATTCGCAACAAGTTGAGTAACAGAAATACATTATTTAGGCTCAGCTTACTGATGCATGTATAGAACAGGCCCTTTCCAAGATGTAATAAAAGAGGAGGTACAGCCCCTATGAAAAATAAAAAGTCAGCAGGTACAAATACTGCAGCTGCTGACTTTTAATATATGGACACTTACCTGTCTAGGGAGCCTGCAATGTTGGCACGGGTGTCGGGGGCAGGTGCTGCCATTCCTGGTAAGGGAACTCGGCAGTGAAGCCTTTTCGGCTGCACAGCTGGCTCCCTACTGCACATGCGCGAAGCATGCTGCGCTTTCTAATTGGTCTGTCGGCAGAGGAAGGAGGAGGGGCCTGAGCTTCTGGGAGACCAGCCTGCGGCCCCATCTCCCAGGAGTGGGGAATAGTACCTGTCAAAAACGGATACCTGTTCCTCTCCTCCCCCCTGGAAGGTGCCAGATGTGGCATTCCATTAGGGGCAGCCCAGTCCGATCTTCGGGCCCCTCCATGCAGAGTGCTGTCAGCTCCTCCTGTGGCTGTGGAAGAGAGGGGCACATGCCGAACACCCCTGTGACACCTTAAACACCTCATTGATCCACACCGACAACAATCCTGACCTGTCGGTGACCTCATCTGGTATCCCTGGGCATGGAGCCTGCACACAGCCCCCCATTATCTCCAACACAGGGTAGGAGAGCCGGGGTGGTGACTGGAGGGAGGTGGCATGCTGGAGCAATGGGGGGTGGGGTCAGGTCCGTCTCCTACACCCCCCCTTACCGATAGAGCACCAGTCGCCACTGAACTCCATTATCCTCGTTCCCAGCCAGAATCATTTATCCCTCTCTATAATCTATCCCCATCCCTGCCTTGAATCATTCATCCCTCTCCTGGAGAGGGATGTGGATAATTCAGGGTGGTTATGGGGATATATTGGGATAAGAGAGTTAAAATAAAAGTGGGTGCACAGAAGGACTTGGTGGTATGGCCAGTAGACGGAGTTGGTGGGACAGCCAGTGGGCGGGCCCTGGGAAATATTGACTTCGGGGGGCCAGGCCTAAAGTGGTATAAGGTATAAAATTTCTGATGGCTGTCCTGTATGTGTTACTCGGGTGGCAACAGGTTAATACCCCACTGTATTTGCCATAAAACACATTGATAATTACTGTGGATGGAAGTGGGGAAGAGTTTGAGGGAAGAGCAGCAGGCTTCAGAATCTAGCAATTGTAATAACTTTATCTTGATTGTGTTTCCTGCTTTGTTTACCTCTTGGCATTTTAGCTAAATTGAGCTAGAAGACTGTAGAAAATGCTGGGGATGTTAAGCCTGGGTCTCACTATATAGTTCAGAAAACATGAGCCTTTTTTGTTGGTCTGTTCTGTTAAAAAGAAGCTCTGCATGTTTTTGCAAACCTTTTTGACACCAGGTTCTTTATTGCTATTTTCTACTAGGCACCACCTCCAGCTCTAATGCCGCGTACACACGACCGGACTTTTGGGCAGACTAGGTCCGAAGGGATTAGTCCGTCGGACAATCCAATCGTGTGTGGGCTAGCCCGATCGTTTTTCGCCTGCCTTCTTGGTATACACTTGTATTGCTTGGTTACAAAACTGAGGATTCCCAGTAATGGGAGGGGTTATATAGGGGAGTGCACCCCTTAGGGGCGTGCCAGTGTCCAGCACCCGTTGGTCCGATATAACCCACATAGCAATTACTATGGCTCTGTGTCCCCTGATGTACATCAAAGAAAAGGAGTTTTCAGGTAAGCTGTTTTAAAAATCCAATTTTTCTGTTGGTCTGTTCTGTTAAAAAGAAGCTTTTGGCAAACCTTTTTGACAGCAGGTTCTTTATTGCTATTTTCTACTAGGCAACACTTCCACTCTAATGCCGCAAATACACAACTGGACTTTCCAGCAGACTAGGTCCGAAGGGATTAGTCCGTTGGACAATTTGATTGTGTGTGGGCTAGACCGATCGTTTTTCGAAAAATAAATCCGACGGACCTAGAAATAGAACATGTTTCAAATCTATCTGACGGACTCAATTCCAAAGGACTAAAATCGGGAAACCCGTTCATCTGTGTGCTGGTCTAACTGACCAAATATGACCCAAGGGAAGCTATTGGCTACTGACTATTGAATTTCATTGTTTAGTCCCGTTTACATCATCACGTTCAAAACTAACAGACTTAGTCCGTTCATGTGTGGCCAAGTCCTTCGGAACTCTGCCGAAAGTCTGTCGGGAAGATCGTCGGACCTAGTCTGCCAGAAAGTCCGGTGGTGTGTTTGCGGCATAAGACCCTGTTGGGTACAAAAGACTTTGGAATATTATAGCTCTGTATGATCTTCATAACACCTCCACCCATCCTAGGTTGAGGCAGAATTGTTATACTGTTTAGGCACTCTTTTTAATTATGCTTGCTTTGCATTATCTAAATACTGTACCTACTTTGGTTAAGCTGTATTTATTTGTCAATTAATCTTATATGTGTCTGTACTACATTTTTATATAATATAAAATAATATATTATATTATTTTTTATATTTTTTTCTGGAACAAACAAAAAATTTACTGAATGGTAAAAAAAAAATAATAATAAAATAAGCTATACGTATGAAACAGAAAACTGTTATAAGGTGAATGCCTGGAATTCTTTTTAAAATAAAAAAATAAAAAATATTTCCATGCATAAAGCAGATCATGGGCTGTCTCTAATAGCAAATATCAGAATTAATTGATGCCAAAATAATCATATGACATAAGGGGTGGAGCTTGTGCAAAAAAGGCATCATCATCAGGTTGTATGTAGGGAGGAGCAATGTTTAATTGGAACTTTAGTTTAGATTTAGGACTTGAGCCACATATTATTTTAACCCCTTTTTTGGCTATCTTCTTTTCATTTCCACTCCATTGACATTTTGTATTTTCTTATTTTCCGTCATATTTTAGGTCTTTCCTTTTCTTCTCTTAGCTGGGTTGTGATGACTGCCCCTTCCCCAGCCTTGCTCTCTTTTTCTATGGCCTCTAATCCGGATTTACCTTAAAGGTGCAGATTGATATTATGCACAACAAGATTAGTCTACCAGCTATCCAGGGATTACACAGTCACAGCTCTTAACTCATCTTTGTAAGTTCATAGGTTAAAGGGAACCGGAGAAGTGACTGGGGGTAGTTGCTGTTGGTCCGTTTTGAAAACTTCTCCTTATCATATACCAGGGCATTAGAATGTTTTAGTTCAGTTATACACAAATTAGAAGTAACACGGCGGTCATTGTAGTTGCTAGCTTGTAACAATTGTGTATACAGCAACTATATATATAATATAAATGTGTGTGTGTGTGTGCCATTCATTGTTAACGACACCCCAAGTGTGCCATACAAAAAATACAAGACACACAGCTCAACAGGGTGCGTGAGCTGCTTTGCATTTGTTGTACATAGGGCAGCCTATTGAAAGGAATGGGCGTAGCACAACAGGCATATGGGTGCTGTCTGACTCCACAGATCATAGTGTGAATGGGGCCTTAAAAAGAGAAGTATGGCTTTTTTTTATGCATACTTACCTAGGTGGATGCAACATCAGACTGATGGTGCATCTGTCACCGGGTGTCTCTGCACCGGGTGTCTCTGCACTGAGAACCATTGGTGGTGTTGAGTGGCTCGGTTCTCACTCCTTCCCGAGTGGAGAGATGCTGCTCATCAGTCATCATCTCTCCTGCTCTGATCTTCCACGTTCATTGGAGCGCTGAGCTGTGGAGGAGCGGCCACCTCAGTGGCTCACTGAGACTGCCATCAATCAAGACAGCTGGCAGACTCAGACTTGGGAAGTTGAGATGACGCGCTGCCTGCACTGATAGCAGTGATGTCAGCGGAGAGCAGACTTAATTTACATTATTTTTAAATACAACTAGTGTTAGTACTTGAACATGCCTCATGTTGTTGCCTACACAATAGTATTAGGAACTGCATGCAAATATGTAAACAAGGTGTGCTGTGTGGAACTATGCAGACAAGGAACATGTTAATGGGCAGTCTACTTTATTAGTTACAAAAGAGACATGGGCCTTGTTATGCCTCTGTATGATCTGTAGTTCTGTTTGGCTTTCCATCCACGTGTATTTATCTAACTAGATCACACATGACACTCAACTTTCTGTTTCCTGGCTGGCAGCCCTCTGACCATGAATAATTAAGAAGAGAGTGATTAGACAGGGTTCCAGTAGAGGAGAAGGACACACATGATCCCAGGGATATTGATTAAGTTGCAGATGGATAAGATGAATGCATACCTATGTGACATTACTCTGTACTAAATAACTCTGTTGAGCATTATTTGCATCTGATCTGATCATTCAACGGGTAAAATAAGTATTGAACACATCACCATTTTTCTAGGTAAATATATTTCTTAAGGTGCTATTGACAATACATTTTTGCCACACGTCGGTAATATCCCATGCAATCCATACATACAAAGACATCAAAACAAATAAGTTCATAAATTAAGTTATATGTAATAAAATAGAATGACACAGGGAAAAAGTATTGAACACATGAAGAAAGGGAGGTGCAAAAAAGGCATGCATGAAAAGCCAAGACACCAGCTGAAATCTATCAATAATTAGAAAGCAATCCTGCCCCTTGGCAGTGCTAATTAATATCCTGGTTCAGTATCAACTAGGGATGCACCGAAATTTCGGCCGCCGAAACATATTGTCCGAAAATGCCCTTTTCGGCAATTTGCCGAAAGGGAAAAATGGCCGATAATTGAGCCGAAAATGGGGCAGGGCCTGGGCGGTGCGGAGCCCGCCCCCTCCCCTGGTGCCGCCCATCATGGGAGATCTATAACGCAGGAGAGCCGCCTCCGCTGTCTGGTTTAGTAGAGCGCCGGGAACATCACAGCTTTAATTTCAATAGCTGTGTGTTTCCCCGTTGCGCGCCATCGCATACAGCCCCTCCCCCTTGTCCGGGGAACTGTGATAGACAGATTACCCATCCAGATTGGACGGGTGATCTGTCTATCACAGTTCCCCCGGACAAGGGGGAGGGGCTGTATGCGACGGCACGCGATGGGGAAACACAAAGATATTGAAATTAAAGCTGTGATGTTCCCGGCGCTCTACTGAACCAGACGGCGGAGGCTCTCTCTTCGCTGCATCACTGGCTGCACGGGGACAACACACTGGCTGCACAGGGTACAACACACTGGCTGCACAGGGGACAACACACTGGCTGCACAGGGGACAACACACTTATCTCTTTTATCATGTCGCCAGTCTCTGACCACCTCCTGTACCATGCCGACAGTCTCTGACTACCTCCTGTACCATGCCGCCAGTCTCTGACCACCTCCTATACCATGTTGCCAGTCTCTGACCACCTCCTGTACCATGTGGCCAGTCTCTGACCACCTCCTGTACCATGTCGCCAGTCTCTGACCACCTCCTGTACCATGTCGCCAGTCTCTGACCACCTCCTGTACCATGCCCCCAGTCTCTGACCACCTCCTGTACCATGTCGCCAGTCTCTGACCACCTCCTGTACCATGTCGCCAGTCTCTGACCACCTCCTGAACCATGTCCCCAGTATCTGACCACCTCCTGTACCATGTCCCCAGTCTCTGACCACCTCCCATACCATGTCCCCAGTCCCTGACCACCTCCCATACCATGTCCACAGTCTCTGACCATCTCCTGTATAAAAATATTTTTTAAAAACAGTCATTTTCGGTATCGGTGCTGTTTCGGTATCGGTTTCGGTTTTCGGCCTAGTGTATTTTTCATTTTCGGTATCGGTTTCGGCACCAAAAAACCCATTCGGTGCATCCCTAGTCTCAAATGATGGCCTATAAAAAGGTGTCTCATTGCCAAGGTGTCACACAAGAAACCTCTCCTGATGGGTAAAAGCAAAGAACTCTCTCAAGACCTTTTGCAGCCTTATTGTTGCAAAACATACTGATGACATAGGTTACAGAAGAAATTCCAAACTTCCGAATGATCCAGTGACCACTGTTGGAGCCATAATCTGGCAAGAACATCATTTCACCATAAACCAGCCATGACCAAGTGTTCCTTGCAAGATTTCTGACAGAGCAATGAAACAAATTATCAGAAGAGTTGTCTAAGAGCCAAGGAGAGCTTCAGAGAGACCTGAAATTAGCAGGTGCAATTGTTTCAAAGAAAACGTAATGCACTCAACCACCATGGCCTGTATGCATGCTCACCATGCAAGACTCCATTGCTGAAGAAAAAGCATGCTGAAGCTCCTTTAAAGTTTGCTGCACAACATTTAGACAAGCCTGTTAAATACTGGGAGAATATGTTAAGAGAAAGGGGGAATTTGTGACTTTGAGTGAGATGTGTGTTCGGACAAAAATAGGTATAATTGGATAAACTGCAGAATAACAGCACATGGGACATGATACATGGCAGATATGATGAATGAATGGGCATATCATATAATAGACATGAAATAAAAATTCCATTATTGCACACGATACATAAAATCAAAAAACAGAGTATGATGTAAATGCATGATTGAATGAAAAAAATGCATTTAAAAGCTTGATGTATTTCATGGATAAAGTTCCACTTCAGAAGTGCAGAGTGCGTATCTATAAAAAATATTTTTTTTATCCCTGCCCGGAGCTGTGGGGGCATATAACTGCGGGCAGCTAGGTTGGAAAAACACCACAATCAAGGGGAGAGATGGGAGGTGTCCATGGTGAGTTGCATAAAGATGCCTGCAAAAGTTCCAATCTATATAAATGTAAAATTTAAGTGGTCAAAGAGAAGTGTAAGGTTAGACTTATAGGGGGCATAGAGCATGTAGTGGTGGGGTCAATTTGTTATAGATACGCACTCTGCACTTGGGTCTGAAGAAGTGGAACTTCATCAAGCTTTTAAATGCAGTTTTTTCATTCAATCATGCGTTTACATACATCATACTCTGTTTTTTGATTTTATGTATCATGCAATAATGGAATTTTTATTTCATGTCTATTATATGCCCATCAGCTCATCATATCTGCTATGTATCATGTCCATGTGCTTTTTTTATATGAATAAACTTCCTCTTTATTGTGCAATTTATCTAATATATCTATTTTTTTCCAAACGCACATCTCACTCAAAGTCCCAAATTCCCCCCTTCTCTTAACAATGAATAGGGATAGAGGTGTATGCTCGTTTGACCATAAAGCTCATTTAAACAATTCCCAAACAATTCCTCTCTTTTATGTACTGGGAGAATATAGTCTGGTATAATACACACCATGTTTGGAGGTCAAATGGCACTGCACATCACCCCAAAAACATCCCCATACTAACAGTGAAGTTTGGAGGCGGGAACATCATGGTGTGGGGCTGTGTTTCAGCATACGGTACTGGAAAACTTCAGATCATTGAAGGAAAACAGAGGAGAGGGGAGAAGAATCGGAGAGGGAGAAGAACTGGAGAGGGAGAAGAGGTCGCCAGAAGAGGGAGAAGAGCCGGAGCTGCCTTAATAAAATATGTTAACCACTTTGCGTCCGCCCTATAGCCAAAAGACGGCTACAGAGCGGACGTGTCCCTGGACGTCCTCCTGTTTACTTCTCCAATGCGCGCCGCCGCAGGTGCGCATAAGGGAAGTTCTGTGTTGGCCGTGTCCCTTCAATCACAGATCGTGCTAAATGGCCAATCACATCAGCCATTTAGCACTCGATCAGCCTGTCCAATGAGCAGTGATCTCATATGTAAACATATGAGATCATCTCTCATCGCCGGCTCCCCTCCTCACACGCTGTCTCTGTGTGAGAGCTTCCGTACCGCAGCTGCAGCGTCAGTGACAGTGAGTACACACACAGTAAAGCACACACACACATACACAGTAAAACACACACACACACACACACACAGTAAAACACACACACATGCCCACCTGTTCTCAGTGCCACCTATCAGTACCATCTGTTCCCTGTGCCACCTATCAGTGCCATCTGTCCCCAGTGCGATCTGTCCCCAGTGCCACCTATCAGTGCCATGTGTCCCCAGTGCCACTTGTCCGTGCCATATGTCCCCAGTGCCACCTATCAATGCCACCTGTCCCCAGTGCCATCTAACAGTGTCATCTGTCCCCAGTACCACCTGTCCCCAGTGCCACCTATCCGTGCCACCTGTCTCCAGTGCCACCTGTCCCTAGTGCCACATGTCCCCAGTGCCACCTGTCCCTAGTGCCATGTGTCCCCAGTTCCACCTGTCAGTGTCACATGTCATCAGTGCCACGTATTGGTGCCATCTGTCATCAGTGTCGTGTGTCATCAGTGCCACGTATTGGTGCCATCTGTCATCAGTGTCAGGTGTCATCAGTGCCACGTATTAGCGCCATCTGTCATCAGTGCCACGTATTAGTGCCATCTGTCATCAGTGCCACATCAGTGTCACGTGTCATCAGTGCCACATATTAGTTCCATCTGTCATCGGTGTTAAGTGTCATCAGTGCCACATATTAGTGCCATCTGTCATTGGTGTCAAGTGTCATCAGTGCCACATATTAGTGCCATCTGTCATCAGTGTCACGTGCGACCTGTGCCACGTATCAGTGCCATCTGCCATCAGTGCCACGTCAGTGTCACGTGTCATTGTCCTGGTGCTCCAGGGCCTTCAAAAGTGTAATAGGTAGTCAACAAGTTAGATGTGTAATTTATGCTCCTAGAACACGTGATGGCGCTCCCTGCATGTTGGGCCTCTCTAAGTGTACAGGCTGTGAAAAAGTCCCACACATGTGATATCGTAATACTCAGGAGGAGTAGCAGAATGTATTTTGGGGCATTATTTGTGGTATACCCATGCCACGTGAGAGAAATAACCTATTACAATGACAATTTTGTGGGAAAAGAAATAAAAAACAAAAAATCTTCATTTTGCAAAGAATTGTGGTAAAAAATGACAACACAAAAAACCTCACTATGCCTCTTACTAAATACCTTGGAATGTCTATTTTCCAAAAAGGGGTAATTTGGGGGGTATTTGTACTTTCCTGGCTTGTTCGGTTCACAAGAAATGAGATGAAATGAGGCCACCAGTACATCAGGTGTGATCAATTTTTTATGATTCGCACCACAGCTTGTAGACTCTATAACTTTCACAGGCGCCAAATAATATACACTAATTTGGGTTATTTTTACCAAAGATATTTAGCAGTATAAATTGTGGCCAAAATTTATGAAGAAAAAAAACTTTCAGTATTTTTTCATTTATAGCGCAAAAAATAAAAAACCCAGAGGTGATCAAATACCACCAAAAGAAAGCTCTATTTGTGGGAAAAAAAGGACAAAAAATTCATTTGGGTACAGTGTTGCATGACTGAGTAATTGTCATTCAAAGTGTGAGAGCACCGAAAGCTGAAAATTGGTCTGGGCAGGAGGGGTGTTTAAGTGCCCAGTAGGCAAGTAGTTAAGAACCTGTGTAGTGTGTTTATTTTTGACACTTTTTTTATTTATTTTTATTAGGTGAATGGGTAGGGGTGCCCCATGCTCATTAACCTAGGGTGGAGGGATGGTATCTGGGGGCCCCCTGGTTAAAGGGGGTTTCCAGATTCCGATAAGCCCCTGCCCACAAAACCCGACAACCAACAGCAAGGGTTGTCGGAAAGAGGCTCTTGTCCCTTGGGGACAAGGTGCTTTGAGATTCTTGACGGGGAACAAGTTGCACAAGTCGGATCATCTTGTTCCGACTTCAGGTGAGACTTCAAATCAGTGGGCTCCCATAGGGAACCATTGATTTTGAATAGGGGCCGAGAAACGCCGGAAGAGGCTTAATGCTGTCTATACAGCATTAAGCCTCGTTAAATCGCGTATATAACACCATTTACCGACGTCTGGTATTTTTACAGCTCTAGCGATGGAGCCTCAGAACGCGCTGGTCCTGTGTTTTTTTGTTTTTGGAGCTTAAAAACGCCAATGCCTGTTACAGCTCAAAAACGCCATGGTGTGTATGAGGCCATTGAATAACATGGAGTGGCGTTTTTATACTGCAAAAAAAAGCTCAAAAGCACCACTGCAAAAACATCCGTGTGTATGAGGCCTAAAGCTGCTAGAATGAGCCCAGCCAATCCTCTGACTTGGATCATATAGAAAATCTATAGAAACAACTAAAGATCAGAGTTCATAGAGGCCCACGGAACCTTCAAGATTTGAAGACTGTGTAGAAGAATGGGCCAAAATTACACCTGAGCAATGCGACAAGTTTCTCCATACAGGAGACGTCTTCAAGATGTCATTACCAGCAAAGGATTTTGTACGAAGTATTACATAAATTTCAGTTAGCGTGTTCAATACGTTTTACCTGTGTCATTCCATTTTATTACACATAACCTAATTTCTGAACTTATTAGTTTTGGTTTCTTTGTATGTATGGATTTCATGGGTTGTTACTGACGTGGTAATTTCATGTCATTAAATTTAATGTCAATAGCACCTTTAGAAATATATTTACAGTGGTGTGAAAAAGTGTTTGCCCCCTTCCTCATTTCCTGTTCCTTTGCATGTTTGTCACACTTAACTGTTTCGGAACATCAAACCAATTTAAACAATAGTCAAGGACAACACAAGTAAACACAAAATGCAATTTGTAAATGAAGGTGTTTATTATTAAAGGTGAAAAAAAATCCAAACCATCATGGCCCTGTGTGAAAAAGTGATTGCCCCCTAAACCTAATAACTGGTTGGGCCACCCTTAGCAGCAACAACTGCAACCAAGCGTTTGCGATAACGTGCAATGAGGCTTTTACAGCGTCCTGGAAGAATTTTGGCCCACTCATCTTTGCAGAATTGTCCTAATTCAGTTACATTAGAGGGTTTTCGAGCATGAACGGCCTTTTTAAGGTCATACCACAACATCTCAATAGGATTCAGGTCAGGACTTTGGCTAGGCCACTCCAAAGTCTTCATTTTGTTTTTCTTCAGCCATTCGGTGGTGGACTTGCTGGTGTGTTTAGGATCATTGTCCTGCTGCAGAACCCAAGTTCGTTTCAGCTTGAGTACACAAACAGATGGTCACACATTCTCCTTCAGGATCTCTTGGTAGACAGCAGAATTCATAGTTCCTTTTATCACGGCAAGTCTTCCAGGTCCTGAAGCAGCAAAACAGCCCCAGACCATCACACTACTACCACCATATTTTACTGTTGGTATAATGTTCTTTTTATGAAATGCAGTGTTCCTTCTACGCCAGATATACTTGGACACACACCTTCCAAAGAGTTCCACTTTTGTCTCATCGGTCCACAGAATGTTGTCCCAAAAGTCTTGGGGATCATCAAGATGTGTTGTGGAGAAATTGAGACGAGCTTTGATGTTCTTTTTGCTCAGCAGTGGTTTTCTCCTTGGAACTCTGCCATGCAGGCCATTTTTGCCCAGTCTTTTCCTGATGGTGGAGGCATGAACGCTGACCTTAACTGAGGCAAGTGAGGCCTGCAGTTCCTTGGACGTTGTTGTGGGGTCTTTTGTGACTTCTTGGATGAGTCGTCGCTGCGCTCTTGGGGTAATTTTGGGCGGCCGGCCACTCCTGGGAAGGTTCACCACTGTTCCATGTCTTCGCCATTTGTGGATAATGGCTCTCACTGTGGTTCGCTGGATTCCCAAAGCTTTGGAAATGGCTTTATAACCCTTTCCAGACTGATAGATCTCAATTACTTTCTTTCTCAATTGTTCCTGAATTTCTTTGGGTCTCGGCATGATGTGTAGCTTTTAAGGATCTTCTGGTGGACCTTACTGTGTCAAGCAGCTCCTATTTAAGTGATGCCTTGATTGTGAACAGGTGTGGCAATAATCAGGCCTGGGTGTGGCTAGAGAAATTGAACTCAGGTGTGGACAACCACAGTTATAGTATGTTTTAACACTTTTTCACACAGGGCCATGATGGTTTGGATTTTTTTTCACCTTTAATAATAAACACCTTCATTTACAAATTGCATTTTGTGTTTACTTGTGTTGTCCTTGACTATTGTTTAAATTGGTTTGATGTTCCGAAACACTTAAGTGTGACAAACATGCAAAGGAACAGGAAATGAGGAAGGGGCAAACACTTTTTCACACCACTGTACCTAGAAATTAGTGACGTGTTCAATACTTATTTTACCCGCTGTATATCATATCCTCAGTACAATTAAAATTTCCCTTGAATCCAGCTGCTATTTAAGGTGACCCCTAACAGTCAATTTTACGGTATGTGGAAGGATTCAAACAAAAGCTGTATGAGGTCACTCCTTCTTCTTTACACATCATAGCTGTCACTATTGGGATGGGCACAGATACAACTACCCTCCTTCTGCACCAATGCTGGCAGGCATTTTCTATTCAGGATAGGCTTTTCTATTCTGGATTTATTTAAAAAATGAACTGTAAGATGTTGCGCACCCTTTGTTTTGATCTGCTAGCCATGGACAATGCACCTTCAAAAACAAGCCAGCAATGGGAGTTCTCATATTTCTGTCAAGACAGGTTACCTTTAAGGCCAGCAAGTCAGCAGAAGACTGTGACTTGTATGAAGAAGGATACCCTCCCTTTCAGTTCCTCAATGAAAAGGAGTAACTAGTATCTGTGATATGGACATTAGATCCTTGTGATACCGTCAGCACAGTGACATTTCCTTGTGCAAAAGAATACAAGATATAAAGTTACGTTACAGGAATCCACCAAAGGTAATGCAGGAAGCATATGGTAATGGTACAGTGTAAAACATGATCAGGGCTGTCCTCAGGTTAGAATTTGTTCTAAGCAAAATTTTAATATGAAAATAGAAAAAACTGCGCTAAACCCAAAGAAATATATCAGAAAAAAGCAGCATACACTCAAACAAAGTTAAACAATTCAAGAGCAAAAAGAAAGTGTAGCACTAATTACTGCAAACAATATATCAAAGTACTCAAACAGTGATGATATAAAATGTTGAATACTGCAAAGAAAATAATAATGGAGTGTCAATGTGCTCAGACAGTGACATTGTGTGAATAACAGCAGTATATGCAATGCTTATCCCAGTTCAGAAATCAGTGTATATAAACAAATAAACATGCATAAACTGTATAGGGAATAGGCCACGATGATATTAAAATAAAAAATTCCACACAGTGAATCGTCCAATCAAGTGATCTGTGATTCAATTGGCCAAAGTTGTGGTGATAAAACAGAAAATCTCACACAATGAAGTGTAGACTGACGTGTTTCGACACAATAGGTCATCGACTGGGGCACAGATATGCCCCAGTCGATGACCTATTGTGTCGAAACGTGTCGGGGTATGTTTATCTTACGCTTCCCACATTGCTTTTAATCTTTTTATGTGATCGCATTTTATGTCACATCTGTATTACTTTAAGATGTGAATAACGTTTTAGATAATTTTGGACCTGCACTATTGGCATTCTTTTCCTTTTTGTTTTTTACACCATGGGATTGTTCTCAGCCATTCTGGAACCTTTGCTGAGACATTATCATCACAAGAGGTTTGGTGTGTATAGGCGCTACTCTCCATGATGGCTGCTTTGTAGCCTGGATCATCTGGCTCCGTCCTCCCTGTGTGCTAGTGGTTCTAGCACTTCAAGCCTGTATGATACATTGCCGTATGGTACTTGTATCTAAATTATCTGGTAAGAGTAGAGTTATGAGGTATTCTCGTGCCCAAAAATATCCAAAAATATGTATTAAAATTTAAATAAATTAAGCTATGTTTGCAGCAAACCACCGACAGGGGTACAAACCCTCCCCAAGTGTATAAGTGAAAAAAATCAATATATGGTGTTGTGCTCCAATTATGTAGCCAATATCGCTACTAAGTAAACATATCAATACTCAGTAAATATAATTTATATAAAATTATATCGTGCCTGTATCCTAAATAATACCCTTTAAAAAACTATATATATAGTGCAAAATGTGCTACAATACTGATTGCGACTGCTTCATATAAATTACTCTTCTAAAGTGCATAAGTGCCTTAACATTATTAAAAACATCCAATAAAGTGCATGACCAAGTGCATAAACAAAACTAATTGATACAACACATTGTTCGGACACTGTCTTTCCCTGATGAAGTCACGTGACTAGTGATGATACGCGTAGGAATACAACAGAGGTAGGAGGACACCGGAAGTGACGTCCGGAGCACGAGCGCGGTGCTCGTTTTTGTATTTACTTATGATTTCTGTTGCTAAATGTGAGTACCCAGTATTTTGTCCTTTTATGAATAAACGTATATATTATTGCATACTTCACTATTGGAGTTCCCTCTTCCTTTTATGGTACCACACTATACTGCCTGAGTACCTAGTGGGGATTTATCTGCAGTGTTTTCAGCAGTTGTCAGCAGTATCCAGCCCATATTCCTGGAGTCAATAATGCTGTTTACCTTACAGCAGTAAGGTAAAGTGGCCACTGCACCCATTGTGTGAACACACTGAGGAATTGCAAGATCACCTTTGGAATCACTTACCCTTTTCACAGAGTTTCCTAGTTTTTGGCACTGTGTGGACTCACAGACTGCATGATTTGATGTATATGGTTTGCTGCTGTGGATTTAGACACATCAAATTCTAATGGGACATTTTTATTTTATTTAAGTTGTCACTTATGCACTTTAGAGCCGGTTCACACAGCGGGCGATGCGAGGCGACACGACTCGCCTCGCCTCGCTCTATACAGAAGTCATCTGCAAATTGCCGCTGAGGTCGCGGCGAGGCAAGTCGGAGTCGCCTCGCCTCGCCTGCAGTGTGAACCGGCCCTTATGGTATATGATTATCAGCCACAGTGTCCTAACAATGTGTTGTATCAATTAGTTTTGTTTATGCACTTGGTTATGCACTTTATTGGATGTTTTTAATAATGTTAAGGCACTTATGCACTTTGGAAGAGTTAGGGTCTTTTCACACGGGGTGAAAAGACAAGTGGATATCCGCTTGCTCAGCGGGGATCGCCGGAGCGATCTCCGCTGAGCAGGGAGATGACAGGTCTGTCTCTGCACATTGCGCAGGGACAGACCTGTCACAGCGCCGCTCTCCCCTATGGGAGATCGGGTGACGACGGACCGCAGTGTCCGTCGTCATCAAATCCGCAGACGGATGGAAAAATAGCTTTTTCCTCCGTCACACTTTTTCGGATTGGAGTGGGTCGGATGTCAGCGGACATGTCACCGCTGACATACGTCGCTCCATAGAGCTCTATGGAAAAATCAGAAAAACTGACAGGCGGATCTGAAGGGATCGGTAATGTGAACGGGGCTTAATTTATACGAAGCAATCGCAATCAGTATTGTAGCACATTTTGCACTAAATATATATATATATATATATATATATATATATTTTTTTTTTTTAAAGGGTATTATGTAGGATATAGGCACAATATAATTTTATGTAAATGATATTTACTGAGTACTGATATGTTTACTTAGTAGCAATATTGGCTTCAAATTTGGAGCACAACACCATATATTGATTTTTTTAAATTTATCTGGTAAGAGTGTTTTATCTCTCTATCTGATTTCCACCTATGAAGCTACCGAGATTGATTCAAGACTCACTCTGACAACAATTTTGGGCGATTGAGTTACTGATTACTTGACTGGACTATTCATTGTGTGGGATTTTCTGTTTTATCACCACAACTTTGGGCAATTGAATCACAGATCACTTGATTGGACTATTCACCGTGTGGGACTTTTTATTTCATTGTGGGCTATTCCCTATACAGTTTATGCATGTATATTTGTTTATATACACTGATTTCAGATCTAGGATAA
This sequence comes from Lithobates pipiens, assembly GCF_037356315.1. Lineage (NCBI taxonomy): Eukaryota > Metazoa > Chordata > Amphibia > Anura > Ranidae > Lithobates > Lithobates pipiens. The sequence continues at coordinate 155,899,794 of NW_027507685.1, read as the reverse complement.
GCATTGCATATACTGCTGTTATTTACACATTGTCACTGTCTGAGCACATTGACACTTCATTATTATTTTCTTTGCAGTATTCACCATTATATCATATCATCACTGTTTGAGTACGTTGATATATTGTTTGCAGTAATTAGCGCTACACTTACAATTTTAATATGGCCTCCCTCCAACAAAAAAACAAAGCTGCCCATTGATGGGAAGAATTTTGAAAATCCTTAGGAAAAAATGCTCTAAGAAAGTTAGTTTTTCTAGTCATTAGTGGGTCAAATTGATGTTTGTTTTTAACCACAGTGACAAAAAAATTTGAAGGAGCAGGATGGAATTTTTTTTCTCAAATTAATTTCTAGCAGTGTATATGGCTTCTGTTTGGTAAAGTCCATTTGTTCCAAAATTAAATATTAAAGTGGTTCTAAAGGCAGAAGGTTGTTTTACCTTCATGCACTCTATGCATGAATGTAAAAAAAACTTCTTTGTGCAGCAGCCCCCCCACCCCCCACACTAAGACTTGCCTGAGCTCCATCCAGTTGCAGAGAAGTGCATGAGAGCCTCTGCTAATGGCTGGAGCCATTGAGGAGAGGGATGGGGGGGGGGGGGTGGGTTAAGCAACAGCTCCGTGTGTGTGAATGGACATGCAGAGCAGCTGCTCAGGAGGGAGCCTGCTCAGGTGCCCCCAGGGCAAGCTGGTTGCTCTGGAGGCACGCAGCTGGAAGGAGGGGGCCAGAAGTGTTGGCAGGAGAAATTTTCACATGAACTTTCCTTAGACTTTTCCTAAGAATTTTCGTTTGAAATTCTATCCATCTATGTCCAGCTTTACTCGCTCTACTGAAATTGACATGAACAATAGGGAGTGCATGAACCTTCTTCCTGGCCTTCTTTATTGGGGTTACGTTTATGCAGCTGTTAGCCCACGTTCCCATTGGGCTGATTTGGCATGCGATTTGACATGTCAAATTGCATGCCAAATCAGCAACTATTGCCGGCAATGGCCCAAATGAGTGCAACAGTGCCTTATTAGGTGCGACACTGACTTTCCAGTGCTGCACCGATTCCCAGAAGTTGTTTCTGTTCTACTTTTGGTGACTTCTGGAGCGATTTGAATACACATCTGTGCATAAACCCACACAGATGTCTGTCAAAAGGCCCCCCGAAGTCAGAATGCATTGCCGGTTTGAAATCTTGCGAGTTCAGCTGAATTTGCATGACTTCCAACCCGCATCAGTGTGAACCTGGGCTCAATTGAATAACATGGTTTTGCCCGTGATGTAGTCTTACCATAGTCAGTATATACATGTTGGCAGATTGTTGTCATGATTCAAAAGAGCAGAATTGGGTTTCCAGTGTGCAGCCTGGATTTATATGATGGCAAATGCAGCCTCATTTAAGTCCTTCCTATTACTGTGCCATGTGAAGCCAAAGTGCAGCTGTACTTTAAAGTGAACCTGTGTCAAGACTATGGACATTAAAATATTACTTTCGCTTTCGTTCATTGACGGACACAACATTTTCATCTTGACCTTAGGGTTATATCGCCCCTTTAGGAGAGGACTAGGCAGAAAATGTTAAAAACAGCAACACTTACACATTACCGCCCAGGGGGTGGTCCTACTGGTTATAACTCCTCACACTGCATTCAGCAGCTCAGTTTTTTTTCTGCCTAGTGTAGGAGAAGGACCTGGCTCCCAGTGGGTCCATTGGTCCTGGGAATTTTTTTCTTTTTTCTGCATTTTTGATTCCTTTCATCTACAATCAACATCCGGGCTGGGTGACAGGCTGGATAATATAGATCCTGGTAGTCTCTCCAGCCTGGCCATTGAGCGTGAGTAGGCCCTAGCTACGCGCTGGGTCGGCCACGACATGCCCCGTCTGATCCAGGGGTGGGCGGTAAGCTATATGCTCCGGGTCACACATATGGCCGGGCTACTGCTGTCTGTGTCACAGTGTGCCGTCCACCCCATACTGCTCGGGTGATGGATCGTCTCTGGAATGCGTCCAGCAGGCCCTGCTGGAGGGGTAAGTATGGTTCCACCTGTCTCAGCAGAATGGAGCAGCAGGGCATTCCCTGGGAGGTCGACTAGGGGGTCTCTCACTCTCCCTTTCTTCTTTCCCTGTGCCTTCCCTCCTCCCCATGCTATGGGCCACTGTGTGAATGGGCACATGGGGGTGTGGTGCAGGGGGCTTGCTGGGTGTTGGGGGTCTGCTTGTCCTCTTCCCTGTTTCTGGGCCATGGTGGGGTGTTTGTGCTGTGGTTGACATGTGGGGAGGCTGCCGCATGCTCACGGCCATTTTCCTCGGGCCGCAGCCATTTTTCTGTAGCCAAAGACCGTTTTTGCCATTCAGACATTTTCTGGAAGTTCGGCGGCCATTTTCTTAGCGCCTCCAGACGTGTTTTTTGCTGACGCGGCCATTTTCTAGTAGCCTCAGATAGTGGTCGACCGATATATCGGCCGATATTTGCAGTTTTTCAATCAATCGGCATCGGCATGAGCTGATAAAAAGGCCGATTTAGAACTACAGCGCGACTTGGAAATTTCTTCTGTAATAAAGTCAATGCAAGTTGCCTGAGTCTTCATAGAAGCGACTTGTTTCCTCTCTGGGCAGTCTGCCAAGAAAAGAGCAAAAAGATACAATGTTTACACTTGAATGAATGAACTCAACTCTGTGTGCAGAGTTCTCAGTTTAACCATTTAGGTGTCCGTTTATGAAGCAATGATCAGTGGAGATCCAGAGGATCGCCGCTGATCACAGCCCATAAACAGTATATAAACCAGAGATAATCGGGGGAGATGTGTTTGAACTTGTTCTCCCGCCGATTATCTCCGCACATGGAGAATCCTCATAGACTGACACAGTAACGGTCACTATATGAAGCTGTGATCTCAGCGCTTCACTTGTGATCTGTGTCAGAATTCACACGCCCCGATTCACCAACTCAGAGGTGGAGAACCGGGGTAGTGAAGAGGGAATCAGGGGGATCTGAGGAGGAAAGAGGAAGATAATTAACTTCCTTATGCCTCGTTCAGACCCCCCAACACTGTAACCATGTCCCCCTGTCATATGTATGTGTATACATATATATACATATATATATATAATGTGCATATGTATATATATATAATGTGTGTGTATATACATGTATATATAATGTCTGTGTGTGTATACATGTATATATTATGTAGGGGGACGCTTTATTTCACTAACATTAATCACACCGCGTGTCAGTGTATTGAGCTGTGATAATTTATCACTGCTTAATATAATGACATCTGTGTGTATCGGTGAATTTCTAGTACTGTAATCTCGTAAAGTCTCACGAGATTCCAGTATTAGGGGCCGTTCTCCAGTGTTAGAAGCGTTTGTAGATCTCTTCACTCCTCCAAGTGTGAAGCGATCTACTCCGCTTCATATAGTGGCACACAGAGGAGAAAGATCTCCTATGTGAATGCCGGAGAATGAAGCAGTGAATAGATTTCACTGCTTCATAAAAGGACACCTTAAAGACTAAATCTTTTCTGACACTTGTTGCTTACAAGTAAAAGTCCTGTATTTTCTGCCAGAAAATAACTTAGACCCCCAAAAAATTATATATATTTTTTTTTATCAGAGATCCTAGGGAATAAAATAGCGGTTGTTGCAATATTTTATGTCACACGGCATTTGCACAGAGGTCTTTCAAATGCAATTTTTTGGGAAAAAAATACACTAAATGATTTAAAAAAAAAAGAAACCTAAAACAGTAAAGTTAGCCCTGTTTTTTTTTCATCCAAAAGTTTTGACTACCTGTTTTTATTTTATAGGCTGCTTTCACACTGGAGCGGCAGGCATTGATGGTAAAACGCTGCTAGTTTTAGGGGCGCTTTACCATCATTTTAGCGGTGCTTTTCGGCTGCTAGTGGGGCGCATATAACCCAGCTAGCAGCCGAAGAAGATGTTAAATGCGCCCGTGAAGCACCGCTGCCAAATCGCATTGTATGCGCTTTGGCAGTGGTGCCCATTAATATCAATGGGCAGGAGTGGTGGAGGAGCGGTATACACCACTCCAAACATGCTGCTTGCAGGACTTTTTTTTAACATCCTGCCAGCGCATCGCCTCAGTGTGAAAGCACTCTGTCTTTCACACAGACTGCAGCGGAGCCGTTTTGCAGGCACTTTACAGGCGCTATTTTTAGCCCAAAAGCGCCTAAAAAAAGCCCCAGTGGGAAAGGTGTCTGTTAGGTTTTATGAGATGAAGGGGGATAAATAAATAAATAAAATAAAATTTAAAAAATCGGCCTAACATATCGGCCCAAAAAAATCGGCATCATATATTGGCCATCGGCCGCCATGATTTCTAAATATCGCATCGGCCGACCTCTAGCCTCAGGTAGTTTTGCCTCTAGCGCTGGGTGCTTGCTTCCTTCTAGAACAGCGCACTTTTCACACAGACACCTCGTGGATGTTACAGGGGAGAGCAGGCAGCACAGAGCTGTCCCTGGGTCAAGGTGGTGAATCCTGCCGGGGGCTCCTCAGTCTGTGGCAGCTGGGAGGGTGGACATTTTGTGTGACTTGCTTTAGGTCCCTAAGTGGTGACAGGACAGTGTGGGTCAGCATGGCATTGGAAGCTGGCGCTTCTTCCCCAGATTTTCCTGTTATTGCAACTGGTTCCCCTGCACCTGCGGTGCCTATGGACGCTCTGTCGGTGGTCCTGGAGGCCTTTGTTGCCATGGTGGAAGCGGCGTGCAGGATACCATAAAGATGGAGAATATGGCGGGGGCATCTACAGAGGTGTCGGTCCCTTTTGGGTTCCACAAGCCGGCCCGTGCTACTAAGGTGTTTCCTTACCAAACTTAGTTTGATACGTTTATTTACAAGGAGTGGGGAAAACCGCAGCAGGTCTTTTCAGTCCCGAAACGCATGCCAGTGTGTTACCCCTTTGAGGAGAGTTTCCTGAAGAAATGGACATCTCCTCCGATTGTTGACCCCCTGGTATCCAGGTTACATAAGGTAACCACGATTCCGGTGGAAGAGACTCCTGCCTTCAAGGACCCTGTCGACAGAAGGGCCGAATCGGTTACGATGGTGGGGTCAGCATTGCGGCCTGTGTTAGCCATGGCCCTGGTGTCACAGACACTTACTGAATGGGCTAAATTGTTGCACCGTGAGTTGGAAAAGCAACAGGTTTCCCCAGTCTGCGTGGAGTTGGCGGACCAGTTGGTGCAGGGCCTTAAGTATGTCTGTGATGCGGCCTTAGGTTCACCATTCCTACTGTAAAACACAGAGGTGGATCGATGATGTTTTTGAGGACGTGTGAGCTACAAAGGCACAGGAAATTTGGTCAAAATTGATGGCAAGATGAATGCAGTATGTTATCAAAAAATACTGAAAGAACATTTGCATTCATCAGCCAGGAAGCTGCGCAATGGAAAGTACTTAGACAATGATCCTAAACACAAGGCCAAGTCCACCTGTCATTGGCTACAGCAGAAGAAAGTGAAGGTTCTTGAGTGGCTATCTCAGTCTCCTGACCTCAATATCATTGAGCCACTCTGGGGAGATCTCAAACGTGCAGTTCATGCAAGACAGCCCAAGAATTTCCAGGAACTGGAGGCTTTTTACTAAGAGGAATGTGCAGCTTTACCATCTGAGAATATAAAGAGCCTCATCCACAAATACCACAAAAGACTTCACGCTGTCATTAAGGTTAAAGGGGGCAATACACGGTATTAAGAACTGGGGTATGTAAACTTTTGATCAGGGTCACTTAGGTAGTTTCTATTGTCATTATGATTTAAAAAGAGTAAACACAGTTGATAATAAATGGCATCAGCTAAACACTAACCATGAGCGAAATCATTCATATTCTCTGAGAAATTGCCAAGAAATCATAAATTCGGCCAGGGAGTCTAAACTTATGAGCACAACTGTATATATACTGTATATATTTTTATTTGGATGTATATACAGTATCTCACAAAAGTGAGTACACCCCTCACATTTTTCTAAATAATTTCTTATATCTCTTCATGTGACAACACTGAAGAAATTACAATTTCCTACACATGTAATGTAGTGAGTGTACAGCTTGTATAACAGTGTATGTGCTGTCCCTGCAAAATAACTTGACGCACAGCCATTAATATCTAAACCACTGGCATCAAAATTGAGTACAGCCCTATGTGAAAATGTCCAAATTGGGCCAAAGTGTCAATATTATATTTTATATTTTGTGTGGCCACTATTATTTTCCAGCACTGCCTTAGCCCTCTTGGGCATGGAGTTCACCAGAGCTTCACAGGTTGCCACTGGACTTTTCCACTCCTCTATGACGACACCATGGAGCTGGTGCATGTTAGAGACCTTGCACTCCTCCTCCTCCTTCCATTTGAGGATGCCCCATAGATGCTCAATAGGGTTTAGGTCTGGAGACATGCTTGGCCATTCCATTACCTTTACCCTCAGCTTCTTTAGCAAGGCAGTGGTTGTCTTGGAGGTATGTTTGGGGTCGTTAGCATGTTGGAATACTGCCCTGTGGCTCAGTCTCCAAAAGGAGGGGATCATGTTTGACTTCATTATGTCACAGTACATGTTGAGATTCATTGTTCCCTCAATGAACTGTAGCTCCCCAGTGTCGGCAGCACTCATGAATAAATAATTTATTCTGGCTAGAGGTCGACCGATATATGTCGGCCGGCCGATATTTGGCGTTTTTTAATTAATCGGCATCGGCCGATTGTGCTGTTAAAAAAGGTTGATGATATATTCAGAGCGACTTGCAAATTACTTCAGTAATAGAAGTCAGTGCAAGTTGCCTGGAGACTTGACTGAAGCCACTTGTTTCCTCTCTGGGCAGTCTGCCAAGAAAAGATCAAAAAGATACAATGTTTACACTTGAATGAATGAACTCATCTCAGTGTGTAGAGTTCTCAGTTTAACCATTTAAAGACTAAATCTTTTTTGACACTTGATGCTTACAAATAAAAATCCTGTATTTTCTGCTAGAAATTCACTTAGAACCCCCAAAACTTGTATATATTTTTTTTTAGCAGAGATCCTAGGGAATAAAATAGGAAAAAAAAAAACAGTAAAGTTAGCCCATTTTTTTCATCCAAAAGTTTTGATTACCTGTTTTTGTGTAATATAAAATAACATATATATATATATATATATATATATATATATATGTGTGTATGTATGTATATATATTTATTTCATTCTAAATTATACATACAAGTGAACTGTTTCGATGTTTGTTTTGTTTAATAAATGTAAGAAATTTTCTGTATCACTTATGAAGGCTGCTTTCACACTGGAGCGAGCAGGCGTAAAACGCTGCCAGTTTTAGCGGCGCTTTACCGTCATTTTAGCGGGGCACTTATAATCCAGCTAGTGGCCCAGGAAGGGGTTAAATGTGCCCGTGAAGCGCCGCTGCCAAATCGCATTGCAGGTGCTTCGGCAGCGGTGCCCATTCATTTCAATGGGCAGGAGTGGTGGAGGAGCGGTATACACCACTCGAAAGATGCTGCTTGCAGGACTTTTTTTGAATGTCCTGCCAGCGCATCTCCTCAGTGTGAAAGCACTCGGGGCTTCCACACAGACTGCAGGGGAGCCGTTTTGCAGGCACTTTACAGGCGCTATTTTAAAGCGCCTGAAAAACGCCCCAGTGGGAAAGGTGTCTAACTGTTAGATTTTATGAGATGAAGGGGAAAAAATAAATAATCGGCCTAACATATCGGCCCAAAAAAAAAAAAATCGGCATCATATATCGGCCATCGGCCGTGGCGATTTCTAAATATCGGTATTGGCATCGGCCAGAGAAAAACCCATATCGGTCGACCTCTAATTCTGGCCATTGAAATGAATTAACACCCAAGTGCTTGATGCCTGTAAACATGCCTAAACGCTTGTAAAAGCGTTAGACGCTTTTATAAGTGTTAGGCATTTTTTCTGCTGTTGGCTTCTAGGAGAGTTAAAAAAAAAAGTCTGTGTGCATGGGGCCTAAAAGTTATATTGTCTATATTTCAGATTATTCAGATTATCACCACTTGGAGTTCTCCTGGGGAAGCAGGTTTACCCTGCGAAACATGTGAGGCAACAGCTAGGCAGAATGGGACCCCCCCTTTACACATTTGGAGGCTACAGTTTATGCACAGGGGATTCTATCTATAAATCTTATGTGAATAAAGGATGTAAAAGTATCTTTTTAGTTTGTTCCTCCTTACGCTCCAGTAAAGGTCCACAGTGTCCTGCCATTTTAGGGGTTTGTCTGATGCATGTTGCAGTATATTCTATCACTAACCCTTTATTTTATTATTTCAGGGATTTCCTTCCCCGTGGATCTGGCATTGTTACCCGTAGACCTCTTGTCCTTCAGCTAGTCACTTCCCCTACAGGTGAGCCAAGTACCAACCGTTCATTGTGTTTTTTCAGACATCATCCTGTTGTATGTGATTTATGTTTGAGGCATTCTGGCTATTCCTGGTGTGACCCATGTGAGCATAAACCGCAACTAGTTGTAATAAGTCTGGGTCTTTTTATGATGTCACAGTGTTGCTTCTGAATCCAAACGGAGATCCTCTCCATTCCTCCTGCTATCCCATTTTACAATACCTGTACATAGAAAACATTTTAGGCTCTTTACTATTCCCTCTCTCATGTCACATCTCCCTAGCAATCCCTAAATAGCAGCCATGAAAACTCTGTGCAAAAATCAACTTTGTTAATACAAGTCTCATGTCATTGAAGTCTGCCTGGATACAGTCAAATAGTTCGCAAACCACTCAGGATTCAAGGATTTAAGCAGAATGACAGGGTCCCTCAGGTCTCAGAGTCGAGCACTGGAATGCTTGTTTACTATGACAGCTGTTTTTCCGCCAAGCTGCTCCAATCATTCTCCCAGGATCTATGAACGGCGGATGGATGGATGATTGATAGCGTTGTCTGCTTTATTCATAGATACTTTTTATTCATAGATGCTGTAGTATAGCTTCTATATATACAGCAACTAGACGTAAATGGTAGCATAGTCAGGTTCTCTTGATAAGAGCCTGTGACAGCCCCTTAGGCGGCGTACACACGCGGGGACTGTCTGCCGAAACTAAGTTCGTCAAACAGTCCGCTCAAACTTTTGAATGAACGAACACGCCCACACACGGCACTTTTTGAGCGGACAAATACGGCAAACTTTGTTCGTCGTACTAAGTCCGCGCAACTTTTGAAATGAGCGGACTCGCCCACACACGAGGCAACAGTCCGCTCATTTCGAGCGCGTGTGCAGGTAGGCGGGGCCCGCGACGGAGACGTCGCGGGCTCCGCCGCCTGGAATGGACTTAAAGGGGAACCCCAACGCCGAAATAAATCGGCGTGGGGGTCCTCCCAAAGTCCACAACAGACCCTTGTCCGAGCACGCTACCCGGCCGGCCAGGAAGGGGGGGCGAGCGAGCGCGCCCCCCCTCCTGAGCCGTACCAGGCCGCGTGCCCTCAACATGGGGGGTGCCTTGGGGAAGGGGGGGGCCGCGCGGCCCCCCCACCCCAAAGCACCTTGTCCCCATGTTGATGAGGACAAGGGCCTCTTCCCGACAACCCTGGCCGTTGGTTGTCGGGGTCTGCGGGCGGGGGGCTTATCGGAATCCGGGAGCCCCCTTTAATAAGGGGGCCCCTGGATACCGGCCCCCCACCCTATGTGAATGAGTATGGGGTACAATGTACCCCTACCCATTCACCTGTAAAATAAAAGTACCCAAAAAAAAAACACAACACACGAGATAAAATATTTTATTGCACAGCTCCGGGGGTCTTCCGTCTTCGGGGGTCTTGTCCCCCTCTTCGGTTCTTCTGCCGGGCCACCGCGCCTTCTTATAGCTCTTTTGCAGGCGGTGGCCCGGTCTTCTGTCGCCGCCTTCCGTTGTTCTGTCGCCGCCTTCCGTTCTTCTGCCGGGCCACCGCGCCTTCTTATAGCTCTTTTAGAGGCGGTGGCCCGGTCTTCTGTCGCCGCCGCCTTCCGTTCTTGTTCTTCTTCTTGTTCTTCTTCTTGTTCTCCAGGAGATGTTGACACGTCGCTATCTCCGGCCGGAATGCCAGAGCCGCGCTGAGCGGCCACTTATATAGTGACAATGGGGCGGTGTCACATGGTATATGTCACATGGGTTGGTCACATGGTGACCCCGCCCCCTTACGATGTCATAGTCCCCATGTGACATCAACCCATGTGACCAACCCATGTGACATATACCATGTGACACCGCCCCATTGTCACTATATAAGTGGCCGCACAGCGCGGCTCTGGCATTCCGGCCGGAGAGAGCGACGTGTCAACATCTCCTGGAGAAGAACAAGAAGAACAAGAAGAAGAACAAGAACGGAAGGCGGCGGCGACAGAAGAACCGAAGAGGGGGACAAGACCCCCGAAGTCGGGAGAAGAGGCCGGCGGCGGGGAGGAAGAAAGCCAGACTCCTCCGCTAGCAAAAGAGCTACAAGAAGATAGCGGAGGAGTCCGGCGAGAAGACCCCCGAAGACGGAAGACCCCCGGAGCTGTGCAATAAAATATTTTATCTCGTGTGTTGTGTTTTTTTTTGGGTACTTTTATTTCACAGGTGAATGGGTAGGGGTACATTGTACCCCATACTCATTCACATAGGGTGGGGGGCCGGTATCCGGGGGCCCCCTTATTAAAGGGGGCTCCCGGATTCCGATAAGCCCCCCGCCCGCAGACCCCGACAACCAACGGCCAGGGTTGTCGGGAAGAGGCCCTTGTCCTCATCAACATGGGGACAAGGTGCTTTGGGGTGGGGGGGCCGCGCGGCCCCCCCTTCCCCAAGGCACCCCCCATGTTGAGGGCACGCGGCCTGGTACGGCTCAGGAGGGGGGGCGCGCTCGCTCGCCCCCCTTTCCTGGCCGGCCGGGTAGCGTGCTCGGACAAGGGTCTGTTGTGGACTTTGGGGGGACCCCACGACGATTTTTTTCGGCGTTGGGGTTCCCCTTTAAGTCCATTCCAGGCGGCGGAGCCCGCGACGTCTCCTTCGCGGGCCCCGCCTACCTGCACACGCGCTCAAAATGAGCAGACTTCCCTCTGAGCGGAAACAGTTTGCTCATTTCGAAAGTGGCCTACACACGGGCGGACTGTTCGCTCAAACCAAGTTTCAGCGGACAGTTTTTCGGAATTTCCGAAAAACTTTGTTCGTCAAACTGTCCGCTGAAACTGTCCGCTGAAGCCCCACACACGAGCGGACTGTCCGCTGAAACACTGTTCAGCGGACAAAGTTGAGCCAACAGTCCGCCCGTGTGTACGCGGCCTTAGGCCGCGTACACACGGGCGGACTGTTCGCCCAACTTTGTCCGCTGAACAGTGTTTGGGCGGACAGTCCGCTCGTGTGTGGGCTTTCAGCGGACAGTTTCAGCGGACAGTTGGACGGACAAGGTTTTTCGGAATTTCCGAAAAACTGTCCGCTGAAACCTTGTTTCAGCGAACAGCCCGCTCGTGTGTAGGCTTGTTCGTCAAACAAAGTTGCGCGCATGCTCAGAAAGGATTTTCACGCCGAAAGCTATAATGCAGTGTATAGGACGTCGTATTTTTCGTCCCGTCGTACGTGCTGTTCACGTCATCGCGCACGGTTTCAGCAAACTGTTCGTTCGTCGTGTGTGGGCATGTCCGTCCATGCTAATTTTGAGCGGACTGTTTGCTGAAACTGTTGGACGGACAAAGTTGGGCGAACAGTCCGCGCGTGTGTACGCGGCCTTAGTTGTATTCACCCCTGCTGCTGTTGTCTTCTGGGAAAGGTGGGGTTAATGCAACGACTGGTCTGTCACAGTGGATGAGGGGGCAGGACTGAGGAGGTTTACTACTAACAGATGTGAAATCAACACAAGGGACATATCTGACTTTACGTTTTGTCCCTTGTGCTGATTTTCCTGTTTTTAATTTTAGCTACACTTTAATTGCTTTAATTTTTATGTTACATTAGGCTCTAGGTGCACCCCTGAATTATTGCATTACTTGTTTCTGGTGCCAGTATGAAGGAAAATGGTGGTAAAAAGATGTACAGTACTTTTTCATGATGCTTCAGGGCTGGACCTCTGTATCTTGTTACATGATTCTGTGCAGTGCAACATTCCTTATATGCTTCTTTGTAGGATTTGGTGGTAAGCTAAAGGACTGAGTGGTACACAGAAGCTTGGAGCACTGTTATGCATTTTTTGTAGGCATAAAGTTGGGACCATTCACAAGATCATTATATCCGCAACTCCAGTGGTTTATCTAGCTGGACAGTCAAATGTGGAAAATGAATGTCAGCATGGAAACCAGGCAGGATATGTTTTATGAAAGACACTTGGGAGAAGATTGAGTGCTGACTGTGACCTCCAATGTGGGTGACTATCCTACAGGCACGTTTTGTTCTGTGTATGTAGACTCCTGTAGACACACGGATTGTTGGAGGAGAGGCAGTCAATAACTGAAAAAATGATGAGGCTTCTTTCACACAAAAGGTCTGATCAGGTCCGCCTGTCAGTTTTTCAGGCGGATCTGATCACTCTCCATTCACCCCTATGGACCGGCGGGGTAAACTGACTTGTGCCCATTTACAACCACCTACCTTCAGTCCGGCCTGCTAAAAAAAATAAAAAAAAACAGAAGGGGATCCACCCTCCTCCATCTAGACAGATTGAACCAGAGGGCAGTCGGGTGTAAACAGATAGTGAAGTCTGTTTACTCCCAGCCACCCATAGAGAAGAACGGGGTCTGTCTCTGTCCGCTCTGCATAAACTAAGCAGACATGGACCGGTCATCCTCTCGCACTGCTCTGATCAGAAGGGGATCACTGGACAGATCCCCTTCTGATCAAATTGGAGTCTACCCCATGTGAAAGATGCCTTTGTTTTATGACTTACCTGGCATCAGGGGAAGACTGGGAAGGAGGCAAAGAGACTTTTATATACACATATTGGACTTAAGTAGAAATGCTGCCCTATTTAGTTATCAATCAAAGTGGGTCCAGCACTTACAGACAACTGCTACATGTTATATAACTACAGTATCTACTTCCCGTGACCTGCAATCACATGCAGACAAAATACTTTAAACATTGACTTCCTTTATGGCTCTGAGATATTTTGTGACAAAATGCATAGAGCTGCAATAAAAGTCCTTGCTGCGATACAAAACTGTGAAAATGCTTTGTGCTTATTTATTATCATGTCTGTTATAAGTGCTTAAATTGTGGTACAAGAAACAATGTTCTGTAAGACTATGCACACATCATGGCCACCATTCACTGAGAAACCATGGCACACTTTGAGTGGCGCACATTAAGCTCATGGAAATCTTTTCCCAACTATGAAGGAGCCAGTTGGGTGTGTTTTCTTCCTAGACCAAATGTTCCCCATGTTTTTTTTAATCAGATCTTTTTTATGGTAAAGTGTTTTAAAATGTTTGTAAAAAACATAGAAACAACCCACCATGCTGGGCGTAACAGTGGTATGAGATACAGAAAGGAGCGGTCACCTCGGAGGTCAGAAGCTTATAGTGTCCACATAAATCTTTTGATAAATAGAGCTTAACAGTGCCTACATATACTCAAGTACATTCAGATACAGAAATGTTAAACAACCAAAAAGGCTCCTAGAGACTCAGAAAAGGTTGGGTGCAGGAACTCTATCCACTGGGGCCACATGGCGCCAAACTGTTGCATGGCATTTTTAAGGTAGGTGTGTTTTTTAAAGGAGATAGAGCAGTTAAGATCTGTTATATATTTGGACACAGTGGGCGATTGGGACGAGATCTGTTTACGTGCAATTTTTTTGCAAGCGATGAATAGCGATGGTATAGCATCTCAATAGAGATGGTGAGCACTAAGGTTTGATCAATTAAAGATCAGTCACTATAATTGAGAAAACAAGTAATGGGATTTACCACAAGGTCGATGCCCAGAAGACAAATTTCACAAAACTCATACATTATATGAAGAGTTGAGTAAAGATTTAATTTATGTAAAAAATGGATTGTTCAAAGTGAATATTGACATTAAATATAAAATGTTTCTAGATTTGAAAATGGGAGTTTGTTTCAACCACACAGAAAGATTTTGTTGCCTGAGTTTTTATACTTGGAGCTCAATATCATTAGCCTTTTACTTTATTTCTCCTGCTTACTATACATAGTAAGCTCTTCCTTTCCTGATTCAGCATAAGTGCACAGAGGACAATAGACAGGATATATCCTTTTAATAGTCCCCTTTCTATAAATAGTACTGTAATTGATGGCTTTTTAAATATAGAATACTTGTCATCGATCTGCCAAACTATCACAGTACACAGATGATAGCAGCAAGAAATCTTGTAGATTTTTCTTTTGTGGTCTGGTGCCTGACAAGCCCTGTTTTTGTATTGAACTTGCTTATGGAAATGATTTGATTTACAGCAGTCACAGTACATGAAACAAAATGATAGACAGATGATTGGCTGTTGTTTTTCTGGGGAAGGTAGGACCATTAGAAAGCAAGAGTGCATTTAGACATAGGAGGACAGTTGGCCATGCAATCATAACCCAAACACCTTCTGGCAACTTGGACATCTGACACTGCCACAGACGTAAATGCTTAATTTAGTTTATCATTGTTTTTGTCAAAAAAAGTAGCTAAATATTTTTATATTTCCACATTTTAGGATCAACCTGGTGATGAAAAGAGATCACTACAGAAAGGAGAAAGTGGTCCAATATTCTAACTACAAAGGCCATACACTTGCTAGTGGAGCACCCTCTAGTGCTAGAAGTGTAATTTCTTTTTTTTCCTAGTGCAGGTAAATTTATGCAGGCTTGGCTGGTAGCCAAGCCTGTCTGCGTTTTGTCCTGGGTTGGGCAGAAATCCAGGGAGAGCTGGATGACTTACAGGCAGCATCACTGAGACTTCCCCCCTACTTCTTGAATGTTCTGGTACCCTCTAGAAGAATGGGAGGGGGGTAAGGGGGAGCTGCCTGGAGTATTTTGAGGGCCCTGGACAATCCCCAACTTGGATTGGCAGGGGGCAGGCCCCCTCAAATTCTCAGGGTCAGCCCAGCTGGTAAGGAGTTGTGTTCGGGGTGAAAGCTGGAGATGGAGTGTTATGCTGTCATGACCTTTGAGGGAGCTCCCCAATCTGGGGCGGTTGACCTTGGGCCTAGGCTCGTGTGCGGACTGAACCCTCTCAAGACACATGGAGGTGTCCTGGACATGAGGCACTGGGAGCATGGAGAGGACAGTGGGAGAATACTGTTGGGCAAGTCCCCAGGAGCAACGGGAACAGCCAAGAGGGCTGGTGAGTGACACACAGTCAGGAGGACTGGGAGGCACGCCTGAGAGGACTGGGATGAGTGCAGAGCCAGTCAGAAGGACTGTGGTGGCACAGGCAGTGGAAAAGGGCAGCTGCAGCCAGGAGGGCTGGCAGTGCCTGAAGAGGTGGTACTGGGAGCAGTAGCCACATGTGTGGCAGCTAGCACTAAGAACTACCACCATTTTTGCTACACCATAGAGGCCCGTGGTCTCTGCCTGCAAAGGGCATTTGCTTTGGGCCTGGCTGAGCCAGTGTCAGGCCCCAACCACAGTGCTAGTTGCTCTCGGGAGTGATAGTCTGCAAGCAAGTGTATGTGCTTGAAGAGAAGAGACTGTTTATAGTTCAGTCCCTACATTTCCTATCTTCAATCAAGTGGGCATCCCATGTGCACCCTATCCCCATCCAAGTTCTATTCCCCTAATAAAACAAAACAAAGTACAAGGACTGTTTCTTGACTGAGGTGTGTCTGGAAATTCATGTGCCTGGCTGTGCAGGGTGGGAGATGGACCACATTCACCAGCGGCCTTTACAGGGGTAGCGCTACACTAATTTACAAGTTAGAGTATATTACTGATAAAGTATTGTGAGTTTGGAAAAATGGGTGCTGCCTTTCTAATGGCTATATTTACCTAGTCAAGTTGAGAAAAGACAAATGGCCATCAAGTTCAGCAATTCGTTTCTGTTCCTCTAAGGCAGGGGTGTCCAAACTTTTTTCAAAGAGGGCCAGATTTGATGAAGTGAACATGCACGAGGGCCGAACATTTTGCCTGACATTCTTTGAACCATTGAAAATTCGGTCTAAAACCCCATTCACACCTGAGTGTTTTGTAGCTTGAAGCCTGAAGCTACAAAACACTAGAGGGGAAAAAATCTGTTATTCTCAATGGAGATGGTTCACATCTCCACTCCATGTCGCCTGAAGCCGAACGCCTGAAGCTCAAACAAGTTCCGGACCCTTTTTTGTCGCTCGAATTGAGCAGATTTGGGCGTTTTTCTTCTTTTAACATTGATGACCTTTTGCAAAAATCACGGCAAATCGTGGTAAAAAACGCTGCAAAAAACACTGCAAAATCGTTTTTCTGCTTGAAAACGCTATGCTCAGGTGTGAATGCAGCCTAAGTGTGTCCATCCGAGCTCTAATACACGGCCCAACAAGAATTCTCTTGCCTTTGCCACGCTCGTTCCCAACACACAGACGAATGCTCTGCACTTCAGGGGGTACTGTTAATTCTTAATGGCACCCCACACATTGGAAAATGTAGGGTGCTTTTGGTGCAGTGCAATTAAAAAAAAAAAAGCTTGGGAACTTCTTTCCCTGCATTTTTGTGAGTAGGGAAGTCCATTGAAATTAATGGGCTGCCCTACACACAGTACACAGCCACACAGATGTTGCATTTACGGGCTTAAAACAGGTGGTGAGGAGGCAACATAATGCCTCTTTACCGCCATTCAAATGCCTCTGAAAAGAGATCTGTGCATGGATTGCTTTTCAGTGGAGCAGCAGTCCTGGCTAATATCACACACAAGCCCTACAAAAGCAGTTTTGATGGTATAAGATTGGGGGGGGGGGGGGTCCGGATTAAAAGTAACATACACACAGACACATGCACACACATGCACGCCGCACACACATACAGACACATGCATACACATAGATACAGACATACATGCACACACATACAGACACATTTGCACACACACATAAATACACACACACATACAGACACATGCATACACATGCGTACACATACATACAGACACATGCATACACATACTTACAGACACATACAGACATACATACAGACACATGCGCACACACATACAGACATACATACAGACACACGCATACACATACATGCACACACAGACATACATACATACATACACATGTGCACACACACATACATACAGACATAAATGCACACACATACAGACATACATACAGACACATGTACACATACAGACACACACACATACAGACACATGCATACACATACTTACAGACATACATACAGACACATGCGCACACACACATACATGCAGACACATGCATACAGACATACATACAGACACATGTGCACACACAGATACAGACATACATGCACACACATACAGACATACAGACACATGTTCACACACATACATACATACAGACACACGCACACACATACATGCACACACACAGACATACATACAGACACATGTGCACACACACATACATACATACAGACATAAATGCACACACACGTACATACAGACATAAATGCACACACACGCACATACAGACATAAATGCACACACACATACATACAGACACATGTGTACACACACATACATACAGACACATGTGTACACACACATACATACAGACACATGTGCACACACACATATATAGACACGTGTGCACACACACACATACAGACACGTGTGCACACACACACATACAGACACGCGTGCACACACACACATACAGACACGTGCGCATACACACACATATACAGACATGTGTGCACACACACATATACAGACACATGTGCACACACACATATACAGACACATGTGCACACATACACATATACAGACACATGTGCACACACACACACATATACAGACACATGTGCACACACACACATACAGACACATGCATACACACACACACACACACACACACATTAATAAAGCCCTTTTTAACACTAATTTAGCTTGTAGCATAGTACAGTACCTTTGCAGCTTCCTTATTCAGCCGGGTACTGCACTGTAGGGGGAAGCAGAGAGCACAGCACACTCCTCTGCACTTTACTTTCACTTTTGAAGCTCACGGAGCTTCTCACAGTGCCGGGGATCGGGCTCATCTGACAGCCCTGATCCCACAGCACACTAAATTGAGAAAGACCAGGCGGGCCGCGGCCCGCAATTGGCCCGCGGGCTGGACTTTGGACATGCCTGCTCTAAGGCCATTGGATACTCTCTGATTTAACGTGTTTGTTACCGCAACATTTCATATTCCTTATATGTGCCTGTTGTAGTATGTACTTGTATGAAAAAGTATTCTATTCTCATTGTATCACTTCCTTTGTGTGAAATCGCTGTGCAGATAGCAAGCAATTGTGGTGCAAGTTTAAAAATGACTTGCTAAGCTATTGCTAGACTTGCCAGGCTTCACATGTTTGTTGCACAATTATAGCAAGTTCCCATTGCATGACTCCAGATCAACTTTGTTTGCAAACATTCTGCAAGTCTGCTGCAAGTTCTGGTTCAGTTATGTTGTGCAATAGTCTTCCCACCACAGGGGGACACTGTGGCTGAAGTTTCTTTTTTTGTGCCCCATACACACAATCAGAAATTCCATCAGAAAAAACTTGGATGGTTTTTCCGACGAAATTCCAATCAAGCTTGCCTTGCATACACATGGTCACACAAGTTCTCTGAACTTTTGACCGTCAAGAACGCGGTGACGTACAACACTATGACGAGCCGAGAAAATTAAGTTCAATGCTTCCGAGCATGCATCGAATTGTTTCCGAGCATGTGTGATTTTTTGCGTGTCCGATCTGCATACAGACGAATGCATTTTCAGATAGTAACTTTTTCCGGCCGCAAAATGGAGAACCTGCTCTCAATCTTTTGCTGGCTGGAATTCTGCCAGCAAAAATCCGATGGAGCATACACAGGGTCAGAATCTCTGACCAAAAGCTCACATTCGACTTTTGCTGGCAGAATTTCTGATCGTGTGAATGGAGCATTAGATATGCATAGCTCTTGCTGTAGACTCACCATTGCGGCTTTGCTCTTGCTAGAGACTTGCCACACAAATTTGCTATAAATTTGAAAAGTGTCAACTAGAACTTGTGCTTCAAGTGCTCTGCAAGTGTACAATTTGCCAGCGAAAATGTGCAGAGTTAACATTCTTAAAATTGAACACTGGCACAAATTTGTGGCAAGTTATCCTTCTTATTATCAGTGGTGTCACTGGGGAGGGCGGACCACACTGGGTGACACCCACCAGAGCGGTGCACTGGGAGCTCGGGTCATTCAGCTTGAGATTAGCATGAACAGCTGCTGGAGGAGCAGATTCTGCTCTCTCCTCCCTCCAGCAACCGTCTGATGTGAACAGAAGAGATTGAACAGGGCGACACCACAAACACCTCTTTTCCAGGCTCAGAGAGGGAGAGGGAGAGAGAAGATGTGAAGGTGTCTGGGACCCGCTGGTGGTGGGCAAGACCCATTGGTGGGGGTGGGCGGGGCACACTGTTTGAGCCCAGCGGGTCTCACTGGAGGTGGGCAGGATCCATTGGTAAGGGTGGGTGGGCATAGTGTTGGAGGTCCTCGGGTCTGACTGGTGAAGGTGGGCGTGACCTACTGGTACTCGTTGCCGGTGATGTTTTCAAAATCCCAAATTGCAGGGATATCAGTACCCCCCGGTACAGTAGGATTTTTAAGGCGAACAAAATTCGTTTTTATAAAAGAAAAAATATTTATTCAAAACAGAAAAAGACAAAAAATAATTATTTTTGTTTTTATACACAAAAAAAAAGAAAAAAAGGACATATACATAGACTATAAAAATCCACGCACAACATAGATGCATGGATACATGTACATACACATATATATACACAATCTCTAAATACAGTACATTCAATAATCATAAATGTGAGCTCCAAAAGCCTGACATGTTTCAGAAAGAAATTCCCTTATTCAGAGGCCTGTTTATAGGAGACCAAATATGAACCACAGTCTGAAAGAGATTTAATGCCGCGTACACACGACCAGACTTTTTGAGGGACTAGGTCCGACAGTCTTTCTGACGGACTTTCGGCGGAGTTCCGACGGACTTTCTGAATGAACGGACTTGGCCACGCACAATCACACCAAAGTCCGACGGATTTGAACGTGATGACGTACGACTGGACTAGAATAAGGAAGTTCATAGCCAGTAGCCAATAGCTGCCCTAGCGTCGGTTTTTGTCCGTCGGACTAGCATACACACGAACGGATTTCTCGGTCCGGCGGAGTTCCGGTGGAAAAATTTAAAACCTGTTCTATTTCTAAAGTCCGCTGGATTTTTGGCAAGCAAAGGTCCAATGGAGCCCACACAAGATCGAATTGTCCGACGGACTCGTTCCGTCTGACCTTTGATGTCAAAAAGTCTGGTTGTGTGTATGTGGCATTAGGGGAGAAATTAATTTACAGGCATGTCTAACATAGAAATGATCCTACCCAATTCTATCCAAGGTACATACCATATTCATTTAATAATATATTTTGTCTGGATAAACGTTATCAGCAGTTTTTTATTATGTGCGTGTATATATATATATATATATATATATATATATATATATATATATATATATATATATATATATATATATATATATATGTGAACTTCTAAATTTGTTGCCAGAAATAAACAAGGAAAGATCACCACTCAGAGACAGAGACGCATCAGACCATACTAAGGAACCACAAACGGCTGGCAACCCATAAATTCACAGGTCTAAAAATAAAAAAAGAAGATGGGGAAAGAAAATTACATAAAACAGCACTTTTTAATAAAGGATCCAAAAAGACAGAAAACCATTAAATAACCTCTCGTTGTCTATACAGCAAGATCAATGCTATATTTCATTTTTAATTGTTTGTTAGTAAAGCTTCCAAAAACATATAATTGGCTCTGCTAAGTTGCTATTGTGTTAGCAGACAGTGGAGAGCACATATGAGAAGACCAAAAAAGAAAAGAAAAGAAAAACAAACAAAACACCCTTGCTGAAACTCTGCTATTAATCAAGCTATCTATACAAATATATACATAGTAGCATAGCTGCAAGGTTAAATGTATCAAATTGTATTTTAAAAAGCATCCATCCAATACATACAGAACCCACCTGTGTTACAAGCAGAGTATCGTATAGAGACATATACAATGTCTCAGCTGTTTGTGTCTTATCAGGCAAAGGGCAAATGCAATGCACAAAGGGCACATCGTCCCACCCCCCAACTCGGGGTCCTACTATTATAATTACAAGGGGTATAATAGTATTGTGATGTTGGCGGTGGTGTCAGTGGCATATAACTTCCTGTATGTGGACGTGGGGGAAAAATGGCCGTATGTCGGATGGTGGAGTGTTCGCGTGGACGGAATTCTACTGGCTTCTCCAGAGTGGCAGTCTGGGCTTGCCACCTCCAGAGGAGAATGTAGAAGGACTCTCTTTCGTTTTAGTCACGGATGAGGCGTTTGCTCTGGCAAACCACCTGATGCGGCCTTTCCCGATGAGTACCCTCACCCCAGATCAGAGGATCTTTAATGTGCGGCTGGCCAGAGCCAGAAGAGTAGTGGAGAACACTTTCGGGATAATGGCCAGCCGGTTCCGCCTATTTTTGATGCCAATACACATGGCGGAATATAAACGAAATCATATTGTGCTTGCCTGCTGCATTCTGCACAATTTTTTGAAAAAACATTCCGTAAACTATGTGGCCTCAGTTGCCCCTATTCAGACTTGATGGAAAATGTGAACCTCACGGCCCTTGAAGCTGCTCGTCCTGGCTTGCCCCCCCCCCCCCCCAAAGCGCCTGTGAGGTCAGAAACCAATACATGGAGTACTTTGTGGGTGGGTGGGTGGGGGGGGGGGGGGTGGGCATTGATATGCCAGACAATGTCTGAGAGGCATTTTTTAAATACATTTTTCTTTGAAACGCCAATAATCTTTGTTTTCATTTACTGCTTGGCTTTGTTTTAGGTGTCTCCTAGGTTTTTTTGGTGTTTTTTTTGGGCCTTTTTCTACAACAGTGCAAACCCAAGTTCAGAGCAAGATGAGGTGACAGTCTCTTCTTCAGATAATCTTTTTATGTTGTGGGTCTGCTAAACACACACCTTGTTTTTGTTGATAATGTATGTAGTGCATTACTGACAAAAATATTGCTAATTTTCAGCACCATGGCAGAAATATGTGAGGTCATGAAAATGGCGTGATTGGGGAAATTTAAACATCACTGTGGGTGTTATTTACTAAAGGCAAATCCACTATGCACTACAAGTGCACTGCAAAAGTGCACCTGAAACTGAACTTTGAGTGCAAAGTGGATTTGCCTTTAGTAAATAACACCCATTGCCACAGAAAACAACAACTTTACTACAAATACTGCTTTTGCTCATTGAAAAAGGAAGCCACACATTGTTGATAATTTAACTTTTTACTCAAAGCACATTCACATGTGCGTTTAGAAAAGGGTTTTACAACAAACCAACATATTTGGTGTATAGAAAACATTATTTTGGGTAACATTTTACAAACTTGGCATTTTTGTGTAAACAGGCATGTATCAAAGCATAACATACAGAACACAGGAACTTACAAAGTTCAACTTTGAAAAGTGAAGACAATATCAGACATGAGTATGTACAAACTGTGCTGATATTGCCTTCATAGGATGGGGTGTCACCCCTGGAAAAGCCAAATTTGGAAGATGCACACAAATTGAGAAGCAAAAAGTGGCCAGTTTCCTCCTGATCCCATGCCTAATGTCAACATGTGCCATCTCCCATCATGGGGTATCAATGTACGTGTTTTGGGGGTGCAACCCCTTCATCTCAGCCACTTTAGTAACAAGGAAGTGGTTGCACCCACAAAACACGTACATTGATCCCCCATGATGGGAGTACATGTTGACACACTGTGCATCTTCCAAATTTGGCTTTTCTAAAAATCTAAAAGTGTTTTTGAAAATTTAAAAACGATGCTAGCTAGTTTGGGGTGTTTCAGACACTTCCCAAAACATCAATGATGTTCTTCATTTTTTGTTGAACATCATTGATGTTTTTCTTTATATTCTCTAAATCACGATTATCTCCCCAATGAGGATCTGGGCACTTTCACTGGTAAAATGTGATTCTTCTTCCACAACATCCACATCACCTAACAAAAAACAAAAAAAACACACCATGTATTATAAATATGCAGACATACATTGATTAGCTTACCTGAAGCTGTGGTCTCCAACACTCACCTGTTGTGGTGCCAATTTCGACAATCTCTCCTTCCTCCTCCTCCACTGGTATTTCCCCTTCTTTGGGAGGTGTGGAGTCCCTGGTGTCCTCAGTCGTCCCAAGTCTTCTCTCCCCTATGAGAATGTAAAAAAGGAATACTTAGCATACAGAGGGCAGAAAATGAAACATTGCTTGGAAGTGTCGAACAATTGTGTTTTTTGGCAGAGTTCAAAGGTGAAAACATTATTTTTGACACTTTCTAAAGCTGGAATACTTACTTGTTATGTGAACAAATGTTGTCAAGTGCAATTTGGCAAAACATTGTTTTGGAGTGGGCTAACGAACGATGTTTATTACGAATGATTGAACCCATGAACATGAAAGTGGCCAGTTTAAACTGTACAACATTAAATCAAAGCACATGGAGAAGTATGCAAGCAATAATAATAATATGAACACACGACAACTACTAACTTTTTTGAAGAACTCGCTTGATCCTTCTGTACTGATCGTGCTCCCTCAGTTTCAGGTCTGACCAGCGTTTTCTCAGTTGATCCTTTTATCATAGTACCCCAAAATTCTTCTGAAGACTCTTCACAACTTTAGTCATGATCATGGCCTTTCTGATATTTGGGTTTGGGTAAGGTCCATACTTTCCATCATAGTCGTTCCTCTTCAGTATGTCGAACATCTCTCCAAAATACATATTTGAGACCTTAAATCTTCTCCCCCGGGATCGGGACGTATCTGGCTCCGGGCTTTCCTCATCCTCCTCCTCGTTAGTGAAATTATCATGCCCCTGCTGTGTCTCCGCCATGTGCTCTCCCTACTGTGCCGAAAGAGAAGGGGCGAGGAATAGTCTAGAAAGAACGTCAGGGGCGGGAGGAGTTTCACGCATGTGCACTGTATATAAAACGCAATGCGCATGTGTCGTACGTACGATCTGTGAGCAGAGGGAGAAACTGACGTGCCGATCGTGCAAACGAAGGTACAATTTTTAACTTTGTACAACACTAGCCTATACTGCTTCTAGATTGAGGCCTGTATTGGGACAAGATTTAGTCGAGTTTAGCCTGACATTAGGGTTCGTCTTGTGTTTTGTCTTGCAGAGAATATGGATGGGTTTAACGACCATAGTTTCCTCCCTCTGTTCATCGATAAGTACAGGTAGCTGCCCTGTCTGTGGCAAGCTACGCATCCACACTATAGTAACAAATTAAAGAGGCAGGCAGCGATGGAGAAACTGCTGGAGTTTGTGAAGCCGGTGATTCCCAGGGCAGACACCACCTATTTAAAAACGAAAATTGGTGGCCTGAGGAGTACATATCTGAGGGAGCGCAGGAAAGTGCTGAAGTCCATGCAAACTGGAGCTGCAGCAGATGAAGTTTATGTCCCCAGGCTGTGGTATTATGAGAGGATGCATTTTCTGTCAGACCAGGTTTATGTCAGGGAATCCCTCTCTACCCTTCCTTCCACGCGTCCTTCTATGCTACATTCCACCCCCTTCCGATGCCCAACCTGGACCTTCCACTCAGGAAGAACTGGAGGAGCCCAGCTTGAGCCAGGTATAGTATTGTTCTACACATTTTGGGAGTAAAAATTAATGATGTTAATTTGATTTTTTCTCACTAATTGCTGATTTTAGAAAGTGTTTCACATATTAATAGACAGTAGTGGCCAAAACCTTTGGGCCAAGAATTAAAAATGCTGGGCTCAGAAGGATAGTCTTTTCTATTTGTTAAGAATTTGCAACAGTCACGAGCTGAAAATTGTGTGTCTGTTTGATGAACCAAAAACTAAAGAGGTGGGCAGGCATAGGAGCCTGACTGAATCCCAAGACCCTCCCCTCTGCCTTCCACACAAAAGGGCCAGAAAGGGGGGGAATGTGGAGGAGTCGGCTCTGATGCTCATCGGGGAGGCTTCAGCGGCCCTCCAAGCCACCCCCACATATCAAGAGGCCTTTGCTGCCTTGGCTGCCTGCAAACTCCAGCAAATGGAGGAGGGGCAACACCTCTTGTGTGAGGAGCTCATCATACACACCCTCAACAAGGGGTTGTTGGGCCAAATCACACAAGCAACACACTTGTGTGATTTGGACCATGCTCCTCCTCCTTCTGCCACACCTCCAGCACCACAGCCACAGCCTGGAAGGAAGCATGGAAGGAAGACCAGAGAGTGATAACCTGGGTTAAGTCTGGTCTGACAGAAGATGCAGCCTCTTGTGGGACCACAACCTGGGAACATAGATGTCATCTGCTGCTGTTCCGGGTTTCTTGGACTTCAGGACCAGACTGCTCTCCCTCAGATATGTACTCCTCTGCCCACCAATTTTTGCGTTTAAATAGTTGATGTGTGCCCTGGGGGCCAAAGGCTTTGCTAATCTCCCCAGTTTCTCCAGCGCTGCCTCCCTCTTAATTTGTTATTGACACCTAAATAAAGTTTTTTTTTTTTGGTTGAAGAAATACTTGCCTATGTGTTTTACTTCAAAAAGGACAGTTTATTTGTGAGTGTGAGTAGGCAGGTACATTTCAAAAACACAAAGTCAAATTAATAACAAGGGGCACCAACACCAAACAATCTCCTCTAGATTTAAAAAAAAAAACAATAAAATAAAAAGATAATAATGGTGTTGTGGTAAGTTGACACACAAATAAAACACACCAAAAAAATTGCTAAGAAGAGCAAACTGGTAAAAAAAACAACCACCAAATTTAAAAACAAAAAACAAAACAAAAAAAATGATTGGGGAATTGTGACGAATTAAAATATTGTATTCATGAAATGAGGAAAAAGATATAAGTTTGGGAGAAGTGTGTGTGAATATGAGCAGCATAACAACTTCATTCTTGTAGCATTATAAAGAAAAAGAGAATGCGCTGCATTAAAGAATTTTTAACATTGCAGCGTGACGAATGTGCTATATCGATTACGAGCAGTAGTTTTACCTGACCGAGCGCTTCCGTCTCATAATTTATTGTGAGCATGCATGGCACCTTGTCCAACGGACTAGGCTACACACGATCAGAACTGACGCGCATCGTATCATGTTGTCGGAAAATTTTATAGCCAAGCTCTCAAACTTGGTCCGTCGGATATTCCGACGGAAACAGTCCAGTGGAGCCCACACACTGTCGGATTATCCGACAACATTGCACATTTTCCATCGGAATATCCGACCATGTGTACAAGGGCTTACAGTAAAGAAGGCTGTCCAAATGTGGAGGTTAAACATCTTTAAAAAAAAAAAAAAAAAAAAAGGCTAATTAATCCAACAGGAGACCCTGTGCACATAGCACCTGTTCCTGTTAAAAGTGGAACTAAAAGTAAAAAATAAAAATTTGTGAATAGGCGGGATTTTTATTGCATTTACCTGCCTAATTCACATTCCTCTGTGGAATATACACTGAGCTGTGCATGCGTGGCTTAGTTCACATTATGGCACGCTGCCAGTGTTCTGGGATGACTTCATTCCTGCACATGTGCCAGGGTGATGTCATCCTGCCAACCAAAACAGCCAAAGACCGGCACCCAGAAGAGCCCAAGGAGAAAGTGGCAACAAGGGTCCTCACAAGCTTCAGACTGTTGGAATTCAGTTACCTTACGTAGTTATGACTTTAGTTCCACTTTAAGGCTAGGTTCACATTGCTGCGATGCGGGAACGCCGCGAATCCGCGGCGTTTTCCCGCATCGCACACCTCCCGCCGGCAGTTCACACTGCCCTATGCGGACGGCTGGGGGTGTCAATGTTATGTTAATGACACCCCCAGATCCGTCGGCATATCGCAGTGCGATCTGCCGACTCGCACAGGAATCGGATCGCATGGTGTGAACCCCCATGCGATCCGATTCCGTTGCGGACCCAAAAAAGGGTCCCGTGCGAGTTTGCTGCGGGACCGCTGCGAGTTCAGCCATACTATCTGTATGGCTGAACTCGCAGCGCTACGGAGATCGGATGTGATTTGCTGTGCGAATCACATCCGGTTCTCCCCCCGCAGCAGTGTGAACCCAGCCTAAATCTGTACTGTGGATTAGAAATAAAATGATTTTTTTTTCTGTAAGTGCTGACTGTAGCTGCAACCTCATAGGCATAAAATATGGGCGTTACTATGGAGGAGGGGAGAACAGACAGCACTGAGCCTCTTCATCTCTTCTGTTCATCGCAGACAGATTCCAGACCCACCGCCAACTATTCAGGGCACAGAAAGTGAAACTTTCAGCTTGTGATATTATAAATGATTGCAGGTGAAGAACCTTACTTTCATTGACAAAAATACAAGCAGACAACAGCACAAGCCAGCTACTACACTTGTCTCTCTCAAAGGAGAGGGTGCGGGGCCATGTGAGCTTTGTGTGCCCTCTTTCCTCCTGTGCTGTCAGTCTGGAACTCCATCTTTGTTCAGTGTTGTTGGATATCAGCGGCAGGAGGCAGGGCCAGCTATCCAACAACTGCTGCTCTGGAACACCTGCACAGATGTAAATGGGGACATTTGCTGAAGCCTATCCGACCCGATCCCACACTGAGCTGTCAGCTGCAGCTTTGCTGTGGAGGTGGGTGCAGAGGACACGTCTGGCGATGGAAGTCTATGGGTGACGTCACTTCCATGTCCTCTGCAGAGCTTCCGCCACTGGACATCAGGTCAGATCAGCTTAAAAAAAAGGTATTTACAGTGCCTTGCGAAAGTATTGGCCCCTTGAACTTTTCAACCTTTTGCCACATTTCAGGCTTTAAACATAAAGATATAAAATTTTAATTTTTTGTGAAGAATCACCAACAAGTGGGACACAATTGTGAAGTGGAACGAAATCTATTGGATAATTAAGCATCCGAAGGAGCACTGTGCAAGCGATCATTTCGAAATGGAAGGAGTATCAGACCACTTCAAATCTACCAAGACCTGGCCGTCCCTCTAAACTTTCAGCTCAGACAAGGAGAAGACTGATCAGAGATGCAGCCAAGAGGCCCATGATCACTCTGGATGAACTGCAGAGAACTACAGCTGAGGTGGGAGAGTCTGTCCATAGGACAACAATCAGTCGTACACTGCACAAATCTGGCTTTTATGGAAGAGTGGCAAGAAGAAAGCCATTTCTCAAAGATATCCATAAAAAGTCTCGTCTAAAGTTTGCCACAAGCCACCTGGGAGACACACCAAACATGTGGAAGAAGGTGCTCTGGTCAGATGAAACCAAAATCAAACTTTTTGCCCACAATGCAAAACGATACGTTTGGCGTAAAAGCAACACAGCTCATCAACCTCAACACACCATCCCCACTGTTAAACATGGTGGTGGCAGCATCATGGTTTGGGCGTGCTTTTCTTCAGCAGGGACAGGGAAGATGGTTAAAATTGAGGGGAAGATGGATGCAGCCAAATACAGGACCATTCTGGATGAAAACCTGTTGGAGTCTGCAAAAGACCTGAAACTGGGATGGAGATTTATCTTCCAACAAGACAATGATCCCAAACATACAGCAAAATCTACAAAGGAATGGTTCACAAATAAACGTATCCAGGTGTTAGAATGGCCAAGTCAAAGTCCAAACCTGAATCCAATCGAGAATCTGTGGAAAGAGCTGAAAACTGCTGTTCACAAACGCTCTCCATCCAACCTCACTGAGCTCGAGCTGTTTTGCATGGAAGAATGGGCAAGAATTTCAGTCTCTCGATGTGCAAAACTGATAGAGACATACCCCAAGCGACTTGCAGCTGTAATCGCAGCAAAAGGTGGCTCTACAAAGTATTAACGCAAGGGGGCCGAATAATTTTGCACGCCCTACTTTTCATTTTTTTATTAGTTAAAAAAGTTTCAAAAATCCAATAGATTTCGTTCCACTTCACAATTGTGTCCCACTTGTTGGTGATTCTTCACAAAAAATAAAATTTTTATATCTTTATGTTTGAAGCCTGAAATGTGGCAAAAGGTTGAAAAGTTCAAGGGGGCCGAATACTTTCGCAAGGCACTGTATACTGATTTATTCTTTACAGGAATAGTTAGGTTAGTGTTAGATCATGGTTCTATAGATGAGGGGATTTTAGTTTTCAGAATGGACTTCCACTTATAGGTGTCCGTTTATGAAGCGGTGAAATCTATTTCACTGCTTAATTTTCCGGCATTCTCAGAGATCTTTCTCCTCTATGTGCCTGTTTATGAAGCAGAGTAGATCCCTTCACTCTTGGAGGAGTGAAGTGATCTACAAATGCTTTGAACACTGGAGAAGGGCCCCCTGATACTGAAATCTCGTGAGACTTTATGAGATTACAGTACCAGAAATTCACTGAAACACAGAGATGTCAGTTTATTAAGCAGTGATAAATTATCAATACACTGACAGACGGCGTGGTTAATGTTAATAAAATAAGGAGTCCCCCTACATATATACACACACACACATTATATATAATGTATACGCATACAGTGGTGTGAAAAAGTGTTTGCCCCTTCCTCATTTCCTGTTCCTTTGCATGTTTGTCACACTTAAGTGTTTCGGAACATCAAACCAATTTAAACAATAGTCAAGGACAACACAAGTAAACACAAAATGCAATTTGTAAATGAAGGTGTTTATTATTAAAGGTGAAAAAAAATCCAAACCATCATGGCCCTGTGTGAAAAAGTGATTGCCCCCTAAACCTAATAACTGGTTGGGCCACCCTTAGCAGCAACAACTGCAACCAAGCGTTTGCGATAACGTGCAATGAGGCTTTTACAGCGTCCTGGAGGAATTTTGGCCCACTCATCTTTGCAGAATTGTCCTAATTCAGTTACATTAGAGGGTTTTCGAGCATGAACGGCCTTTTTAAGGTCATACCACAACATCTCAATAGGATTCAGGTCAGGACTTTGGCTAGGCCACTCCAAAGTCTTCATTTTGTTTTTCTTCAGCCATTCGGTGGTGGACTTGCTGGTGTGTTTAGGATCATTGTCCTGCTGCAGAACCCAAGTTCGTTTCAGCTTGAGTACACGAACAGATGGTCGGACATTCTCCTTCAGGATCTCTTGGTAGACAGCAGAATTCATAGTTCCTTTTATCACGGCAAGTCTTCCAGGTCCTGAAGCAGCAAAACAGCCCCAGACCATCACACTACCACCACCATATTTTACTGTTGGTATAATGTTCTTTTTATGAAATGCAGTGTTCCTTCTACACCAGATATACTTGGACACACACCTTCCAAAGAGTTCCACTTTTGTCTCATCGGTCCACAGAATGTTGTCCCAAAAGTCTTGGGGATCATCAAGATGTGTTGTGGAGAAATTGAGACGAGCTTTGATGTTCTTTTTGCTCAGCAGTGGTTTTCTCCTTGGAACTCTGCCATGCAGGCCATTTTTGCCCAGTCTTTTCCTGATGGTGGAGGCATGAACGCTGACCTTAACTGAGGCAAGTGAGGCCTGCAGTTCCTTGGACGTTGTTGTGGGGTCTTTTGTGACCTCTTGGATGAGTCGTCGCTGCGCTCTTGGGGTAATTTTGGGCAGCCGGCCACTCCTGGGAAGGTTCACCACTGTTCCATGTCTTCGCCATTTGTGGATAATGGCTCTCACTGTGGTTCGCTGGATTCCCAAAGCTTTGGAAATGGCTTTATAACCCTTTCCAGACTGATAGATCTCAATTACTTTCTTTCTCAATTGTTCCTGAATTTCTTTGGGTCTCGGCATGATGTGTAGCTTTTAAGGATCTTCTGGTGGACCTTACTGTGTCAAGCAGCTCCTATTTAAGTGATGCCTTGATTGTGAACAGGTGTGGCAATAATCAGGCCTGGGTGTGGCTAGAGAAATTGAACTCAGGTGTGGACAACCACAGTTATAGTATGTTTTAACAAGGGGGGCAATCACTTTTTCACACATGACCATGATGGTTTGGATTTTTTTTCACCTTTAATAATAAACACCTTCATTTACAAATTGCATTTTGTGTTTACTTGTGTTGTCCTTGACTATTGTTTAAATTGGTTTGATGTTCCGAAACACTTAAGTGTGACAAACATGCAAAGGAACAGGAAATGAGGAAGGGGGCAAACACTTTTTCACACCACTGTACATATGACAAGGGGACATGGTTATAGTGTTTGGGGGTCTGAACGAGGCATAAGGAAGTTAAAAATCTTCCTCTTTCCCCCTCAGATCCCCCCCAAATTCTCTCTTCATTCTCCAATTCTCCACCTCTGAGCTGGTGAATCAGGGAGTGTGAATTTTGACGCCGATCGCCAGTGAGACGCTGAGATCACAGCTTCATAAACTGGCCGTTACTGTGTCAGTCTATGAGGATTCTCCATGTGCAGAGATAATCGGCAGGAGAATATGTTCACACTTCTCCCTTCGATTATCTCTGTTTCATAAACTGTTTATGGACTGTGATCAGCGGCGATCCTGGGGATCACTGCTGATCACTGCTTCATAAACGGACACCTAAAGGGTATCTAAACCAAAAAAACAATAATTTTATACGTTGCAATTTAGGAATTTTAAAGTTTTGGTGATACTTAGTGCCTTGGGGGACAGTGCTCCCTCACTGCACTGCATCTATTGGGGGCCATGGTTGTCACCCTAGGTTGTTCTCCTGATTTGAACTCCTCTTTTTATCTCCATTACATGGGGGCAGACGATTTGTAGGTTACAGAAGACAGCTTGGAAGGAATTTAACATTTGTTTGAGATTTCAGTTTATTTCAAAGGAACTTATAAGGATACAAGATTTCTGACAAGAGTAACAGGTATTTTTTTTTATAAAAAAGAACAAATGCTCCCACCAGATATAAGGACTGTTATGCTACAATACATTAAACATTTTTTCTTCAGTTAGGATATTCTTTAGAGTGTACAACTTTGCACCCAAATTACTATATGAACCATTCAAGTATTTATAAATGGTGGTGGTCATATCCCCTCATAATCTTTTTTCACTTCAGCGGTGACTTTCAAAGCTCATACGGGGCCATCTCACTGGGGTTAGATGAAGGAATATTCTTTTCATCAGACGTTTGAAACTGGGCTATCATGGGAGTTCAGACATTAGTGAAATTGCAAACTTTTAATCAAGTGGTGGGAGCCTCATAATTAATTAATTTAATAAAAGATGACAGTGCATTACATTAGAAATATTAGCAAGAATGGACTAAAAATACAAAATTTTACATGACAATAATACATATCTGGCAAATTAACAGATATGTCAACCTGGTAGAGCAGTTTATACAGTGAAAACCTCTTTTTTTTTTTTTAGTTTGTAAGTCCACATGATGCCCAGATTGCTTTGTAGCATCTCAACTTCCAGGTGCTGTGTGCAGGTAGCCCTTTGAGGTTTATTAGGACACAACAGACGCATGGACACAGCTGCTTGTCCTGATGTGACAAGCGTGCGGGTGAGTGGCCCCGAACAGACAGTGAGAGATGTTACAAAAAGCGGCCCATTCATGCTATATGGGTCATCATCACCCATGTGAACCAGTCGGGACTACCTACAACCAAGCCTCCTAACAAATGAACACAGTAAAAAAAAAAGAAGCAGAGCAGGAAGTTGTGCAGATAGCAAACAAGAACAGAAGGAACACTTCCAGGATGCAAAAGAAGTGGGACTATGCACTGAGCATGTAGACATAGCATATACTAAGAATAACTCCCAGTGTACAGAACAAGAGAAGTGGTACTGTGTCCATACATACAGAATGAGCACATATACTGAGAATTACACCTAGCATACAGACATTAATTACGAAGAAACTGCAAGAAAAGTTAAATCCAACATGAATAACAAAAGAAGTATTACAATGTACTTTCCATATGTAAATATTGTTAACATTTTTAGAAACACAACCAGAATAGCAAAATATACTACTGCATTTTACACACATGACCATGTCAGGACTTTCGTACAAAATATGGGACAGCTAGCACCTAATTATGGGAGAGGGCTGGATTCAGGCTCTGGTCAAAGAGAGGATTCAGGGTAGAGGGGTATGGATGTTAAGGTGAGTTGAGGGAACCACAGTGGTGTAGTAATTATCACTTTCACCTAGCAGCACAGGAGTTGCTGGTTCAAATCCCAACCATGACACTACCTGCTTGGAGTTTGTATTTTCTCCCTGTGCCTGCGTGGGTTTCCTCCAGGTACTCTGGTTTCCTCCCACAAAGCGCAAAGCACCTTTCCTGTCACTGCTTTCACGCTGGAGCGGTGCGCTGTCAGGGCGCAATAAACAATCCTACAAGCGGCATATTTGAGGTGCCTTAGGAGCGGTGTATACACTGCTCTTAGACCCCTTGCCCATTGAAATCAATGGGCAGCGCCATTAAAGTGCCGCTTTTCGAGCACTTTCAACCCCTTTCTGGCCGCCAGCAGAGGTTAAAAGCACCCTACTAGCTGCCGAAAAGCGCCGCTAAAATTACGCTTACTCAGTGTGAAAGTGCACTAAATCTTTAGGAATTGTTAAAAGAATTGTTAAAAGAACGCCATTGGAAGTCCCGTTTGCAGTTTGTGAGAAAACTGCACATCCCCCTGAACACATCATCCCCCTGTGAAACATGGTGGCAGCATCATGTTGTGAGGATATTTTTCTTCAGCAGGGACAGGCAAGCTGGTCAGAGTTGTTGAGAAGATGGATAGAGCCAAATACAGGGCAATCATAGAAGAAAACCTGTTAGAGTCTGCAAAAAAGTTGAGACTCAGGTGGAGGTTCACCTTCCAGCGGGACAACGACCCTAAACATACAGCCAGAGCTACAATGAAATGGTTTAGATCAAAGCATATTAATGTGTTAGCCCCTGTACACACGGTCGGAGATTCTGCCAACAAAATCCGTCGGATTTTGTCCGTCAGATTTAGTCTGACGGATTGTGTCCGAATCTGTTGCATACACACGGTCGGACTAAGTTGTCGAAAAATCCGATCTTTCAGAACGTGATGACGTAATTTCGTTACGATGGAACTAGATTCAGGCTAGTAGCCAATAGCTTTGATGTAGGAATTTGATCTGAGCATGCGTGGCACTTGGTCCGATCAAAATTCGCTACACATGATCGGATTACGTCCGACCGGCCCAGTTGGTCGGGAAATATTTCCAGCATGTTGGAAAATTGGGTCCGACGGAGATTCGGACGGACTCAGTCCGATGCATACCACACACAGTCGGATTTTCTGACGACACGGTCCGATAAGACGCATTCCGACGGATTCTCCGACCGTGTGTACGCGGCATTAGAATGGCCCAACCAAAGTCCAGACCTGAATCCAATTGAGGATCTGTGGCAAGACTTGAAAATTGCTGTTCAGATGCTCTCCATCCAATTTGACAGCTCTTGAGTTATTTTGTAAAGAAGAATGGGCAAAAATGTCACTCTCTAGATGTGCAAAGTTGGTAAAGACACTCCCAAAAAGACTTGCAGCTGTAATTGCAGCAAAAGGTGGTTCTGCAAACTATTGACTCAGGGGGGCTGAATACGAATGTACACCACACTTTTCACATAATTATTTGTAAAAAAAAAAAATTGAAAACCATTTATTATTTTCCTTCCACTTCACAATTATATGCCACTTTGTGTTGGTCTATCACATAAAATCCCATTAAAATACATTTATGTTTTTTGTTGTAAGTGGTATGAATAAGTTTTCAAGGCATTGTATTTAGCTGTCAGCATTTTTTAATTATATGACAAGTTTTCAAGCATGCCCATAGTAGGCTGAGAATTTCACATATGTACATACTTAATGTGATTGTAGCCGTATTAGTGCAATTGTGACAGAGAAAATTGAGTACTGTCCATGATACTTTTTTTTATTTGCACTAACATACAATTTTTCAGGACATATATACATAACATTATACAAAAAGATGGTAACATTGACGTTAGAAAGTCTGTAAAGTGATGGTGTTAGAATGAAGAGCTTAAAATATAACAAAGGTTCTATAAAAGAAAATAACAAAGGAATAAAGACTGAGGGAAATAGAGCCATCATGCAGCTGTACTGCAAAGCCATTATAAATGGGACTCCTAACATAACAAAGAAAACATGAAAAGCCCAAGAAAGCCAGTCCTCGCAGGGAAACCGCTGGGGAGCAACATATTCTGAGATTTCCTGGTGAGAAGGCACAGTATTTCCAAGCATAGAATTTTTCTTCTCTTACTTGAAGCTTGGCCCCCATATCCTTCAGTTAAAACTGAAGTGGAACTATGGGAAAAATAAAAATGATATATGATATAGTCTGTCAATAGCATTAAAGGTTAAGTCCACCGTTTAAAATAAATGAATGCACATAAATTTGCAAGGAAAAATGTTTTATTTTATTTTTCAATAGACCCCTGCCAAACATTTCACCCATGATCAGTGGATCACCAGTGCAATGCCATGCCCCTGCAAACTCTTCTTCTAGCTCTTTGCCCATACCAGGGTTCAGGCTTTCATTTGGAGTGCTAGAGGAAGTGTCAATGGACTACAAGTGTCACAGCATGTCATCTGTTTGGCATATGGTTGTGGAGTGGTTTTGCAATGAAAAATCCCCAATGGAATTGGAAAAAAAAATAGGCATTCAGGAGGCAGCATTATCTGCTCCTGAACCCTTGCAAACCACTGCTCTACTGTCTCTGAAAAGTGATCCCTTCGGATTGTTTTTTTTTTAAATGGAGATGAATCTCCCAGTTTGTAATCCCCATGATTTTCCTTGCTTTTACAGATGTTTCTTGGCATTGAGTTTTTCTTCTAAGTGTACCGTTAATGAGTAGTCCTTCCATTTATTGTGCAGAGGCAGAGCTTACTCTGTAAAATATAAAATTGTATGCCTACATTTTCTTGAATACTGGTACTCCTTTACTAAATAGGGGGCATATCTTTTGATCAATGCATTACATTTCATAAATAAACTCTCCTAATATTGTATAACTGAATGTGATCATTATGGTTACCTATATGTGAGGCCTGTGATTGATGTCATATCATTACTTTATAGAACATGGGGAGTTTTTGCACTGCAAGGGAAAGAAGTTTACAGACTTTGAAGAGATCAGAATGGAAATCGAGGCTGAAACTGATCGGATCACCGGAACAAACAAGGGAATCTCCGCTGTGCCAATAAACCTTCGTATCTACTCTCCAAATGGTGTGTAAACCAGTCTGTGTTTTACATCATTGTGATCTTAAAACCTTCTGTTTGCAGCAAACCCCCCCTTATTTCATTGAAAATGGGTGCATCGGTAACTATAACCCTGGGTTGCCTATCACTATCTGGTTAGCGTCTTTAACTTTTAGTGCTGAGTTCCTAAATTTAATTCCTACAGAGAACATATTCACCCTGCATGTGTGTGGGATTCCACTCAAGATGTGAATTAGATTAAAGCCTAACTCAAGTAACAGTTTTTTTTAATAGGCTGCCCAACAGTTCTGAAAGAAAAAACTCCTGTAACTTCAGCTGCAATACTCGCCACCACCACCACCATCACCACCACCTCACCAGAGCTGTCCCTGGAAGACTCACTGTGCCCAGTGTGTAACTGAGGCCACTTTGTCTGAGCCTAGGATGTGAGGGATAAACACTGTTGAGGGGCCTCTTTATGGGTTTCCTCGCTTACAGTATAATGCTGCAAAGAATGGTGTCTGCATCAGTGATAAGTAGCATCACGGGGCACCTCTGGGGGGGGGGGGGGGGGGGTTGAAATTTGTCTTTCAGTGTTTTCAACCTAAATTAGCTCTATTACTGTGCACCTGTGGGAAAGAGAAACATCAGTTGTCAAGCATGCTGGGGGCAAAACAAAAACAATTTTTTTATTGTAAAAACAGCACTAACATTACTAGTTCCTGACAAACAGCAAAAAATTACTATCACCTGCATGTGTTTTGTCAAAGTAGCCTAATTTATGTCCGTATAATAATCTTAGATCTTTTATGCTTTGTTTTCAGTGCTTAACCTGACTCTGGTTGATCTTCCGGGTATGACCAAAGTCCCAGTTGGTGACCAGCCAGTGGACATTGAGTTTCAAATTCGTGACATGTTAATGCAGTTTGTTACCAAGGAGAATTGCCTACTTCTAGCTGTGTCCCCAGCTAATTCAGATCTGGCAAACTCTGATGCCTTGAAAATTGCCAAAGAAGTGGATCCTCAAGGTTTGTATAGAAAGCAACCCAGAAATGATTTTCTTTTTTTTTTTAATACAAACGTTTTATTGAAGAAATTTAGCCAGTACAATAAAAGAGGTACAGCAGAAATAGTATAGCATGGAATACACACACTGGTAGGATCAACACAAGTATAAAGTATAATAAGTGATGGCAGTCGAGAGGGAGTCCAGTGCGGGGGAGGTAGGGAGAGGAGCGTCTCCACCGATCTTGAGGAGCAAGACTACCCGCTACTCGACTTCCACCCGTAAAGAGAAAAAGAAAAGTCACAGATACCTGCAATCCATGGGCTAGTACAACATATATAACAAAAATAACAAAAACACATCAACAGAATACCAAGGGAGCTACAGGTAAATCTGTAAGGAGGTACATGTACAGGAGGGTCATGAGACAGGGGGATCCACCCATGGAAAAGGGAGCGGGTGTTCACGGGCCAGGATTTGCATTTCAGCTCATATGTGGGTATTGTGTCCATTATAGTGTGGAACACCCTTTCCATTAGTTGGATGGCCGCCATGCCTTTGAGGATTTGGTCCCATGGGACTCCTGGGGTGCGCCAAAACAGAGCAATAGCCCAATGCACTGCGCTAAATAAAGTATGGGCAAGTTTCAGGGGGAGTTGGGCCGTGGGATCTCCACAAAGAATAGGCACATCTGGTAAGTGAGGGTGGGCAAAGTCCCCGTGATATCAGCCACCCTCTCCGTTACCCCCTGCCACAAGACCCTCAACGAGGGACAGCTCCAAAAAATGTGTAAATGTGTACCTCTAGCGGGGCAACCTCTGAAGCAGTTCTCCGTGACGAAGGGGAAACATTTATGGAGTTTAGCCGGGGTATAATACCATCTTGTGTGGAGTTTCATTACGGTTTCTTTCACCGTTACAGACTTAGTGCATTTATGCATGTTTGAGATTCGCAGCGACCACTCCACAGGGGAGGCCACCTCGCCAGTCTCTACCTCCCATTGTAGTATTGCTGAGGATTTGGCAGGTAGGCCCAGGCCACCCAGATAGCCATATAACAGAGAGATCGTACTCTTATCCCTGGAGGAGGGGCCACACAGATCTTCAAATGTTGCAAGGGGGTTGGCTTTGTACCTGGAGTAATGTGTGTCGTAGAAATGTCTAATTTGGAGGTATTTATAAAACTCAGATCTAGGGAGGGAGTGGGAGGATTCTAAGGATAGGAAGGAGTGGATCACCCCGTCCACCAATAATGAGAAGGTATTGGGGTTGGAGAATGCTGCAGGAAAGGAGGGGTCGCCCAAAAACGACACCAATTTAGGGTGGGAAGGGAGGAGGGAGAATTTATGTTTATAAAAGGACCATAAGTGCAGAGATTGACCAACCACAGCATTCAGGGCAGAAATATCCTTAGGGCAGATAGATTTAGCCCATAACAGGCCTGGGAGATAGAAAGGGGCAATAGAGGCCCGCTCAAAGCGGAGCAAGGGTATACTGTGTGGGAAGGTGTGCCATTGGGCTAATTGCAGGAGTCTAGCTAAAACTTAGTACAGCCAGAGATTAGGCAGGCCCAGGCCACCCCGGGGTCGCGATCTGTATAGCATCTGTTTGCCCAGGCATGGTTTTTTATGACTCCAAATAAATTTGTTCACGTCGCACTGTAGTTGTTCAATCGTCTGTTTGGATACATAATTAGGAAGGGCTCTAAAAAAGAATAAAAGTTTGGGAAGTATAGAAATTTTTTACCGCCTGTATTCTGCCTAAGAACGTGATATGAAAGGAGCTCCAGGAATGTAGTAGCTGCCTGAGGCGAGTAAATGCAGGGGGTAATTGGCACAGTAAAGTTTATGGAGGGATGGGGCCAGTTTAATTCCAAGATAGGGTAGCGTCAGGCCATCTGTGGGGAAACCGAAATTGGTTTGGATCAAGGTCTTAGTGCTAAGGGGGAAATTTATTGAGAGAGCTGAGCATTTTGAGAGGTTAACTGCTAGGCCGGAGATTTCTTGGAACCTACGAAGGGTGGTTATAAGGTTTGGGATAGAGACAATGGGGTCTGGCAGGAACATAAGGACATTGTCCGCATAAAGGCTCAATTTAAATTTGTGATCTCCCTTCGTATAACCCCTAATATTATCTAGGCGGATAGCTTGGGCGAGAGGTTCGATGGCAAGGGCAAATAAAAGAGGTGACAGGGGACAGCCCTGCCTCTTACCCCTACCTAAAGTAAAGTAGTCTGAGTTGCAGCCCGGAACCCTAATTCTAGTGCGGGGATGGTGGTATAATGTCCGGAACCCATGGACAAAGGCCCCTGAAAAAACACATTTTGCTAGTATCTGTTCTAAAAAAGGGCCATAGGACACTATCAAAGGCCTTGTGAATATCTAGGCTCAGGAGAAGCACCTTACGGGAGTGTAGGTCAGCGTCTTGGACCTAGACCACCGCAATGCCTTCTCCGTCCGGTCTGATAGGATCTTATCTAGGTCAAGCCTAAGGGTATTGATTTGTTTGAGTATGTCTGGGGAGTGGGACTGAGAGTGGCGATGATATAGCTTGTCAAGGTCCGTGGTAAGTTTAGTTATGTCTATTAGGTGTTGTTTCTTTCTTTCTACAGCCAATTGAATAAGGTGCCCACGCACCCCCACTTTGTGAGCCGCCCAAAGTGTGGCTGGGGAGATATCATCCGTTTTATTGATAGTAAAATATTCTTCTATATGTTTAGTGATGAGGGGGGAGTACTGCTGGATCTGATAGGAGAGCCTCATTCAGTCTCCCACCAGCCACTGAAGGCTTTAAGCCAATATGGGAGACATCTAGAGAGACCATCTGATGGTCTGACCAGGGACAGGAATGAATGGCGGCAGAGGTGGAGTTGGCTAAAAGTGCCCAGAGCCAAAGGCCCTATCAAAGTAATTGGGGTGATTTTTCTCAGAGAAATGGGTTTCTTGTAAGAAAATGATATCCACCCGCAGGTGCTTGTAGTTCTGAAAAGCTTTTTTACGTTGTTGGGGTGAGTTGAACCCACGGACATTGTGGGATATTATCCTAACACCCATTTAGTCGGGGGGTAGGGATATAGGGCAAACCTGATCCGGGGGACGGTCTCGGGACGTGCGGCCCCTGAATTCCTGACTCCGAAGGGGTGTGGAAGTCAGGGTATACCTGAGGGGGAGTGAGCCCCCATGTACCAAATCACACAGCATATACTGTGTACACAACCTCGTCACATAAAGCCCAGCAAGGGTGATCAAACAGTTGAAAATAAACCCGTAGCCCTTAAAAAGAGACTTAAAAAGAATAAACAAGTAACATAAATCCAACATTGGGGTCAGGAGGGGAAAGACCCTCACGACGAAGAGTAACCTGAGATCCAACAGGGGTAACACCACCTGATTAGAAGGACACTAATGTCCAACGCTCTTGAGTACCCGCTACCGGGTGAGAGAGGAGGCCACGAAAAAAAGTATAAAAACAAAGCTGAGAAAATAAAAAAACAAAAGCCACAAAAAACTGAGAAATAGAAGTCTGTCTCT
This sequence comes from Lithobates pipiens, assembly GCF_037356315.1. Taxonomy (NCBI): domain Eukaryota; kingdom Metazoa; phylum Chordata; class Amphibia; order Anura; family Ranidae; genus Lithobates; species Lithobates pipiens. Next base: position 155,858,931 of record NW_027507685.1, on the reverse strand, counting down.
TGGGGCTCCCAAGACCAGAGCTCTCCTTGCCTCACCGTCTGCTGGGGTGACTTTCAGTAAGAGTGGGGGGACAACCAAACGGGGAGCTACTGTGCTACAGCACAGCAGGGAACTGTAAAGTGATTAACAGGTGCTACAAAGTGAGATGACAGTCTCAGGGGCAGGGGGGCCAGGCTACCGCAGAAGTCCGACTCACAGGGGGGGCCCCCATACTTGCCTAGGAGAGGCCTCAGTCATCAGTTAGTAGACTGGGGCCTGCAGCAAGCATAGTCCAACAGGATCAAAATATCAGGTAGTCTTTAAGGCATAGAATAATGTCCCTGGGAGTTTTGTGTTCAGGGGGCTTGGGGCGAAGGGCCCTATGGAGTCTATCACATGCAAACGCAGCCTCCGGGGTTGCTGGTAGCAGGGACTGGAACAACTTGTAGATGGCTGGGGTTAAATCAGTGACCACCTCGGGGACCCCTCTGATACGCATATTGTTCCATCTGTTTCTGTTGTCCAAGTCCTCTAAATGGCCCTGGAGCTTGGATACAGAGTCTGTAAGTGCCTCATGGTCTCTGCGGAGATCTGTGTATGCGAGCTGCAGCTCATCATGCTTAGTTTCAAGTAGGTCTGTTCTGCCTCCTAAAACAGCTATCTCCTGTTGCAGAGTGCTGGTCGATTTGTGCAGTTCTGTCTGAAACTTCTCAGCAATCTTAACATACATAGCGGTGAGGCTGTCATCTAAGTCTGCCTTAGTAAGCTGCAGGGGGTACTCACTTTCGCCAGATGAATAGGCAGGAGAGGCCACTGGATTGCCTGTACGAGCTGGAGTGTGCTGGGGGTCAGCGCCATCTTGGGATTTCCCCGCCATCTCGTGGGCCCTGAGAAGATAGTTTGTGAGAGACCTTTGCACCGGTTTCCCACGATGGGACCTGGCGGACGGCATGCACCGGACTTTCCCCCGGGGGTGCTGGCACTTTTTGGGCTGGTTCGGGGTGTGTGTAAGGGCCCCGGGGGTGGTGTTCGCGTCCCCGCTGTGCCGGAGCTCCGCTCAGATGTGTTGTAATATATGTTTATTATATGTTGATATATATATATATATATATATATATATACACAGTGCCTTGCGAAAGTATTCGGCCCCCTTGAACTTTTCAACCTTTTGCCATTTCAGGCTTCAAACATAAAGATATAATTTTTTTATTTTTTGTGAAGAATCACCAACAAGTGGGACACAATTGTGAAGTGGAACGAAATCTATTGGATTTTTGAAACTTTTTTAACTAATAAAAAAATGAAAAAATTGGGGCGTGCAAAATTATTCGGCCCCCTTGCGTTAATACTTTGTAGAGCCACCTTTTGCTGCGATTACAGCTGCAAGTCGCTTGGGGTATGTCTCTATCAGTTTTGCACATCGAGAGACTGAAATTCTTGCCCATTCTTCCTTGCAAAATATGGGAACAGAGGGGTGCCAGACTGAGTGCAGTATAAATCATATATTTAATAAAAACAAGTAGTAACTCACAGGTTAAATTAGATGAGTTCAGTATGTGGTGAAAATCGCCAGTCCTGGAGTCTCATAAAAGTGTGTGGTCATGAAGGCACCAAGGTCTGAGGAAACATGGGGCTCTGAATATTTATTAGATTGGTAAGATTTACTCTGTTGGATTTTGTCATCTATTACAAGACTTTGTTCTGTATTGGAAGTCAATAAAGTGCATCTCTCTGGAAGAATTGGGTTGCTGCGGAAGAGTACTTATAATAACGAATTAATCATCTACCCACGATATATAAATGATATCTCACTACAAGATGTGACTGGTCTGATTCGTGCCGCGCATGCGCCCCCCCCAGAAATGATTTCAGATGCATTTTGAGTCGCACAGAATCGTATATGACAGTGGAAATCACATTGTTTTCAATGGTGCCTGTTCACATGAATGTAACTCAGCACGGTGTCATTTAAAAAAAGGGTCTTGTACTATTTTGGTGTGATTCCAGTGCGATTTTGGGTCCATAAAATATGAAAACCACATCCAAAATGCAACCAAGCCACAATACATTGTCACAGTGAACATCGGATCGCACTAGTATGAACCTAGCCTTTACATTCCGGTAATTTTCTGGCTTTGAATGGGTTTACGTGGTATATCTTATTTTACCCATGTAAAATATTATTTAGTGAAGCCATAATATTGGTTTTGATTCAGATTATTATTATACATGATTTATATATTTATATGGTTTTGATTCAATTCTAAAGTATATTCAGTAAGAGTGGCTTAGCACATTTTAAATTATGCCAGTTTATTTAAATATTTGTAACTCATTGTAGGTATGTGTACTGCATTTTCTCACATTAACATTCCAGTCCCTCAAAACTCAGTTCAGGTCCTATAAGGGGGTGTGTAACACCCCTTTGCAATCACTTATTCCTTCCTCACAAAGTAAACCATAATGATTTTTGGTTATGTTTATTTTAAGCATGCAACTTTCAGAAATGTAAAGCTGTTCTAAAAGCACAAGGTTCTTTACCTTAATACATGTCTATGCATGAAGGTAAAAAACCTTCTGTTTGCAGCAAACCCCCCCTCCCCCCAATACGTACCTGAGTCCCATCGCGATCAAGCGATGTGCACAAGAGCCTTGGCTCTCCGGGGGCTCTCCCTCCTCATTGGCTGAAACAGCAGCAGTAGCTATTGTCAGTCGCAGCCAGTGCGCCAATGAGGAGATAGAGGGGGCATGGTCAAGCCACAGCTCTGTGTGGGAATGGACACACAGAGCAGCAGTTCGGGAGCGGGCCTGCTCAGGTACCACCATAACTAGCTCTTTTGCTCTGGGGGCACTTTGCAGGAGAGAGGGACCAGGAGTATCGATAGGGGACCCAAGAAGAGGAGGATCAGGGCTGCTCTATGCAAAATCACTGCACAGAGCAGGTTAGTGTAACATGCTTGTTATTTAAAAAAAAACTGAAAATACTTGGCTTTAATATCACTTTAACTCACCAATTGAGAATGTCACCCCTTCAATGAACAGGCACATTTGCATTAGTTATTTTGTAAGTAAGTAAACATTTAAGGTAGTTGCCATCATGGTACAGCCTTTTCAGAGCTTACTGGGATGGCTATTAAACAAACTAGCAATGATAACTTCATATGCCACGTACACATGAGCAGAATGTCCGGCAGGAAAAGTCAGACGGAATCTTTTCCTCGTATATTCCGATCGTGCCTCATCTGACTTTTTCTCTTATATTCACCGACCGACACAGCTCCTCTCTGTAACTAAATGGGTTTGTTAGCCTGCCAGTAAGAGAACTAGGCAAAATTATAACACAATACACAGAATTGTCAGTACCGCCCAGGGGGCTGACCCTGTGCTAACAACCCTCCCTGCTGCCTCAGTTTTAATTTGCCTAGTGAAGGAGAATGACCTATGAACCCCACGGGCCCTTCGGTCCATTTTTTGATGCAGGACTTATGCTTCTGCGCAAGATGGACGATCCTGTGATCTTCTATCAACTGCTGGCTGGGTGACAGGCCGGTTGAGTTATCCTTGTAGTCCCCCCAGTCCGGCCATCGAGCGTGTGCAAGTCGCAGCTACGGCTCGGCAGGCCACGACATACCTCCGCTCCAGAGGTGGTCGTGAGCTTCAATGCTCCGGGGTATACATATGACCGGGCTACTGATGTCTGGATCACAGTATACCGAGGCCAGCAGCCACCCTGTAACTGCGCACTAGTGGGTCTGTGATGGAATATCTCCCAGCTCTTCAGGACTGGTAAGTACGGCTCTCCCTGCTTCGGGGGGTTGAGCAGCTGGACATTCCCTGGGAGGTCAATTCGGGGGGCCACCTCACCTCCTCTTCTCTCCCACATCTCTATCTTCCCTCCAGGGGGGCGGCTGCATGTGTCTGCTGGCGGTGTGTGTACAGGGAATCGCTGGGTCTCTCACCTGTGCGGTTAGCAATGGTCCTGGTTCCAGTGTGGGGGGTCCCAAAAAGGTGCCTGTGGAGGTATTTTGCTGGTTGGAGGCAGCACTGTGCTGTGGTTTTCACTGGTCACCGCATGGTGCTGTCCGGCGGCCATTTTGGATGGGGGCAGAGCAGGTTCCCCTTGTGAGCTTCAGCGGCCATTTTCTGTAGGTTTTTCCTATTCAGATCATTGGCGGCCATTTTCTTGAGGCCGAGCGCTTTTTTTCACTGCAGCTCTCTAGTGACAGCATGCCATGTGCTATCACACGCTGTTTCCTGTGTTTCCTGTGTATACAGGACGATGGGCGGCCATTCCCTGAACGCCGGTGCAAGCTCTGCAGATCGTTTCACCGCTCTTTTCTACTGCTGCTGCCGACACAGCTTCTTCACTCTGCACTTGGGTAACCTCCTGGGGACTACAGGCAAGGCTAGTAACCATCACATAACGCCTCAGGGTGGTGAGTCTGCCACTAAGAGCCCCCCCAGCCAGCGGCAGCAGGAGAGTGGGACCTTCACTGTCCTAAGTCCCCTTTCAGGTGGCAGACAGGGTAGGGTCAGCATGGTTTCAGAAACTGGTGTTTCTTCCCCCGAAATCCAGGCTATTGCAACCGGGTCACCTGCGGATAGCGCTGTGCCCATGGACACCCTGACGGTGGTCCTTAACTGATTTGTTGCTAAAATAGAGGTGGTGCGTGGAAGGAAAGGTGCTCTAAAAAGGCCCCTGCCCCCCCCCCCCCGTCCTCTGGGGAGAGTTCTGATGCAGACTCGGGCCCTGCTGCGGCTGGTGACCCCTGCTCTGACCTATCAGACGAAGCTGTCCAGGACCATTCGAACAGCGAGGATGATTCCCCGTCTGGGTCTGGGCGTGACATGGCGCTGGTTGGAGTACTTATCACAGCTGTGCGTAATACCCTGAAGATCCAGGAGCCAGCGGATCTTTCTGCTGATGTATAGGTCCCCTTTGGGTCCCGCAAGCCAGCACGTTCACCTAAAGTGTTCCCGTATTTGACTTATTGTGACAAGTTCATTATCAGGGAATTATTAGACCAGACTGTGTGGACTGCACAGAGGAAACCCAAAAAGGCATGTAAGTGAAATAACAAAAAAAAGTGTTTATTATAAATGAAAAGAAAGTGAAAACAAACAGTGCACTACCAACCACAAACAAGTAATATATACAATAAATGGGGAATACCAGAGTGGTCAACAAAAGCCAGGCCGAGGTCATACACCAGGGAATCAGTAGATAGGTAAGGAAGGGGAACCAGCAGGAGAGGGAGAGGACGGATGGATGGGCTGCAGAGCAGGGATCTTAGGTAACAGGGGACAAGAGGGACAGGTCCAGGATGGGCTCAGGATCAGGCAGGAACAGGTCAGGTAGATACATGCTCAAGGTCCAAGTTCAGGCAACAAGGTCAGGGCACATGGACAGAGCGATACCAAGGCAAGCATGTTAGGGCTTTCCGGGTATTTATAAGACTACCAATGATTACCCTCACGTAACAGCTGAGCGCAGAAGGTGCTGTTTGCTCCACACTGCCGGAGTACACCCGCTGGTGGGCACCGGTACTACAGCCCAAGGATCCAACAGTGCCACCAGGAGGTAGGTCCTCTTATTACAGGCCCTGGATGTTAGAAGACACCCGCTGGTGGACACTGGTACTGCAATCCAAGAGACCAACAGCGCCACCAACGATTTGACCTTTTCATGACAGTACCCCCCCTCAAAGGAGCGGCCTCCGGATGCTCCAACTAGGTGTAATTGTCCAACGTTAATGGCCTCAAACTGCACAACGGATGAGGGCACGTCAAGCTGGCACATCAGGGCAGACAGCGGGCACATCAGGGCAGACAGCGGGCACATCAGGGCAGACAGCGGGCTCCAGGTAGTCGAGCTGGGCAGCAATCACCGGGTCGTCGAGCTGGGCAGCAATCACCGGGTCGTCGAGCTGGGCAGCAATCACCGGGTCGTCGAGCTGGGCAGCAATCACCGGGTCCTTAGGCCGAACAGCAAGTACTGTAAGGGCAAGCTGGATCACAGGCACTGGCTCAGCAAGTTGAGTAACGGGCCCGGCCCAGCGGGCTGGGTGACGGGCCCCAGCTCAGCGAGCTGGACACCAGGCACTGGTCCGGCAAGCCGAATAACGGGCACAAGCTTAACAGGCCAGGTAATGGACACTGGTTCAGACACTGGTTCAGAAGACTGGGTAGCGGGCACCGACTCCGCAGACTGGGGAGTGGGCACCGACTCCGCAGACTGGGTAGCGGGCACCGAAACTTCAGGCTGAGACACGGGCACTTCAGACTGGAACACCAATATCCAAACATCAGGCTGGGAGGCTGGTACATCAGACTGGAAATCCAGCACATCAGACTGGGAGGCAGAGACATTGAACTGAAAGGCTGGCACATCAGACTGGGAAGCTGGCACATCAGGCTGGCAAGCCGGAACATTAGACTGGCAAGCAGAGACACCAATCTGGGAAGCTGGCACATCAGGCTGGGAAGCCGGAACATCAGGCTGGCAAGCCGGAACATCAGGCTGGCAAGCAGAGACATCAATCTGGGAAGCTGGAACATCAGGCTGGAAAGCTGAGACATCAATCTGGGAAGCTGGCACATCAGACTGGGAAGCCGACACATCAGACTGAGAAGCCGACACATCAGACTGGAAGGCAGGCAGCAGGACATCAGACTGGAGGGCTGGCATGTCGGACTGGAAGGCAGGCAGCAGGACATCAGACTGGAAGGCTAGCACGACATCAGACTGGAAGGCTGGCACGTTGGACTGGAAGGCAGGCAGCAGGACATCAGACTGGAAGGCTGGCACGTTGGACTGGAAGGCAGGCAGCAGGACATCAGACTTGAAGGCTGGCACGTTGGACTGGAAGGCAGACAACAGGACATCAGACTGGAAGGCTGGCACGTTGGACTGGAAGGCTGGCAGCAGGTCATCAGACTGGAAGGCTGGCCCGTTGGACTGGAAGGCAGGCAACAGGACATCAGACTGGAAGGCTGACACGTTGGACTGGAAGGCAGGCAGCAGGACATCAGACTGGAAGGCTGACACTTTGGACTGGAAGGCAGGCGACAGGACATCAGACTGGAAGGCTGGCACGTTGGACTGGAAGGCAGGCAGCAGGACATCAGACTGGAAGGCTGACACTTTGGACTGGAAGGCAGGCGACAGGACGTCTGGCTGGGTAGCTGGAACTGGGACGTCCGGCTGTGTAGCTGGAACTGGGACGTCCGGCTGGGTAGCTGGAACTGGGACGTCAGGCTGGGTAGCTGGAACTGGGACGTCAGGCTGGGTAGCTGGAACTGGGACGTCAGGCTGGGTAGCTGGAACTGGGACGTCAGGCTGGGTAGCTGGAACTGGGACGTCAGGCTGGGTAGCTGGAACTGGGACGTTAGGCTGGGTAGCTGGAACTTGGACATCAGGCTTAGGTGGGCCACCGGATACAACTGGCATGCATGCAGGCTGGAACGGGTTGGTTGGTGCGGAGGCGGGTTGGGTTACTGGCAGAATTGTGTGGGTCGGAAAGAACTTTCATTTCTTTTTTTTCTTAGCCACTGCAGCTTTGTATGTAGGTGCAGGGCTGTAAGAAAAGAAAGTATCTGGGCAAAAGGAAGACCAAGGAACAGTGGCAGGAGGAGGGTTTTGTGGGATTGTTACAGGTGGAGGAGAAGAGGCAGGTGGATTGAAGGCAGGATAGGTGCTACACTTGGTGACAGGATAGTAGTATTTGTTAGGAAGTGGAGTAGACTGGGCTGTAGCTGAGGTTGCCATAGGCAATGGGGAGATGGATACTTGGGAAGGCAGGTGATTAATGACAGGGCTGGAATGTTGTGGCTTAGCTAAATGCAGGAGATCTGACCATGTCTATAGCACAGGTTGAACAAACACTGATTCACACACAGCCTGACTAACCAGAGATTGCACTGAATGGATGCAGTCAGACAACACCTGCTGTGAAAAAGAGGAATAATATTCCATGAAAAAGGCTGGATCATCCTCTAACAACCATACCAGAGATTCAACTTGGCCCGAATTGAAGGGGGGAGAAAAATCATCACTTCCTTGGGGATAACATGACAGGGCTGGCTTTGCACATAATTGGATTAAGGGCTGAACATCCTCAAATGACATGTAGCCCTGATCCACCAGGGAATGAGCTGATCGGATGGTCTCTATCAGCTGGTTACTAGTCCACCCTTTTAGAAGCTGGCGACAATATTCACCATCCTCTTCTGCCAGCAGAGAGTAATACGTGATTTCATTGAAATCCATATTGGCAGACTAACAGGTCAGGATGGTTCCTCAATGCAGCCAAGTCTGGTCAGGGATGGCCTTGGTATACTATCAGGGAATTATTAGACCAGACTGTGTGGACTGCACAGAGGAAACCCAAAACGCATGTAAGTGAAATAACAAAAGTGTTTATTATAAATGAAAATAAAGTGAAAACAAACAGTGCACTACCAACCACAAACAAGTAATATATACAATAAATGGGGAATACCAGAGTCGTCAACAAAAGCCAGGCTGAGGTCATACACCAGGGAATCAGTAGATGGGTAAGAAAGGGGAACCAGCAGGAGAGAGAGAGGACGGGTGGATGGGCTACAGAGCAGGGATCTTAGGTAACAGGGGACAAGAGGGACAGGTCCAGGATGGGCTCAGGATCAGGCAGGAACAGGTCAGGTAGATACAGGCTCAAGGTCCAAGTTCAGGCAACAAGGTCAGGGCACATCGAGAGAGCGATACCAAGGCAAGCATGTTAGGGCTTTCCTGGGTATTTATAAGACTACCAATGATTACCCTCACGTAACAGCTGAGCGCAGAAGGTGCTGTCTGCTCCACACTGCCGGAGTACACCCGCTGGTGGGCACCGGTACTACAGCCCAAGGATCCAACAGTGCCACCAGGAGGTAGGTCCTCTTATTACAGGCCCTGGATGTTAGAAGACACCAGCTGGTGGACACTGGTACTGCAATCCAAGAGACCAACAGCGCCACCAACGGGTGGACCTTTTCATGACATTCATCTACAGGGAATGGGGTCGGCCGCAAAGGACCTTTTTGGTCCCCAAAAACATGGCGGTGCGTTACCCTTTTGAGCAAAGCCTTCTCAAGAAATGGTCGACTCCTCCGGTCGTTGACCCCCCAGTATCCAGGTTAAATTAAGTAACCACGATCCCGGTAGAGGGGACTCCTGGATTCAAGGATCTCCTTGTTCACGGTTGTGGGGTCCGCCATACGACCAGTACTGGCATCTGCACTTGTGTCACGGACACTGACTGAGTGGGCAAAACTTTTGCACCGCATATTGGGAGAGCAAAAGGCATCGCCTGTCTGCGTAGAATTGGCGGACCAACTAGTGCAAGGCCTCAAGTATGTCTGTGACGCGTCCCTGGATACCCTCCCCTTTTTATACAGGGCTTCAGTGTCAACTGTGGTGCTGCGCCGCCTGATTTGGTTAAATTGCTGGTCTGTTGACCAGGCATCTAAGAAAGCCCTGATGGATCTTCCCTTCCTTGGTGACCGGCTCTTTGGAGCCTCATTAGATGACATTATTAAAAATGCTACCAGTGGTAAGAGTACCTTACTCCCACAAGCCAGGAAGCCTAAGGAGCCACGCCGCAGGCAAGGGCCCTCTTTTTCCGCTCACAAAAGCGTCCCTGGCATCGCAAGCCTGCGACAAAAAGTGCTACCTCATGAAGGTTTGCCCCCACCCATGTCTCGGATGGGGGGTCGCCTTCGGGAGTTTGCAGCCCGGTGGTCCTCCCAGTTATCCGACCAATGGGTCTGCGATCTGATTTCCACGGGCTACAAGATAGAATTTCTCTCTTGACCGCCAAACAGATTCTTCCCCTCCAGCATACCCGTGTCCCCGGTTCGCCGGGAGGCCCTGTTGGGGGCGGTAGGGGACTTGCTGAGTCGAGGGGTGATTGTACCAGTTCCGGAATCGGAAAGCTTCTAGGTATTCTACTCAAATCTGTTTGTGGTTCCCAAGAAGGAAGGGGTACGTCCGATATTGGACTTAAAAGCCCTCAATCACTTTGTGAAAGTGCAGAGGTTCAGAATGGAATCAGTTCGTTCAGTAGTCGCTGCACTCCATCAAGGGGGCTCCCTGGCATCCTTGGACATCCAGGATGCGTACCTGCACATACCCATATGTCTGCGGCATCAAAAGTTTCTGCGTTTTGCAGTTGGGGAAGCCCACTATCAGTTTGTGGCTCTACCATTTGGCCTGGCATCAGCCCCCTGAGTCTTTACCAAGGTATTGGCTCCAGTTTTGGCGTTGCTGCGACAACACGGAATCGCGATCATGGGGTACCTAGACGATCTCCTCCTGAGAGCATCTTCTGCCTCAGAGTTGGAGGAGGATGTTGCGATCACCATGCAGACTTTGCAAGAATTTGGGTGGCTGTTGAACCTAAAGAAGTCGGTGGTTGTACCGACCCAGTGTCTGGAGTACCTAGGTTTGCTGCTGGACTCCAAAGAAGCGAGAGTCTTTCTCCCTTCAGACAAAGTGCAGACCCTCAGAGCCGTGATAAACCTACTGTGGAATCGCGAGCGGTCCTCACTTCGCTTTTGCATGCGAGTCCTGGGACTCATGGTGGCCGCCTTCGAGGCCGTGCCGTATGCCCAATTCCACACCAGGGTCTTGCAGAAGGAGATTTTGTCAAAATGGGACAAATCTCCGTTGTCCTTGGATCGCTCGATCCAGGTGAGCCAGTCAGTCAGAGACTCCCTGCTATGGTGGCTGAGATCCCCGGTGATTCGGTCAGGAAAGTCGTTCCTACCTCTCCAATGGACGGTGATCACAACGGACGCCAGCCTATCCGGCTGGGGTGGAGTGATGGGCGTTCAGTCGGCTCAGGGCCTCTGGTCGACGGAAGAATCCAAGTTGCCGATCAATCTGCTCGAATTGAGAGTGATCAGGCTGTGCCTCCACACATGGTCGTTGAGTCTTCAAGGACGTCCGATCAGGATACAGTCAGACAACGCCACAGCTGTGGCATACATAAATCACCAAGGGGGAACAAGAAGCTCAGCTGCTGCTCGGGATGTCGCTCACATACTTCGGTGGGCAGAGTGACACGTTCCAGCCCTGTCGGTCATTTACATCCCCGGGGTGGAAAATTGGCAGGCGGACTATCTGAGTCAACAGATGCTGGACCCAGGAGAATGGGCATTGCATCCGGAGATATTCAGGCTGCTGTGCCTGAAATGGGGCACACCAGATGTGGATCTATTGACCTCCCGTCTCAATCGGAAGGTGCTGTGATTCGTGTCCATGACAAGAGATCCGTGGGCAGACGCATCAGACGTGCTGGTGGCTCCGTGGGATCGGTACCAGCTGATCTATGCCTTTCCTCCACTGAAACTGTGGCCACGTCTGCTTCGCAGAGTGGAAGCCGAGGGGATTCCAGTAATCCTGGGTGCCCCGGATTGGCCTCAGTGGCCCTGGTACGCAGACCTGCTGCGTCTGGTGGCAGACGCTCCCTGGCGACTGCCGCTGCGAGAGGACCTCCTATCTCAAGGTCCAATCTTTCACCCTGCTCTACCATCGCTGGCTTTAATGGCATGGCTATTGAGAGCCAGGTGCTGAGGTACAGGGGTCTGTCGGACTCGGTGATTCCAACTATGTTGAGGGCGTGGAAATATTCTTCACGGAAGATATACCATCGTACCTGGAAGGCCTACATCTCCATGTGTGAGGAGAAAGGGTGGCATCCGCGCTCCTTTTCCATATCCAGGATCCTGCTGTTTCTTCAGCAAGGAGTAGACCAGAAATTGGCGTTGAGCACCATTAAGGGGCAAATTTAAGCCCTGGCTGTCTTTTTTCAGCGACCCCTGGTGTCTCACTCATTAGTGAGTATCTTAGTTGAGGGGGTACGACATGTAGTCCCTCCTGTGCGTCCACTGTTACCCCCATAGGATTTGAACGTGGTGTTGTCGGCGCTTCAGAAGCTGCCGTTTGAGAATATCAGGGAGATTCCCCTGTTGACCCTTTCACAGAAAGTGGTCTTTCTAGTGGCCATCACATCAGCCAGGAGGGTTTTGGAATTGGCAGCCTTGTCCTGCAAGTCGCCTTATCTGGTCATCCACAGGGATAAGGTGGTGTTGCCTCCGCAACCGCCCTTTCTACCGAAGATGGTCTCGGCTTTTCATATCAATGAGGACATTGTATTACCATCGTTGTGTCCTAAGCCGAAGCACCCCAAAGAGGTGGCCCTTCACGCTCTCGACGTGGTTAGGGCTCTAAAAGTGTATTTGTCCGCCACGGCTGCCTTTCGGAAGTCAGACTCGCTGTTTGTTTCGGTGGCTGGTCCAAAGAAGGGTATGGCGGTCTCGTCTGCCACCATTTCCAGGTGAATCAGACAGATTGTAGTAAAAGCCTACGCCTTGAAGGGGCAGGTGCCCCCCTTTCCGGTGACGGCCCACTCTAAAAGGGCAATCGGAAGGTCTTGGGCCTTTCGACACCAAACGTTGGTTGCTCAGGTGTGCAAGGCGGCGACCTGGTCGTCTGTCCATACGTTTACCAAGTTCTACAAGGTAGACGTCAGTGCATCAGCTGATGCCTGTTTTGGCCGCAAAGTTCTGCAGGCAGCCGTGTAGTTGCAATTGAGTTTTTTTTCCTGGTTTTTCAATAAAAACTCAGTACTGTTTTGTTAATGCACTGTTGCATTATTTCTGCAAAAGGTTGGGGTTTGGGGATGTCTCCTGTGAGAATACCCGGTTATGTGGCGGTGTTTTTTCCATACACTGCTGTTTTTTTGTGGGTTTAGTTTCACTAGTTCCCACTTGCCATGGTGGATGAAGTTTTAATGCTGTTTTTTTCCTACCCCTCGTTGGACACTGCTTGGGGAACGTCCCATTTAGTTACAGAGAGGAGCTGTGTCGGTCGGTGAATATAAGAGAAAATAGGATTTTTGTACTCACCGTAAAATCCTTTTCTCTGTAATTCACCGACCAACACAGCACCCACCCCTCCTTTTCTCTACCTTATACTGCTTGTTGACATACTTAAGCTGCTGGGGCAGCAGTGAGGGTTGTTAGCACAGGGTCCACCCCCTGGGCGGTACTGACAATTCTGTGTATTGTGTTACAATTTTGCCTAGTTCTCCTAGTGGCAGGCTAACAAACCCATTTAGTTACAGAGAGGAGCTGTGTCAGTCGGTTAATTACAGGGAAAAGGATTTTACGGTGAGTACAAAAATCCTATTTTTTTTGAAAATTCTGACGGACCTAGAAAGAGAACATGTTCTAAATATTTCCAACTGAACCAATTCCTATTGGAAAAAAACGCTCGTCTGTATGCTATTCCGACGGACCAAAAACGTTGCATGCTCTGAAGAAAGTACGAGATGGAAGCTATTGGCTACTGGCTATTGAACTTCCTTTTTCTAGTCCCGTCTTACGTGTTGTACATCACCACGTTCAGACTTTGGTGTGATCATGTGTACGCAAGACAGTTTCAGCAGAATTCCATCAGAACTATGTCGGATAAACCTTCAGAGTTTATTCCGATGGGAAAACCGGTCATGTGTACAGGGCATTACTTTTTGCCAATTTTTTATTGAAGCTTCACACACAGCCATATTAACTGAAAGGTAATAGGAGGCTTTTTCTTCTGTTCTTACCAATGCAGTAATGTTTGTTCTAAATAGTAGATCAAATTGAAGCTTGCTTTCAGTAAAATACCTATAGAGAATTGACTTGGTTGGACTGCCTGTTGGCTGCAAGTAGTAAATTTAAAATAGAAATAAATAAAAATATTTCTAAAATATAAAATGTTTAACATAAATAAGATATTGTGACACGTCGGGGGTTTCTTAGCTCAATGGCAGTGCCAAAACAGTAAGTTTACTCCACGCCAAATGGTTTTCAGGGCTTTCCTAACGACTTTTATTTAAAAGAACATCAAAACTTTACACAGATATGTTTCTCACGCAGGGTGTTATCTCCATCACTGCAGAAACATAGCATTCCGCCTCCTGGCTCTCTTATGGCTGCTCCAAGTACCTCTTTAGGGTCTTCCTGAACATTAGCAGCTTTTTGGTCCTACTGACCATGAAAGACCATGTTTATGCACAGATGCTGCACTTCAGCTCTGTGTCTTCTTTACAGCTTCCTAGCTCTTCTGCCCCTCATGGACTCTCTCTACAGCTTCCTAGCTGTTCTGTCCCTTGTGGACTCTCAGGCTCAGGTCTTGCTCTGTCTTGACCAAGGCACCTTGGTGCACACCAGCACCTCTCACGCTCTACAACTTGGTGCACACCAGCACCTCTCACGCTCTGATCTCTTTGGGAAGGTGCGACTCTGAGCTCTATCTCTGGCTCTCATATTAAGCCAGCACACACCTGTAATATAAAATTAAATAAAGGTGTGCTAATTCATCCTGTGAAAAATATATCCATGGAGAAAAAATATTAATAAATACCGCACTACTAGTTTGTATCAGTCACTGTTACCTGGTGCTGATAAATAGCTATATACAATATTGTAATAAAGTATAAACCTCACACGCGTGATAAAAATAATAACAATAATATAACAGACTGATGTGAAAAAGTCCAAAACAAATATTAATAAATGAGGCAAGGATCCACCCCATTGAAAAAACTGTTTCCAATATGTGCCTTGCAGCCCAGATCCAGTGATATGTGCACCACCAACTCTAGGTGAATTGCCTGCTCACCTCAGGGAGAGACCCCATGGGTCAAGTTACGTCTTAGGTATAGAGGTCTTCAAAGATCATAAAATAACATGAACTGTATCCAGGATCCCCTGCAGTCCTCGTAGCATCTAGTGGAAACTGTTCCTTAAAGATTGCTAAGAACACAAGAGACAATCATAGTGCAATATTGCTTAAATATGTGCAATTTTATTAAATGTAAAATAGCCCACTCGCATCTGAAATATCTTGTACAATAAATATACGCAAATACAATATCTTGCATTAAGGGGACATCAAGAGCTCGCCTCCTCAAGCTTTCTTCCCGGCCTACGAGACACCGAAAGTGACACCACCGCCTCCTCCCGACGTGTTGCGTCACTGGTCACATGACTGACAAGGGAATTCCCTTGAGAGAGATTCCCTCAAGAAAGTCTCATGACCAGTGATGCAACGTGTCGGGTGGAGCCGGTGATATCACATCCGGTGTCTCGTTGGCCAGGAAGTAAACAGTGAAGAGGCGAGCTCTTGATGTCCTTTTAATACAACCTATTGTATAAGATGTTTCAAATGTGAGTGGGCAATTTTACATTTAATTAAAATGCACATCTTTAAGCAATATTGCGCTATGATTGTCTCTTGTGTTTTGAGCAATCTTTAAGGAGCTGTTTCCACTATATGCTATGAGGACTGCAGGTGATCCTGGATACATAAACCACCATATTATCCAGTCGCACAGTGTCACCCTGCTACAATATCTACAGAAACACTATACATTCATAAGGCAACAAGTGTGTTTTAATCTGGTATCTAAATGACCTCTAGTCTTTCGGACACCAGAAGACCACAAGAATTCATGTACTGCCTGGGTTCACTTCCTGCTGACTGGGAAAAGTTGGTAGAACCCAAGATGGGTATGAGTGAAGTGCTGAGAGGTCAAAGTTCAAATTACATTTGAGCACAGAATGCATAAAGCAGCAAATTCAATTTTTTTTTTTACATTGCTTCCTTGTGGCACTGTGGTCCTGCTTTTTGCTTGGGCAGTCTATATGTAGACTTTGTATGTCCTATACCTGTTTGTATGGGATTTGTGGGGATGATCTACTTTTATCACACAACTGAAAACATCATAAAGCGGAGTTCCACCCATTTTCTGCACTTTTTGCCTTATCCCCTTAGCTCATCCTTTTCCAAATGCAATTTTTTTTTTTTTTTTTTCCTAATTGAAAATACCTTTTAATAGTGTTATTTTTCCTGTACTTCCTGCCATCCCCGCCTAGTCGATTACGTCACTAGGTGATTCGCAAGGGTTCCTGGGATAGCGGCGCCATGTAATCCAGGAGTCCTTAAGAATCGCTTACTGACGAAATCTCGCGTTATTTGCAGTCAGGCAGAAGGAGAGATGCGCAATGGCATTACCGTGAATACGTGAGAATGAGAGGTGCATGCTGGGAAATGAAGACAGAAGGGCTTCAGATGCCCACAGCTAAAATGGAACCTGCCTGCTGCCGATATCTGTAAGTAAAAAAATATTTTTAAATAAAGTAAAAGTGCAACACATATGACATGTTGTAAATGTTAATGTACCTGTTTGGACAAATACAGAGCAGTCTTTAAAAAAAAAAGTGTTTGGGGGACTGGAACTCCGCTTTAATGGTGCCTAAAATTAGCTCCCGTAGAACAGGGAACCATTCTTCCAGTTGTGCCTTATTTGATATGATGTATATATTATACAAAAATAAAAGATTCTGATCCAGGAAATTAGGTCAACTGGCCTTGGGGTGTAATGAAATAATTCGGTTTTATCCCATATGGCACAATTGCCAACTGTCAGGGCTGGCTTAGCCCTTCCTCCTCTGGGCTGGCCGCTCACCTGCCAGCTCTCTTCTCTTTCCACAGTTACCAGCTGTTCCCGATGATGCTCGTCTGACCTGCCTATTTAATGCCTTCCAGCTCACTCTTTCCTTTGCCTTTGCGTTGGTCACATCATTAGGAACCATCTCCTGCTGTTTGTTTCAAGACTGACTTGCTGACATCCCTCGTGGCTTCTATCCTGCTTGCAGTTGCTCTCCTTGGATCCCTGACGTCTAGACTGGCTGATTACCCGATCTGGTTTATGAACTTTGGACTGGCTGACTACCCGATCTGGCTACTGGACTCTGGCTATGCTTGACTATGCTTTTTCCTATTTACCTTTTTATTTTTATTAATAAACAAGTGTGATTTGATTGTACTTCTGTCTCTGTCTGTTTCATGGTTCCTGATAGTACGCAAAGGCCATGAATTCAGAAGATACAGTCAATCCACTTGTTGGTAATATTTTTTCCAGATTGGATGAACAAGATCACTGCATGGATCAGTTTGCCTTGGCGTTACAAACGCTCCTGAATCGCACGGCTCACCTGGAATCCCCCACGGTGGCTGCTCTGGTACAACCTGAGTTGCAGGCTGTCCCTGCTGCTGCGCTAGTGTCTGTGCAGGCACCAGCCTCGAGTATTACCTCCAGAAGGGGTATGTCTGGTTCTGCTCCTCTTTCCCCGCCGATTTGGGAGCAATCCAGTTCAATGCAGAGGGTTTCTCAATCAGGTTGAGATATACTTCAAAATGCTGCCCCAGGCGTTTCCCACGAACAGAAGCAAAGTAGGTTTCCTGATATCTTTGCTTTCTGAGAGAGCCTTGGCCTGGACTAACCCTCTATGGAAGACGCAAAAACCTGCCTGTTGTCTTGAGTTACCCTCAGTTTGTGGTCTCTTATAAAAGGGTTTTTGACGTTCCCGCACGCTCCGCTTCTGCTGCCAAGTGCCTCATGTCCATCAAACAGAGTACGAGAACTGTTGCCGACTAAGCCATTGACTTCTGTACTCTGGCAGCAGAGGTTGCTTGGAACAATGAGGCCCTCGTGGCTGCTTTTTCTCATGGTCTCTCGGATTACATCAAAGATGATATAGCAGCCCGAGATATAACCACTGAGTTGGAGAGCTTGATCTCGTTTGCCATCCTCATTGACTCCAGACTCAGAGAAAGACTTTCTCTTAAGGAGTGCTTGCTGAAGCCTTCTGTACGTTTGCCTCCGAGCTTTGTAGTCCCACCCATGCCTCCCTCAACTCCCATGCCTCCTGGTACAGAGTTGGTCAGGGAAGATGAACCCATGCACCTGGGCTTCACGCGTCTCTCTGCAGATGAGAGAGCCTTTAGGAGGAGGGAGAGATTGTGGCCAGGCAGGTCACTTTTTGAAGTCTTGTCCTACCAGTCTAGGGAATGCCCGAACCTTGAGGTCCTGTCATGGACAGACCTTAGGTGGCGTTGTTTCATCCCCAGTTATCCAGAAGGATATGCCCCTGGTTTTGGTCACCCTTTCTTGGGCTGAGTCGTCCATCGAGATATAGGCGCTAATTGACTCTGGGGCTGCAGGCCTGTTCATTGATGCTGCATTTGTTTCGCAGCACTCGATTCCGCTGCAGATGCGTGACACTCCACTTGTCATTGAGGTTTTTGACGGGAGACTTTTACAGCCTGCCCATGTGACTCATGAGACGGTTCCGTTGTCCATGGCCGTAGGGGCTCTTCACCATGAGATAATCCAATTCCAAGTTATTTGCTTGCCCAGATTTCCGCTGGTTATTGGTTATCCTTGGTTACAGAGGCGTAACCCCTCTTTTGATTGGGGCTGAGGTCCTCTCCTGGTCACCACAATACAGTGAGACATGCTTCCTGAAGGTATCCAAGGTCCTGTGCACTGCTTCATTCCCCTCCCTGAGTACCGTGATTTTGGCGATTTATTTGATAAAGGTCAAGCCGGTAGTTTGCCTCCACACCGGCCTTATGATTGCGCAATTGACCTTCAACCTGGTGCCATACCTCCTCGTGGCCGGGTTTACCCTTTGTCGGTCTTGGAGGATAAGGCCATGGAGGAGTATGTTGCTGACTCACTTTCTCGAGGATTCATCCCAAGTCCTTGTCTCCTGCTGGTGCTGGTTTCTTCTTTGTGAAAAAGAAGAGCGGTGAACTAAGACCTTGTATAGATTATAGGGGTCTCAATCGTGTCACGATTAAGAATGCCAACCCGATTCCATTGATTACAGAATTATTTGACCGCCTCAAGGAAGCAACGGTTTTCACAAAGCTTGACCTGAGAGGGGCATACAATCTCGTGCGCAGTAAGGAGGGTGACGAGTGGAAAACTGAGTTAATACCAGAACAGGCCATTATGAATACCTGGTAATGCCTTTTGGCCTTTGTAACGCCCCGGCAGTTTTCCAGGAATTTATTAACGATGTCCTCCGAGATTTGTTGCAATTGTGTGTGGTGGTTTATCTCGATGATATCCTCATATTTTCCAAGTCCCTGGAGAGCCACCACACAGATGTCTGTCGTGTACTTCAAAAACGAAGGGAGAACAATCTCTATTGTGAACTGGAGAAGTGCGAGTTCCATCGTGAACAGGTTACATTCCTGGGCTATGTCATTTCCACTGCTGGTTTTTCGATGGGCCCAGAAAAACTGTCGGCAGTCCTACAGTGGCCTCGACCCATGGGTTTACGTCCTCTGCAGCGTTTCCTGGGCTTTGCCAACTACTATCGGAAGTTTATTCGTAACTTCTCATCTCTGGTCAAGCCTCTGACTGATATGACCAGAAAGGATGGTAACCCACAGAGTTGGTCTCCGGAGTCCACTAAGGCCTTTGAGACTCTCAAGGCTGCCTTTGTTTCTGCTCCTGTGTTGGCACATCCTGATCCTAAGTTGCCTTTTATCCTAGAAGTTGATGCTTCTGAGACTGGAGTTGGCTCCTTTCTGTCTCAACGTCCTAACTCTGAGAGCGCTATGCATCCGTGCGGTTACTTTTCTAAGAAATTGTCACCTGCTGAATGCAATTATGAGATTGGTGACAGAGAGCTGTTGGCGATCATTTAACCCTGAAAGAATGGAGACATCCCCTTGAAGGTACCACTGGGCCCATTCTTATTCTTACTGACCATAAGAATCTTACATTCTTGCCTGAGGCTAAGCGACTCTCTCCCAGAAGGGTGCGATGGGCTCTTTTCTTGTTGAGCTTTAATTACATTGTCCCATTCTTACCCCGTACTAAGAATGTAAGGGCTGATGCTCAGGTCCATGCTCCTCCTGATAAACCTTGTGACCACTGCTTTGTCCCAGAGAGTCTCCGTACTGCAGTGCTCCAGACTTACCATTCTCCCAAGGCAGCTGACCATCCTGGGAAGAATCAACTCATTTGGACCATCTCCCAACAATTCTGGTGGCCTAGTCTACGGGCTGATGTTACTGCCTTCGTAGCTGCCTGTCCCGTGTGTGCTCAGAGTAAGACTCCACAAAACCTTCCAGTGGGCCTCCTACAACCCATACCCAATGGAGAGAGGCCCTGGACTCACCTGTCTATGGATTTCATTGTGGAATTGCCCAACACCCAAGGCAACACTGTTATCCTTATGGTGGTTGACCGGTTCTCAAAGATGTGTCATTGTATTCCACTTAAGAAGTTGCCCACCTCTAAGGAACTGGCTTCCATTTTTGCTCGGGAGATCTTTCGCATACATGGGCTACCCAAGGTGATTGTCTCGGACAGGGGCAGTCAGTTTGACTCCCGGTTCGGGCGAGCCTTTTGTGTACAGTTGGGAACCCAGCTTGCGTTCTCTTCTGCGTATCACCCGCAGTCTAATGGGGCCACAGAATGAGCCAATCAGTCCTTGGAGCAATTCCTACGTTGCTATATTTCTGAGCATCATAACTGGTCTGACCTATTACCTTGGGCAGAGTTTGCTCACAACAGTGCCTTGAATTCTGCCTCCCGATTGTCTCCATTTATGGCGAATTATGGTTTCCAACCTTCCATGTTGCCTGACTCGTTTGTTCCGCAGAGTATTCCTGCATTAGAGGAGCATCTCCGTGGTCTTTTTTCCACTTGTGTACAAGTCCAGGAGGCTTTGCGTCATGCTATTGATAGATACAGACTCCATGCTGACTGCAGACGCCTGCCTGCGCCTTCCTACCAGGTTGGGGACAGGGTCTGGCTGTCATCTCGCAACCTCCAGCTCCGTGTTCCCTCACTGAAATTTGCACCTCGGTTTATTGGGCTTTTCCATATCCTTCGCAGGATTAACCCAGTAGCTTACGCGTTGGACCTTCCTCCTAGTATGCGCATCTGAAATGTGTTTCATGTCTCCTTATTAAAACCGTTGGTCTGTAACTGATTTACCACCTCGGTGCCACGCCCTATTCAGGTTGAGAACCATGAGGAGTATGAGGTACAATCCATTGTCAACTCCTGTAGGTTCCGTGGGCGCATACAGTACCTGATGCATTGGAAGGGGTACGGTCCGGAGGAACGCTCCTGGGTTTCATCCTCTGACGTACCTGCCCATGTCCTCCTCCGTGAGTTCCATAGACGGTTTCCCCTCAAGCCCGGTGGCCCTCCGAGGGGGAGGGGTCATTGGGGGGTACTGTCAGGGCTGGCTTAGCCCTTCCTCCTCTGGGCTGGCCGCTCAACTGTCGGCTAATTGCCAGCTCTCTTCTCTTTCCACAATTACCAGCTGTTCCAGATGATGCTCGTCTGACCTGCCTATTTAAAGCCTTCCAGCTCACTCTTTCCTTTGCCTTCGCGTTGGTCACATCACTAGGAACCATCTCCTGCTGTTTGTTTCAAGACTGGCTTGCTGGCATCACTCGTGGCTTCTATCCTGCTTGAAGTTGCTCTCCTTGGATCCCTGACGTCTAGACTGGCTGATTACCCGATCTGGTTTATGAACTTTGGACTGGCTGACTACCCGATCTGGCTACTGGACTCTGGCTATGCTTGACTACGCTTTTTTCTATTTACCTTTTTATTTTTATTAATAAACAAGTGTGATTTGATTGTACTTCTGTCTCTGTCTCTTTCATGGTTCCTGACACCAACAGTTGCCTTATTTTGGTTCAGAGCTTCAGATTATGAGAGAAGTTGCACTTGGTAGATAGTGTGATTTATTTACTAAAGGCAAATAGACAATTGCAAGCGCAGTTGCTTCCGAGCTTAGTAAATGTGGTAAATCTCTACTGACTTCCATCATCCAATCATGTGCAAGAAAAAAAATTCTCTTTCCATTTTCCTTGCATTTGGTTGATAATTATTTGTAAAGTGCAGCTTTACCTCATTTGCTAAGCTCCAGAGCAAATGCATTTGCAGAGTGCAATTTCACTTGCAAAGTACACAGTTTATTTGTCTTTAGTAAATCAACACCATTTGTTTTTAAATTTGTGTATAATAAGTATTAAACAAGGTGACTCATAGCTCTTTCAGGTAGAGCGTAGCAAAGTTATTTATTTACCAACCACGGACAGATTCATTTAGAGACCATAGAGGGTCTTATTCAGAGATACTTTGTGATATATATAGCTCTTTTAAATATACTTTTAATAAAAGAATAACAAGACAAATCCTTTATCACATCTTTTATGCAGGGCAACGCACAATTGGTGTCATAACCAAACTCGACCTGATGGATGAAGGGACAGATGCTCGAGATGTCTTGGAAAATAAGCTATTACCTTTGCGAAGAGGTGAGGACACATTTTTCATAAGGATAATGTACTACTACTACTACACCCACTGCACTTGAGAATAATTATTTCATAAGAATTTTGTACAAACTGATATGTGTTCACTTAGAGGGTAATTCTAAAATTCTTACAGCTGAACTACGGGCAGATATAAACAGTCACATTGTATTCAATTACCGTAAAAAACTGGTAAATATATTCTGAAATGCGGCTAGCTTAATCACCAAAATCTGCTTTTATGTTAGCTTACTGTTACTTTCTTGCAACAGAACTGAGCCTAAAAGAATGAGAGGAAGATTAGTGAGCTATTGTGGCTCTTTTGCATTTCATAGTGGGAAAAAAAAGCAGACTGTTGCCCTCCTAATTGTAGGGGTGCTCATTCTCAATCCAGTCAACAAGTTGGGGTTGGGTTGGTCGCCAAGCTGTATTGCTTGACTGCAGTTTAAAAGCGAGGTCACAAAACAAGCTATGTGGTACGACAAGGGTGCCTGGATCTCCAGACTGGCTACAAATATATTTACACATATATTTACACATCTTTTAGCATTTAAGATGAAATAAACAGGAGGGTAAAACATCAATACAGTATATCTTCAGGCATGGCCCACAAGTCAATGAGATGCATATATAGCTGTTGACTTAAAGTGTAAATAAACCCCCCTATCATTTTTAGCCAAGGAAGCTGCCATCTTTGCCTCTGTTTAATCTACAACTGCCATGATGTTGCTCATGTAGTCAGTTATGACACCAGCCATTGGATGGTTTGACAGTTTGGTTGAGAGCACAACCAATGAAACAGTTTTCTGAAACTGGTAACTGGATGGGTTTTCTTCCACTTTAAGTGTACATTTGTACTAGACAACCTTAGAATAAAAAAGTTTGGAAATAGGTCTAGGTTTTTGAAAAAAAACATTACTATTACTTTGTGGTGTAACTGATACAAAAAGGGGGAGGCACTGTGACCCAGGAAGAGATGTATCCCATAGTAACTAGACCTGATGATCTAATTCTGCATGTTTTTAGTTCTTGCTGCCAGGTCCTTGATCCAAAACTCCTCTAGTATACCTGCCATTAGATCCTCCATTGAGTGAGCCCTCTTCAACCTGCAACTTAGTGATATCAAGCCTTTAAAATATTGGTGGCCTGCATGTTCCTCAAATGGTCAGACCAGACAGTCTGACAATGGTCAGATGGGTAGGCCCACGTGAAAATGATGGTCCACAGCCTAGGTCATGGAAAAAGACCTCACAAATGTAGTCCACCCTTCTCCAATGAAGGTTCATCTTGCCAGAATTGGATTAATAGCATTAAAAGGCTTAGGAATTCTGCGCTAAAAATGGGAGAGTATGTGTATTATACAGTGCCTTGAAAAAGTATTCATCCCCCTTGAAATTTTCCACATTTTGTCATGTTACAACCAAAAGAGTAAATGTATTTTATTGGAATTTTATGTGATAGACCAACACAAAGTGTCACATAATTGTGAAGTGAAAGGAAAATGATAAATTATTTTCAATTTTTTTTTCTAATAAATATCTGAAAAGTGTGGCGTAAATTTGTATTCATCTCCAACCCCCCCCCCGGGTCAATACTTTGAGTCAATACTTTGTAGAACTACCTTTCGCTGCAATTACAGCTGCCGGTCATTTTGGGTAAGTCTCTACTAGCTTTGCACATCTAGAGAGTGAAAGTTGTGTCCATTCTTCTTTGCAAAATAGCTCAAGCACTGTCAGATTGAATGAAGAGCATCTGTGAAAAAACAAATCTTGCCACAGATTCGCACATGGATTTAGGTCTGGATTTTGACTGGGCCATTCTAACACATGAATATTCTTCGATCTAAACCATTCCAATGTAGCTCAGGCTGTATGTTTAGGGTTGTTGTCATGCTGGAAAGTCAAGTCTTTTGCAGACTCTAATAGGATTGCCTTGTTTTTGGCTTCCCCCATCTTCCTATCAACTCTGACCAGCTTCACTGCCCCTGCTGATGAAAAGTATTCACACAACATGATGCTGACACCACCATATTTCACGGTGGGGATCGGTGTGTTCAGGTTGATGTGCAGTGTTAGTTTTCCACCACACATAGTGTTTTGCTTTTAGGCCAAAAAGTTAAATTTTGGTCTCATCTGACCAGAGCAAGTTCTTCCGCGTTTCCTGTGTCCCTCACACGGCTTCTTGCAAATTGCAAACAGGACTTGTCATGGCTTTCTTTCAACAATGGCTTTCTTCTTGTCTCTCTTCCATAAAGAACAGATTTGTGGCGTGCATGACCAATAGTTTTCCTGTGAAGAGATTCTTCCACCTGAGCTGTGGATCTCTGCAGCTCCTCCAGAGTTACCATGGGCCTCTTTGCTGCTTCTCTGATTAATGCTCTTCTTGCCTATGAGTTTAGGTGGATGGGCATGTCTTGGTAGGTTTGCAGTTGTGCAACACTCTTTCCATTTTTGGATGATGGATTGAACAGTGCTCCGTGAGTTATTCAAAGCTTGGGATATTTTTTTATAACCTAACTGCTTTAAACTTCTCCACAACTTTATCCCTGACCTGTCTAGTGTGTTCCTTGGCCTTTATGAGTCTGCTTGTTCACTAAGGTTCTCTAACAAACCTCTGAGGGCTTCACAGAATAGCTGGATTTATACTGAGATTAATTACATACAGATAGACTCTGTTTACCAATTAGGTGGCAATTGGTTCAACTAGATTTTAGTTATGGGTGTCAGAGTAAAGGGGACTGAATACAAATTCACGCCACACTTCAGATATTTATTTGTCAAAAAATATTTATCATTTTCTTTCCACTTCACAGGTATGTGCCACTTTGTGTTGGTCTAACACATAAAATCACAATAAAATACATTTACCCTTTTGATTGTAACATGACAAAATGTGGACAATTTAAATTAGTATTAGTACTTTTTCAAGGTACTGTAGATGGAGAACCTGCCTGTATTTCTCCAAATAATTTTCACTGATGTATGGGTTATTTTGATTCCTAATTCCATGTTCCATTTAGACAAACTGTATAATCTCTTTTAAGGGAATCTTCCAGGGTTTTACAATTCTGTAGATACACAATTTCAGGTGAGATTGGATGAATCCCAAAGTACAACACAGTTCAAAAGTGGTAGCTGTATTTATTTGAGCTTTGTATTTAGGTGTTTGAGTGGAGGTCTGCCATTTTTTAGTTTTAAATAGATGTCGCTGGATTCAAACTAGTGCGAATTGGATGCAGGTTTCCCCGCATCCAATTCGCATGGCAAGAGAGTGTGCCTGGCTCTCAACGGAGCTGGTTCACATATCTCTGTGGTGGCTGTGGAGCAGATTGCACAGGGGTCCTATGCGTCTTTGGAGCCTTCAGGTCCAAATTCAGGTAAAAATGCAGGCCTGATTTGTCCCTGATACAGAGAACGCCCCGGACCCCTGTGAGCCACATCTATATTAAGTGTGAACCCAGCCTAATAATTATACACTTTTAAAAACTTCTTTAAAGATGTAAAGTGCATTGCACTGCGATGTGATCCCGCTTAGATTTCTGGAGGTCCAGAATATGTTAACAAATGTCCCCTGGATTAGCAGATGATACCTGTGCCAGCTGCTAGTTTTGTGATATTGGTTCCAGAAACAATCAGCCAATCATAGCAAGGCTAAATACTAATACCACCCTAATTGTAAGAAGCAATTTGCAGGCTACCGCTGTTCAAGAGAATAGCAGTCTGTATAAAAAACATACATAAAAAAACTTTTCCAAAAATTTACGTTTTTCAATTGGTTTTTCTCACGTTTTTCCATTCTTAGCTTGTAATAAAAAAATCTGAGTTTGGTATTTATTAAAACAGTGTATCAAATAAAAGCTATGTAGGTAATGTATTTTCAACCCTGTTAAATATGACCTGAACATCCAGGCATCAGTAGCCCCAGTAATTGAAAGGGTTAAGTAGTTGAGGGGAAGTAGATGGGTAGTTAAGATTAGGAGGTCTTGGAGACCCTGAAGAGGTAACCCCCTCAGCACCAATTTAATAATGAAGCAGGGCATTATGCTCAGCATTTGTATCACCTGACCCCTTTTACACGTTTGGACAAAGCAGAAAAGGTGACTCTATTTCTTAGCCTAAAACATACATACATACATACATACATACATTCATGTGTTTTGGGGGTGGTAGTAGGAATAGAGTTTTGGTCTATATGCCAAAGTGTTTCCTGTAGCCTCTCCAACAATTGTAAAATATATTTGTAATGGGGAGACTTGCCATGATCCTTGACCTTATATTCTACAGGTTATGTTGGAGTTGTAAACAGAAGCCAGAAGGACATCGATGGTAAAAAAGATATCCAAGCCGCATTGGCAGCCGAGAGGAAGTTTTTCTTGTCACATCCTGCTTATCGACAGTTCGCTGACCGCATGGGTACCCCTTATTTGCAAAAAATTCTCAATCAGGTACCCAATACAAAAAGCATTCATTAAGATCAAGCAGCTATACTTTAAACTTGGTCAATTCAGTTTAAAGCATCATTCTAATTATTTTGAAAAAAACAACACATTCAGAGAAGCTTTGCATACAATATTGTTGATTTTTACTTGCTCTAGTTCTGTAGTTGCGTAAATGGACATTTTACTTGGTGAACAAGAATGCTGATTGAGAGGGACAGTCTATGTCATTCACATAATCATTCTTAGAGGGTTATTTATGAAAGGCAAATCCACTTTGCACTACTGAAAGTGCATTTGGAAGGGCAGTCACTGTAAATCTGGGGGGTAGATCTAAAATGATGGGAAGCTGTGCTGATTTTTATCATCCAATCATGTGCAAGCTAAAATGCTGTTTTTTATTTTCCTTGCATGTCCCCCTCAGATCTACAGCGACTGCACTTCCGAGTGCACTTTCAGTGCAATTTCAAGTGCACTTTGCATTTGTAGTTTACACTTGTAGCGCAAAGTGGATTTTCCTTTCGTAAATAACCCTCTTAGTGTTGTAAAAGGAAACACTGAAACTCGGAGCATGCCTCTGGATATACAGCAGTCTTCGTAAATGACAAACCTCCTAATACAGGACTATGTTGCAGATGGCCATAATCACGAGCAAAAGAACATTTTTGGAAATCTCTGCAGACACATGTTGTGTTTTGGTCAGTTGTAGAATATCATACATACACATTATAGACTAGTTGCACTAAATTTCAGGCATCTCTGTTTCTAGATTTGTACACAGTGGGGAGGGATTAAAACCTCTGTCAGGCTTATATTTTTGTCTGTATCCTAATTTCCCTTATTTGAGTGCCTAAGATACAACAGGAAGTGAGAACAGGCCCACCCCAAGAAGAAAATACCACCTTTTATTA
This sequence comes from Lithobates pipiens, assembly GCF_037356315.1. Lineage (NCBI taxonomy): Eukaryota > Metazoa > Chordata > Amphibia > Anura > Ranidae > Lithobates > Lithobates pipiens. Next base: position 155,831,393 of record NW_027507685.1, on the reverse strand, counting down.
TTACTGTCCCAGCCCTTTCTATCTATGCAAGGAGCCAAGTCTCCACCTCCTCAGTAACAATGGGTGGCCTATAACAAACTCCAATGAGTACCTTTGTAGTACGCACACCCGTGTGCAGTTCCACCCATAATGCTTCAGCCTCATCACATGCTCCATCAAATAGGTCGTCTTTTACACTCACTTTGAGATTACTTCTCAGATAGAGACAGACACCACAACATTTCCTTTTTACACTGTCTCTCTGAAAAAGAGCCTAGCCAGGAATTTTAATAGCCCAGTCATGTGAAGAATGAAGCCAGGATTCAGCAATACCAATTAAATCATAGGTCTCTTTGTGCACTAAAGCTTCCAACTCACCTAATTTGTTTGCCAGACTTCTGACATTGGTGAACACTTTAATTCATTGTCACATTTTGCACACTCCTACCTCACTGACATCAACCTTCTTGACCCCCTACTGTCCAGATTTCGCTCACTACACTCCACTGAAACTGCCCTACTGAAACTCACTATTGACCTACTAACTTCAAACCAATGGCCACTACTCCATTCTCACACTACTCGTCCTCTCTGCAGCCTTTGATACTGTTGATCATCCCCTAGTCCTCAAAAAACTCCACTCTCTTGGCCTTCAAGACTTTGCTCTCTCCTGGTGCTCCTCCTATCACAGTGCTCCTTCAGTGTGACTAATGCCGCATACACACGATCAAACAATCGGGTGGAAAAGTCCGGCAAACTGAAGTCCGCCGGACAATCCCCCCGTGTGTAGCCTCCGACATACTTCTTTGACCCGAAAGTACGGCGGACTTAGAAAGTAGTTTTGCACTCCAATCTTCCCGCCGGACTCGCATTTCGGCGGACAATCCGGCCGTGTGTGTGCCAGTCCGCCGTACTTTTGAAATGAGCGGACTTTTCCCGCCTGGAGAAAAGTCCGCTCATTTTGAGCGGGTCTCCAGGTAGGCGGAGCCCGCAAAGGAGACGTCGCTGGCCCCGCCACCTGGTATGGACTTAAAGGGAAACCCCAACGCCAAAAAAAAATCGGCATGGGGGTCCCCCCAGGTCCACATCAGACCCTTGCCCGAGCACGCTACCCGGCCGGCTAGGAAAGGGGGGGACAAGCAAGCACCCCCCCTCCTGAGCCATACCAGGCCGCGTGCCCTCAACATGGGGGGTGCCTTGGGGAAGGGGGGGCCTCGTGGCCCCCCCACCCCAAAGCACCTTGTCCCCATGTTGATGAGGACAAGGGCCTCTTCCCGACAACCCTTGCCGTTGGTTGTCGGGGTTTGCGGGCGGGGGGCTTATCGGAATCCGGGAGCCACCTTTAATAAGGGGGCCCCCGGATACCGGCCCCCCACCCTATGTGAATGAGTATGGGGTACAATGTACCCCTACCCATTCACCTGTAAAATAAAGTACAAAAAAAAACACAACACACAAGATAAAATAGTTTATTGCACAGCTCCGGGGGTCTTCCGTCTTCGGGGGGGTCTTCTCGCCGGACTCCTCCGCTATCTTCTTGTAGCTCTTTTGCTAGCGGAGGAGCTCGGCTTTCTTCCTCGCCGCCGCCCTTCTTCCGACTTCGGGGGTCTTGTCCCCCACTTCGGTTCTTCTGCCGGGCCACCGCGCCTTCTTATAGCTCTTTTACAGGCGGTGGCCCGGTCTGCTGTCGCTGTCGCCGCCGCCGCCTTCTGTTCTTCTGTTCTCCTCTTCTTCTTCTTCTGATGTTGCCTCGTCGAGTCCTCCGCTAACAATGGCTCTGACCGGGCGCGCGGCGACTTATATAGGGACATCCCGGATGATGTCCCCGCCCATTATGGTGTCACAGTCCCAGAGGATGCTGGGACTGTGACATCATAATAGGCGGGGACATCAGCCGGTGATGTCCCTATATAAGTCGCCGCGTGCCCGGTCCCCGTCATTGTGAGCGGAGGACTCGACGAGGCAACATAAGAAGAAGAGAAGAGAAGAACAGAAGGCAGCGTCGGCGACAGCGACAGCGGCGGCAGAAGAACCGAAGTGGGGGACAAGACCCCCGAAGTCGGAAGAAGGGCGGCGGCGAGGAAGAAAGCCGGGCTCCTCCGCTAGCAAAAGAGCTACAAGAAGATAGCGGAGGAGTCCGGCGAGAAGACCCCCCCGAAGACGGAAGACCCCTGGAGCTGTGCAATAAACTATTTTATCTTGTGTGTTGTGTTTTTTTTTGTACTTTATTTTACAGGTGAATGGGTAGGGGTACATTGTACCCCATACTCATTCACATAGGGTGGGGGGCCGGTATCCGGGGGCCCCCTTATTAAAGGGGCCTCCCGGATTCCGATAAGCCCTCTGCCCGCAGACCCCGACAACCAACGGCCAGGGTTGTCGGGAAGAGGCCCTTGTCCTCATCAACATGGGGACAAGGTGCTTTGGGGTGGGGGGCTGCGAGGGCCCCCCTTCCCCAAGGCACCCCCCATGTTAAGGGCACGCAGCCTGGTACGGCTCAGGAGGGGGGGTGCTCGCTCGTCCCCCCCTTTCCTGGCCGGCCGGGTAGCGTGCTCGGACAAGAGTCTGATGTGGACCTGGGGGGACCCCCACGCCGATTTTTTTTCAGCGTTGGGGTTCCCCTTTAAGTCCATACCAGGTGGTGGGGCCAGCGACGTCTCCTTAGCGGGCCCCGCCTACCTGGAGACCCGCTCTAAATGAGCTGACTTTCCTCCACGTGTTTGGGCGAGTCCGTTCATTTCAAAAGTAGGGCGGTTAGTACGGCGGACTTAGTACACCGTATTAGTCCGCTGAAAAAGTGCCGTGTGTAGGCAAGTTTCCGACGGAAAGTCTGGCGGGAAGTCCGCCAGACTAAGTACGTCGGATAGTAGGCTACGTGTGTACGCGGCATTATAACTCTGTTTCCTCCTCTCCACTTTCTCTTTCTTTATGGGTCCATCAAGGTTCTGTCCTCAGACCCCTTCTTTTGTCCATTTACATCTCCTCCCTTGGTCAGTTAATAAACTCCCATGATTTCAAGTACCACCTCTATGCTGACGACACACAAATCTATCTCTCTACTCCTCATCTCACTCCTTCAGTCTCCTCTCACATTACTAACTTACTAACTGACATATCAGCAAGGATGTCACACTACTTCCCTGAACTCAATCTTTCTATAACTGAGCTCATAATTTTTCCTCCCCCCCCCCCCCCCCAACTTCTCCATCAAGATCGATTATACAACCATCAGTCCCTCCCCTCATGCCAGGGTGCTAGGTGTAATCTTAGACTCTGACCTGTCCTTTCAGCCCCAAATCCAGTCACTGTCAAAAAATACACCCCTTTCTAACCATTGACACCATTAAGCAAATTATTCACTCCCTTGTTATCTCTCACCCTGACTATTGTAATTCCCTCCTCATTGGCCTACATCTCCGCCAGCTATCCCCTCTTTAGTCTATCATGAATGCCGCTGCCAGACTCCACCTTACCAACCGTTCAGTGTCCACCACTCCTCTCTGCCAATCCCTCCACTGGCTTCCCATTGCCCAATGAATAAAATTCAGAACACTAACAATAACATTCCTATTAAATTTTCCTGCAAACAAACAATGCTCCCATGACTTCACACAATTGCTTAGTGCTCATAGTACTCTCACCTCTGTGTAATGTTAAGTCAGCCTTGTAGGTATCTATGGTGTAGCAGGCTTCCACTTCCAGACTCATGATTACCAGGTCGCTCAAAGTTCCGGGTGTCACTTCCGGTACACTCTGTACTTCCGGCGATGCCCTGCGCGTTACGTCACATCACATGACTTCATCAGAGGAACTAGATTGGATCTCAAATGATCATATTTGTATGCGGTAACAGGAAGTTGATTGGCGGCTATTTTCTTGAAGACAATGTCTTCAATGACATAGCAGCTAATTTCTTGGTTTGACAAAAAGAGTGTCATGGTTATGCAGTAATCTTTCTCTGCCAGCTTACCTCTCCTCCATGTGTTCACCTTTAGAGGCCAGCCACCCTCACCTGACTGCTTATATAATCTTCCCTCAGCATAGCTCCACCTCAGCCTCTAATTAGGAACACTATATTAACCTGTGCATTGCAAGCCAACCTGGCTGATCAACCATTGTGTGTATAGCTTTTGTGTGCTACTTGCTGTGTCTCCTACGTCTGATTCCAGTTACCGATCTTGGCCTGTTCTCGACTATCCCTGTCTACTAGTGACCCTGACCTTAGGTGTGTTCTATGTTTATCCTTGTCTGCTAGTCTCCCCGACCTTGGCTTATCCCTTTACTATCCTTGTTGTTCCAGCCTGCTGCTTCCTTCCTCTTTCTCCTTTAGTCTACCGTGAGCGTGAGCTGTGAGACCCTGGGGGGCCAGGGCCTGGAGCCAGACTGCAGCGCAGTCCATCCTCACCACTAGAGGCTCTGGTGAACACCTATTGGCTCTTAGACTCCGCACCCTGGGAAATCTATGCTCTCGTTCCCAGTGGGCTCTGTGTTGATGCTCCAGTAGACCTACTTCCTGAACCTCCCAGAGTTCAATCCACAGCAGTCAGTCCCAGGGTCCACTACCTTAGCGGTGCACTCCTGACTTCTACATAGTGCATCTGTCACCTGGACTCAGGTGACCTGACAAACAGAGTAATATATCTAGCCCATATTGTATACATAAGGCAGAAGAAATGGTCAGTGGTAATCATAATGGCCACCTGCTAATTATACAAAATAACATAAAAATAGAAAAAAATATGAGGATAAAAAACATACCTTAAATATATATGGCTCTATCGTCAAATGTGGGTGGAATATCGTAAATATCCGGACATCAGTAATGAGTATATGGCCGAAAAAAACATATGACAAGAAGTAATTAGTTTGCGCTATGGATAAGCAACAGAAAAATACCATAAAAGAAAGAAAGAGGGCTGCCACTATCCAAGGTTCACAACCATAAGTCCCCTTTCACACCACACCACCCATAGCACGGGCGGTAAAACGCAGCGATTTTTAGTGGCGTTTTACCTCCGGATTTGCGGCGCATTTCGGCCGCTAGCGGGGCACTTTTACCCCCCGCTAGCGGCCGAGAAAGGGTTAAAACCGCCTGCAATATGCCGCAATAGCGTCGTTTTGCCGGCGGTATTACAGCGCTGCCCCATTGATTTCAATGGGGAGGAGCGGTAAACACACCGCTCCTTCACCGCTCCAAAGAAGCTGCTCCCTGACGTCCTGCCAGCACACCGCTGTAGTGTGAAAGCCTTCGGGACTTTCACACTACATACAATGGTGCAGCTTCTTTAGGGCGGATTGCAGGCGCTATTTTTAACGCTATAGCGCCTGCAAAACGCCCTTGGTGTGAAAGGGGTCTAAGTTGGAACAAAATGCAAAAATAAAAATATAGATAGTAAGGGCGCTCTACTCTGATCATAAATCCCCAATGAGGAAATTGGTAAGTACTTCTTCTAAAAATCAAAAAAACATGTAAAGGGCTTCTTCTAAAAATCTGTGCCAAAAATTATGTATAAAAAGTGCAATGTGCAAATTTAGTGCATAACAGTAAAGTGCATGTATTAAAAAAACAAACACAAAAAAAAAACGATGGCTTTTCAGTTCTAATGATGGTCAGGAAAGGAACATAACCTTGCAGATCCCTGAGATGAGAAACAGCTGTTTTGGGACTGGCATATAGAAGAAATTCCTGGACCAGTGTTTAGCAACACAGTGGCTAATACTGTGGAGGCGCTTCTACCCCTGCAGGGGCAGGGAAGTCGGTGAGTGCAAGATTCACCTGTTGCACGGATATCGCACCGGGTTTTTACCCCCCAAGCAATATTTGCACTTGACACTTTGCACTTTTGGACCTCTTTTCACATTTTTCAGCACTGCTAGTTATGGACACTGGTTTTAAAGCATTTGCATCACTTGTTTGTGTAATTTAACATTATGCACTTGTCATTTTAAATACAATGGTGGTGTCTTATTTTTTCATTTTTTCATTTTCAATTTCTTTATTTTTATTTTTATCCTGCATTTTACTTGTTTTTACATTTATTATTTTTCATCACGGGGTACAATTTAATATTTAATATATTATCATTCATTAGTAGTTGATAGATATCTAAGAATGTCTTTTTTGCATATTGTGTGACGCTTTGGTTCATTATATAGTTTTGTTGTGTTTTTTTTGTTTTTTTTTAATACATGCACTTTACTGTTATGCACTAAGTTTGCACATTGCACTTTTTATACATAATTTTTGGCACAGATTTTTAGAAGAAGCGCTTTACATGTTTTTTTGATTTTTAGAAGAAGTACTTACTAATTTCCTCATTGGGGGTTTATGATCAAAGTAGAGCGCCCTTACTATCTATATTTTTATTTTTGCGGAAAAAAAACATATAATCAGGCACTGATAGAAGAAGCAAGACTGCTATATATTGTTGATGAGAAAAGATATTTAGCAGTTTATACTTACTAACATTGCATAATATTGCATTTCCATGTTCTGTGTACGGTGGGAGACCAGATATAGTGAATGCAGGATCCTGGGTTTTGTAACACTTTAATAAAGTGGAATTCCCTCTCCCATGAAGTGGTATTAGATGTGAGTGTTGATAACTTCAAAAAGCTTTTAGAAGAAAAATATACAGAGCTATGGGATTGTTAGAGAATAAAAAGCACACACATAGTTCGAACTTGATGGACCTTCAACCCTTATAAACCATGTAACTACTTTAACTTTACATCTGCTACTCTATTCACCCTAGCATGTTTTGACACACTGCAGTGCATAAATATTGCATTTTTATGCAGTATGCAACACTGCATATGTATCATGTGAACAGGGCACATTTGTTTTATATGTGACCTTGCATTGAGCCTTCTTTGATCTATGCAGATCAAAACAGCTGATTGGACATGACAGAAATCAGTCCTTAAACAATTTGCACAGAGTAGGTGTCTAATAAAGGATCACTCTGAAACTGCGGCAGCCTTAATCATCAGCATATATGGATCATATGTGAAGTCTTTAGCAAATTGCTGACATGTATTCCTCCTAAACACGGACTTTATCTCAGATAACACAACGCATTAACATGGTATATAGAGATATGAGGCTTTTTAAACATGCAGAATATAACCTTCAAAAATATGCACAAATACAATCTCAACCATGGTTATAAAGAGTACTTTAGCATTAACAGCCCTATGATCTATTAACAAATAGATGTGTGCAAAAAATGAATATACAAAATATATATTAAATGATTATATCAATAAAATTAGCACTACTAGGACCAATAATCCATTAATAACATCAAAGTCCCAAAGATAAGATAAAAGTTCATAAAGTGAGTGAAGTGCTCCAGGAATCCTCAGAAATATGGAAAAGTACTTCACAGAGTTTACACCCACACCATGCAGACGGAGAAAGCCTTGTGCTCAATGTGACCCCCTTTGGTTGTGCACTTACCCCTTAAAGGGTTAAGCAGAGGTGCTTCAAAACTCTCACAACATGCTGCTCATATGTTTGTCATGGACTGCAGACACACGCCCGTCAGAGCAATACCCAGCCAGGTCATCTAGACATCTATTTTTCTCTTTAGGATGGAAATTCACTCTCACAATTCACTTTTAATTTAGTTTTTGCTGTCTGCTGATCTGATGGTCAACTTGCACGTTTCCAGCTGCCCTGCTAGCAGTTGGCAGCCCCCAGAGGCATCCTACGACCTTTTATCCCGACAATTGCTGCATTAGATCGAAGGTGAATGGCAGTTGGTATCCAGAGCCACTGCCAGCTCTTGGTGTCTGCAATGTACTGTATACAGCAGATCCGCACTTTGTGTCTCAGAGTAAGTGCAATCTCACAGAAGGATGATAGAAAAGCAGAAAGCCCTCCTAGAAATCACCAGCTTTTGGCTTTCAGGGAATAGCTATCCAGTCCTGCAGTGCTGAATAAAAAAGACAAGCCCCCCTAAACTGACAGCATCCTTAAATCAGGTAGAGATAGGCCTCCCTCAGTGTGTGGAACAGTGATGTGCTCTAGCAGTGCTGGAAGACTCTGTGATCTCCTTTTAGTTAACATCTCTATCCAGATCTCTTTTCTGAATAGGAATACAGAATATAACTTTTCCATATGCAAACATCTCCATATTATTGGAGCTTATACATCACAGCCAGATGGCCATGTTAATGCATATGTCAAAGCAAAAAATAGTACATCTCTTCAGTACATGTGCATTTTCTGTGTTTTATCCCTTAGAAGATCCTGCAAGTACAGAAAAAGTACCTGTTGATCTGCCAGAAATGCACACCCCACTTGAGCCCTGTTGTGTGCTGACAAAACACAGCTTTTTTTTTGGACTGAGTGGTGTCGGCCCTGATAAATTACTCAACCATCACCCACTCTCAGATCTCCACAACATAAAAATGAAATATTCCATAGTTCAAGATAATAACTTGGATGGCTCTTTGAAATAAAACCGCTCTGAAGTTCTGACAAGATCAACAGGTTTTATTTTGCAGCTATCAAACTGATATACCAAAATGCTTCAAATGGCATAATAAACAGACCAAAAGGTAGAAAATAAGGCAACTTAGGCGTGCGCACAGGCTGTGCTAGGTGTGCCTAGGCACACCCTAATCACCCCATGTGCGTTTAGTATTATCGCTCTATGTGCCGGCAGGAAGATGGGAAAGATCCCCCTCTTCCCGGTTTATGGTTATGAATCTATTCAGAAGCAAAGCACAGAGCGGCATGTCTGGTGTAGCCATAATATATACTGTTACCTCCATGCTTCTGACTAAAGCTGGCCATATACCAATAGAATTGCATTCAGAAATGTTTGTTTTTGGAACAGACTTTTAATGTTCTAATAGTGGAGTCAAATCAATGATCATTTAAAGCCATAATGACAAAAAAAAAGTTGAAGGAGCAGGAAGTGAATGTGGTTTTCATTCAGAATATCTCATTCATCCGAAATTGAATGTCAGAAGCAAACTAAGCCCTTGTACACACGGTCGGACATTCCGACAACAAAATCCGTCGGATTTTGTCCGACTGATTTTTTCCGAAACTTGTGTTGCATACACACGGTCGGACAAAGTTGTCGGAAAATGCGATCGTTTGTAACATGATGACGTTATTTCGTTACGACGGGACTAAGTTCAGGCTAGTAGCCAATAGCTTTGGTCTAGGAATTTGATCTGAGCATGCATGGCACTTTGTCCGATCGGAATTCTCTACACACAATCAGACAAAGTCCGATCGGATCATGTTGTCGGAAAGTTTTATAGCCCAGCTCTAAAACTTTGTCCGTCGGATATTCCAATGGAAACAGTCTGATGGAGCCCACACACAGTCGGATTATCCGACAACACGGTCCGATCTGACATTTTCCGTCCAAATGTTTATTTTTTTTTAATTAAAATCTTGCTTGCTGCTTTTTGATGTACTTTCATCAAAACACACATTATATAGAGTTCAGTGACAGCGCACGTAAAGCATATTTAAAACGCTCCTAAAGTGCACTGCACAGATGTAAACCCAGCAATAAATGTGTAAGTACAACATTTCTCAAGTGTCTGATGGTGTTATCAAATGTACTGACAAGATTTTACGTATGAAAATTAATTTGAAAAAGCTACCAGTGTATGGCCAGCTTTACTACACTGTTTACACTGAAATATTATAGAACAACATTTAAGCCCAATCACTAATATCATTTATACTTAAAGTGGAGTTTCGCCCACCCCTTTAAAAATTAAAAGTCAACAGCTACACATACTGTAGCTGCTGACTTTTAACATTAGGACACTTACCAGTCCTTGAGCCCGGCAATGACGGCACCACAGCCGATGTTTACAGCGCAATGCGCTCTCTCACTGGCCCATCAGAAGGGGAGGGAGGAGGGGGGACGAGCTGCTGACATAATTCACTGCGGCCCGATCTCCCGGAAGTGGGGACAGGGTGCCTGAAATAAAGAAATCATATAAGCGGAAGTTCCATTTTTGGGTGGAACTCTGCTTTAAATACAACTCGCCAAATGATCTATTCATGGAAAGTGCACACAGTTCTAGACTTTATTACCGCACCTGGTCTGATTCACCTAACAGCATGAATGACTCTCACCATTGTATTTTTCCTTTTGCAGCAACTGACCAATCATATTCGAGACACACTTCCAGGCCTGCGGAACAAGCTGCAGAGCCAGCTCTTGTCCATTGAGAAGGAAGTGGACGAGTACAAGAATTTCCGTCCGGATGATCCAACTCGTAAAACCAAGGCCTTGCTCCAGTGAGTAGCGCTTAGTGTGATATATAGCAAGCTGTATGGTTTCTGGAAAATCATTGCTTTCAGTGATATTTGGTAGTTTTCTATTAAGGCAGAAGTAAAGGCAAAGTTTACCCTTAATGGGTCTCCAGTCCTTTGGAGTGTTTGCAGGAAGAGTGAAAGCTGATGATGAAGGTTTTGAGAACTGGTTGTGTAGATCCAACCATGCCATACAGGAAATATTTTTACGAAATGGGATTAGGTAAGCATATGACTTGGGGGGGGGGGGGGGGAGCTGATGAATGCCATCACACTTAAAAGTAGCTGCACAAAAATTGCAGTTACACTTCAAAGCATTCAAATCCCACCCTCAGCCCCTCCATCAAAAAGGGCTAAAAATGCTCATAGGCAAATAACGGACAGTTTTCAGTTGGATTGGACGTAAGTCGCATGTCTAAGTCCAGTGTAGAACAGTCTGTGGCACATTTACTTAATGTATGCCTAATAAAAGAATCTTTTCCTGCGGGAATAAAAACTTACAATTAGTCATAGTGATTTTCCAACCTACTAGAAAACCTCTGTCGGCAGCCTTGTGCCATGTCCAGTACATGGTTTGATTACTTGTATAAGCAACGCTAGCAAAAAAAAAAAATGTCCAGCTGTAGAGTTTTGCTGTGTTAATATTGCTACTTACAGGATGATCCATCCTTTTCACAATCAGGTCAGCTTAATCTCCCATGATGGATGTAAACTTAGCTGTTTTTCAGTTGGCCGAGCAGCAGATATATAGTTGTATTGAAGTACTACTGCTTGCTTATTCCTAATACACTTGTGAAATAAAATATTGTTGCAATCAATCAGATCCCAGCTGTTATTTTTCCAATTTAGGTGTGAAGGTAGACATATTAACTTCGAGGGCTGGAGGTCTGGCATTGCTGTTTTTCAGCACAGAGCTTCAAAGGCAGAATGCAATGACCAACACTAAGGCCGCGTACACACGGGCGGACTGTCTGACGGACTTGGTCCGCTGAAACGTGTTTCAGCGGACAGTCCGCTCGTGTGTGGGCTTCAGCGGACTTTTTTAGCGGACAGTCTGGCGGACTAAGTCTTTCGGAATTTCCGTAATATTGTCCGTCCAACTTTGGTTTCAGCGGACAGTCCGCTCGTGTGTAGGCAAGTTGGACGGACTAAGTATGGCGCATGCTCAGAAAGGATTTACACGGCCGAAGGTTGCATTGCAGTGTATTGGACATCATATTTCTAGTCCCGTCGTACGTGCTGTACACGTCATTGCGCAAGCTTTCAGCGGACTGTCTGTTCATCGTGTGTGGTCAAGTCCGTTCATTCAAAAGTAGGACGGACTGTCTGTCGGATTGTCTGACGGACTTAGTTGGATGGACAGTCCGCCCGTGTGTACGCGGCCTAAGGCCACTAAACCTTTTAGCAACCTTAAACTAGAACCAAAGGCAAAACTTTTTTTTTATTTTGGATAGAATAAGGGTGCAAGGTTTTTTTTTTCCTATTAGGCAGGTTTCCCTTCATTCCCTTCATTCCCTGCACCATAACTAAATCACAAAGTGAGAAAAAGTCCCTCTAAATTGTGGGAATCCTTAGTTGTCATCAGGTTCACCAGAACTAGCATCTCCATTTGAAAATATCCCCACTATCCCTATTCTGGGGACAACACAAAATTTGGGATATTTTCTTTCACTTTCATTGATAACGGTAAATGGAAGTAATAGAAAGGGTCGGTTCACACTAAGACGACTTGTCAGGCGACTTAGCCGCCTGACAAGTCTCTCCAACTTAGAAAAAGGTTCCTGTACGACTTTAGGGGCGACTTGAGGTGACTTGCATTGACTAATATACAGAAGTCATTTTGAAAGTCGCCGCAGCGGTCGCATCCAGGTCGCCTGAGGCCGTCGTGCTGTAAGTCGTGCTGCCTCAGTGTGAAGCGGACCAAAGGGTAAATCTCCCTGATAGGGTCTCAGACAGCAATAAAAACCTGACAGGTGTTCTAATCATTCTCCACTCTATCCAACACTAAAAAACATGTTTTGCCTTTAGTTATACTTTAATACTATCCCTCTCTGTAATCATAACTTACTTTCCATGTAACCCCAACACTAACCTTCATTGTGACATTAACCCACTGTGTAAATCAACCCTAACCCTAATTGTAGTCCTAACACCAACCCACTCTGTAAACTTCACAGTTACCCTCCCTGTAACGCCAACACTGATCCACCTTGTAACCCTAACATTCATATAATTCTTACACTGAACTGACTTGGAACTGAACCTGTAACCCTGTCACTAACCTTCCCTGTAACCTCAACCCTAACACTAGCCCTTTTTGTAACAATAACCCTAATTTGTAATCCTAACCCCAATATTTGATATAACCCATACACTAAATATATTTGTAACATAGCACTCATTTTGTAACCCTTAGGCCGCGTACACACAGGTGGATTGTCTGTCCAACTTAGTCCGCTGAACCGTGTTTCAGCGGACAATCCGCTCGTGTGTGGGCTTCAGCGGACTTTTTCAGCAGACTGTCTGACGAACAAAGTCTTACGGAATTTCCGTAATTTTGTCCGTTCAAACTTGGTTTTGTCCGTCCAAACTTGGTTTCAGCGGACAGTCCGCTCGTGTGTAGGCAAGTTGGACGGACTAAGTATGGCGCATGCTCAGAAAGGATTTACACGGCCGAAGGTTGCATTGCAGTGTATAGGACGTCGTTTTTCTAGTCCCGTCGTTCGTGCTGTACACGTCATCACGCACGCTTTCAGCGGATTGTCTGCTCATCGTGTGTGGTCAAGTCCGTTCATCCAAATTTTGAACGGACTGTCTGTCGGATTGTCTGACGAACTTAGTTGGGCAGACAATCCGCCCGTGTGTACGCGGCCTTACACTAACTATCTCTAACCCTCCCTGTAAATCTTGCACTAACCTTCCCTGTAATCCCAACCCTAACCTTAACCCTCCTTGTTTTCATAACACCCATTCTCCCCCTGATCACTAACCCTTCCTGTAACCTCCACAACACCCCCCCCCCCCCCATGTAATGCAAACCCTTAACCCCTTGTTTGTATGTCTGTCTCTCCTCCACCAGGATCTTTTGTGTTAAGGGCTAACCCTTCCTGTCCCAAAACATATCAGTGTACTGTTTCAAAGAAGGTTGTCTCCAGATTGAATGTTATAGGCTATACAGGCATGTTTCTTTCCATGGCTTTAATACTGAACTCTGGGATAAACAGTTATTATCTAAATTTAAGAGGCATGTGTTTTCTTACTGAAGAAGTGTTATGTGTATTTCTTCCAGATCTGTGCAGTCAAATAAGCATGAAGCTTTGTCTCTGTGCAGGAGCCTTCTATATTAAAGACCAGTCGCCGCTGCTCTCTCTCCATGTGCAGGGTGACTGGTCTTGTATTTCCCCCTATGTAGTTTTCTGCAGGCAGCCTGTACTTGGTGGACCTGCCGAGTCCCTCCTACAGCTCTGCATTCTGCACAGTCTATATGTAGCACAGTGGTGGTGTCAGGGCTACTTATACAGGGTATTACTTGGGTTTGCAAAGGCATTTGGTACACGAGTGGATTCATATTCTTTGTGATTATTTAAGAATACATATAAATGAAAAATGTTGCACTAGGGGTTCAGCTGTAATATGAGTTCAATATTTTCTTTCCCTTCTCCTCTACAGAATGGTGCAGCAGTTTGCTGTTGACTTTGAAAAACGTATTGAAGGTTCTGGGGATCAGATTGACACTTATGAGCTGTCCGGGGGTGCTCGGATTAATCGAATATTTCATGAACGCTTCCCCTTTGAGTTGGTGAAGGTAAAACTTGCCACTTTTGTATGCACTTCTCTAAAAAATAAAATAAATCACTTAATTTAGTCTTGAAAAATCCAAGTCTGAACCTTCTACATGTCCTGTTTAGTGATGCAAAGCAATGGAGACTTCTGTGCAGTAACTACAAAGCCAGTTCTACTTCAGGTTTAGCTTACAATGGGGATACAGATAAATGTTGTCCGCTAGCTGTTATGTTTTACAGCACATCTTTGTTTGTACTACATATTTAGGCTGCATACACAAGGGAATTTTTTTAAATGTTAGCTCATACACAGTACCCTCAGGAGCATCACTGAGCAAGCATTGCTTTCCAATAATTATTGGCTTTCAAGGAGAAACACATTACAGGTTATGTTTCATAGCCATCCAAAGCATCACATCATCAGACCAGCAAAATTCCAGTCAACATAATAGTACTATACCATATTTAGGGATAAAGGCTACACAAATTATATCATCTCTGCATCTCTGTCCATCAATAAAGTTTTATAACGTGGAACAGGAAAACTTTGGATCGGCATCACACCCTCACAGGAAGTAAAGTAAAAAGTCTTTATTGAAGCATAAATATAATAAAAGCAATGGATGGGTACAGGCAAGGGAAATGTAGGTAGGTTGAAAAATATTCAACTTAGAAGCTGAGGATTTAGAGAGCCAGGTCGCTTTCTCTTCTTATTTTTCCCTTTTGTTACTTTGTAGATTTGTTAGAAGTGGGTGCAGCTAGGGAGATGCTGGTTTCTTACCCCTGACCACCTCCATTATCTCTACTCTTGGTCATCTTATTCTCGGTTTCTGTGCAATATTAGACCAGATAGCCAGGAGCATCTCTTTTGAGTTCAGTTTACTTGCATTAGGCCAGAACATTGGGAACCTCGGCATATTTACAGTATAGATTATGTTTAGGCTGTGACCTTATTTTCCTGGACTGTTTAAAAACTTTGGAGGAAAGAGACTGCTGCTCACAGGTGATATAATTGGTAACACTCCAAGGGTGCTTCTGTGAGGTGGGTTGCACGCCCTACCACTGCAGCAGAAACCATGGAACAGGAAAACTTTGGATCAGCAGCACACCCACACAGGAAGTAAAGTAAAAAGTCTTTATTGAAGCATAAATATAATAAAAGCAATGGATGGGTACAGGCAGGGTAAATGCAGGTAGGTTTCATACTGTAGAAGTGCTTTGTCAAAACCACAAGATTGCAAAAGCCATAGTCTCTCTTATAACACATATAACACATGATAGCACAGGTGCAAATCATCAGATTGAACTCAGCAATTGCAAACACAAAAGAATAAAATCTGTTTAAGAAAAGATGCTTAAAAAACAAAAGACAAAAACACAGAAAAGATTCTATTCAATATCTACTTAAGGACCGGGTCTCTTTTTCAGACTCGGTGTTTACAAGTTAAAAACATATTTTTTTGCTAGAAAATTACGTAAAACCCCCAAACATTATAGTTTTTTTTTCCAACACCCTAGAGAATGAAATGGCGGTCGTTGCAATACTTTCTATCACACCGTATTTGCACAGTGGTGTTACAAGCGCACTTATTTTTTTTTAAATACACTTTTTTTGTATTAAAAAATAAGACAACAGTAAAGTTAGCCCTATTTTTTTCCTATATTGTGAAAGGTAATGTTACGCTGAGTAAATTTATTGAGATACTCCTGCCTATCTGGTCTAATATTGCACAGACACTGAGAATAAGATGACCAAGAGTAGAGATAATGGAGGTGGTCGGGTGTAAGAAACCCTCATCTCCCTAGCTGCACCCACTTCTAACAAATCTACAAAGTAACAAAAGGGAAAAATAAGAAGAGAAAGCGACCCGACTCTCTCAATCCCCTGAACTGATGGACCACCAGAGGAAAGATGTTCTATTCGTCAGGAGCCCCTCAGCTTCTAAGTTGAATATTTTTCATCTACGGTACCAATGTCCTTTTAAAGAAATTCTGTTTATCATTACCATAATACAGATCCTAAAGCCACCCAGTGAGATGCTTAAAAAAAGAGAAAGGCCAGATCCCTGCAATTGGAGATCTGCTATACTCTGATGCTTTCCTTCACTGCTGCATTCTGTGGGGTTGGAGGGTGGTTTCACAGTTTGTGGTGGGGGACACAGGCATCTGACATTTCTACAAGTATCTAATGCTGCAAGTTCTGATGGAGGCTGCAGCACTGGAATGGAGAGAAGGCAGGAGACACGAGACACTGGACAGGTGAGCTTATTACTTCTATTGCAGGAAACTGGCCTTTCAATCTTAAGTGATTCGCAGGGTCACTTTAATAGAAGTCATGCCAGTAGCTTTCAACAAACCAATTATTAGGTATTGGTGGACATTTATCAAGTTTCAGCATTGCTAAAACACTCCCATTAAGATCTACGTTCAGTAACTGCTAGAACTGAGGGTGCTTTGTAGTCTTTAAGAAAGCTGCTTGATGCTTTTTTCAAAGAAATCTGTTATCTTTTTATACCTAGCTAAGTAACAGTGATGCGTATAACAGGTGTTTCGATAGCAAAGCCTGACCTCACCTCCCCATCCCCAATCCACCCCCCCACCCCATCCCCAGTCCACCTCCCCCCCATCCCCAATCCACCTCCCCATCCCCAGTCCACCTACCCATCCCCAGTCCACCTGCCCATCCCAAATCCACCTCCCCTTCCCAAATTCACCTCCCCACCCTCAATCCACCTCTGCACTCATATGGAAAACCTGAACTCACTCCTTTCACACCTGCCACACTGCAAAGCATGGAACATGAGCCAAGGTAAGCGCTATCACAGTGGTGGCATTGGTAGTGTGTATGGATGTGTCTAGCCCTACGCAAGTATCAACTTTCATAAAGTTGGTATTTGCATAGGATTTTTTGGAGGCTCCAGTAGCACATTACAGAGGCAGCTGACCATGTCAAAATAGGAGCAGGAACCTTATGCTGCAGACTCTTTGGAATCACTGCTATTTTGATACTTACCTATACTGTACAGTACTGATACTTGTAATGCTTTGTACACTTTTTCTGAACCTGGTGCTCTTCAGACTAATGTTTATTAGATTTAACTATATGTCTCTGTTTACTGGGCCTAAACTAGCTACAGTTTTTTTGTATAAAAATAAAGTAACTAGTAAAATAATTTTCTAATCATATGGTACAGGACACAGGTCTTGTATTTTTAGACCATGGGATTTATGCAGCTACTGTACTTTCATGTGAAAACTTGCTGGAGTTGCCCCCAGAGCACACCATATAACCACATCCACATCTTTTTAGGTGATGGACCTCTGGACCTCCTCTGGAGAAATATTTCTTTTTTCAAATAATATTTTTTTTTTATCTGAAACTTCTATCAAGACCTAATTACTCACTGCACTGGACTATCTAGCAGTTTTAAGGACCAGGTAAATTTGGTGTGTATCTTGGGGACTGTACCCAAACCCCACTCTGGAATGTTTCAGGCCCTGGATCCTACATTAGGTACTCACCTTGGTATGTAGTGAATCACAGGGGCGGACTGACCATTGGGCCACCCGGGCACTGCCCGAGGGCCCCGGGCCACTAGGGGGCCCCATCAGGGTTTCCAGCCTCAGTAAAACCAGGGACAGTATGTAAAAATTTGTGGGCTTTTTTTTACATCTGTCTCTGAAATGTCCCTTACCAACATCCTTTTGGTCTAAAAATCCCGAGATTATAGCTGCCCCACCTCTCCAGTACCTTCTCAGCCAATAGAAACATGTCTGTGTATACTGTGCGTGTTTGTGTATACTGTGTGGCCCCATAATCTCTGATTGCCTGGGAGCCCTATAATCTCCTATTGCCCGGGGGCCCCATGAGTTGTCAGTCCACCCCTGGTGAATCATGTGTAGTTAGCTGCAGTATGCTATATAGGTCCAGGACTGTGGTCCAGTTCTGTGTTTCCCAGACCCTGAAGACCCCTTTTGAGGGGTATGTCCACTGACCTATACCTCTAATAGGTCAAGTATTGTGGATAAGGTGAAACAGGATTTCTCTGTGTATTTACACCTGTTCCTGGCTTTTACTAACACAATCTGCAGTGCATAGCAAGTTATGTGGTTTTTTGGGCAGAGGATTTGGATGCTATTCAATTTATTTTGGTAACCCCTGCCATTTCATCTCTTTCTTTTCTCTTCATGAGCAATTTTAATGTGGTGTTTTTTCATCTTCTATCTAATCTCAGGAGTATGGGATAACTTTGCCACTCCTCAGGGTGACGCCTTCATGTGCGCCTTTTCCCCCAAAAATGCACACAGTGGGGGGAGATTTACTAAAAATAGAGCACTCAGAATCTGGCGCAGCTGTGCATGGTAGCCAACCAGTGTCTAACTTCAGCTTGTTCAATTAAAGGTTAACTCTACTTTCATGGGGAAAAAATAGCAAATAAAGAAAAAATAATATAGTATGTACAATTGCGACACAAATCATATTGTAATTGAATGTTATTAAAAAATGACCTTTCCTTCAATCTGCAGCCACTGTAATTTTCTGAAAATGCAATGCTATATGGCTACCTGGAGGTGTTCTGTACACAGAATAGATCACCCAGGGGGGAATGTTTTTTTCTCAACAAAAGTGGAGTTATGCTTTAAGCTTTGACAATAAAACTTGAAAGCTGGTTGGTTTCTGTGAGGAGTTGCATCAAATTTGCACGCTCTAGTTTTAGTAAATCTGTCTTAGTGCGTTATCTTCTACAGGCAGACAGTCACAGGCATGCAGACATGCACAACATAAGCTTTTCAAAAAAGACCTTGTGAGATACCAAGTAAATGTACACTTATACAAAAAATTTAGCAAATTAATTAATAAATGAATTAATGAAATAGCACAAGCTGCTGATACCGGTCACATTCCCATATAAATGTGCAAAAGTAACTAAAATAATTTCATATAAAATACTGCAGTATGTATAACCATCAGAGTGAAAATAGTTCAGTCAATATTCCAAAAATACAAAAAAAAACACAAAATACAATATTATATTGTGGTGTGACATGCACTAAATATAAGTAATAAATATAGTTCTTGTAAGTGCAAAACAAAAAAAATGTAAAAAAATAAAAATGATTCCACTTGTGACTTATTTCTTTAGTCAAGCAAAAAAACTGCTGATAAACCGCTCTATCCAAGTTGATGTGCTGCAATCGCCGTTGTGACACCTCACGCGTGCCCCCCCCCCCCCCCCCAGTAGGTATAGGCTCACCTCCAGGAGTGTGATCCCCTCACCTAGGATGGGTCAAAAAATACTTGAGGCCCACCACAGGGCTCAATGAGATTCTGGTCAGCTGATTCCCACAATCTTCCAGTAACCCGCTCAACGCCCAGCATCAGAGTACATGTAGATAAGACACCACCAGTGCTTATACCGTTTTTATAAAGTTAGGAAGTTTATTTGTAAAATGCAGGGTACTCACATGTTGCTGGTGCTTTCAGCGCACCAGACTACTAAAGCTCTAATAGAACCTTTCGTTTCCAGAGACCAAAAACACTACACACTACCTCTTAGGATATTATGTAGGAAAGTATTGAAGATCCTGATTTTGTAGCAATAGCTGCAGAGGATTTTCCTTACAAGCTCCACAAGCAAAATGCTTTTTACTATGTGCGCACTAGTCTTTGTCGCCACTTTACACAGCTTAAGCCAGTTCCCTTTGGGTGCTAAGGGACCGGCTAAGCCAAACACTTCTTCCCATACATGCACAGACTGATTGTGCATCTTATAGGGGTTGGCTCAGCTCTGATAAGTATTCACTCCCCCTAAGTTTTTAGCAGACATTTATGCCATTTCAGTTCTCAATAAAAAGCTTACAGTTCCTATTGAGGATGTTCACTCCTTTAAGGATTCTGTTGCTAGATTTCTTGAAGCCCTCTTGAAGGCCTTATTTGACTTTGCAAACACAGCCCTGCAGCCAGCTATTGCTGCTATGCACATTTGCCACACTATTGCTAACTGGACAGAACATATAAATAGAGAAGTAGAGCCTGCCTTTCAGGACCCTGCACTCTTAGAACAATTACAAACTAATACCATAAGTATTGCTGTTTGGTAACCATGCCCTTAAAATTAATTTCAAGTGTCATGGAGCCACTGCTAAAATCAGTTATTGGGGGCCAGTGGAAAAAAATTCCCTGTACATTATTGGTTTTTAATACTCCCCTACAGACAGCTAAAAAGATAATTTAAGTCATGCAGCTGGATATACCAAGTGGCGTTGGCCAAAGAACTATGCAAGTACCATCAATTGATAGCTCAATCAGAAACAGCTCAAACTCTCTTGTATATTGCAAATAGTAGCACCCTCTAGCATTGGTGGTCAGTGGGAGAAATTCTCCATTACATTACTTGTCGGTAAAGAAAAACCTGATTACTTCAGTGTACTGCCCATTTACATTAATAGACATTGTAGTGCTCCCTAACATTTGTGGTTAGTTGAAAAGGCCCTTCTTACATTGGTGGTGAGTAGAGAAGGACCCCTTACACTGTAAGGGAAGACTCTGCTTTAATTTATGGTCAGTGCAAGATGTGCTCCCTTGGTGGAATAGGAAGAATGATGCCTTAACATGGTTGGTCAGTTGAAAGAATGCTTCTCACAGACAGCTGAAAAGTTCACTTGTGTCAGGGATTACTTACCTGAGACTTGGGAGCTGCTACTGGTCCTTTGTGACTGGCATGCCAGAACTTTACAGACATCATTAATCAGGAGATAAAATTCATCTCTTTTCACTGTTCAAGAAACCCCTGGCAACCTCTGGAGAAACCATAGGGTTCCATGGAACCCGATTTGAGAATGACTGCTCTAGAGAATGATTCTCCAAGTGTGTAATTAACACTATTAATGATTCTATGTTTTAGACAACACTATATCCAAATATACTTAAAAAAAAAAAAATTTGATATATGTATATCCACCAAAGTGAACGTGTTAAGAGTCCATAAGTGAAACAATGTGGTGACAAAGTGCAATATCTTGAGAAGTTATAGTGACTTCAGTGAATGCTTTGCAGAAATCCACCACCACTTGAGAGGAGGCTTACTAGATGTTATGGACCCAGTTAGGTATATACCTAGTGAGTCACACGAGTTTATTGATGTAAATCCACACGAAAAAACAGACTAAACAAAGTTCAAAAGCCAGTAGCCAATAGCTGCCCTTGCGTCGTATTTGGTCCATCGGACTAGCACACAGACGAACAGTTTTCCCGATTTTTAGTCCGTCCGACTTGAGTCCGTCAGATAGATTTGAAACATGTTTTATTTCTAGGTTAATCAGACTTTTGGGGAAAAAAAGTCCGCAGGAGCCCACACACAATTGAATTGTCCGCTGGATTACGGTCCGCCAAACCAAGTCTGCCGGAAAGTCCAATTGTGTGTACGCGGCATTAGGCATGTTTCTGAATGGGCTTATCTTTCATGAAAGAGCCGTTTCTTGTTTTGCAAAAGTGTATAAGGTAGTTTTGAGACCTTTTCTTTCCACCTCAATGAGAACCTTGTTCTCCCTTCCCTTTATCACAGCCCAAATCATTACATGGAAATTGCCTTACATTGCCTGGATGTGGTACAGGTTGTCAGGGTCTACCTGAAAGCCACAGGCTCTATTCTCAAGACTGAATCTCACTTTTTCCTACCTGTGGGCCCTTGTAGAGGGCATATTGCTTCCCATTCCACTGTTGCTTGGTGGATCAAGCAACTAATTTCCTGGCATACATCCTTAGGAATAGAGTTCCTCCTTCTTCTTTTATTCATGGACCATTCCACCAGGACTGTTAGTGTCTTATGAGCTTTTCAACATCAAGCATCTGCTTCCCAGATTTGCAAGGCTCCCACCTGAGCCTCTGTTCACAAATTTTCACAAGTTAAAATTTTTCACAAGTTCTACCAGGTGGATGTTCAGGGCAAGGTTATATGGTGTGCTCTCGTGGCAGCCCCAGCAAGTTTTTTGCCAGTATCCAATCACCTGAAGGTATTTGCATAGATTCCATGGTACAAAAATACCAGTGTGGTGCCCTGTACTGTACTCCAAGATAAGGAATTTGCAGGTAAGTTTAAATTCCTTTTTTTATTAAATAATTTTCTCGAGTGTTGTTGCATGTTTTACAGTTGTCAACATCAAGCTTTTTGTACTTACAGATGGAATTTGATGAAAAGGAATTGCGTAGAGAGATCAGCTATGCTATTAAGAACATCCATGGCATCAGGCACGTATAGCATGTGCAATTGCTTAAAGTGGTCTGTGCATTAGAGCTGTAGCATTTTGCTCCTGTATAGTACTTCTCCCTGTAGGCCCTCACACTATAATCAGTAAACAACTAGATGCTTTTTTAAGATACTTTTGCTAGTGATGCCTCACCCTTCTAAGAACCATAGGCGCCGCCACTGGGAGAATAAGGCAGCTATTTGACATCCATCCAAAGCAGGCCCCACACATTTTACAATAGGTACCTTGCTTTGCATTTAAAAATGTTATACTAAAGGTAAATTTGTAGACCCTTGTAACAAAGTTAATGTGGTCTTTGAAGTCAGTTATAAGTAGTTAAGCCAAGTGGGTCAACAAATCTGTTCCAATTACCCACTAGATTCTTATTTCTGTTGACTTCAGTGGAAAGTCAACTGTGCACCTGAGTTTCTAGCACTGCTCATTTTCCCATACCAGAATGAGATAGAAAAAGTGGTAGAGCAAAGATGGAAACAGTGGTGAATTGTTGCCACTCCAGTCAGCCAGGGAAATAAGAATCCAGTTGTTAGACCTATTTCACACTGGAGGCGTTTTTCAGGTGCTTTAAAAATAGCACCTGTAAAGCGCCCAAAAATTGCTGCATCTGCAGTCCTAGTGTTTTTACACTTTGGAGCTGCACTGGCAGGACATCAAAAGAAGTCCTGCAAGCAGCATCTTTGGGGCGCTTTAGGAGCAGTGTATGCCTCAGCAGCCGTGCTTTGCGGATGCTTTTAACCCTTTATTTGTCCTCTAGCAAGGGTTAAAAGCACCCCACTAGCGCTCCGAAAAGCACCTCTAAAATAATGGTAAATCGCTGCTAAAACTGTTTACTGCTAATGCGGCCACACTGTCAGTGTGAAAGAGCTCTTAAAGCCTTACTGTATTTTTTATTTTTTATTTGTTATCTAAAGTCAAGCTGTGTAAAAGGTAAGGTATTCAAATATTAATTTTTTATCCTTTAATAGGGATCAAAACCTATCCAAATCTCACCTTCCCCAGCCACATGCTAAAGATCAGGTCTGCTGAGACCTGTGTGAGATCAGTGACTTATCACCAGGGGTCTGACTCACTCCCTGCACAGTCACAATGCTAATGCTACTTTCTCAGGTTAAAAAAAAAAAAAGCTACAATTGGGATTTAATTCAGCACACCTGTGTCATACTTTAACAGAAATATCTGTTTTGAGGAAATTGTTTTTTATTGAAAAGTTGATTTCTGGTTAAATGTAATAGTAACACAAGGAGTCTATCCTCTCTCTTAATAAGCAGCTGCAAGACATATTAGTTCAATGGCGAATATGTGTGAATGGTGTATCCTGGTGCACCAGGATTCACCTGTAGAGTGGTGGCTGTGGCAATAGGATACCCGTATTAAAGGTTCCACTTTTAATTATTTAATTTTTGAATGGGAACTAGTCTGACATAGAAATAGGGAGGTTACCATTGTTGTAAAGCTGTGATATCTGGGAGTACAAAAGCAAGGTCATGGATTTTAGGAGCAGTTCAATTGCAGGTCAGAGGGAGATCATCTGCCGGTCAAATATACATGTTAATGAACTGTGAATGATCTCAAAAACGTTTTAAACTTATGTCAGATGCAAGTGCGATACACCTGAAAGCACACTGCATTTTCCTATTGACACGGGTCCTAAATTTAGTTTTCCTCAGTTGACACTCTGTTTATTTAGCCAATAGATTATCCTTGAAGTTCAGATTATTAGCTACTTATATACCAGTTGAAAGGGGTGTTCACTGGATC
Organism: Lithobates pipiens; assembly: GCF_037356315.1. Classification (NCBI taxonomy): domain Eukaryota; kingdom Metazoa; phylum Chordata; class Amphibia; order Anura; family Ranidae; genus Lithobates; species Lithobates pipiens. The sequence continues at coordinate 155,807,309 of NW_027507685.1, read as the reverse complement.
AGAACCCTTAATGTAGTCAAACTGCCTTGTGACTACCAGTGGCATTGCCTTATTAGCCAAACATTTAACCCTTCTAGCTTATGACATTGCCATCACTGGAGAGTAATGCTTTATATTCTCCTTATCACCTGCTTCCCTCTGTCGGGTGTTTAGAACTGGGCTCTTCACACCTGATATGGCCTTTGAAACCATCGTCAAGAAGCAAGTGAAGAAGATCAAAGAGCCGTGCTTGAAATGTGTGGACATGGTCATTTCCGAGCTTATCAGTACCGTTAGACAATGCACCAAGAAGGTAACCCTTCTGGATAAAGACCTGGATTGTGCACTAGCTACAACATATGTGACATCCCAGACTCAGCATGAACTGGGAACACAGCCAACCAGAAAGCTGGGAACCTAGTGGGTCTTTAAGCTCTCTGATTGGCTGAGCCACTCCCATCTGAGCCTGCTGTTTACAGTAAAGTCTTATTTGAGTAGTGCATGGACTCAAAATAGGATCACAAAGCCACCAAGATTGTGTGAGTGTGTGAGAATATGTGAGCATTGAGAAGTACTTTCTGTAGTCAGTGATTTACATTATAGTACACCTAAACTATTTTGAAAATAACTACATTGCAATAGGTACTTGAGATGACTTGGACGTGGACAGCAGACTTACTCAATGTCCTTATTGAAGTTCAACACTAGGTAGAAGCTAAACATAGGCAAGCATTATGTAGCCACTATCTTCTCCTCAAATGTCTCTAAAAAAAAAATGGCCTCTTCCTCCCCCACATCATTGCTTTCTCTTCTTTTTCTCTTTTCTTCTCCAATGATGTACATTACTTACCTAAGAAAACGCATGGCCAAAATTTATAAATTACAATGACCTTTTTTATTACTAATTTGTGATTAGTTACCAGAGAATGTTTAACGCTGAAAAAAAGAAAATCACAACAAAGTCTTAATAAAAAATGAATGTTAGTTCAGTTTTAAAGTAACCATTTTGATAGGAAGTAGTTGCTTAGCATCTGCTTTGCATCAGTCTTGTTGTTGTCCCTAAGTCCTTAACCAGGGACAGATCTGCCTTATCCCCCCAGTGTTTGGCCCTATGACTCCTGGAGAAGGGTTAATTCAGCAGAGAGTTATATGCTCTCTTTCCTACAATACTCTTTTTCATATTGATGTTCCCACCTGCATTTCCCAAAACCATGCCCAAGCAGAGTCCAGCCTTTCATTTTTTTCTCTGTTTCTCTTGACCTCTTACCTCTTGTATCGGTCTTTAACCTGACTTGTTTACCTCCTCTGTCCTGAACTTTTCTTCTCATCTGGCTCATCTTCTGTATGTCCCACCTATCTTCCTGTTCTCTGCTCATGGCTGTCTCTTATTTCAATTCTATTTCTTTCCTTATCAAAAAATTCCTTCTCCTTTTCCACCATTCTGACCTCCCCCTACCCTTTGTCTTCATGTTTGTCCTGTTCCCTTCGGGGTCCATGTTTGACTTGCACAGGACTGGACTCTTCACGCCTGACCTCGCTTTTGAAGCCATTGTGAAAAAGCAGGTGCAGAAGTTGAAGGAGCCGAGTCTGAAGTGTGTGGATATGGTAGTAAATGAGCTGACCTCCACCATCCGAAAGTGTAGCGAAAAGGTAAATCCACTCTGCAGTTCAGCAACACTTACCATATATACAAATTTCTTTATGAGGTCAGGAGATTATTGTAGAGTTTGCCTTGGCCAGAGAAGTCTGCAGCGCAATGCTGTTTTGATGATTCTAGGATTTGGACATTTGTAAAACAATTAATGAAACCACCTCTTTTGCTTTAAGTGCAGCCAAATACTTGTAAGTGTCCCTTGTCCATCTGGCTTAATATTTTTTTGGTTTAAATACTGCAAACAACATAATGCTAAGTTTAATCACCAGATCTGAATGACAGAGGAAATTTGACAGATTTAATCTTATAAAATTGTTCTACAGGGTTGTCTGTGAAAAGATTCAGTTGGACAGATAAGTGTCTGTAACTGGATTGCTGACTATCCCTCTCAGTGGAACTAAACTGATACATTGGAAGGGGACTGATTAGATTAAGGCCAAACTCGAGACAAAAATGTTGTATGTTTTTGGTGGATAAGGGTTACGGCTTTTGTTACATTTCAATTTCTCCCCTACTTCCTGTTGAGACCATGTCCCTTCATTTCCTATTCTGACATCTGACATCTGGACAGGAAATCTCCCCATTTCCTCTTATTTCCTGCCTGCCTGACGAACATCAAAGAAATGAAAAATATCCTAAATGGGCATACAGACAGTGATAGTTTCTTCGTTGTGGAGTGTTGCCTGGAATTGGGGTTTAAGGGAAACAGCCTGTTTTTTTTTTTGCAGTTACCTTGTGCCATGCTTCACAAATACAGCAAGAGGGTTTAGAATGGCCACATCGGTTCTTTTACCCAAGTTAATTGTGTTCAGAGATTCATGAAGGGCCCACAGTAGCTCTAACCAGCTAAGACCATTCAGCGGGTCCTGTAGCAGTGACTGTGCTGATACAGGCACTGTCACATGTATTATGAAGTCAGGGTCTTTTTGGGCCATTTTGCCTCTCAAATCAGAGCAAATGTTAGTTGTGTCTCTGGAAATCAGACCGTTAGTGGCATGTTAGGCTCGCCTGCATGATGTGCATCAATAGAGCTGGAGACCTTGGTTATTAATCCTTATGGTGCTTTGAAAGCACACATAGGCCTCATAAAATAAAGAGCAAAACATAAGGATCATTATTAGTCTAATTTACTGTAGTGCTTGCTGGGATATGGAAATTGCCCCCACTTATAATACACCAGGATAATAAAGGCCTAGCATAAAAAGAAAACAGTCTAAACATAGATATGTATTGGAGGCTATGCATGTACATTATAAGAAGGCAGCAGACAGGCAATCATAACAAAAGGTCAGAAGAGAATCTCATAATCCCAGCAGGCGGGATTCATTTGCTAATGTTCTCTGAGTTTTCTATCTCAGATTAACCCCTTTCTTCCAAGAGGTTTATTGAATGATGGAGAATTTCAGTGGTTCTAAGCTGTGGTGCTGCTAGTGCCACAGTTATCCATATGCCTGCAATGAAGCCCACATTGACATGCTATATCCCCAACCCCGACCAATATTGAGCTTCTGTGGCTGATCATGATCATTTAAAAGATAAATGTAAATGATCTTTTCAATATGTTATCGTTAAAAAAAAAAATATATATATATATATATATATCATGTATATGTATGTGTGTGTGTATGTGTGTGTGTGTGTATATATATATATATATATATATATATATACATACATACATACATTTTTTTAATAATACTTCTGAGTAAAATGTATATGCAATATATTTACATGCTACTCAAAAACTTGACTGTAAAAAAATCTGAAGCATTCTTAAAAATTGTGTATGTTAAACACCTTGAGCACAATACAATAAACATTCTCCAGTAAACTATTTGTATAAATTCTCACCCCAGCACTAGCCATTTACAACTTTCAATGCTACTGGCTCCTGCTTTGTCAGGGCTGCTTCACTGAACGTCCAGTCGTAATAGGAATTTGCTAAAGGATAAGTTCATAAGTTGTAAAAATAAATAAATAACTTCACATCTTTTTGCAGGTAAAAAAATATGCAGCCTATAAAGCATTGCACCCACAATCAGCCGTATGGGCAGTCAGTCTCTGAATAGCAGAAAGAGTCGATGAACTACGAGAGTGCTCACCAGCGCCCTCACACTTCATTGAGAACCATGATCGTTGGCCACGGTGGCCCATAGCAGTTGTAGTTCAATCATTCACTGAACTCTGTGAACTAACGTTGTGACCACGTGGGCGGAGCCCTGCACAGCCGCAAGGTTTTTAAATAGTAGGTGTGTTAATTTAGTCGACAAATTTTTTTTAGTAGACTAAATTAATACTATTTTAATGAACTGAAATACGACTAAAACTAAAATGGCATTTTAGTCAAGACTAAAATGGGACTAAAACTAAAATGGCATTTTAGTCAAAAGACTAAAATGGGACTAAACATAAAACGGTATTTTAGTCAAAAGATTAAGACTAAAACTACATTGAAATTTGACTTAAAAATTAACAACTGGTCTGTAGTGCATGTTCATACCTCAATACCTTAAATTATAACATATGAGATTTTTCACTCCAGCAGTATATGAGTTTGGAAATTGTAGAGAAATGCTAACATTGCATTAAAATTTAATTACACCCATTCGATTTTAGACAACTAAAATGTACTGGAGATTTAGTTGACTAAATACGACTCAGGCCGGGTTCACACTGTAACCCACTGTGGACCACACAGGAGTGCTGTGCATCGCTGTTCCCTGTTTCAGGGACGAATCAGGGCCGATTCTATGCCTGAATTCGGCCCTGAAACTGAGCCAAAGACGCACAGTGCGCTTCACAGCCCCAATGGAGATATGTGAGCCGGCTCCAGAGGGAGCCAGTCACATTCTCCTGCTATCTCTTATCCATTAACAGTGGACAGTGCAGTCAAGAGAAGGGAGGAAGGAGGGGCCTTGGGAGTGCCTTTTCATTCTAGGCTATGGGGCTGTGTGTTTCTGTAGATCCACACAGTGTAGTCAGACACAACACTAGTAACCGGATAAAAGGGTGGCTTTATAGATGCTGCAAGAGAAAGGAGCCACCCTGAAACAGAAAACCTGGTGCAGCAGTCATGGCATCAGCTTAAACAAGAACGTAGGCAAAGATTAAAAGATAAAGAATCTGCTTATTCAGCATGTAAATAAAGAAGTTGTTCAAAGTGCTTAGAAAATTGAAGGTTTAATATATCACTTTTAAATTAACAAGATTCAGGAGGGCCTATGTGACTATTCCTAAACCCGGGCTTTATTTTCATGAATAAATAAAATAATTCAACAAGGAGAATCGTCACCCAGTGCTTTGTATCAAGGTAACTAGCATTGGGGATGGCTTCTGCCTGGGACACCTCCCTTGGCATGTTCTAATAGCAAAATGTGTTGCAGACTTCTCTGGTTCCAAACAAGGTGAATTTCTAAACAAGGACACACTAAGATGATTCCGTATTTCCTGTCTTAATGAAAATTAGGCAGATAGTGGTGATTGTGAGAGAGGAATGTGGTGTGAAATTGATGTGTGCAAGCTTTCAGATCTGGTTCAAAGTCAAGGTGGCTCCACTCTCTCAAAATGCAGAGGGACCGGCACAGGCAGTGCTACAGTATCCATATATAATCTACCAAGCTATACCTATACAGTAATATAACACTGTTCATATTAATACTAAAACAGCCAACACTGTAAAAGCAAAATAATGAGCTGTGTTTGTCTAGGTTGAATTTGACCAAGAAAAGACATACCTTTTTGGACTTGAAATTGGTACAGTCCCACGAAAACTGGGAAATCTTGTAAAGTATGGTGAGAGCACCACTATCTAGTACACTTATGAGCATCTGCAGTGGGAGCCCTATTTTTTGTACATGAACCTCTAAAGTTGTCCTATACTCCAAATTTACAGTACCTTGAATCTACATTAACAGGCAGTGCAATGGGGGAATGTAATGCTATTAAGTTTTTTTGATGAGGAGGACAAGGAAAAGCCTATGCTGCATTTTTAATTCAAGGTAGAGCTACCATTAAAGGATATCTAAAGGCTTGTTTAAAAAAACAAACATGTCATACTTACCTCCTCTGTGCAGTTGGTTTTGCACAGAGTGGCCCCGGTCTTCCTCTTCTGGGTACCCTCAGCGGCGCTCCTGGCTCCTCCTCTTCTCAAGTGTGCCTCGGAGTACTCGTTGCTGGCACACTCCCGTGTCCTGCTGCTGCCTCTATTCACACAGACAGCAGGACTTGTCCCTGCCCCCACTGGATTTGATTGACAGCAGCTGGAAAGACTGGGTTCAGGTAAGTAAAAGAGGGGGGGGGGGGGGTCTGGATGGGACAGCTGCATCACAGGAGGTTTTTCACCTTAATGAATAGAAGGCATTAAGGTGAAAAACCGTGAGGGTTTACAACCCCTTTAAGTAAGTTAAAGCATCAGTCCACCCAGTACTGGTTTATGTTATTGTAGACTGGCTTTTAAAGTGGTATTAAACCCAAAAATGTGATATGTTGCAGGTAACCAATCCCTATATTGGTGGCTGCATTCGTTTTCTTTTTTTTAGGCTTTTTTCCTCTTCTGTTTTCCTGTGGTGATCTGGCCATCACCACCTGTATTAAAATGCCTTCACTCTGGATGAAGGAGGACAGGGGACAAATTTGGTCAGCATCATCAACAGTCTGCTGTAGGGGAGCGTTAGATGCAGTAGCAGATTTAAATGCACTAACAAGCTGAAGCCAAACTCCAGCTAATATTTTATAATCAGTTACAGCTACAGTTTTTTTCCCTTTGGGATAAACATTTTACATAAATAAAACCTAATAATTGTAAGTACCCCTGCCGGTGTTACATGGTTTGTCTTATCCCTGTAACTGCAAGAGGGTTTGTTCTTTTGAAACAGAACAGACTTACTGGCTGGATCACCAAAAGAAAATAGAAGAAAGAAAGCACATCTAAAAATTGGTAAACTGCAATTTGTCATCTGCTGGCATCTTATGTCTTTTGGGCATTCTAGTGTGAGACCTTCCTGTCACAGTTCCTGGCTCTATTTCTGCCCACAATGAAGCTTGGGTTTCCCTACACAGATTAGGCTACCCATCTCGGTAAATTAAATCCAGCTTGGAGAGTAGGGCTCTCGCAGTGGCCATAGCAGATGTTCAGACCCAGAATCTCAAGAGGAGACATTCCATCAACAGAACCCCAGAGAAATATAATTGGATATTAAAATTTATTGGTAATAACACCAGGGGTAGGTGATCCAGGGAATATCCGATTGCCTCCTGGGAAATCAGGAAGGAATATTTTGTCCCCCGCTGGAGCAAATTTGATTATGCTTGGGTTTTTTTTTTTTTTTTGCCTTCCTCTGGATTAACTATCATTGAGCATCATGGACTTCTCTTTTTTCAACCTAACTATGTAACAATATAAGCATAGGTGTGGGCAGCCTATTTTATTAGGGTGTGCACCTCAAAGCTCCAACACATATGCCTTTGTGATATATCAACCGGCCTCTTTCCCACTCGTCATCCTAAAACAATGGGGGGAGCAGGTGAGCACACATGAGGACCTGGGCAGCAGAAAGAAAAGGAACTGGTACAAGAGGGGTGGCATACATTGGTACCAAACCCCTTTATTTTCCTCCTGTGGCAGCTGAATATCGGCGAGAGGAAGAGGAGGAGAAGCCTACTTTCAGCTGCTGCAGAATAAAATACAGTTCGGTCCATTTATTTCCACTCCAGCCGCCTATCCTTTCCAGGTTCTGGGGGTCGGCAAGTAAGGATCACCGGTCACCTGCCCACAATTGATGGGTTGCCAATGCCTAGGATTAGTGTGTGCCCAGGCACACCTGGCACACCCCTTGCGCACACCTATGGATATAAGATGTCAGGTGGTTTATCTTTCCAGAAATGACCATAGTCTGTAATATGACTTAAAAGCACTGCTAAATGTTGGAGTATAGGTCCACTCTAAGTAGGATGTCTCAACTCAACCCCATGATGGTTTGGTACCATAATCAATTTCTAGAAAGCATGTGTTATATATGTTTTTCTAATCTATAATGCTCTAAAAAAAATTCATATCCCAGTGTACAACTATAAGACATATTGAGACACCCACCATAAATCCTACCCATATGTTTTCATGCCTGTAGTCAGGAAATGGATGTGTACATTATAACATATGGGTATGTGTGTGGTATTTTGCTGTGCCTGTCCCTTAGGAAAATTAAATGGATCTATTTTGGTTCCACATTAATGAAGAGAATCCCTTGCATGCTACTTCTTGCATGTGCTGTCTTGTTTGTATGTGCTTATTGTGTACTTTTTGTAGGAATTTTGTACCTCAATGTTCAGTATTTCTCACACTTCATTCTAAGTAAATGAAATTTAAATGATCGGATTTTCAGCATCAAGAAGGAAGAATGAATCTGAATAGGAAAGATGCATATTTTTGTTTGATATTCAATTATATTCGTTTTTGGTTTTACTTTTTTTTTGGTCACTAAACCCAAATTATAAAAAAAAAATACCACTAAATGTTGTATTACATGCTGTTCATACTCGGTCACTATGAGATTAGTTTTCTGTATTCTGCTGTTCTCTATCTCCACTTTCTGTCCACCTTCCCAATTCAGCTAGGCATTTTGCAGCTGTGGTGACAACTCTGCACATGCTCAGTTTTCAGTGAGTTTCTATGCTGAGCATTTCCTCCCTATCACATCTGAGCAGCCCAAGTGACCATAGAGTCACACATGTGGGTGTATACACAGTGGTAAATGGCAGCCCTCTCCCTCCCTCCTCCCCCATTCCTACTAACCAGCTAAACACAACAGATATTATGTGTAGATGGTGGTTTCACATCCCTCTTATTCTAATGCCGCGTACAAACGACTGGACTTTCCGTTGGAATGAACTCTGACGGACTGACTTTTTGACTGACTTTTTGACTGACTTTTTGACGGAGTTCCGCTGAAACGAACTTACCTACACAGGATCACACCAATCATTTAACGCAATGATGTACGATGGGACTAAAAAAAGGAAGTTCAGTAGCCAATAGCTGCCCCTGCTTCGTTGTTGGTTCGTCGGACCTGCATACAGACGAGTGTTTTTTTCCATAGGAACTGGTTCCGGCGGAAAGATTTGAAACATGTTCTATTTCTAAAGTCCGTCAGACTTTTCGACAGAAAAGGGCAGATGAACTTTGCTGTCCTAAACTCCTAAAGTGCTGCAAAGATGCTGCTTGCAAGACTTTTTTAGCATCCCGCAAGCGCACTGCTCCAGTGTGAAAGCCCTTGGGCTTTCACACTGGACTGACATGAGAGGCGCTTTGCGGGCGCTATTTTTAGCGCTATAGTGCCCCAGTGTGAAAGTAGCCATAGGGTCCTCTCCCTCTCTCGCTCTTCTTTGGCACGGGGCAGTGCTCAGTGCTGAAATTTGCCATACTGATTTACCCTAGGGGGTGGGTCCATGACTCCTTGCACTACAGGAAAAATAATGGTGCTGAATAGCTGCGTGCGTTAGTCTATGGGAGATGTCAGAGAGGAGGTCAGTATTGCAGGGAAAGCTGAATTTTTTATTTTTTTTGCTGGGCAGCTAAAAAAAAATAAACTAGACTTGGGCTTTATTAATTCACTTAAAGTGGTTGTAAAGTATTTTTTTTAATTAAAACAATAAACAGGTTTCTACTTTCTACTGAAACTGGAAAGAGTCCAAAGAATGACAACAAAATTAATGGGGACTGGAGGACCTCAATTACGAGGAATGACTACAAGCACTAAATGTATGCTTGTTGGAGAAGAGACGCTTGAGAGGGGACATGATAGCGATTTACAAATACTTCAATGGTGATTCCAGCGTAGGTAAAAAACGATTCAATCTCGAATTGTAAGATGACACAGGGCCACACAATGAGATTGGAGGAGAAGTGGTTCAACCTTAAGCTGCACAGGGGGTTTTTCACTGTCAGGGCAATAAGGATGTGGAACTCTTCCACAATTTGTGGTGTCAGTGGGGAGTATTGATCTCTTTAAAAGACTCTTGGACCTACATCTTAACCACTTCCCATCCGGGCCAATTCTGGCACTTGGCTCCTACATGTAAAAATCATTATTTTTTTGGGAGAAAATTACTCATAACTCCCAAACATTATATATGTTTTTTTTTTTTAGCAGAGACCCTAGGGAATAAAATGGAGGTTGTTAAAACTTTTTATATCACATGGTATTTGCGCAGCAATTTTTTTTGGAGAAGGAAACTGTTTCATGAATTAAAATAAAACAACACACTAAAGATAGCCCAGTTTTTGTATAATGTAAAAGATGATTTTACACTGAGTACATAGACATGTCACGCTTAAAAAATGCGCACGCTCGTGGAATGGCGCCAAAAACAAAACAGGACGATCTCGGTTTTCCAGCCGAGTATATGGCAGTATTTACAACTGCGAGGCCGGTCGTGACGTCATAACCTGGACCTCCGAGAGTCAGGACCTCCAGGTGTCAGAGAGATGCCCGGGGACCATCTGGTGGATTCCTTCTCTCGCTAGAAGCACCACTCCGGCTAGAAGCACTGATATGATTGTTCTTATGGTGCAGGGAATCGCCGGCTGAAGAGAATGATACCAGATTGATGCCTGTAGGTGCAGGCATCAGCCCGGTATAACCACTGAAACTGGAGGACATCCATGTATGCCCTCCCGGTGGGAAGTGATTAAGGACTGCCTGCCATCGTTATACGTCGGTACTTTGAAGAGGGATATTGTTATGGCATCTGCTAGCTACAATAACCCCGGTATCTTCTTCTTGAGCAGGCAGTCTGCTTTCGGATAAAAGGGGTCTCTGCGGTGGATCACTTTTATCGGCGGAGGGAGAGGCCCCCCCTACCGCTGCACTCCGGTGACCTCTGCCACTTACCGGAGCTGCCGGCAGAGGCGATTGCGTTCTGTTGGGTATGGAGATGAGTGAGGGGAAGAGGGCTCTCAAGTGTCTCCATACCATTGCAGGGTGGAAGCGACGTCAAAACGTCGCTTCCACCCATAGCTCTTAAAGAGACTTTTGAATTCCATTTTAGTGTAAATATGAGAACTGAGGTCTTTTTGACCCCAGATCTTATATTCAAGAGGTCCTGTCATGCTTTTTTTTTTTCTATTCTAAGGGATGTTTACATTCCTTGTAATAGGAATAAATCTGACACATTTTTTTATTTTTAAAGAACAGTGTAAAAATAAAATGTAAAATAAATAAGAAAAAACATTTTTTTAAACGCATCCCATCCCGCCAAATTCGCGTGGAGAAGTGAATGCATATGTGAGCAGCGCCCGCACATGTAAGGTATCACTGCGATTGTTAGAGCAAGAGCGATAATTCAAGCCATAGACCTCCTCTGTATCTCAAAACATGCAACCTGTAGAATTTTTTAAACATTGCCTATGGAGATTTTTAGGGTAAAAGTTTGTCGCCATTCCATGAATTTTGAAGCATGACATGTTGGGTATCAATTTACTCGGCGTAACATTGGGCTAACTTTACTCTTGTCTTATTTTTTCATTCAAAAAGGTGTACTGTTTCCATAAAAAGTGGGCTTGTAAGACCGCTGCACAAATACGGTGTGACAGAAAGTTTTGCAAAAAATATATATAGTGTTTGGGGGTTCTAAGTAATATTCTAGCAAAAAAAAAAATATTTTAACTTCTCAACACCAAATCTCAGAAAGAGGCTCGAGGCTGAAGTGGTTAAAGAATGCAACATACAGGGATATGGAAAATGATTATCGACACTGACACACGTACACCTACACAGGTTGAACTGGATGGACTATATTTAACATTACCTACTATGTACCTTGACTTCTTTGGGCAATAGTATTTCACAGAGTGGAACCAAACCTGCTTTTCTGGGGTTCCCCGCTGGTGCTCCCAGCTTCTCTTCTTCTGTGTTTATTCCATAGCAATTCAATTGCTACAGTAGCAGACGTGCGGGTTCAATCCCGAGCCAGGCGCTGTGTGTCCATAGACTCAGTGCGGCTCGGTCCTGCCCCTCTCACTGTGATCACTGGAATTGACTTACAACAGCAAGAGCCAATAGCAGCATTTAACCCTCACTTTTTTTTTAGCTTAGCACATTGAGCACAATAAAATACACATTCCCCAGTAAAGTATTTGCTAAAATTCTTACCCCAGCAAATTTCTGTGTTGCTGGAAAAGGAAAAGATAAACAGTGAAGAATGCAATTTCCAGTAAATCTGTTAGCTTGGAGGAGGAGAAGGAGGAGGGAGGAACAGGGGACAAGTGCCTTGTCATCCTGCGCTACAGGGCTAACTGTTTCTATTGATACACAGTGTAGGGAGACAATTCTAGTCCCTACTTACAATGGTGGTTCCCTAGGATGCTATAATAAAAAAAGGAGAAACCCTGAAAAAGGAACATGGGGCAGTGACTATGGCAGCAGCATAAATTGGAACATAGACAAGGATTAAGAGATAAAGAAGCCACATACTCAGTGAGTAATTAAGTCCAGCTGCTGGAGTTACACCTTTTTTCTATCAAAAATTGGAATTGCACTGAGGGTGTACACTCACTTTCGTAATGAATAAGTATTGGAGTTAGTGCCGGTTCACACTAGCGTGATGCCAGACATCGCATGTAATTCGCAGCGCACTGCTGTTCACATTACATGCGATGTCTGTGTGGGTGCGATGTCAGCCATACAGATAGTATGGCTGATATCGCACCACATTCGGTCCAAACACGCACATATGCGATCTGATTCATGTCCGAACTGTCAGTTCACAGTGCGATATGGGAGCTGAAATGGGGGTGTCGGTAACATATAATGACACTCCCCAGCAGTTCGCATATGGCAGTGTGAACTGCCGTGCGTGTCGAGTGCGATGCAGGAACCCGCAGTTGATTTGCAGGGTTCTCGCATCGCAGTAGTGTGAACCGGCACTTAGGCCTTGTTCACACTGGCTCAAATTATTAACGCTTAACGAACACACCTATAGCGTTAATGCAAAATTATTTGAGTTTGACGCGTGTTAAAAATGGTTCCCCCAGCTGCCCTATGCACATTTGATGTGAGGTAAAGGTGCTTTAAAAATGCACCCCACATACAGTGGTGTGAAAAAGTGTTTGCCCCCTTCCTCATTTCCTGTTCCTTTGCATGTTTGTCACACTTAAGTGTTTCGGAACATCAAACCAATTTAAACAATAGTCAAGGACAACACAAGTAAACACAAAATGCAATTTGTAAATGAAGGTGTTTATTATTAAAGGTGAAAAAAAATCCAAACCATCATGGCCCTGTGTGAAAAAGTGATTGCCCCCCTTGTTAAAACATACTATAACTGTGGTTGTCCACACCTGAGTTCAATTTCTCTAGCCACACCCAGGCCTGATTATTGCCACACCTGTTCACAATCAAGGCATCACTTAAATAGGAGCTGCTTGACACAGTAAGGTCCACCAGAAGATCCTTAAAAGCTACACATCATGCCGAGACCCAAAGAAATTCAGGAACAATTGAGAAAGAAAGTAATTGAGATCTATCAGTCTGGAAAGGGTTATAAAGCCATTTCCAAAGCTTTGGGAATCCAGCGAACCACAGTGAGAGCCATTATCCACAAATGGCGAAGACATGGAACAGTGGTGAACCTTCCCAGGAGTGGCCGGCCGCCCAAAATTACCCCAAGAGCACAGCGACGACTCATCCAAGAGGTCACAAAAGACCCCACAACAACGTCCAAGGAACTGCAGGCCTCACTTGCCTCAGTTAAGGTCAGCGTTCATGCCTCCACCATCAGGAAAAGACTGGGCAAAAATGGCCTGCATGGCAGAGTTCCAAGGAGAAAACCACTGCTGAGCAAAAAGAACATCAAAGCTCGTCTCAATTTCTCCACAACACATCTTGATGATCCCCAAGACTTTTGGGACAACATTCTGTGGACCGATGAGACAAAAGTGGAACTCTTTGGAAGGTGTGTGTCCAAGTATATCTGGCGTAGAAGGAACACTGCATTTCATAAAAAGAACATTATACCAACAGTAAAATATGGTGGTGGTAGTGTGATGGTCTGGGGCTGTTTTGCTGCTTCAGGACCTGGAAGACTTGCCGTGATAAAAGGAACTATGAATTCTGCTGTCTACCAAGAGATCCTGAAGGAGAATGTCCGACCATCTGTTCGTGTACTCAAGCTGAAACGAACTTGGGTTCTGCAGCAGGACAATGATCCTAAACACACCAGCAAGTCCACCACCGAATGGCTGAAGAAAAACAAAATGAAGACTTTGGAGTGGCCTAGCCAAAGTCCTGACCTGAATCCTATTGAGATGTTGTGGTATGACCTTAAAAAGGCCGTTCATGCTCGAAAACCCTCTAATGTAACTGAATTAGGACAATTCTGCAAAGATGAGTGGGCCAAAATTCCTCCAGGACGCTGTAAAAGCCTCATTGCACGTTATCGCAAACGCTTGGTTGCAGTTGTTGCTGCTAAGGGTGGCCCAACCAGTTATTAGGTTTAGGGGGCAATCACTTTTTCACACAGGGCCATGATGGTTTTGATTTTTTTTCACCTTTAATAATAAACACCTTCATTTACAAATTGCATTTTGTGTTTACTTGTGTTGTCCTTGACTATTGTTTAAATTGGTTTGATGTTCCGAAACACTTAAGTGTGACAAACATGCAAAGTAACAGGAAATGAGGAAGGGGGCAAACACTTTTTCACACCACTGTACCTATATTTTTTTGCCAAAACAAAGGGTTCGCCCCAGGACTTTAAATGAAGTGGGTACTGTTTCCATAAGTAAACAAAATAGTAGTAAATACAGTATATGGTTTATGCAAGAAAAATTGTTTACATGCAAAGATATCACCAACAATTGCAAATGTAAAAAAGATACCTTTTTATCTTTTTTTAAATTGGCAGTTGTTGGTGATATCTGTGCATGTACACAATTTTACGACAGGAAACGTTACCCACTTCATTTAAAGTCCTGGGGGGAACCCTTTGCTTTATTATATGTTACAGGGATGGAAGTGGGTTACTGGGGACACCAGACCGTCCCCCTTTTTCTATAACTTTTTGGCTGTTGTAAACAGACTAACTTGCTGCAAACACGTGGCAGGGCGTTTACGGTGCGTTACCATAGACTTAAAGCAGTTGAAATGCTTCATCTCCTTCCAAACTCCACATGAAGCAACACGACACAGACGCTTTATGTTTTGATAATCTGAACAGCATGTTGTGCTGTCTATATTATTTTTTTGCAGCCTGCTTCACTAGGTTGTTAAGGAGTGTTAAAAACTCACCTTAAACTCCTACTTTTAATGCCAGTGTGAACGGGGTCTTAGAGAAGTAAAAATGCTCAGTGTGATGGGTAACAGATATATAATTCTGTGTGATATTTTAGGAAGATAAACGTAACAGCGTGTACAGTATAGTATAATGTAGGCGCTTAGGGCCCTTTCACATTGCTTAGTTGAAATAACGCATATGAATTTTTTGTGCATTTTCTGGTTGCTTGACTCCAATCATGCACATAGACATATGACTCAAAAAGTACACCGAAAACGCAACCCTGACTTTTCAATGTGTTTTTCCATTCAATGGGGATGTGTGTTTTTTGGTGCGCTTTTTAAATATGCATGTAGGAATTGCACCACACCCACACTGCATTAGTGTGATGAATTTCGTAGGGTTTAAAGGGATAAATTTTTAAGGCATTTTTGTTGTGCTTTTTTAAACACCAAAAGTGCTTCAAAAACCGATGAGTGTGAAGGGGCCCTAAAGCTGTGTATACACGTACTGAATTTCGTCTGGTAGACCAGGAACTGGCTGAATTTTTGTCCGTGTGTAGCGCTGGAAACATCAGCATTCGATCAGCACTTGCAGCTAATAGCTGCAGTGCTGATCTGTCTATCCTGACGGGGAAGAGCCCCCACTGTCGCAATACAAAGACAAAGCAGGAGAGATCCCTACATCAACATCACTTGTGTTGATGCGGTTATTATCTATGAGATTTTTTGTTTTTAGTTCAGCCAAGGTTTATACTCTGCTAAAGCCTGGTACACACTACAGAATAACTGTCAGTTCCCGTTGGAGATGCTGTACTAATGATCCGACATTAGTGCTGCGATTTCCCCCGCTGAGCTGTTGTGTTCTGACAGGGGAGCAGCACCCCACCAGCACTCCAATCAGCTAACTCTGCCATTGGCTGAGAGCGCTGATCAGGAGTTATTCGGCTGCTGGTTTTGCAGCATGCATGTCCGACGGAAGCCGTCCGAACTGGCAGAGGAGGCAAAGAGCAGGGAAGCAGCAGCTCTCTTGTACATCGCTGGTTTTGAGCTCAGGCTCTGGTATGTATGACTGAGCTCAAGAGAGCTGCATACAGAAGGTTTATTACTTTCATGCATAGAATGAATGAAGGTGAAAAACCTGCAGCCTTTAGAACCACTTTAGTAAGCATTTTTGGAGTTAGAAGTCAATTGTATAATCTCAAAACTGCTTTCTACTTTTTTACATACAGCATTTGATATTAAATAAACCAGAAAGGGAGGAGACATCTTAATACCACCTCACCGCCTATCAAATGCCCTCTTATAAACAGTCCACCATGGATCATTGGTGTAAAGGACCCTTTAATGTTGTTTATTGGATGGCATAACTTTGGAAAAAAACTGTGTCTATAGATTGCAGCTTTTGTCTACAGAAATCATCAGGGACAGCTCTGCTGTAGTCTGCAGACACCGCTATTCTCTTATGTGCTGTAGTCTGTAGACACCGCTGTTCCCTTATGTGCTGTAGTCTGTAGACACCGCTGTTCCCTTATGTGCTGTAGTCTGTAGACACCGCTGTTCCCTTATATTCTGTAGTCTGTAGACACCGCTGTTCCCTTATGTGCTGTGGTCTGTAGACACTGCTGTTCCCTTATGTGCTGTAGTCTGTAGACACCGCTGTTCCCTTATATTCTGTAGTCTGTAGACACCGCTGTTCCCTTATGTGCTGTAGTCTGTAGACACTGCTGTTCCCTTATGTGCTGTAGTCTGTAGACACCGCTGTTCCCTTATATTCTGTAGTCTGTAGACACCGCTGTTCCCTTATGTGCTGTAGTCTGTAGACACCGCTGTTCCCTTATGTGCTGTAGTCTGTAGACACCGCTGTTCCCTTATGTGCTGTAGTCTGTAGACACCGCTGTTCCCTTATATTCTGTAGTCTGTAGACACCGCTGTTCCCTTATGTGCTGTAGTCTGTAGACACCGCTGTTCCCTTATGTGCTGTAGTCTGTAGACACCGCTGTTCCCTTATGTGCTGTAGTCTGTAGACACCGCTGTTCCCTTATATGCTGTAGTCTGTAGACACCGCTGTTCCCTTATGTGCTGTAGTCTGTAGACACCGCTGTTCCATTATATGCTGTAGTCTGTAGACACCGCTGTTCCCTTATGTGCTGTAGTCTGTAGACACCGCTGTTCCCTTATGTGCTGTAGTATGTAGACACCGCTGTTCCCTTATGTGCTGTAGTATGTAGACACCGCTGTTCCATTATATGCTGTAGTCTGTAGACACCGCTGTTCCCTTATGTGCTGTAGTCTGTAGACACCGCTGTTCCCTTATGTGCTGTAGTATGTAGACACCGCTGTTCCCTTATGTGCTGTAGTATGTAGACACCGCTGTTCCCTTATATTCTGTAGTCTGTAGACACCGCTGTTCCCTTATATGCTGTAGTCTGTAGACACCGCTGTTCCCTTATATGCTGTAGTCTGTAGACACCGCTGTTCCATTATATGCTGTAGTCTGTAGACACAGCTGTACCTAGAGATCTTCATTGGCAGCAATTTGTAATGGAAACCACCAGTTTTCACACAAGAATGAATGTGCAAGGTATAGAATAAACATGATTGTATGATTATACAGCCTCTTAATATCACCACACTGGTTTAATCCAAAACATAAAAGGGAGATATTTAGGTTCTCAGATAAAAACCCATCTCATTATATAAGATAGATGGACTGTACATTGATAGCTGTTGACAGTTTCAGCATCATAATTGAGGAATTAATTATGTAGTACCCGTAAAGTAGAGTCTGAGCGCCATGGCTGAATTTGTAAACATCTTTGAAGCGTCTTGTTTTTTTTTCCCTGAAGGGAGGATTGTTGGGGATTCCTAACCGCTCTCTGTTCCCATTTTGTATGTCTTAGCTTCCCCTGGAGGAAACAGGAAGGCTTGTTGGCATCTTGTTGGCATGACAACTCAGGAGTTTAGACGCATAAGCCAGAACTTACAGAAGAACCATGATGGAGATAGTCAAATATTTTAGTTAGCATTCCAAGGTAGTTTGTTTTGGTGTAAATTACTGGTAGCCCACAGGGTTTATAAATGTCCCTCTCTTTCAGTCACAGGGGGGGAATCTGAGATAAGCATAGGCACATTGGCAGAGCTGGCAACGCTGGCATTTGCCAGATGGGCTGAACCGTATGAGGGTATTTTTGTAGAAAGCCCCTATAAGCCACTTGGCCTCGATTTGACCTGTAAGGAAAGCAGTGATGTTTAGGCCTCATGCGCTGAACATTTGGCCATCTCTCCTAGACGCCTTTCTTTAAACGCTTATAAAATGTGCGTATTGTGTTTAGGCGGGCCAAGTGCTTGGGCATTAATTGGCTATAATAATAATTTATTCTGGCCATTAAAATCAATTAATGCTCAAGTGCTAAATGCACTTTTAGCCTGTTTACACACACCAAGCGTTTGTAAACACTGCTGCTCCTGGACAAATCAGCAGTGGTTTATTTAATGCTTCTAAATGCCTGTGTGTGCAGGCAGAAAAAAAAACACTGGATGCTCCTAACAGCAGCATTAAAAACATCCAGTACACACGATCGGACTTTCCAACAACAAAACCGTGGATACACACGGTCACACAAAAGTTGGCCAACAATTACAAACGTAGTGACGTACTAGACGTACTACGTGTTTTTTCAGCTCTTTAGCGCCACCCTTTGGGCTCCTGCTAATTTTGTGTAAGTAGAAGTTTGGTGAGTGTTGATTTGCGCTTTTCTTTTCGTGTTTTTCATTTTGCGCTTTTCAGTCAGTTTCTGAACGGCCATTCGTCAACCGGACATGTTGCGGAATCGGAGGAGATAACGTGTTATTTATTACTGGCCTTGGAGCTATTGCTTTGACATTATTTTTTTGTTTGAATAATGATTTGATTTGGTATATTTTCTATATTTATGGGTGCATAGAATGCACTTTTTGGTTAAGTTCTATTGGCAGATAGCATGTTTTTTTTATTAGCCCCTTGGGGGGCTTTAGTAAGATCCCTGACATCTCCCCTTTGAGACAGGGAAAAGGACTGAGGACACATGTTTCCCAGTCCCCTTCTCAGCAGCCTCAGCTGCACTGAAAATGAATAGAGAGGAGACAGAGGCTCCTTTCCATTCATAAACTGAAGCATCATAAACGCAGGTTACGATATTTCAGTTATGTGAATGGACAGAGTCAGTTTTCACTGACTGTTCATTCGGATAAGGAAGAAGCCACATTTACTGGCTCCTACCTCCACTCTCCATCCTGAAAGATCGAGGGGGCAGAGGAGCAGCATGGAGGGAGACAGCAGCACTGAGGGGGACACGGAGGAGAACGGAGGGGGATAGAAACATGGAGGGGGACATTGAGAGGGACAAGCACTGATCACCACTGTGTAGATTTTACTAAAGCAGCTGAGTGGGGGTGAAGCGGAGAAACAGCTGTCAGGCTTTATTGAAATCTATACAGGGTGATCAGTGCTTGTGACTCCCCCTCCACACCGATCACCCTGACTGTCCAGGTATCGGGTGAAGCATCAGAGCATTTGCCCGAGTATCAGTATCGATACTGATACTAGTATCAGTATCGGGACAACCCTAATAATATTCTTGATATCAATAGAAAAAAAAAGCCTTTGAAAATTAGTTTGCAATAACTCCGCAGCAAAGCAGCAATAAAGCTGCAATAAATCAGTAGCAAAGCAGCTTCATTATTATCCCATTAAAAAAGAAGAGAATTGTGCTCTGCATTTGGAGATTTCATAATTTGCCACATCTCAAATGTTGATTCTCCATTACAAACGCTAGTTTACAAGACCCACCGCTTCTGCTTCCAAGCATGCGTGTTTGTACTTTGGACTTTTGTTCGACGGACTAGTGTACACACGATCAGAAAGTCTGACAACACACATTTGTTGGCGGAAAATTTGAGAACATGTTAGCCAACATTTTGTTGGCAGAAAGTCAGTCAACAATTGTCCGATGGAGCATACAGACGGTTGGAATTTCCACCAACAAGCTTACATCCAACATTTTCCGTAGGAAACTCCGATCGTGTGCATTAGACTGCTTTCACACCTGAGCAGAGTGATTTTCAAGTGTATTTTTGTGAGCATTTTTGTGCACCTATATGAGCATTTTAGAAGCATTTTTTAAGTGTTTTACATGTGTATTCAACCTTCAGGTTTTTTTTTTTTGGCCAATGAAAAGCACTAGGAGGATGAGATCAGTCACAAGGGCCCAGCATTTTTGGCACCATCAGCATGTATTTTCTGTACTTGCTGAAAATGTTCTGAATTCATCTGAAAAGTTCAAAGCAATTCAGCCACCACATCTAAGGACTTACCAGTCAGCTAGGATAGAAGCTAGGACACAAACAATGGGATCAGAGGACAGTTAGGAATCTCCAAAAATGTTCTAATTTCAGGGTAAGGCTCTATGCACACTGGAGCTCATAAACTGCAGTTTATTGGAGTTTGGGCATTTTTTTTTAAAAGCCTATAAACTCCACTCTATGTTAGCCTATGTGTCCATGCACACATGTACGTTTTTTAGCTTTAATGAGCGCAGTGGAGTTTATGGGCTTTTTTCTGAACGCCAGAAATTTGCATTCAAAGTGCCGTTTTTCACCGCCAAAAAACGTCAAATGCAGATAAACGCTCATAAACGCTTATAAACGCTCACAAACATGCGTTAATTAGTGTTCGGGATTCAATTTTTTCAATGCATTGTGGGAGTTTGGAATGCAATGTGGGATTTTTGAAGTGTCCTCTGTGTATTTTTATTGAAAACACCCATAAACGCTAACGCTAATAAACGCTAGTACAAAACGCTGTTAAAACCACGTTTTTCAACCAGTGTTTTCTGCCAGCAATCTGGCGTCCAGGAAAAGCTTTTTTGAGCTTCAGTGTGCATGGAGCCTAAAACTGGACGCTTCAAAGAATCTGCTTTACAGGTACTACATAATTTATTCCTCAGTTATGATACTGAAACTGTTAACAGTCCACCTCTCTTATAGCTGAAATATAATACAATTTTGTTTTGGAGTTTAACTACACTTTAACACTTAGTTTTTTTTTTCTTTTTCCTGTAGTTGGAAATAGTTTCTCATGATAGCTCTTAAAGCGTAACTAAACCCTCCTATCCTTTACAGCCAAAGCAGTGGTCATCTTATTATTATTATTATTATTATTCAGGATTTATATAGCGCCAACAGTTTGCGCAGCGCTTTACAATATGAGGGCAGACAGTACACTTACAATACAATTCAGTACAGGAGGGATCAGAGGGCCCTGCTCGTTAGAGCTTACAATCTAGAAGGGAGGGTCAAGTTGAAACAAAAGGTAATAACTGTGGAGGATGAGCTGATGGAGAAAATGAAAATACAGTTAGGTGTGGGTGGGGTAGGCTTCTCTGAAGAGAAGTGTTTTCAGGGATCCTCTAAAAGCTAATAAAGTAGGAGATAAGCGGACAGATTGGGGTAGGGCATTCCATAGGATTGGGGATGCTTTGGAAAAGTCCTGGAGGCGAGCATGGGAGGAGGTGATGAGGGAGCTAGAGAGCAGGAGGTCTTGAGAGGAACGAAGAGGACGAGTAGGTTGGTATTTAGAGACTAAGCTAGTGATGTAGCTGGGGGCCGAGTTGTGGATGGCTTTGTATGTAATTGTTAGTATTTTGAATTTAATTCTTTGGCTGAGCGGAAGCCAGTGGAGGGATTGACAGAGAGGAGTAGCAGACACCGAGCGATTGGTAAGGTGGATGAGTCTGGCAGCGGCATTCATAATGGATTGAAGAGGTGATAGACTATGTAGAGGTAAGCCAATGAGAAGGGAGTTGCAGTAGTCAAGGCGAGAGATGACCAGCGAGTGAATTAAGAGCTTTGTTGTCTCATTGGTTAGAAAGGGGTGTATTTTGGAGATGTTGCGGAGGTTGAGGCGGCAGGATTTGGACAGTGATTGGATGTGTTGCTTGAAGGAGAGTTCAGAGTCCAGGACTACACCTAGAACCTTGGCATGAGGGGATGGGCTTATGGTTGTGCCATCAATTTTGACAGTGAGATCAGGGGAAGGGGCATATGGGGGAGGAAAAACTATAAGTTCGGTTTTGGATAGATTGATTTTGAGGAAGTGATGTGACATCCAGACTGATATATCTGATAGTAAATTAGTGATACGTGAGGAGACAGAGGGAGTGAGCTGAGGGGTAGAGAAATAGATTTGGGTGTCGTCAGCATAGAGGTGGTATTGGAAGCCGTGGGAGGCTATCAGTTGACCCAGGGAGGAGGTATAGATTGAAAATAGGAGTGGTCCAAGAACAGAACCTTGGGGGACCCCAACAGAGAAAGGAAGAGGAGAGGAGGAAGTAGAGTTGTAAGAAACGCTAAAGGTGCGGTTGGATAAGTAGGAAGAGAACCATCGTAGAGTAAGGTCACGGAGACCAAAGGTGTGGAGTTTTTTGAGAAGGAGGGGGTGGTCAACCGTATCAAAGGCAGCAGAGAGGTCCAGGAGGAGGAGTACAGAATAATGTCGTTTGGTTTTGGCCGTTAGTAGATCGTTTGTTAGTTTTAGGAGAGCAGTTTCTGTGGAGTGTTGAGGACGAAATCCAGACTGAAGGGGATCAAGAAGGCTATTATCAGCGAGGTGGTCACTCAGTCGGTTGTAGACCAGACGTTCGAGTAGTTTGGATAAAAAGGGGAGCAAGGAGATGGGGCGTAGGTTGTTTGGATTGGAGGGGTCCAGTGAGGGTTTTTTAAGTATGGGTTTGACAAGTGCATGTTTTAGAGAGTTGGGGAAGATGCCAGAAGAGAGGGAGAGATTGAAGATGTGAGTTAGAGAGTGTAGCATAGAGCCAGAGGGTGAACGTAGCATTTGTGAGGGAACAGGATCCAGGGGGCAGGTGGTAAGGTGGACATTACCAAGTAGTTTAGCAACTTCATCTATAGTTGGCCTATCTTGGCCTCTGTTTGATCCACAGATGCTGTGGTTTCACATGTGATTAGTTATGACACCAGCCATTTGATGACCTGACATTTTGGTTGGGAGCACAAACATATGTGATAGTTATCATTCACGGCATGCCTTGAATTCAACAGTTTTGGGAAACAGTTATCCACTTGCTTGTGAGCAGGGGTGAGTTCATACAAGGATCATAAAGATTCCCATACCATTGAAAAGGGACTTGTAAAAATTTCACAAGGCCCATGTTTCACTGCTGTTCCCCCAAACCAAGCTGTGCAGGTCTGCTCCTTAGCACATCTCATATGATTGTGTCATAATACAAATGTCACTGTACAATTATAAACTTAGCCTACCTTCAAATTGAGCTTTAGTGAGAAACTCTGCATTCACTTAAATTCACTTTTTTTTTATGCTTGGGGAGTAATTGGTTACACCCACAAGGCTGATGCTGGAGTTCATCATGACAGCAGAAATTCTGGTACTAAAGGCTGATTTCTTTGACTAGTTTCAGGTCTGGATGTCTGCTCTGATTCATGGCCAGTGTAAGTAGTATGCAGGGCAGTGTATAGAGGTTAGTGTAGGATGTTTGGCAGTGTACAAACATTTGGCAGGATGTTTGGCAGTGTACAGTAGGATGTGGGGCAGTGTCCATAGGTCAGTAGGATGTGAGGCATTGTCCATAGGTCAGTAGGATGTGGGGCAGTGTCCATAGGTCAGTAGGATGTGGGGCAGTGTACAGAGGTCAGTAGAATGTGGGACAGTGTGCAGAGTTCAGTAGGATGTGGGGCAGTGCCCAGAGTTCAGTAGGATGTGGGGCAGTGTCCATAGGTCAGTAGGATGTGGGGCAGTGTCCATAGGTCAGTAGGATGTGGGGCAGTGTCCATAGGTCAGTAGGATGTGGGGCAGTGTCCATAGGTCAGTAGGATGTGGGGCAGTGTCCAGAGGTCAGTAGGATGTGGGGCAGTGTTCAGAGGTCAGTAGGATGTGGGGCAGTGTCCAGAGTTCAGTAGGATGTGGGGCAGTGTCCATAGGTCAGTAGGATGTGGGGCAGTGTCCATAGGTCAGTAGGATGTGGGGCAGTGTCCAGAGGTCAGTGGAATATGGGGCAGTGTTCAGAGGTCAGTAGGATGTGGGGCAGTGTCCAGAGGTCAGTGGGATGTGGGGCAGTGTTCAGAGGTCAGTAGGATGTAGGTCAGGGCTAATTTCTTTGACTAGTTTCAGGCCTGGATGTCTGCTCTGATTCCTGGCCAGTAGTATGTAGGGCAGTGTATAGAGGTCAGTGTGGGATGTTTGGCAGTGTACTGAGGTTAGTAGGATGTAGGGCAGTGTCCATAGGTCAGTGGGATGTGGGGTAGTGTCTATAAGTCAGTGGGATGTGGGATAGTGTCCATAGGTCAGTAGGATGTGGGGCAGTGTACAGAGGTCAGTAGGATGTGAGGCAGTGTACAGAGGTCAGTAGGATGTAGAGCAGTGTATAGAGGTCAGTGTAGGATTTTTGGCAGTGTACTAAGGTTAGTAGGATGTAGGGCAGTGTCCATAGGTCAGTGGGATGTGGGGTAGTGTCCATAGGTCAGTAGGATGTGGGGCAGTGTACAGAGGTCTTTGTATACGGGGCAGTGTACAGAGGTCAGTGGGATGTGAGGCAGTGTACAGAGGTCAGTAGGATGTAGGGCAGTGTATAGAGGTCAGTGTAGGGTTTTTGGCAATGTACAGAGGTTAGTAAGATGTAGGGCAATGTCCATAGGTCAGTAGGATGTGGGGCAGTGTCCATAAGTCAGTGGTATGTGGAGCAGTGTCCAGAGGTCAGTGGGATGTGGAGAAGTGTTCAGAGGTCAGTAGGATGTAGGGCAGGGCTAATTTCTTTGACTAGTTTCAGACCTGGATGTCTGCTCTGATTCCTGGCCAGTAGTATGTAGGGCAGTGTATAGAGGTCAGTGTGGGATGTTTGGCAGTGTACTGAGGTCAGTGGGATGTAGGATAGTGTCCATAGGTCAGTGGGATGTGAGGCAGTGTACAGAGGTCAGTAGGATGTAGGGCAGTGTCCAGGGGTCACTGAGCACTGCAGTCAGTGGAAGAACTCGGGCATGTTCGGTCACAAGCCCAAACAATCCTGGACTATTTCCAAGGCTTTCCCCACCCCTCAGCTGCAAGTATGCAAGGGGAAGGGCTGTCTCTGCAGGCAGGGATTGGTAGAGCTTGTGCCTGTGTGCTCTGAAGCTGTCTGGGAAAAACAGCGTCGGTAACCTGGGGATCTGTTGGCGATCCACCTGTCACCTGCTTATAGTCCACAGGTGGATAGCGATCAAAGGGTTGCCAGCTAGATGATTTGTTCATATTTCATGTCTGAAGTTTACAACCACTTTAAGTTGAAATCGGTCATAAGGCACTTATATACAGTATGTATATACGTTTCCAAAATATTGCATAACAATTCTTTTAACAATAACATTGTCCAACCTATTCAACTCTAAACTGTTCTAAAACATATTTTCTAAGATTTCAAACATATACAGTAATATAGCAGATATGATTCAATAAGCTGGACAATTCCTAATACAAATGAACAGCACATACTGCCTGCCATTAAGTCCTGCCTGACATTAGGTCCACACATCACATGGCCAGAAGTGCAGCTCAAAATTTGAATGCCCCCTTTGCACTGTGCCATTAGATTGCGGTGCTCTAGATACAAGTTGTGTGTTACATTAGGACAGCTATTTTATCAAGAATGGGCTGCCAGTACATGAAACGGAATAAAAAACAGGCCTGCCTTTTTTTTCTTTGCAGCAGATCACAATGCAAGGCACATATGTTGTGTTGTATTGCAGTGTGAGTTTTAACACCTACTGTACGTGCATTGGGGTGTCATTCTAAATAACTGCCATGTGTTATCATTATGGTAAAATGTACCGCAACACATAGGTTGGAAGGAGGCCCAAAGGTTAACTATACTTTTAAATAATTTAATAGTAATGACCCCACTCACCTTAGATCAGTGGGTATTGCGGTCCAAGAGCCTACACCATATCAGAGGGTGCTCAGCCAGAGAAGCCTCCCAGCAGGTTTACAGCTAGACAGCTTTTGTATTAAGGCTTATGAAGAACTCCATACCTCTGACACTTTACTCCAGTAGTGTCCAACCCTTTGCCTTTCCTGGGCCATATTAGAAGAAAATGAATTGTCTTGAGTCGCACATAAAATACATTAACAATAAGGAGAACTGATGAGTAGTTCCTTCTGCCTCTCAATGTATAGGTGCAGCCACCAGGCCCGTTCACTATTATGACAGTGTCGCTGGCGGCCGCACCTATTCACGGCTCTCTGCACAGTCAGCTATTACCTGCAGTGATTTCTCCTGGACTCAGACAAAGTGTGTCCAGCAGTGATCACCAAAGGTAATTGCTGGCTGTGTCGAGATAGGTGCAGCTGCCAGCAAACCGTCATAGTGAACAGGGTCATCAGCCACACCTACTCGCTAAGAGCCACAGGAGCCGCTGCTACAGTTCCTCAATGTAGGCTACCATGGCTGCTATATTTACACGGCATCCCCAGTGTCCCTACATAGGTGCATTGGGGCGGGCTTGCCTGTGTTGGCCACCGTGGCTGCTGTGCTTGCACGGCATTGTCGGTGTCCCTTCAGATGTGCCCGGCACACGTGCTAAACTCTCTGGGGCCGCATGCATCCTGCGAGCTTTGGGTTTTACACCACCGTTACACCCTGATTTTGCATCTCTCTGCTACCCAGCACCCATATCACTGTACTCCTCTGCTCCTCTGGCTCAGAACCTCCCTGTCATTCGGCACCTGTAGACTCTGCACCTTTGTTACACACAGCATCCGAGACGCTGCATTTATCAGCCACCTGGCTACTCTGCCACTGCATACTTCACCACCACCCCCCTTGTCACATATGCAGGGACATGGAGAGAGGCTGAGTCTGGACTTTCTGGGCTGTCTGCTCACTTCCTCCTCCCTCTGGACTAGCATTGAGATAGGTCAATACATATACTAAAAATAAGGCCTATTGTCTTTGATGGCAAAATATTTCCTACAGACACAAGCAGGAAGTCTGAGGTTAAATTATGAGCTTGCAAAGGAAGCCTGGCAAAATATGGAGCTATTGCTCTTAACGACCATATAGGTCCTTTCCTCCTTTGTTTTAGAAACATGGCACTCATATTGATGGCAATGGACCATTCGCTTCCTCTGCTTACTCTATTTTTTTTTAATATGAAGTAATCTTTTTGTGTTTTCTGCTTCTACACTGCATGCTGCATTTAGGCAATCTTTTCACCATGTCCCTTTTTTTGGGGGCTATTCCCCATCTTCTAAGATGTCTGTTGCTTGCCTTGTTTGCACAGTAGACTATTAAATGTGTTTTACGGTATGCTCAGCCATTCAGTATTTTCTAGCTTTGTCCCACAAAGATGTAAATTGTCTCCTGCAGCTCAGCCAGTATCCCCACCTAAGGGAGGAGATGGAACGGATCGTCACTACATATATTCGGGAGCGAGAGGGGAGGACAAAAGACCAGGTGGGTAGCCGGAAAAAATTGTATTTGAAACCTACATCTATTTTTCAGTGTTTTAAGGCAGATTAATAAAATGAACTTCACTTCTTTAAATTTGTTTCTTTTTATAAGATTTATGTCAAGCCTTTATATTACAAATAAACATTTAGTACTGGGTGCTTCCATGACATTCAGTTTGCAATGCCTGGAAACTTGTTTACAGGCTTTTTACAACTGAACAGTAGTGGTCCTGCCCTGGGAGGAGGCGTGTCTCTCCTGTGTGACTGACTTTGCAGCACGTTTAATCTGATCTTTCTGCTATTTTCACTTCATGAATAGTAAATCAGCCTCCAAACGTTGATGCTTTTAGTCAGCTATACATATATGGTAAACATAAAATATTAAATTAGAAGTTTAGGCTGTACAACACCCCACTTTATAAGCTCAATTCAAATACCTTTTTTCTGTGTGATTACGTGACTGCAGAGCCCTGGCTTCTCTGTGTAATGTGCAATGCTAGCAACAGGGCAGAATTCCAAACATATCTGCAGCGTTCACTGCTGTATAGGCATTGTTGGAGGGTTGAGAGACTACTCCCAGCAGATGGAGCTTTGCGGTCAAGTAACCACTTAAAAACTGTAGGAAAAAAGTATTTAAATGGTGAAGCATGCTAAATTGTATGCACACAATGGGGTGCTGTGAAAAAGAAGCATTTAAAAGCTGGGGTTTTGTAAAGTTTATACTACTACTTCAAACCTAAAGAGATTGTAAAGCCTTAAGGTTTTCACCTTCATGCATTCTATGCTGCAGTTCCCCCAGACCCCCCCCCCCCCTTTTTTTTTTTACAAAAATTGTAGACTATGCCAGAGATGGGACAGTCAAAAGAGCCATATGATTGAGCCACTGGGAAATGGTAATCAAAAATTCAAAGAACAAAGGCATAGACAAATATGTAATTTTATTAGTGGAACATTCATGTAAAAAACATAGAAACAATTCCTCCACCATCCAGGGTTGCCAACCTCCTGCAGCATTTTTTACTGACAAACCATGGATAAATTTACTGGCGGAGCACATTTCTTTACCGGCAACCTGAGAAATGACAGAACTCCTATTGAAAACGAACACAGTGAATATTATAAACATGATATGGAAACACTGGCAATACCTATAACAAAGTAATTTTCTTGATTTACACTTAAAAAGTCAACACAGCATGAAATTATCAGCCCCTGATATTTACTGGCAGTTGTAAAAGAAATCACAGATTTTTACAAACTGTCAGTAAATTTACTGCCGGTTGGCAACCCTGCCACCATCTAACATGACAATGTTGTCAAAATATAAAACTGTCTAGACCCATTCCATGCATATATGCTCCCACACATCACATCATGATTCAAATCATTATATATATATATATATATATATATATATATATATATATATATATATATATAGTGTCACTATGAAATGGAGGGGCAAGATGAAGCTGTATATGGATGGCATGGATCTGATTGCCGGAGTGAGGTTTGGAGACAGTGTCCGGAAACACTCAGCCGTGTCTGCTGCATATGCACTGGAGCTACTTATAGACACATCTGTTGTGGTGTCTCCTCAAGCAAAATTTGCGGGTCGCCATGAAGGGTTTGTAAGGAGGACTGACTTTTCACTTCACTGGCAGCACGTCTCTGTCGGATCTATGCAGCTCTCCAATTGACCCCTGGATATGTAAATCATGTCACATCACCTATCTCTCCAGCATGCATAGAACATTATCCTACCTTGCCTGTTTGTGCAATGTTGCCACGCACATCAGTTGATGTTTTCCCAGTTGGTTTATGCCACTTACTATTTATTATCATTATTGAACTTTATGCTTAAAACATGCAGTCTATGACAACAGTAACCTTTGCCATTTCCTTGCACATTTATGGTCTATTTTCGACTGACTGTCAGCATGATTTGATCCTGCCATTGTTTGCAGCTCTTCAGTCATTCCAGCCTCCCATTGCCAACATTTGGCATACATTGGAACTTGATCAGTGCCCATCAGTGCTGTTTTATCAGTGCAGCCTATCAGTGCCCATTAATGTAGCCTCATCAGCGCACATCAATGAAGGAGGAAAATTACCTGTTTGCCAAGTATGAAAACAGTTTTTTTTGTTTAGCAAAAAATAAAAAACCCAGTGTTGATTAAATAACACCAAAAATAAGTTATATTTGGGTGGGGAAAAAAGGATAAAACTGTCATATGGATACAGTGTAGCATGACCGCGCAATTGTCATTCAAAGAGTGACAGCGCTGAAAGATGAAAATTGGCCTGGGCAGGAATGGGATAAAAATGCCCAGTAAGCAAGTGGTTAATATCATTTTTATGTAGGTGCTAGTGTCTCTTCCAAAGAAAACTTGAACTACATGTATATTTTAGGGCTGTGGAAATTAAATTTAATTCCTCGATTAATCGAATAATTTTTTTGACTCCTCCCCCCTTCCCCAAGTGCCTCCGTCTGCTAACAAAGGGAAGGGGGAGGAGTCCGGTGATGTCAAAGCTATGATTGAATGTAAGGCATACGGGAGGAGCTACGCATTACGTCACCCGCTTCTGCCCTACAGAACTAACACAATTGTCGGCTTTACATGCTCTGTTTTTATCATCTTTATGTGAGTAGTTTGTGTTTGAACACAAAAATTTAATCTTATACTTAAGCGATGAGCACTTTCTCTTTCTACCAATGACCTGGCGTCCTTGCTGAGATCTAAGCAGATGTGAGTGAAGTTTATGGTCCGTGTTAACCCTTTTGATACCCGCTTGCATGACCACCTGTTTGCACAGGGGTCCATACCATAAGGTGAGAGTGATTAGTTAGACCGGAGGTGGAGGGATTGTCACGCTACTGTGGAAAACAAATTACTTACGTCAGTGCTACAGTTTGAATTTTAAACTTATTTGTGTGAACTGTGAAACAAAGTCATGGATTGTGGAAACTAACTAGTGTCAGGTGATTGTATATAGTGTATACCACATTTACCAATGACTAATGCAGAGTTGCAATGCAAGGAGATTAGCTAAAAGTAGTTGGATCTGTATGTGCGTTATAATTAGTCGATTAATCTATTTTAAAAAAAAATTGATTAATCGAACACGAACATTTTAATCAGTAACAGCCCTAGTATATTTTGTTTTTTGTTGCACCATGTACTGTACAGTATATTAAGCATATTGTCTTTTGTTCTTACAGGTTATGCTGCTGATTGACATAGAACTGGCTTACATGAACACTAACCATGAGGATTTCATTGGCTTTGCTAAGTAAGAGGCTATTGTTCTAACAACAAATACAACAATATATTAGTCATATTTACAGTGCCTATGAAATCACATCCTCGTGGCAGGGATGTATTTTGTTATTTCTGAACTAATGCTAAAAAAAGGAAAGTACGGTTAAAGTGTATGTAGACCCAAAATCTATTTTTATAACTTCTTGCATCATGCCTCATCAAGTCCATCTATTTCACCCAATAAAAAAAATAAACAAATAGAAAAACTCCATATACACAATCCTATACCCACAGTTGATCCAGAAGTTTTTAAAGTGTAAGTTCCAAAAAATTGCCCTCCCACCCCCCGGTCCCTTTTGTGGGCGAGCAGCTGTCAGTGCCCACGTAGCCAGTGTAACAGTCCAAGGATTTGAAATCCTTGCTGTTCTTCCCCTTTTTTCTGCAGGGCTTCTGAGACAGATCTGAGAGATTCCGATTGGTCAGCACTAGCACAGAGTATTGCTCAGTCTGTCCTGGAAGTGCCTCAGAAATAAGAGAGAAAAGAGTGGGAATTTCAAACCCCTGGACACCTATACTATCTGCATGGGCAATGACAGCTTATCGCCCATGAAGGTAAGTTCAGCAGGGACCGGCTGGGGTGGGGGGGGGTAGTCTTGTGGTGATTGTGTAGTGTCAGTTTTTTTCTGAAAAGGTGGACTAACCCTCTTAAGCCAGTTATTTTTTATTATTTTTTTTGTCCTAAACATAATGAAGAAAATATATTAAAAATATATATTTTCTTAAGATGCAGTTTGTATAAAACAATGGTAAAAATATCACAACTGGGATGGAAAACTTGTAGTGCTAAAGGCACATGGGCGATTTTAGCCTTGTGATCCTGCAAGTGATCTCAGGACAAAAGTCCTGCTTCAAACAGTTGCGCGGTGAGCATTTGCTGCAGTTTTTTTAAATTTCTCTGATTTCAGTGAAAGGAACGGATTAATCACAACTTGTAGCACAATGAAACAATTTCTAACAATTTGTTTGTTTAAGGCTTTGCAGAACCCAGAGACAGAAATTAAGGCTTTGACATTTTTCTCAAGAAAGCTTTTTTTAAAAAAAATACTTTTTCAGACAGAGAAAAACTTTTTTTTTCACCTTTCTTTTCTTTGTTGATATTAGGGCTATAGGTACGCTGGGGGTCGCATTGTACTGTTATTTATAAATAAAATACAGATTTAGCTTAAAAACTATAACATCCTTTGTCCTTTTGCTTTGGGTATTTTCTGAAAAATCGCTTTCAATCACATATAATCAGGTAAACATGACACCATATAGTCAGTTACTTAACATTCGCTCATGTGACAAGAAAATGTGCTCTTTATTATAGTGCGCAGCAAAGGAGCAGCCAAATGAACAAGAAGAAAGCATCTGGAAACCAGGTGGGTACGGTGTATACATCCCTATATGGATAACCAAAACATACAGCTGATACAAATAATATCGTTCTATGTCTGTTCAGTGCTGATTTTAGGTGGTCTCAGACTAAAGGTGGACAAAAGCAGGGTTCCTCTCATATATACTGTAAGGATAAGATTATTAAGCTTGAAATCTACAGACAGACATCAGTCTGCTGCATACAAGACAAGATGGAGGTTTACTTGTCTGTGTTCATTAATAATCACAGATTGTCAGTCTAAAAAAAATGCAAATCTGTTATACTCTATTTAAAAATAAAAAAAAGAACACTTAAAAACCTCAGAGTGGGCTTATTTAGAAAAGCAGTGATAGATACTGCCTATGACCTGCCATTTTCACGCCCTAGCTTGTCTTCAGTGCAGCACGGCACTGCACTACAAGATGTAATTTCAGTTCACTGTATAAGTTATTTTAACTATCATTTTTTTTATCTCATGCTATTTATCTCATCAAAATGTTCTCTTCTTATACAATAAAATTGCATGAGTATAATATATTTTTTAAAAACCAAAGAAAGGCTTTCTTTTCTTTTCAGGCCTCTTGCACACTGCAGCTGGAAAAAAACTATTTTTTTACAGAGCTAAAATGTAGCCCATTATTTAAACGTATACAAGTGCCAAGCATTGCTCAGTTAAAAAATAAAATAAAAAAGCAAAAT
The DNA here is from genome assembly GCF_037356315.1 of Lithobates pipiens. NCBI lineage: Eukaryota > Metazoa > Chordata > Amphibia > Anura > Ranidae > Lithobates > Lithobates pipiens. Next base: position 155,774,533 of record NW_027507685.1, on the reverse strand, counting down.
CTGCGTTCTGGTCAGTATTTTGTACCAGCGCATGCAAATATGTACATATGTGCACAAATACTTGCATATGAGCATAAATATGAATGAATTTTCCCTAGAAAGGTATTGTGTGCACAAACACCTGAAATGGTGTCCAAAAAAGCAGAAGCTCAAACATCAGTACCATGTGCAAGAAGCCTTCTTAATCATTTTAACTCCGCTAAAAGTAGCATTGCCTGCTTCCCTCATTATAAACTTCATAAAGACTCACTTATTTTACCAGCCAGAAGCTAGCACAATTCTGTGGAGTGATACCCTACGAAAGGCTTTTACAGTCACTAAAAAACGGGGCACGTGCCTTGAGCTTACCAACAGATGACCCCCCCCTTCTGCTGCCCTCACAGTAATCATCCTCCCTGGTGAAGTAGGAGAGTATGAGAGTAAGACCCATGCATCCACAATTAATCCAGCTCCTATCACCATGATTCGTGCAGCGGGTCCCTTCAATTGAAACACTGCCTATGTCCTACACAGGACGAGTGTGAGAGGAGGGGTCCCTCTGCACTGATCATAGCGAAAATAGACTGATTTGGGAAGGGGAGGGGGGTGTCTGTTGTTAAAAAATGGGGTTCATTGCTTGTCTGATTGGGCCCAAAGAGGTGAAATAGCTGTAATCACAGCTTGCTAGCTTTTAAAATTGTGCACCTTTTTGAAATGAAAATTGTTCTAGCTATTTGCCAGTATCCTGTAATGCAACCCCATTCCTTAAAGGATAACTGTACTGTGCGTAATGCTATCTTAGGGTTTCCCAGCCTTCCCACAGCTTTATAACTCACCAGTCCATGCTTCTGCCAAATCCAGACTGTGCAGCAGCCACCCCTTGCAGGTCGCACAGTGTGGATCTGACAGGAGAATGGACGTGTGTGTGTGTGTATATAACTCTGAGGAGATAGACGAAGAATTAAAATTCAATAACAGTATGAAATTGAATGTTTGTCTTGCTGTTCCCCTTGACCACTGGGTCCTGGGATGGTCTTGGAAGTTCAGTACAATTTTGTAATGATATTGATATTTAGCATTGTTATTTAGCATTAAAGATCAACTCCAGGCAACACTTTTTTCCTATTTTTATATCCTACACAAAAGTAGGACTTCCACTCACATTTTGTCCCATGACGCCAGGACAGACATAGAGGTATGGTAGGGGGTTCACTGAAATAGGAAAACACACACACCAATAAATATCCAATGGAGATATCAACCTTACCTAGCTCTACCAAGGTTTTTTTTTTTGGGGGGGGGGGTTGTCCTCATTAGTGTGATTTTTGCTCAATTCGTGGAAATTTCCCCCTTTATCTGTAGTGTTTGTGGGCCAGAACGTGGTGAGAAATCTCAGTGGGGACCCAGACAGCAAGAAAAAGGTAAAAACCCATAAGAAAACATTCCCCTGAAACAGATGTCCATTCCATAAAGATTGTATGAAAAAATAATAAATAACATTTATTAGAAGTTCCTTGACACTATTGAAATGTACAACATCCTGCAGATTTAACTCAAAGTCTAAAACCATACAACCACTCCCCAAAAAAAGAACAGTATCAATACTCCAGTTCCTAAATAAGGTTACCATATATCAAGGAACTCAGAGCTCTGAACGACACCAACTTGGGTCAGTAAAGCATATACATAATGATGGCAATTAACAGAGTGGCACATGCTGCAAAGTAAGAAAATAGAGTAAATCCACTCTGTTTTCTATGTCGTACCCACACCAACCATGGCATAGAGTGCAAGAGAGCTTCAGCCACTTGCTCCATTTCCCTTTGAGGCCCCCCCAACCCAGCTTATTTACTGGAGTTAATAGCCAGGCATATAGGCAAGGCAAGAAAAGGAAAAGCGAAAGGCATGAAAACTGTCTACCAGATTACCAACAGAGGGTTCACTATCTGTACACCAATCTGATATAGATCTGCGGAGGTTTTTTGTATTGAAAGCTGCCATACATTTTGTTAATTGGGCAGAGAACCTGAACTATTTTCTGTCCACTTTGATAATGTGGGGCATGCCACTTATGTCAGTTTCCTGCACCATTATGTTGCGTGGAAAGCTTTGGTAATTCCCAAAAATGTACACATACTATATACAGTGCCTTGCGAAAGTATTCGGCCCTCTTAAACTTTTCAACCTTTTGCCACATTTCAGGCTTCAAACATAAAGATATAAAATTTTAATTTTTTGTGAAGAATCACCAACAACATACACAATACAATACAATTGTATACAATTATTCACATACACATAAGTGTGTATATTACAAAGAATATAAATATACAATTTGATAACTGTAACACACACACACACATTGGGGGTTATTTACGAAAGGCAAATCCACTTTGCACTGAAAATGCACTTGGAAGTGCAGTCGCTTTAAATCTAAGGGGTAGATCTGAAATCAGTGGAAGCTCTGCTGATTTTATCATCCAATCATGTGCAAGCTAAAATACTGTTTTTTAATTTCCTTGCATGTCCCCCTATGATCTACAGCGACTTTACTTCCAAGTTCACTTTCAGGGCAAAGTGGATTTTGCTTTAGTAAATAACCCCTTTTGCGTGTAATAAATAAAGAAATAAAAAAAAAAAAAATATATATATATATATATATATATATATATATATATATATATATATATATATATATATATATATATATATATATATATATTAGGTATTTTCAATTTTTTTATACAGTCTTTTTGTGATGCGGACATTTGTTTTGGGGGGTGCTTTTTCTTGGTTTGGCAATTAAAACCTCACAAAGTTTCCAACCATTTCTCCCACTTCTCACCCTACTGCCACCATGAGGTCGCAAATCACATAAACACTAGAGTCTCTAGTATTTTTGCAGTCTTTCCAAAACTAAAATAAATTTGACTGGAGTTGGGCTTTAACATTCTTTGGGATTTGCTGTAAAACTGATTATAGTAAATACAGAAGAGGAGGTCAGCTGATCTATTTATTTGTATATGCTAATAAACGTTTTATATGTAATATATATCTTGATCCTCTTAATTATAAGCAAATATGTATCATAGGGTCATCTGTCCTTTAATTATGAAATGCTGTTAATGTGTAATCTAACCATTTGGTATTTTCAGCTATTTATCAGGCTGTCAAGTCTAACCTGTGAGCTGTATCATGTTGTCTTGCAGGCTTTACTGAATTACTATTGCTGCTGCCTTCTGTGCTTTTCAGTGTTATTTTTTATTTTTTTGTATTTTGGTAGATGGGACAAATTATATCTTTGCTTTTTTGGAAATAGGATGCCAAGCGTCAAGTTGCTTGATGCTTTAGAGCAGCTAAAATAAACAGATCTGCCTAATGATAACCATGAATGAATGAATTACCAGTCTGAAAAGCACAGAAAATGCATTCAGTAGGGTGCTGGAAGGCAGGACAAAGCAACTAAATTGTACTGTGTAAAGAGCCTCTTGGCACACAAAACCAACAGTGTTATGGTGATCTACAGTAGGCCTGCTTTAACATTTCCGTTTGCTGCTGGCATCTGTTATGTAATCCAGTAAGGCCCATTTGGATCATATCACATGGCTGGCACAGAATTAGATGGCGGGCTGCAGTGTCAGGCTGTCCATGTCATTAATCTCCAGTCATGTACCGTGCAACATTGCGGACCGCAGGCTTGGCACGTGTGCCCTATATATGTGTGTGTGTGAGGTGAGATTCTGCCAGATGTCATGCACGGGCTGTGGAATCTGCAGCAAGGCATATTTGGTTCTGCACTCGCGCTGCTAGTAATGTATATCCCTCTTCTTCTGCTCCTCTCTCTCCTCTCCACTCTGCTGCTGTTGCTATGGTTACCCTGTGCAGGATGAGATCCTGGTGAGTAGTCAGGCAGCGGCTGATGCGCCAAGCAGCGAGAGTGCATTAGGGCGGCCATTTTTCTGGCATTAATCACAGCCAGACAGAAAATAAATCATGAATCTTTTTCCTAGAATAACTGCGACACACTTATATATTGTAAAATGCATTCAAAAATACATTTCAGGATATGAACACTTTATTTTTACAATATAGTGATTTACAATATATAAAACTGGTCATCTGCATAGCCACAGGCTTACTGTAATCTGTTCTGAACATGTCCTGCTTATCCTCAATTTACCTTATAGAACATGGAGACTATACTGTGCTCTGATTACTATACACAGGCTGAAACACTCAGAAAGGAATTTTAAGGAGCCCCAGATGCACCCTCCTGCCTTGCTCAGTCTCCCCCTGTGTGTCCTCATGTCCCTTCCTCCTGTTCCTTTCCTGCTACTAACACTGTGTGTGAGAGTCAACACTCCAGACCTTGACCGGCAGCCACGTCATCCTTATAAATCCTATTTGTCGCAGTCTAGGAGGCTGTCATGACTATTTTGGCAGCCATGTTATTACTTCAAAATCCAGACCTTCCTTACAGAGCTGGAAGAGGGGCCGCCACAATAATAAAAAATAATAAAAAATCCAACTTCCAACAGAGTGAAGAATCTCAGGTTTGTTTCTAAAGCTGGATACACATTATAATATTTTTGTTGTTCAGTTTCCTTTAGATTTACCTTCAACTATGTAGTGTAAGGGCCTGCCTGATTGCTTACAAATTGAAAGTAATTAGATTTAACCTCATATTATATGGTTTTGGTAAATCTAAAGGAAGGCTGTACAAGAAAACTGTATAGTGTGTAGCCAGCTTTAGAGTGAAATGAGGAATAAAGCTGGCCATGAACGTAAAGGTGTCAGATGTTCAGCAAGCCGAATGAGAGAAATTCTCGGTCCACGCTAAAAAACTTGGATGATGGAATCCCACACTGCCAGATATTGTATTCTGACAGCCGGCACTTGTGGCTGTCAGCACTCATTCACAAGAGCGGCCAGGGGACATTAAAATCAGTTGAGCCATGGTTTTACTGCCCCTGATTGCCTGCCTGAACAAAGGCAAGCAGGTGCTAAGGGCTGTAAACATGCCACACTCGTTGATGCCTTGCTTCACATACACAGCAAAAATTTAACAGCATGTCGATTTTGTTGAGTGAAACTGCTGTCAAACCCAACCAGTTTAAGTGAATAGGGCCGCGCCTCAACCGCCCTACAGCTATGTGCAATGGCGTGGTGGTGCAGCATTTTGAGGGATAAAACAGGCAGGGAGGAGGCAAAATATTATTTTCAGAGGGACAGCTATGTTAGCCTCATGTGTGAATGATCTTTCTGCAGTCACGGTTTGGCTAACTCTTTTCCACCTGGATCTTTCAACCTTCCAAAGTTTGTTGGGCCTGGTGGTGTTCATAGGATCACCCACAGCTTGTATTTCAGCCAATTCTCAGGAATCAGACAAAATCTGAGCTGTGTATGGCCAGCTTAAGGTTGCTACCTCTTTTATATTTACAGCAACAAGTCTAAATGTTACTAGCCAGGTCGGTAAAATATTGACTGAATGGTGGCAATCTCATAAAGACAAAATGGCCACCAGCCTTCACAGAAAACAAATACATTATATTCTAGGGTAGTTTTTTTTTTTTTTTTGTTTTTTTCAAGCACATCTTTTTTTTTTGTGCTCTCAGTGTTTAGGGTTGCCATCTGGCCATTATTTTACCAAGGTTACTTGTTGCCAATGTTATTAATAGGAAATACATCATAAGGTGGTCTGTATTTTTCCCAGAAAATGTGGCAACCTTAAATGTCCCATTGGGGAGATTTTCCTTCACTTCCTTGTCTTGAGACCCAACAGGAAGTCAGCAGATTTAAAACGGGAAATCCTTTCTTAGACAATCATCAGAGACAGAAGTGAAAAGAGACCACCCTTCTCTATTTGTTTTGATGACCAATGTCACTGGCATTGGAAGTAAAGGAAAATACATAATTTTATAGTTGCAAAAAGAACAGGAATAGAGATGAGGTCTGTTAATGGTGACTCTTGCTCTGAGTCACAATGTCTACATGGCAATTTCCCCTCATTTGGACAGATTTCTACTAGCTTCCCGTTTCATCTCCAGTATAAAAAATGACAGGGAAACTCCCCAACAGGACACAGAAAGTGGGTTTAACTGGAGATGTAAAATCTCCATAAATTTTGAAGCCTGTTTTTTTTTTGGGGGGAAAAAAATTACATTTTCAGCAAAAAAAAAATCAGTGTGGAGTAGTTGTACAAATTGGAAGTAATTTTGTTACACTGGGTACATGAAATGCAGTGTATATAAAACTATTATGCTTGAAATAAGAGTATAAATACATGGGGGAGGGGGGCTGCAATCTGGGGGCTTGTTAAAGGGGGCTTCCAGATTCTGATAAGCCCCTTGCCCGCAGATCCCCACAACCACTGGCCATGGTTGTCGGGAAGAAGCCCTTGTCCCTCCCATGTTGAGGGCATGTGGCCTGCTGGTATGGTTGGGGGGGGGGCTTTCTTGCCCCCTCCTTTCCTGGCTTGCTAGGCTGCATGCTTGGATAAGGGTCTGGTATGGATTTTGTGGGGGACCACACTACATTTATTTTATTTTGACATGGGGGTTCCACTCCCAAATCCATACAAGACCTTTGGGAAGGGACCCTACGGTGTGTTTAAAAAAATGGTCTGGGGTTGCCCTTAAAATCTGTACCAGACCTGAAAGGGCCTGGTATGTATTGGGAATTGTTGACAATGGTTTTTTTGTTTTACATTAAGCTGTCAGCTGGGAACCCTGCTAATAGCTAAAGAGTCACATCTGTTGTTAAGAAAGCGGTTGCCGCCTTCCCAGCCTGCTCCTTAACAACCAGCTAATGTGAAAGATGCCGGTGGCTGAAGGCTCCAAAAATTTGCATCTGATCCACATCTAAATCGCAGCTGAACCACTGCTTTGGAGATTCACAGTGAAAACTGATTGGAAATTCACACTGGACATGTGTGAACCCAGCCTAATAGGAATCATTTAAAGGTTAAAATAGATAAACTAATTTGTCATACAAATGTCCCCGCTTACCTGTGAAATAAGGCCTGGGAGGACAGAAACCATCATCGGAATCTCCACACACAACTACAACCCTCCAGCTGTTGCGGAACTACACTTCCCATGAGGCACTGTAAAACTCCAACATTCACAGACATGACTAGGCATGATGGGAATTGCAGTTCCTGAACATCCAGAGGGCCATAGTTTGGAGAGTTCTGATCTACTGTATGCCAACAATCACCCAACTGTAGGCAAATTAAACTGGAGCCTTTCCCCTGCAGTGCCACCTAGTGGCAAAAATACACATTTATCTTGTTTGAGAACTGCATTGAAAAGAACAGTCTTATTTGAATTGGATTCCAGGATTTGCTTGGCTTCACCTGAGAGAACTTGCAATAATTTAAGACTTTACATAAATCTTTCATGAAGCTCTTCATGTTATATAGTGTGAATACCATGTCATAGATATATAATGCTTGCCCGTATATATATATATATATTCAATTTAATTCTTCAATAAAGTAATAGTGAAATCAGATGGATTGCTCCTGGCAACAGCTTTACAGAATTAGCTCCTGTTTGTTAATATAAGGTACACGTCAGGTGCAAAGTAATATGAGTGTGAGGTAAATGTTGGGTATACCACTATGAGGTAATATTGATGTGAGGTAAAAGTTAGGTATAACACTATGAGGTAATATTGGTGTGAGTTAAGTCAGGTGCAACTCTATGAGGTCAAATAAAACACGTTTTTCTTTTTCTCTGTGAACTAAAAACAGATGGAATTTGAGGTAAACGGAAAAACAGTTTTTGTTCTTTTTTTTATTATTTAAATATTATTTATTTTTATTTTTTACTTTTGAGGGTGTGTTTTTTTCCAGTGTATCTAGGGTAGTTTAGTTCTTTTTATTTAGTATTCTTTGTGTTTGTGTTTTTTCTTTTTATAAGTGGTCGTTATTTGTGTACCGTTGCTTTATTTTTTATTTAGTATTTTTACTGTTTCCTTTTCTGTATGTTAAAAATAAGTAACATAGGCTAATAATGGGGTGTAACGGGGTTTTTTTTGGGCAAAAGTGCAGGTGCAGGGCAGTTGAATGGTGCTTCCGTAAACCTTAGTAGCCATTTAATGACACTTCTACAGGGGAAAATGGTAGATGCTTGGTTGTATCTGACTTAAAGACTTAGATCTAAAAGTCCATCTATTACAAAAATGAATGAATAAATACATACAACCATATCTGCAAACATACAAATATTGCAACTGTGATCAGTGGATTGTGGGTGCAATGTACAGGCTCCTGCAGACTTTCATCAACTCTGTGCTTGTACTGAGGTGCAGGCTTTCACCCTGGGGGTAATGTCACTACACTTGTGTGCCATTTAGGACTAAAAGACCTTCTGCCTTGGTGGCAAGCAAGAATAATATTCTCTGTGAAACGGTGACACAGATGTGGAGGGCTTCACTGTGCAGAATTCAAAAATGATAGCTGCTGCAGGAGAGAAGATCCCACACACTTTGTCACACTAGGGCTCTTGGGGTGCTTAGTACCATGTTACATGTTGCACCCTAATTATGGGTGTAGTGTGCAACAGAATCCAAAAGGGGAAATTTAGTCTTTAAGTGCTTTTAGGTCAGACACAGAATAAGCTTGCTGTAAGGTCACATTTACACCTTGGTGTCTTGGTGTGTAGAGTTAGTGCATGCAAGTTAATGCATATTTTTGCATATATTGCGTATAGGAAGCCAGTTCAAATAAATGTGCTGCCAACGCACCAAAACATTGAATATATTGGATATACACCATTTGTTTTTACAACACAGTTCAACACAATGCATATGCATTCCATTGGGTAGCAATTGGAAATGAATTACCTGACATGTCTTAATGAGCGCACTACCATAGTGCAACCATGCAAATGTCTGAAAAGTGTCAGAGTGCTTTATTTCTATATTTGTTCCAGGCCAGCAACTCAAAAGTCATTGAAGCCAAAGCATCTCCATGACATCCAGGGAACTACTATTCTTTAAAGAAGAGGTCTGCAATGGCAGCCTACATGATTCTCACAAGGCAGAGTCCCTTTAATTTCCTCTTTCCCATTGACAGTGAATTTCACCAAAATAGCAACATTTCACTGAAGTACCCCACGTGCGCAAGCCCTTAAATTATTTATGAAACCATAACAAAAATGGTTTTGTTGGAAGAGTCTCATAAATGAGGAATCTTCTTATAAAAATCATAAATATTTTGTATGGAAATACAGTATGCATTAGAGGTGGGCCTCATCTCATGACCAGATTGATCACTGAAAAGCTTTGAAAGACCTAAAGTTAAACATCTCACAGACTGCAATTCCATCCGTTCTGTCTGCTGCGCTGGAAGAGAGCAGTGTTCAAATTACAGATATGAGATCACTGGATTTGGCAAGCTTTTTCTGTTTAGTGACAGAGCACAATCATGATGCTTGCTGCCTATTTAGCAGACGGAGGCTTGCTGCCATTTCATTGTCTGGTCTGGCCGAGCACTGAACAAGATGGCCGGCATTTTGCTCTTGTGTTTTGAGTGAGTTTGCAGATTTTGCCTGAAGTGTGTGCATGCATCTCCTAACCACAGCTTGTCACATTCCTGCCTTCAAACAGTGTAATGACCCCACCATCTTTCATGCTTAACTTTTCCTTTTGTGGCCTCATAATAGTGTGATGTTCAGATACTGGGCATCTGTTGCCCGTTTTGTATCTCCTCTCTGCCACATGGTTGTATCGAAATGTCCCGTAAGACGTGCTAGTTGAATAAATAAAACACAGTCAGAATGTTTAGCACAATTAATTGATACAGTTTTTATTATTATTTGATATTATGTAATAAAATGCTGCAAAAGGCAGAGGTGTGTGGTAGCGCAGTTATAACCCAGCTTTTAGGAGTTTAGCAGTTTAATTGCAAGCTGCGCTCTAAATGGTCAATATGTTTTACTGCACATTTCTGTTCTTTAGGCATGAAATGTAAAATTGAAAATGTATCAGAATTATTTTTGTTTAGACACATGTTAAGATTAAAGTGACATTTTTTTTTCTGTCAGTTACAGTGGCGGCATAACTTATATGACAAGAGAGGAGATTTTTTTTTTTTTTTACTTACACAACATCAAATTGTTTCAACGACACAATTCTTTTATGATCATTGCCGAAAGCAACACAGATCCTGTTGTACCTTGTATCTATTCTTTGACTGTGACCTTAATCATCAGCTGACCATACACTATACAGTCTAATTAAATATTTTCTTTTAGGTCCCCTGTCAACTATGTAGTATAAGGGCCTGCCTGATTTGATTCTATTTTTCATAGTTTTGGTAACGCTAAGTGAGATTGTACAATCAGATTGTATAGTGCATTGCCAGCTTTAGAGAGGCTAAAGTAAACGTGTCATAACCTGGGTGATTCATAGCATAATTTTAAATATATGTAAGCAGAGATTACTAAACTTCAGTGGAAGCTGGATGTCAAAATTATCAGTGGATATATATGGCTAAAGTTGCATACTAATAAAGAAAATCAATAACATCGACTCAAAATGAACAGTTTTGAAAGTTTATTTAGAAGAGAAGCATTACAAAGTCAAAGTGAAGAGTAAATATAATTTAGGAAGAGATTAGCATGGCAGTGGAAATCTCACATAGTTGACTGTGCCAAAAGCCAACATCTTCAAAAATAAAAAGCAAACATTCTAAGACAGTTGACATGTAAGACCAACTGTAACCTCTTGCCAACCACATAATGCATGGGGGGGGGGGGGGGGGTCTGCCCTGCCTCCTGGTGTTAAGACCCAGTTAAAGGGCTGCTAGGAGGGGGCAGGAAGGGCTCACACATTTTTCATGATAATGTATTAATAGCCACACACACATAATATTTACAAGAGACCTCAATTTCTTTTTTTTTTTTTCCGTACATCTTATCAGTTCAACCATGACCCACAACGTGAAATGTCTCACTTTAAATATTACAAGACAAATTGTCTGTTCAAGACTGTACAACAAGACCTTCCAAAGGGCATTATAAAAAAATTTAAAAAAAATCTAAAGAATTTTGAGAATAATACTTTCCTGCAAAGTAAAATACATTCTATAATATGTCCTCTATTATTGTCATTTAACTATTAGTAAAATATACAATATAATAATTATTTTTCTTTATCAATGCAAATCTCAGCTTTTCCTGTTAAAGTTGAGCTGGCCACTTCCATCACCTCCAGAGCTCTCCTGTTGGTCCTTTAATGTGACCAGTAGAGATTCAGGTAAGAGGGGGCAGACACATTTTCTGGAAAATTTGAGATTTGGATTTAACTTCAGCTGCCTATGTCTGCATCTGCTGATTTATTTTTTGAGATGCTGTTTTCACTAGCTGCAACTAAATTTTTACACCATATGCATTTTTGAATTGCCCAGGTTTGGATGGGTTTAATTTGGCTTGCTAGTGACTTTCACATTAACACTTAAAATAATTAAATATTAATCAGTATTTGTGTGTGTAGCTTTCCTGTACTCTGTCTGTTTTCAGATGTGTTGAATTATGATGCTTTTGTTGACCTGTGTACACTGACTGGTTACAACCCAGTGGACGCATGGTCCAGTGAGCAAGGTACCTTGTTGTCACATACATCTGTTTCTGTATGGTATGTGTACACAGGTGTTTTTCTGTTCAATATGGGAATAGAACTTGGGTGGTCCTGCTTGTAGGGTTCTCTGAACAACCGTTTTCTCTGCCTCCTGCATTCTGCGAACTCTGCAGTTTACTGGCGCTGAGTTCTGTTCACCTTATGGACCAACATGCTTTGAATGGCAGAATACAGAAGCACTGAAAGCAATCGTGCTTCAATACTATATATTTTTTTTCTTGATCTGATCTGCTACATGTTACCAGGCAGCTTTTATAGCAAGCAGGTAAAACTGTATATATTTTTTTTAGTTTTGATAAGTTGCTGTGTAACCTTAATGTGTTCAATGCATGCAGACGATTTGTCATTTTGAATTTTCTCTAACACTAAACACAAAGAACCTCATTTTATCAATGTCTCAGGGAGAAGAACTGCCTCAGGAAGTAAGTGTTGCCCATAATAGTCAATAGGAGCGTTCCTTTTGCTCTTCGTGTTGCTCTAGGAGAAGGAAGAGGAGTATCCTGTTGGTGACGGTTGACAGCAGTTTCTTCCTCAGATGTACTGATAAATGACGGTCTGGGTGGTTGTTTGTTGTGCACCTGTGTCTTCCCTGCAGTGACAAGTTCACCTTTCATTGAACAGGTCATCCGGAAGGGGTGGCTGACCATTAACAACATTGGTATAATGAAAGGCGGCGCAAAGGAATATTGGTTTGTCCTTACAGCGGAGAATATGTCTTGGTACAAAGATGATGAGGTATGTCTTCCACTTCATAAAATATATGCCTGAACTATATTTCAGATTTCTGTATTGTTCTTGCCTTCTGCTTAGATTTTTATTATATTTAATAAACAATCCAACTGAGAAAATAGAAGAATTACGTCACAAAATACAACTGCAGATTTTACATACCAGTTCATTGCTGCTAGCCTTGGCATAGAAGATGATGCATTCGGCATAGTGGGACAGTGGACTGACATGGATATTATCCAGTCCAGTCAAATCTACCAAAGCTTAATTTCCTCTAGATAGATTAAAAACAAGTGAGCGTTGCATGGGACCAGTGAAGAACTTTTGGCTAGACCACGCATACAAGGCCCCTCTAACTGGGGCATAACATGAGTTCAGTTTGATTCTAGGATTCTCCTTTTTTTTTTTTAACTGTCAATTAATTATTTTCCTCAAAATTCTACAACCACCGTATAATGACATTGTGAAAAAAGTATGTTTGAAATATTTGAAAATGTATTAATAAATAAATAAATCACATGTTCATAAGCTCTGGCTGGGCCACTCAAGGACATTCACAGAGTTGTCCTGTAGCCACTCCCTTGCTATCTTGGCTGTGTACTTAGGCTCTTTGTCCTGTTGGAAGATAAACCTTTGCCCCAGTCTGAGGTCCAAAGCGCTCTGGAGCAGGTTTTCATCATGGATGTCTTTGTACATTGCTGCATTCATCTTTCATTCAATCCTGACTAGTTTCCCAGTTCCTGCCTCTTAAAAATATCCCCACAGCCTGATGCTGCCACCACCATGCTTCACTGTAGGAATGGTATTGATTGGCCAGGTGATGAGCAGTGCCTGGTTACATTCAGACATGACGCTTGCCTTTCAGGCCAAAGAGTACTATCTTTGTTTCATTAGACCAGAGAATTTTGTTTCTCATGGTCTGAGAGTCCTTCAGGTGCCTTTTGGAAAGCTCCAGGTGGGCTGTCATGTGCCTTTTACTAAGGAGTGGCTTTCGGTCTGGCCGCTCTACCAAACAGGCCTGATTGGGGAAGTACTGCAGAAATAGTTGTTTTTCTGGAAAGTTCTCCTCTCTCCACAGAAAAATGCTGGAGCTCTGTCAGAGTGACTATCGGGTTCTTGGTCACCTCCCTGACTGAGGCCCTTCTCCCCCGATCGCTCAATTTGGCCAGGCATCCCACTCTAGGAAGATTCCAAGGGGTTCCAAACTTCTTCCATTTACGGATGATGGAGCCTTCTGTGCTCATTGGGACCTTCAATGCTGCAGAAATGTTTCTGGACAATTTCCCAGATCTGTGCCTTGATACAATCCTGTCTTGGAGGTCTACAGGCAGTTCCTTGGACTTCATGGCTTGGTTTGTGCTCTGACATTTTAACTGTGGGACCTTATATAGACAGGTGTGTGCCTTTCCAAATCATGTCCAATCAACTGAAGTGGACTCCTATCAAGTTGTAGAAACATCTCAAGGATGATCAGTGGAAACAGGATGCACCTAAACTCAATTTCGAGTGTCATGGGAAAGGCTGACACAAACTTATGGTAGATACGTTTTTTTGTTTTTGTTTTTTTTATAAATTTGCAAAGAATTAAAAACAAACTTCTTTCATTGTCATTATGGGGTATTGCTTGTAGAATTTTGAGAAAAATAATGAATTTAATCCATTTTGGAATAAGGCTGTAACGTAACAAAACGTGGAAAAAGTGAAGCGATGTAAATATTACCAGATGCACTGTACATGCATTTGAATGACAAACTCAGAGTTTGACAAGAAAATACCTGCACTTGACCTACTTTATATGGAGTTAAAATGCAGCTCAATAGCACATGGGGCATTCGAGGAAATGCAGTGCAAAGCAGGTCAAGTGCAGTCTCTGAAGTACCATGTGTACTGCTCGATAAAAGTCAATAGAATTTTGCTGACCTACGTTTGATGTGTATTCCAAACATGTCAAATGCTAGATAACAATGTCTGCTAACATGAGCCCTTTAGTTTGATTTTCTCTTTGTCTCCCTACTGTAAGCTACCTTAAAAGCTCTCTTTCCAGCCACAAGTGCCTTCCGTATTTTGATGACAACATGAAATTTAAATGGACTGCCTTCTAGTTCAGATACTTTAAAGCGGAGTTCCAGGCGTTTTTTGTTTATTAAAAGTCAGCAGCTACAAAAAGTATAGCTACTGACTTTTATTAAACAGACACTCACCTCTCCTACGGTCCAGCGATGCGGCTGCACTGAGCCCCGCTCCTCTCCCCCTCCTTTCTTCGGTGCCTCCATTGAAACTGTGGGCACCCGGTCGTGACAGCTTGTGGGTTCACGGCTGGGCACACACTGCGCATGCAAGAGTCGCTCTGCGCTCTCCCAGTGGACAGGCAATCTTCTGGGACCTGTGACATGTCCCAGATGATTGCTGAGAGGGAGAGACCAACTAGGGGGAGGGAGGAGATGCCTAGGCGGCCCGTAGGTGGAAGCAGGAAGTCCCACTCAAAACGAAGCACCCACTCCCCCCCCCCCCCCCAAAAAAACAACCCACTTTTGGGTGGAACGCCGCTTTAATTCTCTATGGCTGATTTTTGGTAAGATGACAATTATGGGAATTTAACGTAGTACTGAACCACTCGAAAAAGGAATCAGCTTCCCTGCTTATGTAAAAGCATGTATCATTTATTTAATATAGCATTGTAAAAAAGAAATAACACCCTAGCCCCTAAAACCAATTAAAAACCCATATAACTCATTAAGAAGCCCTCTGAAATGTAAATGCCAATTAAAGAACTGACATATAATCACACACACAGGTTGGACTTGATGGACTTGTGTCTTTTTTTCAACCTCACCTACTATGTTACTATGTATAAACCAACAAATGAATGTAAAAAAAGATTTCACAGTTGTACTTATTTACGTTAAATGCTCTTTAAAAGAGAAGTAACATATATTTTTTTCTTTTCTTTTTTTTAAGGAATCATACTTACTTCTGTGGATGCAGCATTGGTGTGATGCTGCATCTGTCCCCCGACGCCTCTGCACTGAGAACCGAGCGATTGAACACCACTGATCGCTCAATTTTCAGAGCTCCCCGAGCAGAGAGCTGCTGACTGCCAGTCACCCTTCTGATCTATGCCCCCTCCTCGCTCACTGGGGTGCTGGGCTGTAAGCCCTTGTATACATGGTCGAACATTCCGACAACAAAATACGTCGGATTTTGTCCGACGTACTTTGTCCGAAACTGGTGTACACACGGTCGGACAAAGATGTCAGAAAATCCGATCGTTCGTAACGTGATAACGTTATTTAGTTACGACGGAACGACGTTCAGGCTAGTAGCCAATTTGGTCTAAGAATTTGATCTGAGCATGCGTGGCACTTTGTCCGATCGGAATTCTCTACAAACGATTGGACAAAGTCCGATCGGATCATGTTGTCGGAAAATTTTTATATCCAGCTCTCAAACTTTGTTGGTTGGACATTCCGACGGAAAAAGTCTAAGGCCGCGTACACACGGGCGGATTGTCTGGCCAACTAAGTTCGTCAGACAATCCGACAGACAGTCCGTCCAAATTTTGAATGAACGGACTTGACCACACACGATGAGCAGACAGTCCGCTGAAAGCGTGCGTGATGACGTGTACAGCACGTACGACGGGACTAGAAAAACGACGTCCTATACACTGCAATGCAACCTTCGGCCGTGTAAATCCTTTCTGAGCATGCGCCATACTTAGTTCGTCCAACTTGCCTACACACGAGCGGACTGTCCGCTGAAACCAAGTTTGGACGGACAAAACCAAGTTTGAACGGACTGTATTACGGAAATTCCGTAAGACTTTGTTCGTCAGACAGTCCGCTGAAAAAGTCCGCTGAAGCCCACACACGAGCGGATTGTCCGCTGAAACACGGTTCAGCGGACTAAGTTGGACAGACAATCCGCCCGTGTGTACGCGGCCTAAGCCTCATCTAAGCCCACACATGGTCGGATTATCCAACAACGCGGTCCGATCGGACATTTTCCGTCGGAATGTCCGACCGTGTGTACAAAGGTTAAGAGGGGCAGGGGGCAGCCGGCTCAGGCTCTCAGTGGCTCATTGAGAGGCTGAGCCAGGTGGCAGTCCAGGTACCTAGCGGATCCAGACTTTTATTGTCGTGATGATGCGGTGCCTGGGCTGACTTCTGTGACGTCAGCAGAGTCCACCCTCTGCTGAAAATGGGTCACAGGAGTGCAAAACAAACTGCACTCCTGTGAGCCATAGGAGAAGTCCAGCCAAACAAGCTTTGGCTGGACTTCTCCTTTAAGTTTCTCTCTACTAGAAAATGCTAGTTGGTGGCTGACGATACTGAAGTTTTTATTTTTCACCCAATTTCCTTTGCTAGTTGCAAAATCCTTTCAATGGTATATTAAACAGACCAAAAGCAAGCAAAGATGCTAATAGGAAAATTAGCTTGTTAGAGTTTGCGCACACGTTAATGCTGCTCTTCAGCTACCTGGCAATATGACGTACAGTTAAAAACAAAAAAACAAAGTAAGAATTAATTACATTTAATTCCAACACAGAATCTATGAGTTATCTTTGCCCAGAAGGTGGAATTACACGTTAAAATTAGAACTGTATTGTGTGAACAGAGAATCACATGAAGAGGCTTGAAGATGTTGCAGGTTGGTTAGGTCTTGAGAAATACCTCTATATTGCATGCAGATATTAAAGTTGAAATTTGAGCTGCTATAAAAAGAAACACCAATTAATGCAGGTACTTATTTATATAAAAAAAAAAAGTGCACAAGTTTGTAAAAGAAACTCATAGAAGTACCAGAATTTGACTGAATTTCTCATTTTTTTAAAGCTCTTGTAATGCCCTGCACAGTAGCACTCTAGAGTAGTAGTAGACTAGGAGAGATAGGGGCACTCCTGGGGTGAATCAGGCTCTTCAGCATGCCCATGTGCTGACAAATATCACACTGACAGAAGGAGAAAGCAGAGAGATTAAATCATCAGTCTTTTTCTGCTTCTTCACTATCCAGTCGGGGGGGGGTTGACCTACCTTGGTTGCTTAACTGCGCTAGAGAAAAGTGAGGTCACCAGCCTGGCTGTGCTTTGGAGCAGAACAGCGTAAACGGCTGGCTGAACATAAATACCAATTCTTTGGCATGTAAAACAGCTCCTTTTATATTGATTTCATTATGTATTTAACTGTTTACTGGAGCTCAGCTTTAATTGTAAGCTCTGCAGAATATTGCAATATTTACCATCTGTAGCTACATTCTATGTTACAGCTATGTGACTGTGAGCTACAATACCGTTTGTGTTTCTTTTTAGGGATTTTTCCTCTTTTAGGTTTTTGCACATAGTCCTCTAGTGTAGCTATTAGCGCTGAAGTTCTAAACTAGAGGCTGGAAATCTGCTGACACATTTATATATTCCTGTAACTGCCTTACCCACAATTACTCACAGATGTAACAGCTGGTTTTCTCATGTGGAATTTCCTTTCAAAAACCCCAGTCCTCCACTCTGTGGACCCTCACAAACATAAACCTGAAATAAACCAGAAGGTTATTTTTTTATTCCGTGTAAATCTCTCATACAGAATTTCCAAGTTTCATTGTTTTCTGACTGGGAAGGACTTAGATGCAAAGCAAAAGGGGGAAGCACACAGAAGATCTTGGAGCAGCCTTTGCTTCACACACACACACACACACAAACCAAAAGTATTCCTCCCTTGTGGTAAAGAGGGATTTCCTCTTCCTCTAGCTTTTTTTTTTTTTTGTCAGGACATAAAAGTATTTATTTGCAGAGGAATAAAGAAGAGAAAATTGTGCATCTTAGCATCCCTGTAGATGTGCAATATCCTTAGACAATATCTCACCAAGGATGGAAGGTTAACTACAGCACTTGCTGCAATTCTTGCAGTTTTACTTCTTGTCCTTTAAAACACTTTGAACTTATGACATGGCCAGGATATGCTATGCTTGACTCCACCCTGATTTGCTGGGGACAATCCCCACTTTGCCACTTTAAGGGTTCTATCCCTGGAAAACAAATATCCCAGGCAATGTCTCCAGAGGGCAAAAAGTTAAGATGGCACGAGGCAAAGTGGGGTCAACAAACGAAATATGTCAATTAAAAGAAAATCCATAAATGTCCATAACGCTAAATGTCCACTTTAAGATGGTAGCGACTCCTCTAGTAGAATAATGGACAGGGCCGGCGCTAGCAATAGGCAAGTCAGGCAGCTGCCTAGGGCGCCAGGGTAGTGGGGGCGGTAAAATCCGGATCCCTAGCCACTCGCTGGGGATTCGGTTTTTAAAATACCTGCAGGGCCGGTAATACCATAAAGCAGCAATGTCGCTAGGCTGAGGGGGGGGCGCGGTAAAATGTGCCTGTGATCCCCGCACAAACATATAACCCTCTCCATCCCCCTTCTGTCAGCCTCCTTTTTTTTCTAAGCTCTCCCGGATGGGTCTCTCAATGTGAACGCCGTGGATTCCCCTGCCAGGACTTCACTCTATCCCCAGCCCGAAGTGCGTCACTGGCAGAGGCAGTAAGAAGAGGAGGGGAGAGAGCCAGGGACAAAGAGCAGCGCCGGCAGGCCCTGAAGTGCTTGCTTAGTTGCAGGGCACATGGAATCGGCCAGGGCGGATGAGATGGAACCCTGCATGTAAGTTTCGAGCTTGCCGCGATCTCCCTGTCCTCCTCCTCCTAGACCATCGGGGATCTTTTGTCGGAAGACAGGCAGCAGCTCCGATCTGCTCGAGGTGAGGCCACCACGCCGTTCGCACAGGTAGTGGAAGAACAAGCACCACACATCCAGTAACTTGAATAAAATAAAATAAAAACTTTTTTCTGCTGTATAAGTTAATATTGCATTGTCAAGTTTATATTGCATTGCATGCACAAAGGGGAACAGAGGTGGGGTGGTGGGTGCAGAGGGGAACTGTTGTGCATGGAGGTGGGGGTTAAAGAGGGCAATAGATATATGGGGGGTTAAAAAGGGGAATACATATATGGGGGGGCAAAGAGGGGAACAGATGGGGGGGTAAAGAGGGGAATAGATATATGGGAGGGCAAAGAGGGGAATAGATATGTGGGGGGGGTGCAAAGAGGGGAACAGATATGTGTGGAGGGGGGGGGGGGGTAAAGAGGGGAACAGATATGTGTGGGGGGGGGTAAAGAGGGGAACAGATATGTGTGGGGGGGTAAAGAGGGGAACATATATGTGGGGGATGTAAAGAGGGGAACAGATATGTGGGAGTGTAAAGAGGGGAACAGATATGGTGGTGGGGGGGTTAAGAGGGGAACATATATGTGGGGGGGGGGTTAAAGAGGGGAACATATATGTGGGGGGATAAAGAGGGGAACAGATATGTGGGGGGGATAAAGAGGGGAACAGATATGTGGGGGGGGGGTAAAGAGGGGAACAGATATGTGGGGGATGTAAAGAGGGGAACAGATATGGTGGGGGGTAAAGAGGGGAACAGATATGGTGGGGGGGTAAATAGGGGAACAGATATGGTGGGGGGGTAAAGAGGGGAACAGATATGGTGGAGAGGTAAAGAGGGGAACAGATATGGTGGGGGGGTAAAGAGGGGAACAGATATGGTGGGGGGTAAAGAGGGGAACACATGTGAGGGAGAGGGTAAAGAGGGGGAACAGATGTGGGGGGGGGTAAAGAGGGGGGAAAAGATATGTGGGGGGTAAAGAGGGGGGGAACAGATATGCGTGGGGGGTAAAGAGGGGGGAACCGATATGTAGGGGGGTAAAGAGGGGAACAGATATATGGGGAAGGGATACAGAGGGGAACAGACATGTGGGGGAGGGTACAGAGGGGAACAGATGTGTGTGAGGTGAACAGATGTGTGGGGGGGGGTACAGAGGGAACAGATATGCGGGGGCAAGTGTCCAGAAGTGAATAGGTGTGTGTGTGTGTGTGTGGGGGGGGTACAAAGAGGAACTGATGTGCTTGTGGGGGGAGGGGGGTTACAAAGGGGTAAAGGTGGACAAATTGTGGTGATCTTAGGCCTGAGAATACAGGAATTGGGGTGATTTAAGGCGTGGAGGTTCAAGTTCACCTTTGTAAAGAAATAATAAATGCAGATCTTTTTGCAGGTAAAAAAATGTGCATTTATTATTATTTAGGCATTGTTAGTGTAGTAGTTACACAGTTAGCCTGTCCGTATAATACCCTAGGCTGCCCTTATACTACCCTAGCCTGTCCCTATACCTGCAGACCACAGCTGGCATGAGGAAGCAAGCCGGTACCACCACTGTTTGTCTTCAGGCCGGGTCCAGTGATGCAGGTGTGGGCCTGTTGATCATGGCCTAAAGAAAAGGTGGCGAGGTGCAGCAAAAATCTACAGGGGCAAAGCTAATTGGGGGGGGGGGGGGGCGCCGAAATGAGGTTTCGCCTAGGGTGTCAAAAATTCTTGCACCAGCCCTGATAATGGATAACCTGAATAATGGAAAACATCCTCTGAGCATCTGCAGAGTTTGGCAGGAGAGCCAATGGCCAGATGTTGCAGAGTCGCACCTGGAAGCAGTGGTTTGACAAAGAGGCAGTCCCAATGATCCAAACCATGTAGCCACACACCCCGTTACTACTTTCAGCTTCTAGCCACTCTTTGCATTCTAATCTGGTTACTGCTCGTGGCTGCTTCCTGCTTCAAGCTCTGCATTGCCTGGCGGCACTTCCATGCTGAACTCTACACTTAGATGTTTTATAATGACTTCAGTGGGTTAGGCCTTGTCCTCCCTTTGCTGTCTTATGCATCTGGGCAGCTGTGAGTGGATGGCACCATCAAGAAATCACTGGTGCTACTCCAATATAGCGCAACTGAAGCCATTAATGTATGCGCAGGAATTTTCTAGGGGTGTGATTAAAGTGGTCTGGAGGGTGGTCCTGAATTTCATTTTGAAATTTGTAATCATAGGGGATGCAGTCTGCGAGAAACACCTGGACAAAAAACCTTGTGTTGTTACAGTGAGCAAGCAAAATTTCAATATTTTACTAGTATATGCACCAGGTACAATCTGCATTCAGATTCCACTCTGCTGATTGTAGGAAATGCAGAGATGTGTTGCACTTGGCTGAGGCTATTTCAGAATTATATTTACAAATGGTTCATATATGCCTTCGTAAATAGAATTTTTATACAGCATTAACGGAGTGCACCATATCTAAGGACAGTAAACCCCATGGATATTTTTGAAGAATAAATTCACCTTTTGGAACATGTAACATGTTTCAGCAGCTACAGACTCTCCCCCACAGTGTCAGGGGGTGGGCATTTTCCCTGTGTGCCCACTGTCCCTGTTTAAAAAATAACGCCGCCATTCAGGGCTGGCTGCGTCGTTCATTCACAGTCCTCAGTGAATGGGAAACTACAAGTCCCGACAACCTTTGTGGTTGTCAGCTTGTAGTTTCAATGAACTACCATGTCGCTGTTGAGTGCTCTGGTAGTTCATTTTTTTTCCTGTAAGTATGTATCTGCTGCCTGTATGAGGTACGAGCAGACAGATACACTAATGCCACGTACACGCGATCAGACTATACGACGGACAACCGGCCGGACTTTGCAGCAGAGGGCCTGCCGGACTTTCCGAACGAGCGGACCTGCACGCACACGACCAGACTTTTGAAATGAATGGACTTGCCGACACACGGAGTAAAGTCCGTTCATTTTGAACGTGGCTCTAGGTAGACGGAACTAGCGAAGGAAGTCAATGTCGCCGCCTCCATCAGCGAGATTGACACCTCGCTAGCCCTGACACCTGGTATGGATTTAAAGGGGAATCCCTACGCCGAAAAAACAGCATGGGGGTCCCCCCAAAGTCCGTAGCAGACCCTTATCTGAGCATGCAGCTCGGCCAGTCAGGCAAGGGGGTGTGGACGAACGAGCGCCCCCCTCCTGAGCCATACCAGGCCACGTGCCCTCGAGATGGGGGAGTGCTTTGCAGCCCTCTCACCCCAAAGCACCTTGTCCCCATGTTGATGAGGACAAGGGCCTCTTCCCGACAACCCTGGCCATTGGTTGTTGGGGTCTGCGGGCGGGGGGGCTTATCAGAATCCGGGAGCCCCCTTTAATAAGGGGCCCCCCCCACCCTATGTGAATGGGGGGAAAAAAGTGTTAACAAAAAAACACAACACAGGTTTTTAAAATACTTTATTAGACAGCTCCGGGGGTGTTCTTCCGTCTTCGGGGGTCTTCTTGCCAGACTCCTCTGCTATCTTCTGCTAGCTCTTTTACTAGCGGAGGAGCCCGGCTTTCTCCTTTGTCACCGCCTCCGTCCGGGGGTCTTTTTCCGACTTCGGGGTCTTGTCCCGCTCTTCGGTTCTTCTTGCCGGGCCTCCGCTTTCTTCTTCCAATCCAGCTCTTTTACTAGCGTTGGCCCGGTCTTCTGACGCTGTCGCCAACGCCTTCTGATGCTGGGACTGTGATATCATAAGGGGCGTGGTCACCATGTGACACCATCCGGTGACCCCGCCCCTTATCCCTATATAAGTCGCCACACAATGCGTCCCTGCCATTATGGCCAGAGAGAGCGTCATGTCAACATCGGAAGAAGAGAAGGAGGAAGAAAAAGGAGAAGCAGGAAGAAGAAGCAGAAGGCTGCAGTGACAGAAGACCGGGTCAATGCTAGTAAAAGAGCTGGAAGAAGAAAGCGGAGGCCCGGCGAGTAGAACCGAAGAGCGAGAAAAGACCGCCGAAGTCAGAAGAAGACCCCCGAAGTCGGAAGAAGACCCTCGGGCGGCAACGAAGGAGAAAGCTGGGCTCCTCCGCTAGTAAAAGAGCTAGCAAAAGAGCAGAAGATAGCTGAGGAGTCCGGTGAGAAGACCCTCGAAGAGGGAAGAACACCCCTCGGAGTTGTCTAATAAAGTATTTTAAAAACCCGTGTTGTGTTTTTTTATTAACACTTTTTCCCACCCAGGTGAATGGGTAGGGGTACATCGTACCCCGTACTCATTCACATAGGGTGAGGGCCAGAATCTGGGGGCCCCTTATTAAAGGGGGCTCCCGGATTCTGGTAAGCCCCCCTGCCCGCAGGCCCCTATAACCAACGGCCAGGATTGTCGGGAAGAGGCCCTTGTCCTCATCAACATGGGGGCAAGGTGCTTTGGGGTGCTTCTCCAAAGCACCCCCCCATGTTGAGGGCAAGCTTGGATAAGGGTCTGCTATGGACTTTGGGGGGACCCCCACGCCGGCGTAGGGGTTCCCCTTTAAATCCATACCAGGTGACGGGGCTAGCGAGGTGTCAATCTCGCCGATGGAGGCGGTGACATTGACTTCCATTACTAGTTCTGGCTACCTGGAGCCACGTTACTCCGTGTGGGGGCAAGTCCGTTCATTTCAAAAGTCTGGCGAACTAGCACACAGAAGGGCGGGTTGTCCGCCGGACTGCCGAGTCCAGCGGACAATTTTGAGTCAAGACTTCTTTCTAAGTCCGTCAGACTTTTGGGAAGAAAAGGTCCGCCGGAGCCCACACACGGGCAGATTGTTCGGCGGACTCTGGTCTACAATAGTCCTCCATGGCACCCGCGATCGTGGATGCAATGGTTTTCAGGCTCCAAGTAACAATAACAGTAATAAACATTTTTTTACCCGCAAAAAGATGTGCATTTTTATTTTTTTATTTTTAAATCTGAACTTATCCTTTAACTTATTAAATCTTTTTTCATACAGTGCCTTCAGATAAAGTTGATATACTTGAACAAACTACACATAAAACTGACATAATGTATTCATTCTCATAATCATCCTTTTTCATATAATAATAGTAATAGTGTTACCGTATGTTTCAAAAAATTTTTTGTAGGATTATATATATTGTATGGTTTTTTTTTCAGCAAAAGCAGTTTTCCTTTGACATTAAAAACAGTGAAAATCCATTGCTGAATAAAATATCAACTACAGCTCTGTAATCCAGTATATTCTTCCAGAAAGGTAGAGCACCAATTGGCGATTTGCCACTACTGTTAATTGAAAACATGTGTAGGGTTGGAGCCGTCCAGCTCTTTTTCCATAGGGCCCCGTGTTTGCTAATCATGAGATCACATTTCACTCTCATGCGAAAATGTTTTTTTCTTTTCTAAGTACATAATATAAGGCTTAAAGGAGTTGTAAAGGCAGAAGGTTTATTCTTAATGCATTCTATAGATTAAGATAAAAAACTTTCAGTGTGTAGCAGCCTCCCCAGTACCCACTAATTACTTACCTGAGCCCCATCTCTCTCCAGCGATGTCCACAAGTGTTAGCCATCTGGGACTCTCCTCCTGATTGGCTGAGATTGGCTGTGTCTGAATGGACACACAGAGCTGCGACTCTGAGCTGTTTGTTATTTATTTTATTTGTTTTAAACAAGACTTTACAATCACTTTAAAAAGACCTTTTCACCAACCAAAGAACTGCAGGTAGAAGCGCATAAAATTCAAATATTTTTTAATGTTTACTTTCAGCGCTTTTGTCCATGTTTGCTTGGGCACGGCAGCCCATTTGTTTGCCCGAGCAAACGCAGCCCACAAAAGCTTATATATTTGAAATGAGTGTTACTCCCAAAAAGTGAACTAGACATATATACCTTGTTTCAGCATCAATATGAGTACCCAGTGTGATAATCGGGTGATGTAATGCTTCTCTGGAGGTAATATTAACAACTTCTAAATGTCAGAAGTACTCATCAGTGCACATAAAGATTTTTCAAGTTGCTTTGTGTGAGAAGACCAATCTTTATCTCATTAAGAAAAGGGAAGAATGTGTTTTTAAAGCCAAGCTCCAAAATAAACAAATATTGTCTAAATACAGGAGATATGTGCATTTTTTCAAGATTGGTGCATCAATCAAGTGGTAAACATTGCCTCTGTGCAAAAGTTATCCACCCCCTCCTGTAGTTTTCTGCTGGCAGCCTGTAGTGGGTGAAGACTGCTGTGTACCTCCCACAGTTCTGCTCTCTGCACGGGCTATGTGTAGCATAGTGATGATGTCCCCACTAATTTTACAAGGTGACATCTGTGTTTGCAAAGTCATTTGGTGCACAGATAGTGGATTTATAACCTTTGCGGCTATTGTATAATATATATCACAAGACTATTTTTTATTTTATTTTTGCCTGGAGTTCAGCTTTAAAAAAAAACAGACAATAAGTCTGACAGTTGTTGGAATCTGTAACTCCAACTGCTTTGGTTTGTTTGAATTTCTTCAGAAAAAGTGCAAAAAGAGAAAGAGGAACTGCTGACCGATTTCTTTGGAAAAACTGCATGAAGGAAAAGAAGGGACCAGTTTACAGAAAACGCTTCCCATGTTTTACAGATAAAGTGTGTGTCAATTCCTGTTTTATCTCTAGTTCAACCATTGTTAGTTTTCATAAAGTCTCCCCTCCCATAAGTTCTTGCAAAATGAAATCTTGTTTCAGTAAATTAAAAAAGAAAAGTCTGTAACACATAATAAACATGCCCTGCACTGTACACTGTGATTTTCTTTTCTTATTAATGGGTGTTAACCAGGCCTTTGTAGTGTTGCAATGTGTTACATTTGTTAAGCCTAAAGTATTTTTGTAAAGTTCGAGTTTTATATTGCAGATGTTATTAGAACATGTCAGCTGTAGTGGGGAAGCATTGCTGAAAAGAAAGGTCTTGAAATTTTCAAATTTTTATTGCTTTTATTTAAAAACTTATAAATAAAACAGCCAGGGCATTTTGGGGTTGGACTCCTCCTTCAATAATTAAAGGTATTGACTGTAGAACACAGTGTATGGACAGGGGTGGAGCAAGGGTGGAATACCATGGTAAAGCAGAGATGTTAATCTGCACGTGTTCCAAACTGCCAGCATTGATCAGCACACAGTGTGGAGGAGAGCATAGTTAGCATATTATTATATATACACAGTATAAAATATTTTTTTTTTCTACCAAAATCAGGATAATTTAATCAGGATCATTTAAAAGTATGTGAAGCCAACTTTGTTCAAAGTACTTCCAATTAAACATATTTAGTGGCATATTTATAAAGCAGTGGTTGAACATTATTTACTGATCATTAGCCATTGTCCACCCATCTGAACATTCTCCCCATAAAGTATTTGTGCTCTCCACATTCACCCACATGTTGGCATAATTCAGTCACACTTGATGCCATTTGCTCACAACCCACATTCCCCATGATGAATAGTAAAGCCAGATCCCAGGACAATGTTCTGTGTTAAATATATGTTTAATATAACAGTCTCCAGGCCTAATTGCTTCAAATTTTTCAATTACTGATTCATGTTTTTTTTAGTGGCTCGCCGTGGCCATGATTCACTCATCACTGCACATGTTTGACATGCTGCATATGTGGATTTAGCCTAACATCCTGGTTGACAAAGGCTTTTCCCTCCACCTTGCTAGTTACTTAAACTCTTCAGAGGATAGTGGGGCCAAGGTCTAGCTGGCAGATGGTGGTTCAGTTGAATCTAGGCATCCCAATATGTATAGATGTGACGACCTTTATTTCTTTTAAATAGTGCAAAGGGGTAAAAGAGGTTGAACTGGATGGACTTGTGTCTTTTTTCAACCAGACTAACTATGTAACATGTACTTTTGTTTTTCTTGGATGTTGGTAATCAAATCTCAGAGGGATTTCAGCTGTGAAATACAGCCCCAATGCCAAAAAAGTTTGGAAGTTGTGTAAAATCTACATAAAAACAGAATGCAATGATTTGCAAATCTCATAAACCCATATTTTATTCACATTTGAAAATAGAAAATATATCAAATGTTTAAACTGAGAAAATGTACCATTTTAAGAAATAAATATCTCGTTTTGAAATTGATGGCAGCAACACATCTCAAAAAATTGGAACAGGGCAACAAAAAGCTTTTATTGTAAGTGATGTGAACAAGGAAGACATGGAAGAACATTTTGCAACTAATTAGAGTTAATTAATATAGATAGTTATTGGGGGCTATTGGCGCTACCTTCAAGTGATAGTTGTACTATTAGACCTCCGGTAAGTGACCAGTATCAATATGCAAAGCTAATTTGGTGATATGAGTACAGATCTTTCCCTATTCTTTATATGTATATATCTATATATATAGTGTAAGGGATCTTCCCGGGGTAGGGTGTGTTTGGACACAGTTCACAGCAGACTTGGAATTTGATAAAGCAGATCTTGGCGTTTATTCGTGGTACAAACAGTCCAGCAAACAAAATATACAGCAACACCGTGCTTTCTAAGTACAACAAAAATAAAAGTCCTAGCCCGGCTGGGCGCTTACTAACAGGTTCTGCTCACCTATCTGACACTTACAAACACAGCGTCTTTCGCCTGGATATCGCAGGGTGAGTTTTAGCTCCAGCAGTGGCTGTGCTTGCAGCTTCCTTCAACACACAGATTGTTCATTCCCTGGCTGAGAAGCAATCACCTGCAGACCCTACAGAGCCTTTAGCTTCCCAGGCTAATTAGGATCCAAACTCACCTGATCCCAAACCCAGAACTGGATCGGGGGATGTGGAATGACAGGTCCCTCTACCAAACCTACCTGCCATTCCATATAAACCCAGGCCCGGCAAAATTAAATAACAACTCAGCAGCATATCGCTGCTGAGAAACTGATCCATCCTGGATTTACCATCTCACACTGTGTAGCAACCTAGGTGAGATGTACACCCCCTCGATCACTTCTCCAGTGACATGTCTACATATCCCCCCCCTCTTTTTCAGACCGGAGGGCTGAGCCTTTTGTCCCCACAGACAACTTACCCTTGACAATGCGTCAGCATTTGCCTGTAATTTCCCTGGCCTGTGTTCCACAGTGAAATTAAAGTTTTGTAGGGAGAGAAACCATCTAGTCACTCTTGCATTTCTCTCCTTGTTTAACTTCATCCATGTTAGGGGGGCATGGTCTGTCACCAACTTGAATTTCCTGCCTAGCAAGTAATACTTTAAAGATTCTAGGGCCCACTTCACTGCCAAACATTCTCGCTCCACAATGGCATAATTTTTCTCGGCCGGGGTTAGTTTTCTACTCAAGTACGTCACCGGATGCTCCTCACCATTCACTACTTGTGAGAGTACTGCACCTAAGCCTGTGCTAGAGGCATCTGTCTGGACCAGAAATTCTCGCCTGAAATCGGGGGTGACTAACACAGGTGGTTGGCACAAGGCAGACTTAAGGCTTTGGAAAGCCTCCTCGGCCTCTGGGGTCCACGTGACCATTGCTGTCTTTCCGCCCTTTGTCAAGTCAGTTAGCGGAGCAGCAACTGAGGCAAAGTTCGGCACAAATCTACGGTAATAACCCGTAATACCCAGGAAAGCTCTAACCTGTTTCCTTGTCAGGGGTCTAGGCCAATTCTGTATTGCCTCAATTTTATTTAGCTGTGGCCTAACCAATCCTCTTCCAACAATGTAGCCCAGATATTTGGCCTCTTCTAGGGCTAGAGCACACTTCTCGGCATTTATGGTCAACCCTGCATCACTTATGGCATCCAACACGGCCTGTACCTTACAGAGGTGACTTTCCCAATCAGGGCTAAAAATGACCACATCATCGAGGTAGGCGGCTGAGTAATCACGATGTGGTCGCAGAATCAAGTCCATCAACCTCTGGAAAGTTGCAGGCGCTCCATGTAACCCGAACGGCATCACTACATACTGGAATAGCCCATCAGGGGTGGAGAAAGCAGTTTTCTCTTTAGCCTCGTCAGAAAGTGGAATCTGCCAATAGCCCTTTGTGAGATCGAGGGTGGTTATGTACCTGGCGTTACCCAACTTCTCAATCAACTCATCTACCCTGGGCATAGGATACGCATCGAACTTGGAGATCTCATTCAACTTTCTGAAATCGTTACAGAACCTCCAAGTTCCATTGGGCTTTGGGATTAGCACAATTGGGCTGGACCATTCACTCTGTGACACCTCAATTACCCCCAGAGCAAGCATACGTTTTACCTCGGCAGATACGGCTTCCCTACGTGCCTCGGGTATCCTATAGGGCTTAAGGTTTACTCTGCTTCTAGGCTCAGTTTCAATGTGATGATGGATGAGGTGTGTACGCCCTGGGAGGTCAGAGAACTTGTTTTTGTTTTTCTGTAAAAATTCCTGAGCCTCCTGTTTCTGTGACACTGATAGAGTATCACCTACCTTGACTGGAGGGATTGGTTGTGACAAATTATTAACAGTATTTGTCGCCCCCAAGGATTCCCTGTCTTTCCAGGGCTTGATCAAGTTTATGTGATAAACTTGGAAAGGCTTCCTTCTACCTGGTTGGTGCACCTTGTAGTTCACCTCACTGATCTTTTCAACAATTTCATAAGGACCTTGCCAAATGGATTAGGTCATACATCTGGGACCTCGCTGATTTGTCCAGACTGTAGCTCCAGTTGCGTACCCTCCGGGCACGGACTGCAGTAGTAACTCCTAGTCGGGCAAGCATCTCCTCTTTTAGCCGAGTATAGTCCTTAACCTCTTGCTCACTGAGGTCATAGTAGGCCTTTTGAGGTTCACCTGTTAAATAGGGCGCAATTACCTCTGCCCACTCAGCGGCTGGTAACTTCTCTCGCTCAGCCACGCGCTCAAATACTGTTAGATAGGCCTCAACATCGTCCTCAGCAGTCATCTTTTGCAGCGCTTTCTGCACAGTCCTTCTCCCAGAAAAAATCTCTGGAGCGGCTCCCTCCATTGTGGGTGGATTAGCAACCACAGGCGCCTCTCGATTTACTATCAGGTGCTCGATAAGTTGTTGTTGTGCAGCCATCATCTGCTGTTGTGCAGCCATGGACTGTTCATGTCGTCTATTGGCCTCTGTCTGCGCCTGCTGTTGTGCAGCCATCATCTGCTGTTGTTCAGCCATGGACTGTTCATGTCGTCTATTGGCCTCTGTCTGAGCCTGCTGTTGTTGCAAACTCACTTGCATAAACTGCTTCAGCATCTCCTCCATGTTGCTGGACTGTTTTTGGAGTGTAGTTGCAGCTTTCACCCAGGACATCAGCAGCTGTAGCCAAGTCTGTCCACACCGTTGCCCCTAGCAACCGCGTTGCCCGCTACCTCCACCAATTGTAAGGGATCTTCCCGGGGTAGGGTGTGTTTGGACACAGTTCACAGCAGACTTGGAATTTGATAAAGCAGATCTTGGCGTTTATTCGTGGTACAAACAGTCCAGCAAACAAAATATACAGCAACACCGTGCTTTCTAAGTACAACAAAAATAAAAGTCCTAGCCCGGCTGGGCGCTTACTAACAGGTTCTGCTCACCTATCTGACACTTACAAACACAGCGTCTTTCGCCTGGATATCGCAGGGTGAGTTTTAGCTCCAGCAGTGGCTGTGCTTGCAGCTTCCTTCAACACACAGATTGTTCATTCCCTGGCTGAGAAGCAATCACCTGCAGACCCTACAGAGCCTTTAGCTTCCCAGGCTAATTAGGATCCAAGCTCACCTGATCCCAAACCCAGAACTGGATCGGGGGATGT
Source organism: Lithobates pipiens (assembly GCF_037356315.1). NCBI lineage: Eukaryota > Metazoa > Chordata > Amphibia > Anura > Ranidae > Lithobates > Lithobates pipiens. The sequence goes on along the minus strand of NW_027507685.1, from coordinate 155,743,747 downwards.
GGAATGACAGGTCCCTCTACCAAACCTACCTGCCATTCCATATAAACCCAGGCCCGGCAAAATTAAATAACAACTCAGCAGCATATCGCTGCTGAGAAACTGATCCATCCTGGATTTACCATCTCACACTGTGTAGCAACCTAGGTGAGATGTACACCCCCTCGATCACTTCTCCAGTGACATGTCTACAATAGCTATACTGATCGTATATATATATATATATATATACTAGTGACACCAATAGTGTACGTCTACCATACACATATAATAGCCTCCACAAATGGGTACAGAACTGTGTATAAGAAAACCTCAGTTAAGAACCTTATCCAAGTTCAAAAAGGTGTGCAGATATACCAATAGGGAAATAAAGAATATAAAAAAGAGTATAAAGAAAAATAAATAATAATAAAACACACAAAACTAAAAAACCTTTAGAGTGCTATGTGAATAATTGTGATTAATTCCTCTACATGTAGGAATATAACATAAAATATCCTTGTATTTAATATTTATACTAACTCCCCCTATGAATAATATTCTCAGTCGATAGTGGTGCAGTGTAGACCCTATGTGAACTTATTACTATGAGTACCGGCTGATGTGAATTAAACCAAGGATTGTATAAGTCGCTCCGCTGTATGCTGTTGAGGGTTCCACCTGCCAGCTATAACCTCCACACTCTGCCCCAGGATTTGGTTCTTCGTGCAGGAAGAAAGGTCTTTGCCAGGTGCGATAATTCCTCAGAAAGGAGAAAAACCAGCTTTCATGGTATAGTATGTCTCCTGGGTATCTGACATACTATACCATGAAAGCAGTTTTTTCTCCTTTCTGAGGAATTATCGCACCTAACTAATAGTACAACTATCACTTGAAGGTAGCGCCAATAGCCCCCAATAACTATCTATATTAATTTTCAGGCACGGACTTTAACAAAAGCCCATGCACTTAGGGGTGGCTGCAACCTGTTTGCATCTTCTCTTCTCCGTGCAGTAGCACCTATTCCCTTCCTTATATATATATATTTCCTGCTGTTCTTATCTATCTCCATAAGCGCGGCTATTTTCATATATCTATCAATTAGAGTTAATTGACAACCGATCGGTAACATATTTGGGTAAAAAAAGGCATCTTAGAGAGTCCGAGTGTCTAAAAAGACGGGCAGCGGTTCACCAATCTGTGAGAAGCTACATCTAAAAACTGTCAAACAATTTCAAAATAATGTTCCATAATGTAAAATTGCTTTAAACATATCATCAGCTCAAGTACATAATATAATCAAAATATTCCCAGAATCTGGAGAAATCTCTGTGCGCAAAGGACAAGGCCGAAATGCAACATTGGTTGGCCCTTTTCTGGCCCTCAGACGGCGCTGTATTAACCGGTTCCTGACCGGCGCATGCCGATGTATGTTGGCAGAATGGCACGGCTGTGCAAATGGGCATACCTGTACGTCCCTTTGAATTTGCCGCCGTGCCATCGAGTGTGTGCCGGCCGGGAGCTCCGTGAGTAGAATCACGGGTCCCGTGGACATCTCACGGAGAGGAAGAATGGGGAAATGCTAATATAAACAAGAATCTCCCCATTCTGCCTTAGTGACACTGTCACTGATCATAGCTCCCTGTGATCGGGAGCTATGATCAGTGATGTGTCACGCATAGCCCATTCCCTCTACAGTTAGAACACATCCCTAGGACACACTTAACCCCTAAAGTGCCACCTAGTGTTAACCCCTTTACTGCCAGTCACATTTACACAGTAATCAATGCAATTTTAATCACACTGATCGCTGTATAAATTGAATGGTCCCAAAATCGTGCCAAAATTGTCCGTGTCCGCCATAATGTCGCAGTCACGAAAAAAACGCTGATCGCTGCCATTACTAGTAAAAAATAAAAAATAAAGACGCTATGACTTTTGCAAAAACCAATCAATAAACGCTTATTACGTTTGTTTTTAACCAAAAATATGTAGAAGAATACATATCGGCTTAAACTGAGGAGGTTTTTTTATATATTTTTAGGGGATGTTTATTATAGCAAAAAGCAAAAAATATAGCTTTTTTTTCAAAATTGTCGCTCTTTTTTTGTTTATAGTGCAAAAAATAAAAACCACAGAGTTAAAGCGATGCAGTGCCGAATCGCAAAAAGTGCTCTGGTCTTTAGCCAGCAAAATGGTTCAGGGCTTAAGTGGTTAAAAACAGGCATGCTACTTTGAGAGACATCACTGCATGGGCTCAGGAAAACTTTCACAAATCCCCCTGTCTGTGAACACAGTTTTCCATGCCATCCAGACATGGAAGTAAAAGCTCTGTCATGCAAAGAAGTAGCCATATCATATCTTAACATGATCTAGAAACACCACCATCTTCTCTGGGCCAAAGCTCATTTAAAATGGTCTGTTGCAAAGTGCAAAAATGTTCTGTGGTCAGCAGAAACCAAATGTAATCTTTTTGTCAACCATCGGCATGCGTCCTCCTGACAAAAGAGGGATCTTTCTGGCTTGTTATCAGCATTCAGTTCAGAATCAACTCTGATGGTATGGGAGTACAATAGTGTGTATGAAATGGGCAGTTTGCACATCTGTAAAGTCACCATCAATGCTGAAAGATATATCCAGGTTTTAGAGCAGCATATGCTCCCATGCAGACAATGTCTTTTTCAGGGAAGGCCTTGCATATTTAAGCAGGACAATGCTAAAGCTCATACTGCATCTATAACAACAGCATGGCTTCATAATAGAGTCCAGGTACTTAACTGGCCTGCCTGCAGTCCAGACTTTTCACCAATTGAAAATATTTGGTGCATATTGAAACAAAAAATATGACAAACAAGACACAGGACTATTGAGCAGTTAGAATCCTACATCAAGCAAGAATGTGACAACATTCCTCTCCCAAAACTCCATCAACTGGTCTTCTCAGTTCACAGATTTTTACAGTGTTAAAAGAAAGGGAGGATGCTACACTGGTAAACCTGGCCCTGTCCCAACTTTTTTGAGATGTGTTTCTGCCATTAGTTTCAAAATGGCCTTATTTTTTTTTTCTTAAAATGGCACATTTTCTCAGTTTAAACATTTAATATTTTCTGTTTCAATATGTTTTATTAAGTCCAACTATCAACTGCTGGAAAGTAGCATATTGTTTGTGGCAGAAAATACTAATTTTTACTATTACCAATGTAAGTAAATTAATTGAGAGCTTTTGTTTATCTATTTTGCATTTCCGGACCTTGCCATACATGCATTGTGCCTTAATTCTAATGTCATGCATCATTTGCCCTCTACAGGAGAAAGAGAAGAAGTACATGCTGCCCCTGGATAATCTAAAACTTAGAGATATTGAAAAGGGATTTATGTCCAGCAAGTACATTTTTGCCCTGTTCAATACTGAACAAAGGTGAGTGTTTTTTGTCTAGGTGTAATAATAATAATAAACGTCATTATATATAACGCCTTTAAAGTAGCTTCTCAAATCACTTTACAATGAAAACACAAGAAATACACAGGATAACAAGCAAAGAGAAACGATTAAGTGAAAGTTTGTCTAAAGAAAAAAGTTTTTAGATTTGATTTGAATGAGTTTGGATAAGTTGACTCTCCGATGTTATTTGGAAGGGAAATTCAGAATTTTGAGCATAGCAAGAGAAGGCTCTATCTCCCATCGAGTATAGGTGAGTAGAAGGGACACACAGAAGACCAGAATTTGATGAGCGGAGGTTACAAGGGGGGGGGGGTGTAAGATGATAAAAGTTCAGCGAGATAATGGGGGGGCAAGCCATGAAGAGCCTAATATGTGAGCAAGAGGATCTTAACCACTTCAATACAAGGCACTTATACACCTTCCTGCACAGGACAATTTTGAATGACAATTGTGTGGTCATGCTACACTGTACCCAAACAGAATTTTTATCATTTTGTTTCCACAAATAGAGCTTTCTTTTGGTGTTATTTGATCACCTCTGCGGTTTTTATTTTTTGCTAAACAAAAAAAAGACAGAAAATTTTGAAAAAAATAAAAGTTTTGGTTTTATTTCTGTTATAAAATTTTGTAAATAAGTAAGTTTTCTCTTTCACTGATGGGCACTGATAAGGTGGCACTGATAAGGCAGCACTGATGAGGTGGCACCAATGAGCGGGTATTGACGGACACTGACGATGGGCACTGGTAGGCAGCACTGATGGGTGGCACTGATATGAAACACTGGGCATTGATAAGCGGCACTGGTGAGCACTCAAGGGTGCCACAGGTGGGCACTGATAAGCGACAATGATGGGTATTGAAAGGATGAAAAGATGGGTACTTATGGGTGGCACTGATAGGCGGCACTGCTGGGCATTGATACATGGCACTGATGGGCACTGATACACAGTACTGATATGAGGCACTGATAGGCATTACTGGTGGCACTGGCAGTGGTAGGAATCCTCAGTGGGCACTGATTGGCAGCTGCCTGGGCACACATGTGCATTTCCCTGAGGGTCTAGGGGGGGCATACCTGGTGGTCCAGTGTGGTGGCATCCCTGGTGGTCCTGGGTGGGATCCGAGGGGGGAGGCTGTGCTAACAATCAGCACAGACCCTTCCCTATCAGGAGAGCCGCTGATCGGCTCTCCTCTACTCGTGTCTGTCAGATGTGAGTGAGGAAAAGCTGATCACCGGCACTTCCTATTTACATTGCGATCAACCGTGATTGGACACAACTGATCACGTGGTAAAGAGTCTCTATCAGACTCTCTACCTAGATCAGCGTTGCGGGGTGTCAGACTGACACACTGCAACAACAATCACCGCAATGTGTGCCCCCGGGGGCATGCAGCGGCTTAATATCCTGAGGAAGTCATATGACGCCCAGTCAGGATATTGAAACCACTTTTCCGCCATCATTCTGCTATATTGCGGGGGCGGAAAATGGTTAAAGTCTATGCAAAAACCTGATAGGAAACCAGTGCAGGGACTCCAGGATAGGGACAATATGATCATTTGCACCAGACAGAGTCAGGATTCTGACTTCAGAATTTTAAACATATTGAAGTTGATTAATAGTGGATTTAGGTACACCAGCGAGTAGAGCATTGCAGTAGTCAAGTTGGGGGGAACACAAATGTGTGGATTAGCTTTTCAGCTACAGTGTATGATAGCATAGGACACAGCCGATCAATATTTTTGAAGTGGGGAAAAAGATGTTCTGACAACATTTTGTACATTTGGACCAAAGGTTAAATTAACATCAAATATCACCCCTAGATTTTTCAATTTAGATTGAAGTTCAGGTACAGTGCCATCTATAGATAAGCTATTAGGACTGGCCTTACATAATTGATGGGGATGCCAATAAGCATGACTTCAATCCTGTCACAGTTTAATTGAGGGAAGTACACCACTTGCCACGTCGCCTGCCACCAGATGCAGCTTGTCACTTTCCACATCGCCTACCACCAGAGGAAGAATGTCACTTGCCACATCCCGGTGGTTGGAGACCCCTGGTCTACACAATCAAAGCAGAAATAAGATACAGTAGAATAAGTCTAGTTAGTGAGCCAGAATCAGAAGCTAACAGAAGGTCGTTAGTGATTTTTACCAAGGTGATTTCTGTGGTGTGCATTTGCCGAAAACCAGATTGGAGGGGGTCAAATAGGTTATTTAAAGTTAAGTGATTATGTAACTGAGATAACACAGCTCACTAAAGGATCTTGGCAAGGAAGGGTAAGTTAGATATTGGTCTAAAGTTGTTTAAATTGTCCAAAGCCATGTTGGGTTTTTTGGTACCACGGTGATCGTTTTGAGGATTGTTGATACAAGACTGGTGCTAAGAGAGTCATTTATGATATTGAGAATAATGGGGCATAGAGAGATAAAACAGGATTTAAATACATGGGTAGGAATAGGATCAAGTATGCGGGTGGAAAATGTCATATTAGAGACCAATTTAATCAGGGATGCAGTGTCAAGTAAGGAGAAGAACCAGTAAAACTAGGTGGGCCAGGAAATGAGGTGGATGAAACGTGGTGTAGTAAGAATCCGATGCCTTATTTTGGTGATTTTTAAGGAGAAAAAAAAATCTAGGAATGTGTTACAGAGCAGTGTTGAGCCTGATAATGTGGAGGAACTGCAGGATTTTAATATTCTGTCAATGGTACAGAAGTGTTGTCTAGGGTTGCTAAGATTTTTTTTTTTTCAATAGCATGGGAATAATAGTTTGATCTAGCAGTCTCAATTTTACCCTTATAGACACACAAATGGTCCTTCCAAGATTAATAATGGACAGTCAGGCCGGACTGGCGCCTATTACGCTCCAGTCTCAGCGAGATTGCCTTCATTGAACGTAGGTGAGCTTTTATACCACAGAGTCGGATGGAAGAATGATACGGTTTTCGTTTTTAGTGGGACAAAAGTGTCAAGAGAAGATGAAAGCACCTGATTAAGGACATCTATTTTGTCAACAAGGGTGGCAGAAGAGGAGTTGCAGGATAGGAAGGAATTTGCAAATTTGGGCTGATCAATAGAAGCTCAGTTGCGATTAATTTCAGATCGAGACATGGAGGTGTTAGAAATTGCTAGAATAGCTAGATGGGTAGACAGTCCTAAGTCAAGGGAAGAGCAGTCAGAGACAAAAGACTCATTAGCAATAATGATAAGGTCCAGGGTATGTCCTTTGATATGCGTGGAGGCGCAGACCAATTGAGTTGGATCAAAACATTTCAGTAGAGCCAAGAAAACTTTTGCTAAACTGGAAGACTTTGACTCAGTGTGTATATTAAAATCCCAAAGTATAATGATTCTTTTAAAACGAAGACATAAAAATTCAAGAAAATCTGCGAAATCTCGACAAGACTTGGGTGGTTGATAAACAGTGGCAATAGCAGATGAGTGGGGAACACAGACCTTGAGAGCAAGGCATTCAAAGTAAGACAGACAGGGAATAAAGTGTACAGCAAGCTGCAAATAACAACTATACCTTCACCTTTTCCCGAGAGATGTGGGAGGTTAAACAATCTGTACCTCAGGGGAGTGAGTTGGTTTATAAGGACGCCGCCATTTTGTTTGTGCCAGGTTTCAGTTAAGCACAGAAAGTTCAACTTATTACCTTCGATAAAGTCCGAAATCAGTAGTGCCTTGTTAATAGAGCGAGTGTTCAGGAGTGCTGATCTGGCCTTCCTTGGAGGATCTAGTGGAATCAGGGCATTGAGGCAGTACAGGTACTTGAAGGGGGGAGATCCAGTTCCACAAAGCCTGTATCTCTTTGGTCTTAAAAAAAAACCATTATATAGGAGATGAACCATAAAGGAAAGCATCAAACTTTCCAATATCATTGTCGCCGACATCCCAAAACGTGTAAATAGAAAGATCCCCTAACAAGCAAGGAGATCACAGTAACCCCCGGTACAGCAGGACTTTTAAGGCAGACCAAAACATGAGTAAAAAATATATTACAAATTTATTCACAAAAATAATACACAAAATCGTTTTATAGGACAGTATATAAATCCATACATATATCAATGCGTGGAATCATACATGTAAATATATAGTCTGCACAACATCAAAGGTTTCATATATGATTTTATAATGTGAACTCCAAAACTCCTGACATGTTTCAGGAAAACATTCCCTTCTTCAGAGGCATATCTAAGGAGAACAAATATCTGTAATAATTTATTTGTAAATGAACCAAACTACTGAAAATAAATCTCATATCAAGAGTAAATAGTTGTGTGTGAATATATATATATATATAAATGCATATAAAAAATGTCTGCCAGAATTATTGATAGATCACCCCATGGAGATGCACAGCCAGAAATTGCTAGGGACCCACAGGTGGCCTGCATCAAACCCCGACATAGTCTGTTTCCCCAGCAGCACAATATAAGACCTATCTCCATGTGTGGTGTCTAGGCAGTTGAACAGCACCCAAAAAAAACAATATTCCGGCAGAGATGATATGCACCTTTAGTGCATATCATCTACCAAGATATAGGAGAACTCGATTCAGGGAATCTAAAACTCCAATAAATCAATCCTAGTAGAAAATGGAGGCAGTTGAAAATAAAAAATGTATTGTATATTTGTAAAATTGTAATTGGTGTGAGAAGCAGCAGCAAAATGTGTCAGCCTTACCTCCACAGCCAGGAGGTGAAAGTAACACTGTGGAAATATCTGCTTATATAAACTAAGAGCATCAGCTTCTTTTTTTATATCAGAAAGGTTTTATGGAACCAAAATAAATTATAACAATCTGGTCAGAGCATCAATTTCTAGCAAACATCATAACCATATCTCATACCTTTTTAACAGTCAGATGCACCACCCAACACTCCCATTAGATAAGATTTTCTCCATCCCACAATGTGCCTAAGTAACCTATCACCAGATGAGAAAATTGCAATGCCTGGCTATTTCAGACTGGTGGCATTGCCTGATAGATTTATTGTTTGTTCAAACTTTAGCTGGCCAGAAGTCATGCATGGGGCCCATACACATGGAACTGACAGATGGGGTAACTATCCAGCTTTATGGTGGCAGAAGCAGATTCTGCAGGCATTGCATTGTTTGGACAGGTTTGAGAACCTTGTCTGATTGCTATTCCCCTGGATGTATTCAGCATAAATGTGAATGCCACTCAAAGCTATTTTCTCTTATATTCACCGACCGACACAGCTCCTCTCTGTAATAAAATGGGTTGTTAGCCCTATCACTAGGAGATACTAGGCAAAGTTGTAATACAACACTTCAGAACTCTTAGTTCCGCCCAGGGGGGTGGTCCTTCAGGCTACAATCCCCCACATTCTGCACCAGCAGCCTCAGTTTTTTTTTGCCTAGTGAAGGAGATAGACCTAGATACCCTGCGGGCCCTTAGGTCTGTGTTTTTTGATGCAGAAGCTTGGCTTTTTGCGCAAGATGAATGATCCTGTGATCTTCTATCAACAGCCGGCTGGGTGACAGGCTGGTTCACTTATCCTTGTAGTCTCCCCAGTCCGGCCATCGAGCACGTGCAGGACGCAGCTATGGCTCGGCAGGCCACGACATACCTCAGCTCCAGAGGTGGTCGGTAAGCTCCGGGGCATACATATGACCGGGCTACTGATGTCTGCGTCACAGTATGCCGGGCCAGTATCCTTCCCTGTACTGATCAGGAGTTGGCTAATATGGAATGTCTCCCAGCTCTTCAGGACTGGTAAGTACAGCTCTCCCTGTCTCGGCAGGGTTGAGCAGCTGGGCATTCCCTGGGAGGTCGATTCAGGGGCCCACTCACCCCCCTCTCTTCTCTCCCCTGTCCCTATTTCCCCTCCTTCCCCCCTCACGGGGGGGGGGGGGGGTGTGCATGGGTACTGAGCGGTGTGTGTGTGCTCCTGGGCTCTCACCTGAGTTTTGGCTGATTGGGGGCGCCTGGATCCTAAGTACTTAAACTCCCGGGGGGTGCCTGTGAGGTTTACCTGTGTGTCGGTGCTGCGCTGGGTCTCTGTCACATGTTTGTTTCTGTCTCTCATGGCGGCCATTTTCAGTGTGGCCAAAGGACAGCATGCTTCTGGGATTTTCCTGGTGATTCCCTATTCAGTACACTGGCGGCCATTTTCTTGAAGCCGGACCACGTTTTTGTGCTCTAGCAGCAGCTTCATGTGCCCTCGGCTTCCTGTTTGTCATTACTGAGCACTGGAGTCTATTCTTCTATGTAGTCTGAGCATGTTTTTCAGATCGCTCAGCGATCATTCACCAATCGTGCTGATGGACTGCCACTGACACAGTTTTGGTTCCTCTGCATCTGGGAGCGCTAGGGGTCTACAGGCACTGCTGTAAACAGTGCAGAACTCCTCAGGGCGGTGAGTCTGGCGGGTTAGAACCCCTCAGTCAGCAGCAGCAAGGAAGGTGGGACTGTCACTGTCCTAAGTCCCCTTTGGGTGCCAAACAGGGTAGGGTCAGCATTGCTTCAGAGACTGGTGTTTCTTCCCCTGAAATCCAGGCAATTGCGACCGGGTCACCTGCGGATGGCGCAGTCCCCATGAACACCCTGATGGCGGTCCTCAGTTCGTTCGTTGCCAAGATGGAGGCGGTGCGTGGGAAGAAAGGTGCTAAAAAGTAGCCCAGGCCCCCCCACCCGTCCTCTGGCGAGAGCTCTGACACAGACTCGGGTCCTGCTGAGGCCGGTGACCCCTGCTCTGTCTTGTCAGATGACGCTGACCAGGAGTGTGTAGACAGTGAGGATGAGTCCCCTTCTGGGTCCGTGCGCGACAAAGCGCTTGTTGGAGCACTTATCACAGCTGTGCGTGATACCCTGAAGATTCATGAGCCAGCGGATCCCTCTGCTGATGTACCGGTCCCTTTTGGGTCCCGCAAGCCAGCACGTTCACCTAAGGTATTCCCGTATCTGACTTATTTTGACAAGTACATTTACAAGGAATGGGGTCGCCCACAATGGACCTTTTCGGTCCCCAAATTCATGGCGGTGCGTTACCCCTTTGAGGAAAGCCTTCTCAAGAAATGGTCGGCTCCTCCGGTCGTGGACCCCCCAGTATCCAGGTTAAATAAAGTAACTACGATCCCGGTTGAAGGGACTCCTGCATTCAAGGATCCCACGGGCAGGAAGGCGGTGGCTCGTTACTTGTTTTACGGTTGTGGGGTCAGCCGTGCGACCTGTACTGGCATCTGCACTTGTTTCGCAGACACTGACTGAGTGGGCAAAACTTTTGCACCGCGAATTGGGAGAGCAACAGGCTTCCCCTGTCTGCGTGGAACTAGCAGAGTAACTAGTACAAGGCCTTAAGTACGTCTTTGACGCGGCCCTGGATACTCTCCCCCTGTTATCCAGGGCTTCAGTGTCAGCTGTGGTGCTGAGGCGCCTAATTTGGCTAAAATGCTGGTCGGCTGACCAGGCATCCAAAAAAGCCTTGATGGATCTTCCTTTCCTTGGCAACCGGCTCTTTGGGGCCTCGCTAGATGACATTATTAAAAATGCCACAGATGGTAAGAGTACTCTGCTCCCACTGGCCAGAAAAGCTAAGGAGCCACGCCGTAGGCAAGGACTCTCTTTTTCTGCTAACAAACGGCTTTTTCGTCCGACAGGAGTTTCGACAAAACGTCCCCAGCCCGAGAGGATGCCCACGGACGGTCGAAAACATCCCTGGAACCGCAAGCCTAATAAGCCTGCGAACAAAAGTGCTACCGCATGAAGGTTTGCCCCCACCCATGTCTCGGGTGGGGGGTCGCCTTCGGGAGTTTGCAGCCTGGTGGTCCTTCTGGTTATCCGACCAATGGGTCTGCGATCTGATTTCCACAGGCTACAAGATAGAGTTTCTCTCTTGGCCACCAAACAGATTCTTCCCCTCCAGCATACCCGTATCCCTGGTTTCCCGGGAGGCCCTGTTGGGGGCGGTAAGGGATTTGCTGAATTGCCGGTTGATTGTACCGGTTCCAGACTCGGAATGCTTCCAGGGGTTCTACTCAAATCTGTTTGTGGTTCCCAAGAAGGAAGGGGTACATCCAATCTTGGACTTAAAAGCCCTCAATCACTTTGTAAAAGTGCAGAGGTTCAGAATGGAATCAGTTTGCTCAGTAGTCACTGCGCTCCATCACGGGGTCTCCCTGGTGTCCTTAGACATCCAGGATGCGTACCTGCACATACCCGTATGCCTTCGACATCAAATGTTTCTGCGTTTTGCAGTCGGGGAAGCCCATTACCAATTTGTGGCTCTTCCCTTTGGTCTGGCATCAGCCCCCCGGGTCTTTACCAAGTTACTGGCTCCAGTTTTGGCGTTGCTGCGACAACGTGGGATCACGATTATGGGATACCTAGACTATCTCCTCCTGAGAGCATCTTCCACCTCAGAATTAGAGAATGTGGCAATCACTATGCAGACCCTGCAAGAATTTGGGTGGCTGTTGAACTTAAAGAAGTTGGTGCTTGTGCCGACCCAGCATCTGGAGTATCTAGGTTTGCTGTTGGCTGAGGGAAGCGAGAGTGTTTCTCCCTTCAGACAAATTGCAGACTCTCAGATCCACGGTCAAACTACTGATGAACCGCAAGTGGTCATCGCTCCGGTTTTGCATGTGAGTACTGGAACTCATGGTAGCCTCCTGCGAGGCAGTACCTTACGCCCAGTTCCACACCAGAGTTCTGCAGAAGGAGATCTTGTTAAAATGGAACAAATCTCAGTTGTCTCTAGATCGACAGATCCAGGTGAGCCAGGGACTCACTGATCTGGTGGTTGAGGTCCCCGGTGATTCAGTCCGAAAAATCGTTCCTTCCTCTGAAATGGACGGGGATAACAACGGACGCCAGTCTATCCGGCTGGGGTGGAGTGATGGGGGTTCAGTCGGCTCAGGGCCTCTGGTCGACAGAAGAATCCCAGTTGCCGATCAATCTGCTCAAATTGAGAGCGATCAGGCTGTGTCTCCACATATGGTCGATGAGACTTCAAGGGCGTCCGATCAGGATACAGTCAGACAACACCACGGCTGTGGCGTACGTAAATCCCCAAGGGGAAACAAGAAGCTCAGCTGCTGCATGGGAGGTCGCTGACATACTTCGTTGGGCAGAGCGACACGTACCGGCCCTGTCGGCCATTTACATCCCGGGAGTGGAGAACTGGCAGGCGGACTATCTGAGTCGACAGATGCTGAACCCAGGAGAATGGGCATTGCATCAGGAGATATTCAGGCTGCTGTGTCTGAAGTGGGGCACACCAGATGTGGATCTACTGACCTCCCGTCTCAATCGGAAGGTGCCAAGATTCGTGTCCAGGACAATTGATCCGTGGGCAGACGCGTCAGACGCGCTGGTGGCTCCGTGGGGTCAGTACCAGCTGATCTACTTCTTTCCTCCACTGAAACTGTTGCCACGTCTGCTTCGCAGAGTGGAAGCCGAGGGGATCCCAGTAATCCTGGTTGCCCCAGATCGGCCTCAGCATCCTTGGTACGCAGACCTGGTGCGTCTGGTGGCAGACGCTCCCTGGTGACTGCCGTTGCGAGAGGACCTCCTATCTCAAGGTCCAATTCTCCATCCTGCTTTACCAATGCTGGCTTTAACGGCATGGCTATTGAGAGCCAGGTGTTGAGGAACCGGAGTCTGTCGGACTCTGTGATTCTAACTATGTTGGGGGCACGGAAATCTTCTTCTCGGAAGATATACCATCGTACCTGGAAGGCCTACATCTCCATGTGTGAGGAGAAAGGATGGCATCCACTCTGTGTCCTAAGCCGAAGCACCCTAAGATGTGGTTAGGGCTCTGAAGGTGTATTTGTCTGCCACAGCTCCCTTTCGGAAGTCAGACTCACTGTTTGTTTCGGTGGCTGGTCCAAAGAAAGGCATGGCGGTCTTGTCGGCCACCATTTCCAGGTGGATCAGACAGATTGTAGTACAAGCCTACGCCTTGAAGGGGCAGGTGCCCCCCTTTCCGGTCACGGCCCACTCCACAAGGGCAATAGGAACGTCTTGGGCTTTCCGACACCAAGCGCCTGTCGCTCAGGTGTGTAAAGCGGCGACCTGGTCGTCTGTCCCTACGTTTACCAAGTTCTACAAGGTAGACATCAGTGCATCGGCTTATGCCTGTTTTGGCCGCAAAGTTTTGCAGGCTGCCGTGTAGTTGCAATTGACTATGCAATCCATGTTTTTTCCTGGTTTTTCGATAAAAACGCAGTACTGTTATGTTAAAGCGCTGTTTGCATTACTTCCGCATTCGCTGCGGTCTTGGGGATCACTCCTGTTGAGGGTACCCTGTTGTGCGTGGTGTTTTTTTCACGCACTGCTGTTTTTTTTTTGTGTGTATAGTTTCACTCGTTCCCACTGGCCATGGTGGATGAAGTTTTAGGCTGTTTTTTTCCCACCCCTCGTTTGGCACTGCTTGGGGATGTCCCATTTTGTTACAGAGAGGAGCTGTGTTGGCTGGTGAATATAAGAGAAAATAGGATTTTTTGTACTCACCGTAAAATCCTTTTCTCTGTAATTTACCGACCGACACAGCACCTCCTTTTTCTCTTTACGTTATACTGCTTGTTGACATACCGAGGCTGCTGGTGCAGAGTGTGGGGGATTGTAGCCTGAGGTACCACCCCCCTGGGCGGAACTAAGAGTTCTGAAGTGTTCTATTACAACTTTGCCTAGTATCTCCTAGTGATAGGGCTAACAACCCATTTTGTTAGAGAGGAGCTGTGTCGGTCGGTGAATTACAGAGAAAAGGATGTGAGTACAAAAATCCTATTTTTGTTGATACCTACTGCTGCATTGGGTGAAATCTTCAAATTGTTAGATTAAATTATGTTCTAATATTTATGGCAAGCTTACACAGATGCAGTGTGCGGTTTAGCATTGCCCTGCTGAAATATGCAAGGCCTTCCCTGTGTTGCACCTTTTTTTATGTCTTGTTCAGGGTGCTAGTGCTTGTAAGCTTTGTAGAGTTTTTGGGTATAAAGCCTCTAGTCCTAGAGGTCTACATACTTCCTGTTAGCCAGACCTCACTGTTAATCAGCTGTGCACAGGCATTTATATAAATGTGAGCTGCCTGATGCTCAGGGCTCTAACTGCTGTGGGTGAAATGATTGAGTGCTGAAACAATACTAAAAGCTGCATGTGCTGCCTGGTTTTTGTGAACCTATTAAGGGCCACTCTGTTAGTCCTGAACTGCCCTGAGTTTAGTTAAGTGGCTCAGACAAGCAGATTTTTTTTTAGGACGTGTAAATCTCTACTTGCTGTACAAAGCCTGTAAACCAGTGGTTCTCAACTCCTGTTCTCAGGACCCACTAACAGGCCAGGTTTTATGTATTACCTTGGGGAGATGCAGACTAGAATACTGCAATCACTGAGCAGCAAATGATATTACCATTTCAGTTATCTTACAAACCTGGCCTGTTAGTGGGTCCTGAGGACAGGAGTTGGGAACCACTGCTGTAAATTGTTTAATTATTACCTTTATGAATAAAAGAGAAGAACAAACCTTCTTATACTGTTCCTGGGTGTTCTTGTCTCATGCATGGTTTACTGCTGCCAAGACAAGTTGAACCTGTCCCCCTTAGACTAGCCAATTATTATTTTTTGTCTTGGACAGAATAGGGAAAGCTTAAGACCTCTGTCAGTTTTTTATTGCTATTTGTGCTTCTGATTTGGTGAGTTTCCCTCTTTATTCGTTCTGCTGACCATTGTCAGTGGGCCAGAAAGAGAAGGGAAATACAAACACTTTACAATTTAACAAGAAAAAGGGTTGAGGGGAAAACCTTTCAAAGGAGACACTTGTTCTGGTGACAACTGTCTACGAATAAATATCCCCATACTTTGAAAAAATTCCCTCTTACTTACTTACTTTTGCCTTTCCAGAAAGTAAAGGTAAATCTCCCCAGTAGGAAACCGGTATCAAGAAAAAAAAAACGGACAGGGGTTTTTTACCTTTTCCCCACCCTATACAATATGTCAATAGATGAGAACCAGTATTACTAATTCCAGAGGATGATCTTTGTGGTCTATGCTGTTTCCAGGAATGTTTACAAGGATTACCGCCAGTTGGAGCTGGCCTGCGAGACTCAGGAAGAAGTGGACAGTTGGAAGGCATCTTTCTTACGTGCTGGTGTCTATCCTGAGAGAGCTGTGGTATGTACAAGACTGAATAATGTTGGTGACATATTTTATTCCATGCTACTTTATTAAAAGTTCTAAGGATTTGGTTTTAAAGCAACTGTGTCTCAATACAAAACATGCACAGAAAAACTTCCCTTTATTGAGGACAGTAATTACCGTATTTATTGGCGTATAACACGCACAGGCATATAAAAAGGCGGGGAGTTTCAGGGAAAAAAAACGTTCCACAGCCCCATACACAGACCCCCTGCACTCCCAGGAGAACCAAAGTCTCCTGAGACAGCACTGCCAGCATAGTCTAAAGTTCTAAAAAAATCACTGCCAGCCCTTTCTCATACACTGCCCATCCTGTGTCAGTGTCATTGCAAACTGAAGCCTCCAAATACCTCATTAGTGCCATTCTTTCTTTGAACCAGTCACATGACTGCTCTTCTCTGGCGTTTCATGGATGGTCATGTGACCACTCTCCTCCTCCAATCTAAAGTTATACTCGGAGGAGGAGAGCGACTGGAAAGAACGGAGCTAATGAGGTATTTAGAGGCTTTGTTTTACGATACTGACACAGGAGGAGCAGTGTATGAGAAATGACTGGTAGTGATTTTTTCTTAACTTTAGACTATGCCAGCAGTGCTGTCCCAGGGCCAGGAGAGGCCTGACACCCCGTTGGTAAAAAAAGAAAATATTGGCGTATAACACGCACGGTTTGCCCTCTATTTTCAGGGGGGGAAAGTGCGTGTTATAAGCCGATAAATAAGGTACTTACTTTTTCCTTTCCTGCCCTGCTGAACTCGATGCTGTAAAATCATCCCCCTAAGTATGCTGGGAAACCCATACTTCCAGTAGTGTCACTCTCCTCGGTCCCCTGCAGGTCATAGTGATTCCTTTCTCTACCCTCCTCTGAATAAAGGATTCAGTAAAGATATGAAGGTCAGCAGGAGAAACCACTGAGGAATCCTGGAGATTTACACGTCTTGAAAGGCCAGTTTTCCAGTGATTCTTGCAAGTTGTTTTTTTTTTTTTTTTTTTTTTTTTTTAGGGGAAAGGATTTGTTGCATATATTTGTATAGTGACTGGGTCACTTTAATGAATTTCCATCACTGAGGCCTATGGAACTAATAACATCCCCTTTTCAAAGAAAATATTTTTTAATTACTGGGCCTACCCTGGTCTAGAACATTGTGACATTGTGTG
The DNA here is from genome assembly GCF_037356315.1 of Lithobates pipiens. NCBI lineage: Eukaryota > Metazoa > Chordata > Amphibia > Anura > Ranidae > Lithobates > Lithobates pipiens. Next base: position 155,727,001 of record NW_027507685.1, on the reverse strand, counting down.
TGTTTACCTCTGCGGCCTATAGGCAGAAGCCTACTGTACCTAACAGCAAATCCAGCCCTGTTAATTAAATTATAGTACTGAATTTCAGACAATCCAAGACCTGACACAATATATGTTGTTTGTCTGTGTCCCTGAATGATTTGTTACTGGGACTGGTCCATTTGTTACTGGTCATTTGTTTATGCTCTTATGCTTTTGCCTCAACACTTGCTGCTTATTTATTGACCTCTTGGTGTTCTAAAAACCTTGTTCTTATCCAAATACCAATTATTTATATTTTTTTGTAAATAAGAACCCACACAATCATTAATATGCTCACCACCAAAATGTACGACTGGAAGATGTTTTCAGTTTTCCAAATGTTTTTTTTTTTCTTTTTGCACAAAGCAGTTGAATCTACTGCATGCTAAACAATTGATTGCTATTATTAGACTGACCACTAACAAAAAAAATTGCACTGGTTTTTGATAAAATACTAATTGGTTTTAAACGGCAATAAGTATGAGGTTATGTGAGGTGTCTCTTGACAACAGACCAAGGAGCCATTCGAGGTGGAGATCAAGAATCTTTTTAGGAGAAAGAGCACCTATTAATGAGAAATAAAAGGCTGCACTATAGCTACATGCCTTTTTCTGTCTTTTAAAAGATACTCTCCAAACTTCTTTCCAACCTTATATTCCTCTGATAGAAAATCTAACTTAAAAATTACCCAAAAAAACAATAAGATCAGAACTACTCCTAATTCCCGCAATGCTGCATAAATTTCTTTATAGAAAAGTAAATAGCAAGTCTATATTTTTAAACAATAATGCCTCACACAATATATGACCAAAGGCTTGCGGACACCTGACCGTCACATCTACTGTGTGCCCACATGTATGTGGATACCCCTTGAAAATTACTGAGTTAAGGTGTTTCCAGTTAAGGGTACTGCTAATGCTACAGCATGCAAATACATTTTAGACAATGGTGGTAAAGCCAGGGACACACTACAGTACAACCGCTGGGTTGCACAAAGAAAAACTGACATCTCTGGTCAGAGCCACTGTACTAACCATGCAAGGTTAGTTCAGAGATCTCTCCTGCTGAGCTGTTGTGCTCTGACAGGATGACGCCCCCTGCCAGAACACTCCGATCAGTGCACCCTGCAATTGGCTGAACACATGGTTTGGGAGTCAGTCGGCTGCTGGTTTTCCAGCATGAATGGCCAGTTTCTGTCGGACAGACATACACACAGGCCAAATGTCAGCCGTTTCTTTTTTTTTTTCCACTGGCTGTTGATTCCCAACATTCGGCCCCTGTGTATGGGGATTAACAGTTTGGGGGAGGCCCTTTTTTGTTGCCGTATGACTATGTCCCTGTACACAAAGTGAGCTCCATGAACACTGCACAAAGACCTGACCACAACCCAAGCCAGTTCCCTTGTTTAACATACACCTCAACAATGCCTTTTTACCTGAACATATTCCCACACATTCTGAACCAATGCAGGAAAGCCTTCCCAGAAGAGTGGAAGCTGTTAAAACCAGGAAGGGTGGCAATTCCATATTCATGCTTATGGTTTTGGAATGTCCAACAAACTCATATAAGTGCAATGATAAAATTTTGTCCATATAGTGTGCATAAGCTGCAAAGGGCAGAGATGATAAGCTTTATATTAATATTAAGCAAACTCATAAGTGTGATGGTCTGATGTCCACAAATTTTTGGCAAAATAGTGTATATAGACAATAAAGGTTAGAAAAAAAAGCATACCATATCTCTTATGTCATCCTACATTAGGTAGTAATGAAATTGGTGTGGGACTAGAAGAGAATATATAATAAACGCTGGTCATGATTGCTGAGATGATGACTGCGTTTGCTCCCGGATTGACATCTCATAGTTCCCTTTGTTGAGATGCCATTTGGCAGTGGCTTAATATTTTAAGCCATTGGTCATTTCTCACCAGTCTTCACACTGTGCTTATTTCCTGTGTCATCATTTTATAAAAAACAAGAGTCAGGGATTCTTCCCTAACCACTAATTTTGGTGTTTTTCTATTTTGTCCCCTTTTTGTGTGTTTTATTTTATTGTGTTGTGGCTCAATCTGGCCTCAAAGGACAAGGATAAAGTAAGTGGTGCAGTCAGCTCCAGAGGAGTCCTGATGCTCCTTCCTGCTTCTTTTTAACAACCTCACTTTCCTTTCTTCTTCTCCCATGAGTGGCCCCGGCTGGATGTTTTAAGGGGGGCTACTGTCTTCCCTCATCATTTTTTTATATCCTCAGTTTAGTCTGTCTCCGAATCTGGTCAGAACTTTTAATTTGGGGTCTCTCCCCTTTTTCTCTCCTGGTTCTGACTTTCTCCCAAACTCTCTCCATTAACATTCTTTTTATTTTGCATGCCTGACATGAAATAGTGAAGTGAAACAGCACAGGTAGGACCTGGGAGATTTATCTTCTCCGTTGTCCCTCTTTTGGATTTATATTTCCTTCTACAGTTCATATTTCAGTCTTAAAGAGGACCTGTGCCCAGACAATGGACAGTAAAGCATTTACATATTCTTAACAATCAGCAAAAGATCTTTAAGGCTGGGTTCACATATGCTGCGGCCATGGTTCACAACATGGGGTCCGGCGCGTCCCTGTTCACCAATTCAGGTGCAAATCAGGTCCACATTTTTGCCTGAATTGGAGCCAAAGACGCACGGGGCCCATTTTAAACGTGGACTGCAGCCGACCCGACGCTGTGTGAAACTGGCTCCATTGAGAGCCGGCCACAATCTCCTGTCATGCAAATTGGATGTAGGGAAACACGGCCTAAAACAAGCGTTCACTGAATTCTGTGGGGTTGACTTACTAAAACTGGAGGGTGCAAGATTTGTTGAAGCTCTGCATAGAATCCAATCAGTTTTAAGTTTTTTTTTTTTTTTGTCAAAGCTTAATTGAACACGCTGAAGTTAGAAGCTGATTGGCTACCATGCAGAGCTGCACCAGATTTTGTACTCTCCAGTTTTAGTAATTCAACCCCTATATTGTTACTGTGGTGAGATTCATCCTCAAATTCACATCAGAAACTATAAAATTGCAGCTTCTCTCCTTTTGCCAAGCCTTCAACTGTAAACAAACAGCAAGTGTTATTCTGTTAGATGCTGACTAAAACACGACTTGTCGTTCTCAACATGTAGGCTGCAACACAGTCCCAACACAAGAACAAGGCAAACAACCTTGTACTTAAAGTGGAGGGCCACCCTGAAAACAATTTTTTTTTAAAAATTACAAAAAAATCAAAAAAAAATAAATGAAAAAAATATTTTTTTTTACTTACCAGAAATGCCTGTTGCTAGGCACATAATCCTAATCTTCCTCCTCCGCGGAGATCTTCTGTCTTCTCTCTTCGTCGCGGCGTCTTCTGGGTAATGGGTCGCGCTGTGTTCTGGGAACTGTGTGTTCCAGAACACAGCGCGTCCCATTCAGAAAGCGCTGCGGGACTCGCGCATGCGCAGTAGCTGTGGGACTCGCGCATGCGCAGTAGGAAACGGGCAGTGAAGCCATAAGGCTCCTCTGCCTGTTTCCCTTAGAGGGAATGGCGGCGCCGGGACCCGAGAGCCGAGGGACGGGTCGGCCTCGGGCGGCCGACATCGCGGGCGCCCTGGACAGGTAAGTGTGTTTATTAAGTCAGCAGCTGCAGTGTTTGCAGCTGCTGACTTTTTTTTTTTTTTAAACGGCCCTCCTCTTTAAGGTATAACTAAAGACTTTTTTTTTGTAAAAAGTAAAGGCGTGTTATGACCCCTGTTAGAGGGACTCCCTTCACTTCCTGTCCCTTAGCCAAAACAGGAAGTGAGGAAATCCTTCCAAGGTGAGGGAATCCCTGGTTGTCACCATGGTTTCAGAATTTGTTTCCCCATTGGAACATTTCCCTTCTATTCACGTTTTGGTGACAACCCAAAATTTGGGATTTTCGCTCACTTTCACTCTCAGTGATAATGGCAAACAGGACAAATAGAGAGGGTGAGTCTTCCTAATGGCGGTACAGACACAGTTTTGCCTTTAGTTATACTTTAATACTAATTCACATCAATGCCCTAGGTTTAGTGCATGCTGGAGAAAAAAAAATGGGACACATTGATTTTACCACAGTTCATTGCAATCTGCAGTAGACCAGAATAAAAAGAATTTTGGTTTTCGCTGTGGGATTAAAAAAAAAAAAACCACTGCAGCCCAAAGTGTTAAAAAAAAAAAAATCATACAACAGCACATAATAAAGGTAATGCAGCATTGACAAAAAAAAATAAAAAGTGTTAGCGCATGTGATTTTAGCATGAGTTATAAATGCTGCAGAATGAACAGATCCCTACTCCACAGCACTTGTAGCAACAAAGGTAGGTCAGTGACGAGTTGTTTTAAAACTTTTAATGCTTGTTTTGAATATATAAATACATTTAATACCCCCAGTCTGGGCACAGGTGCAATTTAAGCTTTCCTAAAACATGCAAGTCTCTAAAAGGTAATTTGTATTTTTTATTGTGTATATAGTAAGATTTTAATTGGTCCACTAAAACTGTTTTACCGACCACCATTCATTATGACAACCTCTTACTCAGTTAAAGTGGAAGTCCAACTAAAACTTTTTTTTGGTTTTGGAAATAAAGGGGAAGAGTTAAAGGGGAATTCCAGGACTGATCTAACTAAGCTTCATGCTCCCACCCCTTCTAACTCCTATACTATCTACCCTGTAGAAAAAAGACGCTTATACTTGCCTATTCTAAGGGAGCTCTGGTCTGGTCATTTGATCGACTCCCAGCAGTCAGCTTCAGGGAACAAAGGAGCGACAGCCAACAATGGATGCCTCATAGTGAGCCTATGGGTGACGTCACCACCCAGACATTCCAGACATTGTCCCCGCGCTTTTCTCTCCCCCTAAGTTGACCACTGAGGATATCACGTGATTGGACCAGAGCATTCGGAGTATAAGTATAATCTTCCTGCTAGAAGTTAGGAAGGGATGGGAGCAGGTTTAAGCTTAAACCTTTCTGGAATTACACTTTAAAGTGTAAGTACACCTTTACAGAAAATCTGTAAGGTGAACTTACACTGGACCCCTTTCCCATCGCACCTGGTCTCACAGTACCTGAAGCCGGTGATCTCCCATTCTGGCAGATTGTATCCCCGCTTTACTGGTCTGGGGATTTGAAATCCCTTCAACTTCCTCTCCTCTTCATCTGCGGTGACTGGGCTGACTACGGGGGCTATGATTGGTTGGCGCCGCCCATGTGATGGCACTGACCAATTAGAATGCTCCTAAACGTAACCCTGTACAAGGTGCATTTAGAAGATTAAGCCGAGGGGCTCTCTAAGCCCTGGACCGGTGAAGTGGCTATACAAGGTCTCCTAGCTGTTGATCGCCGGACTCCGGGTCAGCAGGACTAGGGAGGTGAGGTGGGGGTCCAGTGTAAGTTCACCTTACAGATTTTTCTGTAAAGGTGAACTTACCCTTTAGGTCACACTCATTGGCACAGAAAGTAAGGCAAATCTCCCTATTAGGGACAAAGCATTTAAACCTTGACAAAGATTCCAGTGCTTCCCATCTTTATCCAAACAGATTTTGGCTAATTTTCCACTTTAAACTAAATGTCCACTCAAGATCTTACTTCGTACAAGCAGATGAAATTTACAGGGTACAGAAGTCTTCCAAACTACCAAGACTTTAAAACATAATCACCCAACCCTGTGTTGGTAAACAATGTGGAAGATTCCTTCTGGTTCACTGGTTGCCTGGCTGTTTCAATTCAGTGTCAGTAACAGACTATGCCATGGACGCCGTCATGTAGGACTCTGCCAAACTCCATCTTAAGCTTTGTATATCTTCTTTTATTTCTCTTGGCTTTGCAGTCTAGTGAGTCAGAGGAGAATGGATCTGACAGCTTTATGCATTCAATGGACCCTCAGTTGGAAAGGCAGGTGGAAACTATCCGTAATCTTGTGGATTCCTACATGGCTATAGTCAACAAGACCATTCGGGACTTAATGCCTAAAACCATAATGCATCTTATGATCAACAATGTAAGTAATCATATAGTGTCTTTGAAGTATGTAAAATAAATTTTTATATATATATATATATATATATATATATATATATATATATATATATATATATATATATATATATATGAATTCAGTTCATCTCTGCAATACATGCACATTTTCCCTTGTTTTGTTCTCTTTAAAGGAGAAGTATAGCTAATTTGTTTTGACTATACTTCTTCAATGGATCACAGGAGTGCAGTTTATTCTGCACTCCTGTGACTCATTTTCCGCCAGCAGTGAGCTGAAGCCCGCTTTCGGGTTGATGTCACAGAGCCAGTCCAGGCTCTGGAAAAATTCCAAAAATATGGTTGGGATCCACCCAGTAGCCTGGATCGACACCTAACTCAGCCTCTTAGTGATCCACCAAGAGCCTGAGCCATCCTTCCACCCCCTCTACAGCCCAGCGCTGCAGTGAGTGCTGAGGAAAGAGCAGAGAGCTGCTGACTGACTGTCACGGCTCTCTGCTCAGAGCGGAGGAGGAGAACTGAGCAATCAGTGGTGTTTGATCCCTCAGTTCTCACTACAGAGCCAGCAGGGGACAGACATACACCTAGTTGAGTATACATTTTTGTTTTTTTTTAAAGTCATACTTCTCTTTTAAAAATGCTACAAGTGCAGATAAATACTTTCTAATCCTGCCAAAAATTCAGTGGTCTCCTAACTTCCTGTAGTAAATTTGCAACTTTACCCCTGCTGCCCTGAAATGCCAAGCAGCATTGTTAGGCCTGCCTGAGTCTTCCTCTTAGAGACTACAGAAGACTGCCCAGTCTCCATCTCTATAACATAAGGGGAGATGTTCTGAAGTCCAGAAAGCATGGCTGACAACAATCCTTTGGAGTTAGGTGCCGCAGGGGAAAGCATTGTCAGGTCATTACAGGAAGTTAAGAGCTCACTGGATTTCTGGCAGATCAATCGGAATTTTTCTGTACTTTTCAAAGATACAAAACATGGGGAATTGTGCAGTGAGGGAAAAAAGTATTTGATCCCATGCTGATTTTGTACGTTTGTCCACTGACAAAGAAATTATCAGTCTATAATTTTAATGGTAGAGTTTTTTTTTTAACAGTGAGAGACAGAATAACAACAAATTCTCATTTAAAAAGAGTTATAAATTGAGTTGCATTTTAATGAGTGAAATACGTATTTGACCCCTAAGCAAAACATGACTAAGTACTTGGTGGAAAAACCCTTGTTGGCAATCAGAGGTCAGACGTTTCTTGTAGTTGGCCACCAGATTTGCACACATCTCTGGAAGGATTTTGTCCCACTCCTCTTTGCAGATCCTCTCCAAGTCATTAAGGTTTTGAGGCTGACGTTTTGTAACTCAAACCTTTAACTCCCTCCACATATTGTCTATGGGATTAAGGTCTGGAGGTTGACAAGGCCACTCCGGGACCTTAATGTGCTTTTTCTTGAGTCACTCCTTTGTTGTCTTGACCTTGTGTTTTGGGTCATTGTCATGCTGGAATTTCCATCCACGACCCATTTTCAGTGCCCTGGCTGAGGGAAGGAGGTTCTCACCTAAGATTTGACGGTACATTGTCCCGTTCATTGTTCCTTTGATGTAGTGAAGTTGTCCTGTCCCCTTAGCAGAAAGACACCCCAAAGCATAATGTTTCCACCTCCATGTTTGACGGTGGGGATGGTGTTCTTGGCGTCATAGGCAACATTCCTCCTCCAAACACGGCGAGTTGAGTTGATGCCAAAGAGCGCGATTTTTTTTCTCATCTGACCACAATACTTTCACCCAGTTCTCCTCTGAATCATTCAGATGTTCATTAGCAAACTTCAGACAGGTCTGTACATGTGCTTTCTTGAGCAGGGGGACCTTGTGGGCACTGCAGGATTTCAGTCATTCACGGCATAGTGTGTTACCAATTGCTTTCTTGGTGACTATGATCTCAGCTGCCTTGAGATGCTTGAAAAGATTCTTCCGTGTAGTTCTTGGCTGATTCCTTACCGTTCTCATGATCATTGAAACTCCACAAGTTGAGCTCTTGCATAGAGCCCCAGACTGAGGTTGATAGTTATTTTGTGCTTCTTCCATTTGTGAATACTTTCACCAACTGTTGTCACCCTCTCACCAAGCTGCTTGGCGATGGTCTTGTAGCCCATTCCAGCCTTGTGTAGGTCTACAATCATGTCTCTGACATCCTTGGTCTTGGCCATGGTGGAGAGGTTGGAATCTAATTGATTGATTGCTTCTGTGGACAGGTGTCTTTTCTACAGGTAACAAGCTGAGATTAGGAGCACCCCCTTTACGAGAGTGCTCTTAATCTCAGCTTGTTACCTGTAAAGACACCTGGGAGCCAGACATCTTGCTGATTGATAGGGGATCAAATACTAATTTCACTCAATAAAATGCAAATCAATTTGTAACTTCTTTTAAATAATTTTTTTCTGGATATTTTTGTTATTCTGTTTCTTAAAGCCCCATATACACTATCAGATTGTCTGCTGATTTTTTTCCTTCAGGTTTACCAAAACCATGTAGTACAAGGGCATACACATTGAAACCCCTAAGGTTTGACCTCATATTATATGGTTTTGGTAAATCTGATGGAAAAAATCAGCAGAAAATCTGATAGTGTGTATGGGGCTTTACTGTTAAAATAAACTTAATTTATAGACTGATCATTTCTTTGTCAGTGGGCAAACATCAGCAGGGTATCAAATATTTTTTTTCCTCACTGTATATGCATTGCAAAATATATAAAATGTGTTTTTTTTTGTTTTTTTTTATATATTTGCCCAAATATACATTAAGTATGAGCACCATAAAGCTCACCTGTACATCAGCAGTACATTTCATGTTGTTCAGTAAGATAGTAGCAACGGTAATGATGGTAACTTCAACTGTAGTCCTGTATACTTCCATACAGTTTGGTTGCTACCATTGCAGTTCTAGGGGGTTTAATGGGTTTGGTTTGGCAAGCTCAGCTGTCACTCAGCAAACTGCAGAACATCATTGTCACACTCAAGGTAGGACTGCAAACCTCTGGCCTGTGGAAAATGTAAACCAAGTAGCCCTTTATGTGGATTGAAGAAGGTAAACCATTCAAACCATGTTAGCTAGTTCAGCGGCCGGCTGGCCGGGATGGACGCCTCCAGTTGAGGCGTTCACTGTTTGTATTGTATTTTTATGTGAAAATAATAAACAGAATAAAAAAAAAAAAAAAGGTAAACCATTCAAAGTGTGCCATGGTGCCACAGTGATCAGTCAGCATGGTGAAAGGTTGGTGTTCCTAAAAGACTGGGAATTCATAGACTGGAGCAGGCAGATTTTGTGAAAGTTTGTCTTGTGCATTCTAAAAGTGGTGAAGAATGCATCAAATTCATGTGCCTGTCTAGAACTTGTACTTGAATTTGGTTCATGCGTCGCCATTTTTAGAATGCAATTTTGCAAAATCTGTAGCTGTAGGATCCAAAAGTGATGCAAATGTTTCACGAATTTGGCACAGTACTTTAACAAGAGGGATTAACGCCAGAAGAGTGGAGCAGCAGCTTTAATTTCCTCCATAGGGTTTTCTGAGACACCTTTCACATCTTACAGCTTCTTTTGAGGCTCTTGGTATTCATGTGACATCTCAGAGACACCAAAGGAAGTTTGTTCTGAAAGTTTCCTCTCTGCAAAACACTGACAAATTATCACAGACCTGAACAAGAAGCAGGCCGCTATAAAATACCCATTATGTCTGAATAGGCAAGTACACAGTACTTGAGGTCACCAGCCCTACATATCGTAGCAGTAAGTGGGCTAATAACCCCCAGTCCTGGTCACACTACACTCTTCTATAGTCTAGTCTTACTTTTGTTTTCCTTCACAAAGGCAAAGTCTAAAGGCCCATACACACTATCAGATTTTTTTTTTCTTCAGATTTACCAAAACCATGTAGTGCAAGGTCCTGCCTGATTGTATACAAATTGAAAGGTTTGACCTCATATTATATGGTTTTGGTAAATCTGAAGGAAAACATCAGCATAAAATCTGTTTGTATGGGGCTTAATTCTCTAGAAAGCATGACTTGACCCCGCCCTTACAAACTACTCACAACTTTAATACATTGGGAAAATAAAGGCAGCACAGATCTCCCTTACCCCCCCTTTTTGTCCAAGATCTTTACATCTCCAAAGAAGTATGCAAGTAAAAGGCAATCTCTTCCCATTTCTACCGCGTGTAACCGACTGCTGAGGCCTAACCAGATTTTTCACAATTAGAAACATGAAACTGACAGTATTTATTAGAGGTTCGCCAGTGCAGATTGGGCAGACAGAATAGTTATATTCATTTCTGTTATTGTTTTTAGACAAAGGATTTTATCCATTCTGAGCTTCTAGCCAATTTGTACTCATGCGGTGATCAGAATACTTTGATGGAGGAATCGCTAGAACAGGCACAGCACAGGGATGAGATGCTGCGCATGTATCATGCTCTGAAAGAAGCCTTAAGTATTATTGGAGATATCAACACAACAACCACCAGCACCCCTATGCCTCCGCCTGTGGATGATTCTTGGCTACAGGTGCAGAACGTACCAACAGGACGAAGGTAAGCAGAAAGAAAATAATCTGGGAAGCAAAGAACTTACGGCAAGTGTCACAATACATATTACCTAAAAGGGCTTCCAAATTTTAAACTGACCACCATCACCATTTACAGTGGAGTCTTTGCAGTCTAGCAACAACATTTGGTAAACAAGTTTCACTATGGTAGGTACTGCACATTCAGCTATTGGGTCTCTGGTGCAGATCCTTGTATCATGCATGCCTGGTCTGTCGTCTAACCTGTTTTCTAAATTGTTGATAGAGGAGAGGTTTACTGTTGGAGGAAGTTGCACAGTGGCTGGAATGTGGTCTGAAACCCACCAAGGATTTTTTTTTTGGAACATTATTTTTTCTTACACGGCAACTTGCAGAAACGAAAAGTATATAACCGTAAACATGTTTCCCCTTTTTTCATGGGGGAAACAAAAGGGTAGGCCCATAAACCCTTGAATGCTGGGTGGAGGGGAGGCCCATTGCAAGGGTAGATGTCTAATTCCTGGGGTTAAAGTGTAAGTACGGTCAAAATCTCATTAGGCTTAAACCTGTTCCCACCCGCATTTTAAGCGGGTTAGTTAGTATAGCTACCCTGTAAAGGAAAGATATTTATATTTACCTATTCTCAGGGTGCTTTGGTCCAGTTACACGATTGGCTTCCACAACCAGCTTCAAGAGAGAGGAGAAACAGCTAACAAAGGATGCCCCATAGTAAGTCTATGGGTGACCTTACACCTCAGGCTCTGCAGCCATTGCTGCTGCTTCCCCCTCTCCAGTTGCCTGGCTGTCATGTTGCATCAATAGTTTATATACCCAGAACAATTATGCAGATCAGGCAATTTGACTCCACTTCCCTGATCTCTGTGAATGTCTCTGATCATTGGCTCAGAAAACATTACTGTTATTGGACCATTAGTCAGACAACCAGCATTTTCAGAAATGGGTCAACAATGGTAGTCTCGATATCTCCCTCACTAAAATTTTCCTATGAGTATGTATTTCACCATTGCTAAGCTTATGTAATCTACTACCACTCAAACTGATATTGCTTGTTCTACTTTAGGTCTCCCACATGTAGTCCTACCCCACAGAGGAGAGCACCTGCTGTTCCCCCAGCCAGACCTGGCTCTCGAGGACCAGCTCCAGGACCACCACCACCTGGCACCACTCTTGGTAGTGCACCACCAGTCCCCTCAAGGCCTGGGGCTTCCCCTGACCCATTCGGTCCTCCCCCTCAGATTCCTTCAAGACCTAACCGTGCCCCTCCTGGTGTTCCTAGGTAAGTCTGTCTAAAATTTGAAGAAAGGGATGAACCCTAGTACTAAGACCTTCATGTTTATCACACTTAGAAAGAATGGTGTGTTCAAATCCAGATTTTAGGACCCATGACTAGGTGTTAAACAAGTGTTTAGGGCTCATTAGTCTTCTGGCAATTAAATTTCAATTAAACTGAAAATACGGTACTGCTTTTACCATAGTAATAAAATAACGATTTGCTGGGCCTGTTCATGGATACATCACTAATTTACCAATTATATGTCACAATTATATGTCACTAAATCTAAAACATGTGTTGGTTTATATAAAAGCTTTATTAACTAACCACATGAAGCTGTATGATTCTACATAAAACAGCTGACTTCCTATCCAGTATTCCTATTGGAGGACACTGCAGTCAGCATCTTCTCAGTCTCTCACAGCCTGATATGGCTGCACACAAACAAGTATGATATTTCAGGCAGAAATATCTGAAATTCTGAAAAGGCATGGAATCTCTTAAGTACATGGCTATAAATATATTTAATATCTTGTTTACAAAAGGCAACTTTTGTTTTAGGTTTAGTGGCCCTTTAACTATATTAACTGCTGTGATTCCCTTTGAACTCTACACTCACACTTTTACACAAGGCCCAGGTTAAGTGTGTTAAATGCTTTCATAGTATAAGATTGGTTTAAATAGAAGGCCTGTCACCTAAGAAAGCAGAGCTTAGGTTCTCATATTACTGAAAATCGCACTTATGGACCTGATGCTGTTCTATCTGACAGATACATAGTGTGAACACTACTATGGAAGCATTTAGCACATTCTGAATCTCTTTGTTCCACATTTCTTATTTCAAACAGTGCATGCTTTCAGACTTTCCTAATAGAAGAGTATGCAGTTAAAGGGTTAGACCATCCAAAACTGATGAACACTGCTGAATCTGATTACCTAATTGAATTTTCAAGACTGAAATTCCTAGCTCCATACACAATGGAGTCCCTCTTCTTCTGCTTAGGAGACCACCTCACCTTACAGGGGTCCAAATTCACCTCAGAGGGCCAAGTTTTACCAAGGGGAAGTAAACTTCTAAAAATGGTAATTGAACCACACAAGTTATTTTTACCAGTTGGAGAGCCATTGCTCCTTTTTGGGGCACTTTGCTTCTCACTCAGGATCTCTGGTCACCAGGTGAATTAACCAATCAGTTCCCCGTGTTTAATAAGATGGCATGGTGCCAGCCCGTATGGCTGCCCTGCATCCTTAGTGACAAAACCATTTGGACTTGCATGGTGCCTGCCATTATGGCTGTCCTGCATCCATCATTATACAACTGCCCATATTTGGACTAAATCCATATTTAGAAAGGAGTAGTATAATAAAGGGCGAAGATTTGGATCTATGGGGGTTTCAAAAATGGTGACCAGAAGGTGGATTGGCTTAATCTTACCATCAACAAATATGTATGATCCACTGTTTATCTTGGTTTATGCAGGTCAGAAAATGTATCCCTAGTTCTAAGCAGGGCTTGGCATCTAACTTTTTTGAGGCTTTTCTGTTTCACATAAGGAAAACTTCCTGAATACTTAAGATATACAGGCTTATAAATTGAATTAACTGGCTTCTAAAATCTACATTAAAATTTTTCATCCTTGGTTGTTAGGGGGCATTTCAACTTGACAGCATCTACCCAAAACTGCAATATCACTTTTGGTCAGGCTGACCCTTTAATTAATAGTTGTGTCAGACTCACCTTTTTTTAATGATTAAGCCTCCTTTGTTTATTAAAGGAAATCGTGAAGGTGGCCACTTACTGTAGTCCCATGATGAAAGCAGGTAGGAATGGTTCACCCAAGTTAAATTCCTATTTCTTTGCTTACAGTCCTCACATTTTAACAAATGTGAATTGTCTAACACCATTATATTAATGTACCATTGAGTTCAAAACACACAGCTAACCCTGTATGAAAAGGCTTCTTACACCATTCACACGCTTTTGAAACCGTGGCAGTTAGAGATAAAATTTTATGTAAACGACTTGCAGCATTATATACAAACATGTGATGTCAGTTTACTAGGATGCAGGAAAGACATTATACTAGAAGCAGCTCAGTGACATCAACAAGCTTTCTCCCATGATGAATAATCAATGGTCTGCCTAGAATTTGGGGAACCTTCTACAGACACCTGTAACAGCATACAATTGGGCATGTACAAGAAATAACATTGCTGCTGTATAGCAAGTAGAAATGCCTATATATTTGGTGGCAATGCTGCTTTTTAGACTGTTTATAAAAAGGTACAAGACTACACAACACTCCCATTCTGGAATGTATCAATGATATGTTGTCCAACATTTCTGAATTAGAGATGTCTGGCTCCACCATTGCTACTAATTGATTAGCTCAGGGACCCCAACATGAGTGATGAGTTATGTGGCAGTTCATACAAATTTCTTTTTTTTCTCTCTCCTGAGGACAGTCTCGCATGTCTCTCTATCTTAAAGAGCAGTCTCTTAATGAAATTTACTAAGACAAGTAGACAGAATTGGAAACAGCTGTGCAAGTCAACCAATCCACTTCATTTTCAAAGCTTAAAGTGGTTGTAAAACTCAGGCATGAAATATGAATAAAAGCATATCCCTCTATAAGGTGTACTTCATTCCTCTGCTATCAACATGAGTCACTTCTGACAAGTTTTTCTGACACCAAGAGAAAAATTGTGACGGGGACCTCCAGCAGATTGGCAGCCTCAGCTCTGTTCCTGTGTGAAAAGGGGGGGGGGGGTGTTTCTTCCCTCCAATAAACTCTCAGAGCTCTCCTCTCTGTGCAGAGTGTATCTTCAGCTCTCCGACCCCTTTTTGTGGAACTTTCAGACAAGCTTATTCAGCACTTTGAATGGATGTAGAGAAGACCCCAGATAGATGGGTACAACTTATGTAAGAGGATTTGTTTCATCCCTGTGTACAACCTAAGACCAGTCACAACCACTTTAACTGAACAAACTGAGGACAGAAGTTGATTGGCTGCCATGCTCAGCTGCTCTAAATTATGTGTGCTATAGCTTTAGTAAATTCCCCTTTCTCTCTTCTCCTAGGGCAGTCTATCTCTTTGCAGGGCTAGCTTTCTCGCAGGGACGTATCTTTCTTTTTTTTTTCCCCTCTCTCTCTTAATTCAGGACATTCTCTCTTTTTTGCTTAATCCATGGCAGCCTGCTTCTTATTTCACAGAGCAGTATCTCTCCCCAGGGCAGTCTCTCCATCCTTTCTCTCCAGGGCAGCTTCACAATTCTCCCAACCAGGACAGTGTCTGTCTATCCTTCCAACCAGGGCAGTCTCTTTCTTCAGAACAATGTTTCTGTCCTTCTCTCCAGGAAAGTCTCTTCATCCCTCTTTTCAGGGTATATTTTCCCAGCATGTTCGCTAAAAGGACATACAGTGGTATGAAAAAGTGTTTGCCCCCTTCCTCATTTCCTGTTCCTTTGCATGTTTGTCACACTTAAGTGTTTCGGAACATCAAACCAATTTAACAATAGTCAAGGACAACACAAGTAAACACAAAATGCAATTTGTAAATGAAGGTGTTTATTATTAAAGGTGAAAAAAAATCCAAACCATCATGACCCTGTGTGAAAAAGTGATTGCCCCCTAAACCTAATAACTGGTTGGGCCACCCTTAGCAGCAACAACTGCAACCAAGCGTTTGCGATAACGTGCAATGAGGCTTTTACAGCGTCCTGGAGGAATTTTGGCCCACTCATCTTTGCAGAATTGTCCTAATTCAGTTACATTAGAGGGTTTTCGAGCATGAACGGCCTTTTTAAGGTCATACCACAACATCTCAATAGGATTCAGGTCAGGACTTTGGCTAGGCTACTCCAAAGTCTTCATTTTGTTTTTCTTCAGCCATTCGGTGGTGGACTTGCTGGTGTGTTTAGGATCATTGTCCTGCTGCAGAACCCAAGTTCGTTTCAGCTTGAGTACACGAACAGCTGGTCGGACATTCTCCTTCAGGATCTCTTGGTAGACAGCAGAATTCATAGTTCCTTTTATCACGGCAAGTCTTCCAGGTCCTGAAGCAGCAAAACAGCCCCAGACCATCACACTACCACCACCATATTTTACTGTTGGTATAATGTTCTTTTTATGAAATGCAGTGTTCCTTCTACGCCAGATATACTTGGACACACACCTTCCAAAGAGTTCCACTTTTGTCTCATCGGTCCACAGAATGTTGTCCCAAAAGTCTTGGGGATCATCAAGATGTGTTGTGGAGAAATTGAGACGAGCTTTGATGTTCCTTTTGCTCAGCAGTGGTTTTCTCCTTGGAACTCTGCCATGCAGGCCATTTTTGCCCAGTCTTTTCCTGATGGTGGAGGCATGAACGCTGACCTTAACTGAGGCAAGTGAGGCCTGCAGTTCCTTGGACGTTGTTGTGGGGTCTTTTGTGACCTCTTGGATGAGTCGTCGCTGCGCTCTTGGGGTAATTTTGGGCGGCCGGCCACTCCTGGGAAGGTTCACCACTGTTCCATGTCTTCGCCATTTGTGGATAATGGCTCTCACTGTGGTTCGCTGGATTCCCAAAGCTTTGGAAATGACTTTATAACCCTTTCCAGACTGATAGATCTCAATTACTTTCTTTCTCAATTGTTCCTGAATTTCTTTGGGTCTCGGCCTGATGTGTAGCTTTTAAGGATCTTCTGGTGGACCTTACTGTGTCAAGCAGCTCCTATTTAAGAGATGTCTTGATTGTGAACAGGTGTGGCAATAATCAGGCCTGGGTGTGGCTATAGAAATTGAACTCAGGTGTGGACAACCACAGTTATAGTATTTTTTAACAAGGGGGCAATCACTTTTTCACACAGGGCCATGATGGTTTGGATTTTTTTTCACCTTTAATAATAAACACCTTCATTTACAAATTGCATTTTGTGTTTACTTGTGTTGTCCTTGACTATTGTTTAAATTGGTTTGATGTTCCGAAACACTTAAGTGTGACAAACATGCAAAGGAACAGGAAATGAGGAAGGGGGCAAACACTTTTTCACACCACTGTATGTAATTCTCTTCCCCAGCTTTCTAAGTAGGTGTATATAAAGAAAGTGTCGCACTAAGTAAAATAAATATGATAAATATGTGCAAAAAGAAAGTCTCTATCCAAAAATGTAAACTTGTACTTATTTAACGGTTGCCCCAGTACTCATTACATCAAATGTGTATATGTATGAATATTACACGTGAATAAAAAACAAGCAAAAAAAAAGGAAAATACAAATTATTTATCAAAGTCCTCCAGTGAAGATTGGTGCAATATCTGCACGAGGAACCATCAACAGTCCCCCTCAGCGTGAAGAGTAGTGACAAATATCTTCCAGAAAATCCAAAAAGTGCACAGTTCACCCTTATGTGAACACCGCCACCTGGAACAGATTTTAGGCTTACCGGACGCCTGTGACGCAAACGGACATATGCCCCAAGGGATTTAAACGGCTTTGGTTCAAAACGATTAGATGGTCTCCAGGGAACCATAAAGCGTAGAACTGGTTGGTGCAGAAACTCCTCCAAAACCAAACCCGATGCCAAATATCCTCCAATCAATAGAGCAGATCACACTCCACCAAACGATCATACAGAATAAAAGGATGGAACTAAAATAGCGTAATTCCGTAAAAACTTATAAATTTATTAAAAAAGTATCAAACTTACATTACTGCAGTTGACATAGCGCTTTTCTCAAAAATCACAGCAGTGAGGTTCTCCCAAAGTATGTGGCCCTCTGATTTGTGCATTATAGCGAGCCCTGTGTATTGAAAATTGCTAAACTATCACTTTCACAAATTAAGATCTATGTAAAGACACCCCCAACATTCTCTGAGCGGGTCACAGCACCCCTGTACTATAGTCAATATGAGTGGATCCTAATGAACTGACTGCTTACAAATATTTTGTGCACAAAATGACTGCTTCTGCCCTGTAACAAGTGTAGGGTTTCCTGCAGTGTCCTTCAATGGTGCTACAGAAAGGAATTAGAACAAAGTCTAAATAGAATTTGTTAATCGTAATTATCTCTTTTAATAATATGAATGCTAATTTACAAAAAGATGTTTTAGTGTTTAGAGCTGGATAATAAAGATTACGTTAGTAGAAAAAGAGCTTCTGCAGCTTGTCCCACTGTCCACTGCTTGAGTAGTCTTCCATGGTGCCAGTTGAAGGGCTGATCTTATTATGTGGCTATGTGAGAACATTATAGCACCTATTATTGATGACAAGACATTAGGTTTGCCATGTAGGTCCATCCTCTGCCTACTGTCATAAGTTCTGTCAATAACAAAGATCTTGCCTTTACCCATGGCCATTTTCTACCTCCTGCTCCTATTAACTCTTGGTAAACAACACAAGAAAGCATCATGTGTGTACAAACGAGAGGAGTGATGGATGGAAGACATCAAAATGCTACTTGAGGCCTGATTCACACCTATGCAGGTTGCAGTTTGCATATCGCAAGTGCATTTTGCATTTTTCAATACATGCTTTTCATCCATTGAAGTCTATGGAACCAAAAACCAGAAAAAAATTCTCTGGCCCTTTCCATAAAATGCACAGATGTGAACTACATCCATAGGAAACCATGTCAAATGGACTGTAGTGTGTTTCTGCAACACTGAAAATGCACTAAAAAAATGCATAGATGTGAACCAGACCTAAAGTGGTATCAACCCTAATGCTCATTCATAGAAGAATCACTTCCACAAGTGGCAGATGCCTTGACAATTGCTTCATTAATGGCCACAATAAAATCTCCTTTGTGTACTGTTTTTGAGTTTAGCCATCAGGTTTCCCTCGTCTCTCTGGGTAATGTCAGTTAGCCTGTGACAATGTTTCTCAGATCTTAGATTCTGTTTGGTACATAAAGCAGGGAGCATTTTTCATATCACAAGATGTCATGATCATTTCTATGCATGTTGGCGCATTGTGTGTCACACTATCCATGCCGCCTCACCCATGTGCTTTCCTCATTGCATCTTCCTTTCATTTATGACTCTTACTCATTTTATACTGGATCTTCTCTATTCTATATACCTTTCCTGTACCTTCCGTTCTAATATATGGCAGTGGCTGTAGCCTTTGCTTTAAAAAGTTACGTCTCCCTCCCGAGTCTCTCCAAGCCTTAGGTGTACGTTTATTAAACTGAGAAGTTTATTCTCAATTAAGTTCTCTGCAGTTCTTAGAGGAAAGTTATCTCTTCTGCAGCCAGTTTATGAAGCTGAGAACTTCATTTCTCAGAGGGAGGACAGAGGAGAAGTGTTTCCAGGAAAACAGCTGAGATCAGTGTAAAAGTGGGTTGGCTGCCTGTAATCTCATGAGATATTGTGAGATTACGGTGCAGCTGAGTTCAAAAAGTGAAACTAAAGTTTAAAAGAACATGTCATTTTCAGACATATATATATATATATATATATATATATACACACACACACACACACTTGTATATAGTATACATTTATATGTTGTTAATATTCATTTGTAACCCACTGGTGCTGATCTTCGGAAGAAAGAAGCCTTCTTCCTCTTATCACACCAGCTTCTCTCACAGATTCTCCACCTCTGAGCTGGTGAATCTGGAAGGGAGATATTTCAGTGTAACGGCTATGAGATCTTCAGATCTAACTTTTATTATTTTTTTTTTTTAACTGACTGTTTGTGACAGAATGGTCAAGTACTGTGATGAAAAGCGGAGAACATGCTCTATGCTCCTTATCTCAGCTACATAAACCAGTACACCCCAGAGATCAGCCGTGATCCCGAAGATCACAGCTGATCTCTGTTTTATAAACGGACACCTTAGTGTAATGGATGAGTATGGAAGTTGTTCCCAGCATGATTTGAAGTGAGAATCTCTTGGCAGGCAGCACCCTCTAGGGGTAACTTTAGAGTCCAGTCTGATCACTTGGTCCTCCTTCAATCTCCTGGATCTGATGGGATGGTATAATGAGAACAAAGAACTTACATCGTTGATCTATGTTCTTTTTTTACCAAACAAAAAAGTTGGATTTATAATTCAGTAAATAGTTCGAATACTATGCTAATACTAATGTCAGGGTAGGTATAGTTCAGGAAAAGAGTAGTGAATACAGTGTTTCCCACAGTGCTTAATGTGGCCAATAACATTTGTGGGGGATAGCTTAGTGGGATAGGGCAGTAAGGTTTTGGAAGAGACCAACATGTGATTTTCCCTGTGACAATACAGCTCTGTAGATAAGCTCAGGGCAAACTATCAGGGATTTCACGTTTTTAAGTCATCATATAGTTTCTCAAAAAAACTACCAGTGCAAGCCATAGAAACTGTCATAATTGTTCCTTTCCTATTCTGCACTGGAAGAATGAAAACCTTGACGAAGATACTAAATATTGGTACATTAACCAAAACACTCAACATGAGCATAAGAGATAAAGTTCATTACATAAACATAATGATAATTCCATACTAACAATTGTGCAGTATAGTATAACATAACAGTTCTGATATATGTGATGAGCGAAATACTCTCTCGGAAATTTTGAAGGCTAAAGACAATCAAATAAGGACCATACATATATTAGTCAAAGAGACATTTCCACAAACTCAGTTACCTAGTGTATTTATCAAATCTCAGGACATTACTTTTAAAGTGTATCTGTAGCAAAAACCTTTTTTTTTTTTTTTTTTTTTTTTTTATTAAATTTGGGAAAAGTGGGGAAGGATTGGGGACTGATATCAGGGGGTTCATTAGAGAGACTTTCCCTTACTTTCTGTTCTGAGGACAACCTTTTTCCAAACAGAAAATGAGGGAAAATCTTCAATGGGAAAGCAAAAAAATGAAGAAAAAAAAACGGACATGGGTTCTAGCACATCCCTGCTTATCTTTAAAAAGCATTTTAAAGCAGTACAAAACCCAAAAGTAAACATTTTTTATATTGCAGCATAATTAGACATGATGATTGCATCATCTGGTGACTCAACCACCAAGTCTGTTGTTTTCCAAAAGAACAAGCTCTCTTTCAGTTACAGGGATGAGACAAACAATTTAAAACTGGCAGGGGTGCTTACAATAGTCAGGTTTTATTTATTTTGGAAAACCTTTATACCAAACGTAAGCTGTAACGGCTTATAAATAAATAGCTGGCATTTGGCTTCAACTTGTTAGTGTATTTAATTCTACTAGTACATCCAACACTCCCCTCCCCCCCGGGACTGATAACCAAATCTGCCCCCTTTGCTCCTTCATCCAGAGTGGAGGCACTCTAATACAGGAGGTGTGTTATTGGGTCAGATCACCAGATGAAGAGGGGAAAAGAAGCCAAAGAAAACAAATGCAGCCACCGAATCTAAGGATTGGTAAGGTGCAATATATTATATTTTTGGTTTAGGGTTTAATACCGCTTTAACTTCTGTCTTTGCTATTGTTGGAAACTTTCCTTCTCTTCACATCTGGGGAAAGGTTTCCCCCAGGACACTGAGTAAGGGGAAATCTCTCTAACAGCACCCCAGAACGCAACAGAACCTGACAGGGGTTTACCTCTTCCCCACTCTATCTAAAATATAGAGTTTAGGCTGTAGTTACTTTAAAGCGGAGGTCCACCCTAAAGTGGACCTTCCGCTCATCGGAACCCTCCCCCCCTCCGGCGCCACAATTGGCACCTTTCAGGGAGGAGGGGGGTGCAGGTACCTGTACAGTACAGGTATCTGCACCCACTTCCGGGATAGCTCCCTGCGGAAAGGGGCGTAGATTACGCCCCTTTCCGAAAGTCCCCCGCTGCCTGCTGGGAAACACACAGATCCCAGAGGCAGCGGGTCCATCCTTATTGCGCAGCGCGACTCGCGCATGCGCAGTAGGGAACCGGGAAATGAAGCCGAAAGGCTCCACTTCCTGATTCCCATACCCAAGACGGTGGCGGCAGCACCCGAGAGATGATCGAGAGATCGGCTTCGGGTGCTGACATCGCGGGCACGCTGGACAGGTAAGTGTCACTATTTTAAAAGTCAGCAGCTGCAGTATTTGTAGCTGCTGGCTTTTAAAAAAAAAAAAAAACGCGGAGTCCCGGCGGACTCCCGCTTTAAAGTGTAAGTTCACATTTACAGAAAATCTGTAAGGTGAACTCACACTGGACCCCACCCCATCCCCCAGTCCCGCTTTACCTGAGGCCGGTGATCACCCGCTAGGAGACATCGGGTCGCAGCTTCACCGGTCCTGGGATTTGAAATCCCTGCGTCTTTCCAGCGGGGGGGGGGGGGGTGTCAAGTTTTTCTGTAAAGGTGAACTTACTCTTTAGCAAAGAATAATGCCCTGTATTGCAGCTATTTGAATGTTGACTTCTATTATAGAAGTACCTTTCAGGGTTATATTGCTAATATTTCTGTTTCAGCTACTCAGAGTGTCAGGTTCTCAATACTTTTTGATTTTCTCCTGTATCTTGTATATAGAATGAGGTTCATTACTCACTCCTAGTCCATCAGTGACATCATGGTGACATTTCCTGTCACAAATCCCTTTAGGGGTTTTGTGTTCAAGTTCTGTGATGATGAAACTTTACACACATGTAACTTGGAACATACTTTTTTATTTTCTCATATTTTCTATTCCCTCCCTCTAAGTCACTGGTCCAGCTATTGGTAAAGTACATTTTATAGTTTGCATTACAGGAAGAAGTTGAATCTTAACCTTTCTCCATTGGTGTAGGGACCTACAATTTGCTATGTAGCGTTTCATAGCAGCCACATCTTTTTTGTAACCCAGACAAAAAACACCACAAAGAGGCAACCATGACATTTTACTTTATTCACAAGGACCCAATAATAATAATAATGCTAAGGCTCTAAATTGCCTCATTTGTGTCAATTATTCCTTTTGAACTGATGTGCTTTTTGCCTTGTATTTCACACTACTGGCTTAGTGATGACATCACTCTGTTGTTGTGATGACATAATCGCTTGCCTGTTCTTGCAATGGCTCTGACACAGTTTTTGGAAGCTCATCATATAGGGACAACATATAAAGGGCACCTTCATTTATTTCCTAAACTGATAAGCTGTTAGTCACTAGATCAGTTTTCCTGATAAGGTATCTTTGTTCCCAGTGGCATTTAGAATGCAGACTGGGACCTTCAGACCTCCGCTTTCCAGTCCTTTTATCAATTTCATTGCAAGTTCTGGCTGTCTAAGTCTGGTGCCAAGCCTACCTCATAATGAAGGGGTGCCCCACTTCTGCAAGTTGGAGAATCTCTGTTAGCCTTCATGGCCACCTATAGTCCCAAATCCTTGAATCTTTGGGTCCAGGGCATCCTAGAGGGTACAGACTGGAATTTAGATGCTTGCCTCCTCCCTGCTTCATGCCCTCAATCATCTTCTTTGTCGAGTTTGCAGGATCCTCACACTGCTTTGCAGCAACTTCACTCTTCAAGCGTGACTGTTCCGGTTCCTTCAGAGGAATCGTTTCAGGGAATTCATTACAACCTTTTTACAATCCCAGAACGAAAGAGGATTGTTCGCCTAATCCTGGATTTGAAGGTTCTCATTACCTGCTGCGGGTACAAAAGTTCCAGACGGAATTGGCCTGGTCTGTCATTTATGGATCCAGAAAGAAATTCTTTGAAAATTCTTGACATCCATTGGCATCAAGAATGCTTATTTATATGTTCCCATTTTCCTGCAATTTGTAGTAGGTGGCCAGCACTTCCAGTCTTTTCCCTTTGGGCCTAGCCTTGGACATTGCCCAGGCCTGGGTACTTCTTCCCCAAGACAGGGTTTTGACCCTTCAAGCTCATGTTCTTACTCTTCTCGCCAATAAGCTTCCTTTGGTCTTCTTTTGCATTAGATTGCTTGGCCTAATGGTGACCTCCTTCAAGGCAGTGATGTTTGCCCAATTTTACTCCAGGCCTCTGCAGCTCAGTGCTGACTGCATGGAGCAAACTTAAATCTCTGGACCAGATCATGCGTCTGTCTCCCAAGACCAGGATATTGCTAATCTGGTGACTGACTAGCCCTGCACTGGAATTGGGGCAGTCCTTTACCCCATTAACCTGGACGGTTCTCCATACAGATGCCAGCCAGTTGGGCTGGGGAGAAGTCTTGGGGACAGAAATGGTCCAAGAGATAGGTCATCAAGGGAGTCTAATTTCCCATCAACATTCTGGAACTAAGGATTATTTGCCTGCCCCTTCAGCAGTCAACTGTCCAACTACAGGGATGACGAACAGGGTAGTCAGACAACACTATGGCTATGGCTTACATACACTAAGTCATCAGGACAGCAAAAGAAGTCACAAAGCCCTAACAGGCAGACTAAATTCTGGCCTGGGCTCAAAGGCATGTCTCGTCTGTGGTCCACATTTCTGGAGTAGACAATTGGCAGGCAAACTCTCTGTGGTCAGCATCATCTGGATGTGACACCTGTCCTCATTGGGGGATTCCGGATGTGGAGCTCCTGCCATCCAGCTTCAAACCAAGGTGGGCGGGTTTGTGGCCAAGACCAGGGATCCTCTGGCCCTCACAATAGGTGCACTTGATGACCCCAGTGGGATCAGTTTTTCTTTATTTATGCTTTTGTTCTGGTACAAATTATTCCTTGGTTTCTTTGCAGAGTGGAGTAGAGTGTTCCAGTGATCCTGGTCAGGTCAAACTGGCTCAGAAGTACTTGTTACTTGGATATTCTCTGACTCCTGGGAGATGCATCGTGGGGGACTTCCTAAGCCACCTGACCTTCTGTCTTAAGAGTCGGTCTACTAACCTGCCTCACACTAGCTTTGATGGTGGGGCTGTTGAAGTTCAGTTCCTAAGGCACCATGGTCTCTGATTCCATTATCCCTTTGCTTCAGAAGCCTACAAAATTGAGCACTCATAATATCTGTCACCACACTTGCATGGCTTACTTCTCATGGTGCAAGGAAAGAAAGTTCCACACTTGAAGTTACTCCATGGGATTTATCCTGCTTTTCTCCAGTCTGCTATGGATAAATCTTAAGTACCCTTAATGCCGCGTACACATGATCAGACTATCTGGCGGACTTGGTCCGGCGGACCAGAGTCCGCCGGACAATCCGCTCGTGTGTGGGCTCCAGCGGACTTTCTTTCCCCAAAGTCCGGCGGACTTAGAAAGTAGTTCTGGGACTGTGACATCATGATGGGCGGGGACATCACCCGGTGACCCCCCCCCCCCATTGTCCCTATATACAGTGCCTTGCGAAAGTATTCGGCCCCTTGAACTTTTCAACCTTTTGCCACATTTCAGGCTTCAAACATTAAGATATAAAAAATTTATTTTTTGTGAAGAATCACCAACAAGTGGGACACAATTGTGAAGTGGAACGAAATCTATTGGATTTTTGAAACTTTTTTAACTAATAAAAAAATGAAAAGTGGGGCGTGCAAAATTATTCGGCCCCCTTGCGTTAATACTTTGTAGAGCCACCTTTTGCTGCGATTAGAGCTGCAAGTCGCTTGAGGTATGTCTCTATCAGTTTTGCACATCGAGAGACTGAAATTCATGCCCATTCTTCCTTGCAAAACAGCTCGAGCTCAGTGAGGTTGGATGGAGAGCGTTTGTGAACAGTAGTTTTTGGCTCTTTCCACAGATTCTCGATTGGATTCAGGTCTGGACTTTGACTTGACCATTCTAACACCTGGATACGTTTATTTGTGAACCATTCCTTTGTAGATTTTGCTGTATGTTTGGGATCATTGTCTTGTTGTAAGATAAATCTCCGTCCCAGTTTCAGGTCTTTTGCAGACTCCAACAGGTTTTCATCCAGAATGGTCCTGTATTTGGCTGCATCCATCTTCCCCTCAATTTTAACCATCTTCCCTGTCCCTGCTGAAGAAAAGCAGGCCCAAACCGTGATGCTGCCACCACCATGTTTGACAGTGGGGATGGTGCGTTGAGGGTGATGAGCTGTGTTGCTTTTACGCCAAACATATCATTTTGCATTGTGGGCAAAA
Organism: Lithobates pipiens; assembly: GCF_037356315.1. NCBI lineage: Eukaryota > Metazoa > Chordata > Amphibia > Anura > Ranidae > Lithobates > Lithobates pipiens. The sequence goes on along the minus strand of NW_027507685.1, from coordinate 155,701,163 downwards.
AGTTCGATTTTGGTTTCATCTGACCAGAGCACCTTCTTCCACATGTTTGGTGTGTCTCCCAGGTGGCTTGTGGCAAACTTTAGACAAGACTTTTTATGGATATCTTTGAGAAATGGCTTTCTTCTTGCCACTCTTCCATAAAGGCCAGATTTGTGCAGTGTACGACTGATTGTTGTCCTATGGACAGACTCTCCCACCTCAGCTGTAGTTCTCTGCAGTTCATCCAGAGTAATCATGGGCCTCTTGGCTGCATCTCTGATCAGTCTTCTCCTTGTCTGAGCTGAAAGTTTAGAGGGACGGCCAGGTCTTGGTAGATTTGCAGTGGTCTGATACTCCTTCCATTTCAAAATGATCGCTTGCACAGTGCTCCTTGGGATGTTTAAAGCTTGGGAAATCTTTTTGTATCCAAATCCAGCTTTAAACTTCTCCACAACAGTATTACGGACCTGCCTGGTGTGTTCCTTGGTCTTCATGATGCTCTCTGCGCTTTCAACAGAACCCTAAGACTATCACAGAGCAGGTGCATTTATACAGAGACTTGATTACACACAGGTGGATTCTATTTATCACCATCAGTCATTTAGGACAACATTGGATCATTCAGAGATCCTTGCTGAACTTTTGGAGTGAGTTTGCTGCACTAAAAGTAAAGGGGCCGAATAATTTTGCACGCAGCACTTTTCAGTTCTTTATTTGCTAAAAAAAAGTTTAAATTATCCAATAGATTTCGTTCCACTTCACAATTGTGTCCCACTGGTTGGTGATTCTTCACAAAAAATTAAAATTTTATATCTTTATGTTTGAAGCCTGAAATGTGGCAAAAGGTTGAAAAGTTCAAGGGGGCCGAATACTTTCGCAAGACACTGTATGTATTCTGAATGGGAACATCCGGATAAACAATATTATCCTCACAAGAAATTTTCCACACTTTATCTATGGAAGAGGATTTCTATGAAAAAAATGGGGGTTCCAGCAAATGATGCTGCAATCGCCTCAGTCTCACATGTCCGGTGGATAATGCACTGATGTTAAAAGGATCCAACAGATAAAAAGTTGGAATTTCTTTCTAAAAACAATATGTCTTTTGCAAGTTCAATAGCGCAGCCGATTCTTGCTGCAATTGGCGTATCTCAGTCCATTAAGGAAAAGTTTGTGGAGATACCTGAAATTCTAGATAAAGGAGTGCTATGAATAGATCTGGCGCTATACCTGTGTGTCAGAAACTTAATTTGCTAAATTAAATTTAAAATTGTTACGTTAATCCGGTGTGTAAGTGTTAGTGTGCCATATATTAGTGTTGGGATAAAGTATAAAATGTAAACTGTAGGTGGGAAGTAAAAACTCAAAAATATGTGTATAAATTGTTAAAAATTTACCAGCATGCTGGCTGGAAAAGTAAAATATTGTCTCAGGTGCGATAAACCTAAATAGGTGATTACCTTATACACTCTTAATCACATGAATACCTTAAACATGTGGACTACTTAATAAATCAGGTAAAAATTATACATGTAAATATGAACCATAAACATAATACAATTGTGCACAAATGTGACAAATAAAATCTATGCGTGCAATACTAAAATGTACAATAAATCTGTGATAAATATCAAATAAAATCTTTGTGTGCAATACTAAAATGTACAATAAATCTGTGATGAATATCAATACCCCACGTGAAACATGCCAAATATTGGGAGTGAAAAAAGAAAAAAATGGAAATGGAAATAAATTTAAAAGGAAGTGAATTAAAAATTCCAAAAATAAAATAAAATGAAAAATAAAAATTTTTTATAGATATTTGTCCCAAGAAAAAAACATAAAAATGTATGCAAAGAGAAGAAAAAAGGAGAAAAAAAGGGAAGCAAAAAAGCAGTCTCTGATGCAGTGCAATTAATGGGGGATTTCCCGTAGATGCAGGAGGGGATGTGATGGATCCGAAACAACTAATCTTCATGCATTGTGGGCACTTATAGGGTGTACTCTCACCAGAAAAATAACCCCATCCGGGGTGGATCAGCCTTCACAGTATAAGCTACCGTGTCGCTCTCTGGCTTGCTTCAAATAGGCTGTTGAGGATCCCTCGTTATTTCCAGGTGGAGTGTGCCTCAGTATATATATTGAAAGAGAGGACCATACATAGTGTGATAATGTATAAATCACTCATCTGCCACCAGATCCAGCAACGTTTCCTCTCTACGTCCTTCCAAATGGAATGTCTGCCAGTATCTGATGTCAGAAGTGATGTCAGATACTGGCAGACATTCCATTTGGAAGGACGTAGAGAGGAAACGTTGCTGGATCTGGTGGCAGATGAGTGATTTATACATTATCACACTATGTATGGTCCTCTCTTTCAATATATATACTGAGGCACACTCCACCTGGAAATAACGAGGGATCCTCAACAGCCTATTTGAAGCAAGCCAGAGAGCGACACGGTAGCTTATACTGTGAAGGCTGATCCACCCCGGATGGGGTTATTTTTCTGGTGAGAGTACACCCTATAAGTGCCCACAATGCATGAAGATTCGTTGTTTCGGATCCATCACATCCCCTCCTGCATCTACGGGAAATCCCCCATTAATTGCACTGCATCAGAGACTGCTTTTTTGCTTCCCTTTTTTTCTCCTTTTTTCTTCTCTTTGCATACATTTTTATGTTTTTTTCTTGGGACAAATATCTATAAAAAATTTTTATTTTTCATTTTATTTTATTTTTGGAATTTTTAATTCACTTCCTTTTAAATTTATTTCCATTTCCATTTTTTTCTTTTTTCACTCCCAATATTTGGCATGTTTCACGTGGGGTATTGATATTCATCACAGATTTATTGTACATTTTAGTATTGCACACAAAGATTTTATTTGATATTTATCACAGATTTATTGTACATTTTAGTATTGCACGCATAGATTTTATTTGTCACATTTGTGCACAATTGTATTATGTTTATGGTTCATATTTACATGTATAATTTTTACCTGATTTATTAAGTAGTCCACATGTTTAAGGTATTCATGTGATTAAGAGTGTATAAGGTAATCACCTATTTAGGTTTATCGCACCTGAGACAATATTTTACTTTTCCAGCCAGCATGCTGGTAAATTTTTAACAATTTATACACATATTTTTGAGTTTTTACTTCCCACCTACAGTTTACATTTTATACTTTATCCCAACACTAATATATGGCACACTAACACTTACACACCGGATTAACGTAACAATTTTAAATTTAATTTAGCAAATTAAGTTTCTGACACACAGGTATAGCGCCAGATCTATTCATAGCACTCCTTTATCTAACATTTTCCACCCCACCAGGTGGATAGTAATAGAGGCAGCTCTTACCTATTTTCCTTTATTTTCTTTTATATTCTATATGTTTTTATAATTTGGATTCGCTCTTAAGTTCCTTAGCGCAACCTACCCCTTTTATTTTTATACCTGAAATTCTGCCTGAAGCAGGCCCAGCAATGGGCTCATGTATCTGACACACTGTCTCACAGTAGATGCTATGAAAGACGCTATCATTTAAGCCTTATGGCTTATGCTTGGACTAGTGCATTCTCGAGTTCTGTGGCTGAAAAATTGATCAGCCAAAGCACCGTTTTACCAGTAAATAAGAGGTTCAAACATTTCTCCTTTAATCGTGCTGCCTCTCCTATGCCAGGGGCATCTGCCTCTAGGCAGTCTCGATGGCCTCAACCGTCAGGTTCAAGGGAAAGTCCCCAAGGGCAGCACCAGGGTCAGAAGAGATCTTGGGACAGAAAGCCCACAAAGCAGAATGTTAAAGCCTTCTCATGAAGGGGCAACCCACGCTCGTTCGGGTGGGGGGAAAGGTTCTGCAATTCTCAAGATCTGGCAGGAACAATGCCAAGACAGATGGATTTCTGCAGTTTTTTTCTCTAGGTTACGACTAGAATTCAGAGACTTTCCGTCTCCTCGTTTTTTCTAAGGGAAAATGTTCCCAAGGATCCAGAGAAAAATAAGTCTCTCTTTCTGGCCTCTGAATTATCTATTATCCCAGTCGGTCATATCAGAGGTTCCCTTAGTGAAACAGGGCACAGGGTTTGACTCAAATCTTTTACGGTTCCAGAACCAAACAGAGAGGTAAGACCCATTCTAGATCTCGAAGATCTGAAACGGCACTCAGACATTCAATCCTTTCATAATCTGATCGGTTGTGTCCATCCTGCAAGGAGGTAAGTTTTTTGGCTTTAATCGATATCAAAAATGCATATCTCTATGTGCCAAATGTTCCCGCTCACCAGAGATTTCTGCATTTTGAAATATAAAATTATCATTTCAGCTGTGGCCCTGCCATTTGGTTTAGCCAAAGCACCACGGGTGTTCTGAAAGATTCTGGCACTTCCTTTAGCCAGATTAAGGGCTCAAGGCATAACAACGGTCCTAGCCTATTTAGAAGATCTACTTTTAATAGATCATTCAGTCTCGGGTCTAAACCAGAGTCTGATCACAGCTGTAACTACCTGAAATCTCTGAGTTGGATACTCAACCTAGGAAGATCCTCCTGGTTATAGATACCATACAGAAGAAGGTATTCTTACCCCAGAAAAGAACCAGTTCCATTGTAGGACTAATTCAACTTATCAAAACAAAGAAAAAATCCTTCCATTCGGCTATGCATGAGATTGTTAGGGGAAATGGTGGCCTCCTTACGCAAATTTTTTACTAAAAAAACTGCTTCAAAACACCATCCTGTCAGTCTGGAATAAAAAGATTCAGGCCTTGTTTGTTTCCAATACGCTTTGCTCCCGACATAAGTCAGAGCCTAAATTGGTGGTTGTTATTCAGCAAAAGGGAAAATCTTCTCTACCTGTATCCTGAAAGGTGTTAACAACAGATGCCAGCCTTTTAGGCTGGGGAGCAGCCCTGGAAGAAGATTCTGTCCAGGGGAGATGGTCCAGGTTAAAGAACATTGCCTATCAATTTTTTGGAAGATTCGGGCAGTACGTCTGGCCCTAGAATCTGGGACGGTCAGACTACGGGACTGTCCTGTCAGGATTCAGTCTGACAAGGTCACAGCGGTGGCTTACATCAATCACTAGGGGGACACGAGAGGTCATGCAGCCCAAAAAGAGGTGAATAATGTTCTAGCTTGGGCAGAACACAACATTCCTTGCCTATCGGCAATTTTTCATTTCAGGAATAGAGAATTGGCAGGCGGGATACTTGAGTCGCCAAAAATTATTTCTGGGAGAATGATCTCTTCACCCCGACATCTTCCTAGCGATGTGTCAGAAATGGGGTATTCCGGACATAGACCTATTCGCATCCAGATTCAACAACAAAGTCGACAACTTTGTGTCAGGAACAAGTGATCCGCTAGCAGGCGGAACAAACGCATTAGTCTTCCCATGGGATCAGTTTTCACTGATCTATGCATTTCCTCCAGTTCTGCTACTTCTGCGCCTTCTCCGCGGGATTAGGCAAGAACGAAAGGAGGCGATTCTGGTGGCCCCAGTGGGTCCCAGAATATCTTGATTTACCGAGCTCATAAAGGTGGCAGTAGGAGTCCTTCGGACTCTGCTATTATAGCCAGACCTTCTCGCACAAGGTCTGGTATTTCATCCTACATTACGGACAAAAAATTTAACAGGTTTGACTGTTGAATCCCACTTTATAAAAGATTGTGGGAGATTTCCTTTAGTACTTTGATGAATGCCAGGAAACTGGCTTCCAGAATCATTTTACTATAGAATCTGGAAGGCATATGTTTCTTGGTGTGGATCCAGGGGTTGGCACCCCAGGAAGTATGTCATAGACAGGATCCCTGATTTCCTGCATATGGGATCTGAAATAAAGCTGGCCTTGTCAGTGTTTTTTTTTCCTTCAATGGCCTCTTGCTTCCCACTAACCACATGCTTAGTTTATTCAGGGGGTAACACGGATTAATCCCCCTATCAAGGCAACTCTAAAATTATTGGGATTTAAAATTGGTCTTTTCGGATTTGCTAAATCAGCCATTTGAGCCTTTACGAGAAATTCCCTTGGTTCTTTTTGACAAGAAAGATAATCTTTCTGGTTGCCATTTCTTCTGCTAGAAGAATATCGGAAATAGCGGCTCTGTCTTGTAAAGAGCCATGTTTGATCATGCATAAGGACGAGGTGGTTTTATGTCCTCATCTTGAATTCCTACCGAAAGCGCTAACAAATTTTTTTTTCATTTAAACCAACATATTATTCTTCCTTCTTTTTCCAAAAGCCTCAATCTAGGGGGGAGAAGGCAATACATTCCCTTGATGTAGTAAGATCAGTTAGAGTCCATTTTAAGGTGACCGCTCAGGTTCGCAAAACAGATGTTTTTGTTTATACTGCCAGAAGGATCAAAGATGTGGATAGGCAGTGTCAAAATCCACTATTTTCCTATTGGATTCGTAAAGTGATTGTTCAAGCTTCAGCTTAAAGAAGAAAATTCTTTATTCCGTCTTATGTTAGAGCACTCTCATCCTGGGCGATTAGTCTCTCTTGAGTGGTGCATCATCAGACCTTTATGGCTGAGTTCTGTAAGGCCGCAACTTGGTCTTCGGTTCATATGTTTATCAGATTTTATCAAATCAATATTAAAGGTCATGAGGATATTGCCTTTGGGCACAGTATACTGCAGGCTGCAGTATGAGTCCTCTGGCCTTCTGTTTTTTATCGTCTCCCTCCCTTCAGTTGCCATTGCTATGGGACATCCCACATAGTAACTACTATGGCTCTGTGTCCCCTGATGTAAGAAAATAAAACAGGATTTTTAAAACAGCTTACCTGTAAAATCCTTTTCTTTGATGTACATCAGAGGTCCCTCCCTTCTTGGTATACACTGGTATTGCTTGGCTACAAAACTGAGGACTCCCAGTAGTGGGAGGGGTTATATAGGGAGTACACTTCTTGCCTTAGGGCGTGCCAGTGTCCATCACCTATCAGTGGCACTATAACCCACATAGTAACTACTATGGCTCTGTGTCCCCTGAAGTACATCGAAGAAAAGGATTTTACAGGTAAGCTGTATTAAAAATACTGTTTTTCCATTCCAGCATGACTATGCTCCTGTCTATAAAACCACCTCAGTAAAGATATGGTTTGATGAGTTTAGTTTGTAGGAAATCAAGTGGCTTACACTGAACCCTGACCTTAACTCTCCTGAACAACTTTGTGATGGATTGGGACACATATGGCAATTCAAGTCTTTTTACTTAAACATCAGTAACTAATCTCAGAAATGCTCCTTTGATTTAATAAACACAATTCCCACAGATACACTCTAAAATCGTGTGAAAATCCTTCCCAGAAGAGTGGAGGCAGTTATAGCCACAAAGGGTGCACAACACCATATTAATGCCCATGATTTTGGAATAGGATGTCCAATTTATATAAATGTGATGGTCAAGTGTCCACATATTTTAGGCCAAATAGTCTATCTAATGCCGCGTACACACGGGCGGACTGTATGGCGTACTTAGTCCGTCGAAACACATTTCAGCGGACAGTCCGCTCGTGTGTGGGCTTCAGCGGACTTTTTCAGCGTGCAGTCCGGCGTACTAAGAATTTCGGATTTTTCGAAATTCTGTCCGTCGTACTCGCATTTCTGCGGACAATCCGGCCGCGTGTATGCCAGTCCGCCGTACTTTTGAAATGAGCGGACTTTTCCAGCTCGGAGAAAAGTCCGCTCATTTCGAGCGGGTCTCCAGGTAGGCGGGGCCCGCGAAGGAGACGTCGCTGGCCCCGCCGCCTGGTATGGACTTAAAGGGGAACCCCAACGCCGGAAAAAATCGGCGGGGGGTCCCCCCCATGTCCACAACAGACCCTTGTCCGAGCACGCTACCCGGCCGGCCAGGAAAGGGGGGCGAGCGAGTGCCCCCCCTCCTGAGCCGTACCAGGCCGCGTGCCCTCAACATGGGGGGGTGCCTTGGGGAAGGGGGGGGCCCCCCACCCCAAAGCACCTTGTCCCCATGTTGATGAGGACAAGGGCCTCTTCCCGACAACCCTGGCTGTTGGTTGTCGGGGTCTGCGGGCGGGGGGCTTATCGGAATCCGGGAGCCCCCTTTAATAAGGGGGTCCCGGATACCGGCCCCCCACCCTATGTGAATGAGTATGGGGTACAATGTACCCCTACCCATTCACCTGTAAAAAAAAAAGTACAAAAAAAAAACACAACACACGAGATAAAATACTTTATTGCACAGCTCCGGGGGTTTTCCGTCTTCGGGGGTCTTCTCGCCGGACTCCTCCGCTATCTTCTTGTAGCTCTTTTGCTAGCGGAGGAGTCCGGCTTTCTTCCTCGCCGCCGGCCTCTTCTCCCGACTTCGGGGGTCTTGTCTTCGGACTTCTGTCGCCGCCGCCGCCGCCTTCCGTTCTTCTTCTTCTTCTTCTCCAGGAGATGTTGACTCGACGCTCTCTCCGGCCACAATGCCAGAGACGCACTGCGCGGCCACTTATATAGGGACAAGGGGCGGTGTCACATTGCTTTATGTCACATGGGTTGGTGTCACATGGTGACCCCGCCCCCTTACGATGTCACAGTCCCCATGTGACATCAACCCATGTGACCAACCCATGTGACATAAAGCCATGTGACACCGCCCCTTGTCCCTATATAAGTGGCCGCGCAGCGCATCCCTGGCATTGTGGCCGGAGAGAACGTTGAGTCAACATCTCCAGGAGAAGAAGAAGAAGAACGGAAGGCGGCGGCGGCGGCGACAGAAGACCGGGCCACCGCCTGTAAAAGAGCTATAAGAAGGCGCGGTGGCCCGGCAGAAGAACCGAAGAGGGGGACAAGACCCCCGAAGTCGGGAGAAGAGGCCTGCGGCGAGGAAGAAAGCCGGACTCCTCCGCTAGCAAAAGAACTACAAGAAGATAGCGGAGGAGTCCGGCGGGAAGACCCCCGGAGCTGTGCAATAAAGTATTTTATCTCGTGTGTTGTGTTTTTTTTTTGTACTTTTTTTTTACAGGTGAATGGGTAGGGGTACATTGTACCCCATACTCATTCACATAGGGTGGGGGGCCGGTATCCGGGGGCCCCCTTATTAAAGTGGGCTCCCGGATTCCGATAAGCCCCCCGCCCGCAGACCCCGACAACCAACGGCCAGGGTTGTCGGGAAGAGGCCCTTGTCCTCATCAACATGGGGACAAGGTGCTTTGGGGTGGGGGGGCCGCGCGGCCCCCCCTTCCCCAAGGCACCCCCCCATGTTGAGGGCATGCGGCCTGGTACGGCTCAGGAGGGGGGGCGCTCGCTCGCCCCCCTTTCCTGGCCGGCTGGGTAGCGTGCTCGGACAAGGGTCTGCTGTGGACTTGGGGGGGACCCCCACGCCGATTTTTTTTCGGCGTTGGGGTTCCCCTTTAAGTCCATACCAGGCGGCGGGGCCAGCGACGTCTCCTTCGCGGGCCCTGCCTACCTGGAGACGCGCTCGAAATGAGCGGACTTTCCTCCGCGTGTGTGGGCGAGCCCGTTCATTTCAAAAGTAGGGCGGATAGTACGGCGGACTTAGTACGCCGTATTAGTCCGCTCAAAAAGTGCCGTGTGTGGACAAGTAGCCCGTTCGGAAAGTCCGACGGACAGTCTGGCGGAAAGTACGCCAGACTAAGTACGCCATACAGTCCGCTCGTGTGTACGCGGCATTACTAGTACTGTATGTTTTCTCACCCTTCCAAAATACCCTAAAATGATCATAAATACAAAAAAGTAGGACAGTGATTACTTTCTCTACATTTTCTTTGCGACATACTATTGTATCCAATGTTACAGGTACTCGATTGAAGAACATTTCAGGAATAAAAATATTCCTCTGATACCTAAAGTCCCCATTCAATCTACTTCTGGTAGGACTGTTGTATGTGCTGACAATTACATGTGTTTTACCAGCACTGCTGAAAAGTAAATTTTTACTAGTCCTCAACAGTAATGGATTTTATCTGCAATTGAAAGGTGATTCCTGAAGGATTACAAAGGTTCAGTGATATTTTGTATAACTTCTTATGTGTGAATGTTTATTTATGGGTTATTTTTGTATACTGCACTAGGTCAATCACATTATTGTGTGTGCCATGGCTTCTTTTTTTTTTTTTTTTTAGACACAGAAATACACCTGACCATAAAAATCTGCATGCCTATTTATGTGTACATTGATACCTCTCAAGATAGATGGCATAAACTGCAATGTGTGCACTCATGGAGTTTTATTTACCAAGATTTATCACTCCCAGTAACCAATCAGATTCAAACCTCCACTGGAAAATTAAGGACAGTTATAGAATAAAAGTTTGAATATATATGACTACTGAGGGGCTATGTGGTCAGTTCATAAGGGAGGCATGCTTATTTAAAAGTGCGATACTGTGCAGCAACCAATACAAAAGTGTAGTGCTGTTAAGCAGAGAAAAGCAGATTTTAATTAGTTACTGGGACATGCTGTACAGTATTGCCCTATAAACGGTGTTATCAAAGTCTTCTCAGTCTTATTCAGTAAGGCGGAGCAAAGATGCTCAAAATAGCAAGTCAGTTGCAGCCTTTTTGCAGATGCAACAATGCCATGTACAGAAGTAGGTGAATTATCTTGCATCTCCTTTCTAATTACCATACACCTGTTCACATATCTGTATTTTATTCATGTATGACTTTTTTAAGTCTGATTGGGATTTATGTGTGTGTTTTATGCATGAACTGGTTTCCATTTTGATTACCGAAAACAGTCAAGGTGCGGCTGTGTGTTAATGTATGCTTGTATATATATATATGTGCACAGCCATAGTTCTGTGTGTGCATACGTGCCCCTTACATGCTTTTGGCTGTGGCTGCTCTTAGCGTTTGACTTCATGTTATTTTTCAGAATAACTATCAGTGATCCATGAGGAACACTCGTCACGGTATGTCACGCATTTCCAGTCATGTGACTTGTGTGCCTCCTCTCCTTTAGTCATGATCTTCATGTGTGTGGTGCACATGTTCCCATCCATTTACTGTTTCTTGCCCTGTTGCCAGGCAGTTTTGTTTGTAGCATCACCTACCAGCTGCTTCAGATCCAGGTTTAAACCAATGTATTTTATGGGGTTTTTTTTAATCGTGGTGTTAAAAAATCAGTAATGCAAGAGTAACTGTGACATACAGGTTTCAAATGACTGAAGTCATAACCCAGATCGGTGAAAGATCTGATTGGTTGCTTTGCAACATGGCGCTGTGCTGGTTTTTTGCACTGACTAACATCAATCGACTGGACAACTGAAGTAACTGGTATAGAAACAAGTTTGGCTGTCATAATAAATGTTTCAGAAATGCCACAAAGTAATGGTTTCCAGTTTCCAATCCCTTCCCCTCTACAGCATTAAGGTCATGGTTTCCTAAGCACAGAGCAGTGTGCAAAATGCAGCATACTTTGGCAACCGCTAACCATGCCTCTTTAGTTAGTTATTTTGATGACAGTAACCCCTAAAAGCCAAAATATGATTGCTACGGGTTACAACACATCGCTCGTCTTTGCACTGTATGATTAAATAAAGAGTGCAGTTCAAAGACAGTGATGTGCAAAAGTCCATAACTCCCAGCAGGGATCAGTGAACAAATTTAAATAAAGGAAAACCCAGTGTGATATAAACAAAAGGTTCTTAACCCATGAATTGGGCAATCCTCATAATATGTAACATTGATTGCCCGAATAGACACTAGTTATTTTAGCTTCTATACATATATATAATATAGGCTTTATTGGTCCACCACCTAGTAAGCTAATAATGCTTTAATTACGCAAAAGTGTTCTAAATACTTACTCCCATTTTCACTAAATGTAATTCTAATGTATAGGAAATGTAGGAAAAATATGAATTTTATGTATTGTTACATACTCACTAATTTTATTAAATGGATCAATATTTTTATTTCATATCATTTAAACATTTTCATCATAACATAAGATATAACATGTAAGAACAATGCACCCTTATAGGTTAGGATATCTTCAAAACAACACACAAACCTCAGAGAACAAAAACAGAGAGTGGTATCAGAAAATCAAAGTTTTCACACATTAAAGGATAAGCGGGACGCAGAGACCAGTGCCATACCTAGAGCCTCAAATGGGGATGGGGGGCACATTCCATTGTCCACAAACAAAATAGGGGAGGATCCAAACCTCACATTTCTTAGACCCTCAATAATTGAAGGTACCACAAATCCTTAGAATAAATAATGACAGTTCTTCAATCATGGAGCCTGTGAACTAAATTCCTAGGCATCATGCTACAAACTTTCTTCTGGTGTGAAGTGGGCCACTAAATAATAGAGTGTCCCAAAAAGGCAGGTATAAATATCTCAAAAATTTGAAATCACACAGGTAATTGACCTGGAATCCAAAGAGTTTTGTACAAATACGGCCTCCAAACTACAACCACACCACTGGGCCCGCCAATTGTGGGTGATTATCCTATGTTAACTAAGATAACAAGGAAATGTTGTTAAAACGCAGAGAATATTTCACTGAACAGTGACTCATAAATGGGATGCACTGCCTGTTCAAACTAAAAGGCCTAAGATCTCTTTATTAAATACTTTATATGTCAGCTACATGATGGCTTTATAAACCAGGTAATACTTTACAGTTCCTAGGAGATATAAGCACTGTGCAGACTTTTCAAGTTAAATATTAAGATTTGAAATATCTTATTGATCTAAATAGGCTATGCACATTTATTACTTTTCAAACATTTTACAATTACAGATTTTTTTTAAATTTGAATTTAACTCGTTTCAACATTCTATATTAACCAGGCACCCAATAGCTGTTTTAGAATACTAAAGATTGCATTATTCACCAAATTTGTTATAATGAAACATAATGGTATGTTGCCATAACATTGTTAACCTTCCTGCAATACTACTACACAAAGAGAAAAAGCGAAAGGAGACAACAGAAAAGGAAAAACTATAAAAGAAACTAAAGCTTTGTTTCAGCTTGTTCAGCAGGAACCAGCTGCATTTTAGTAGATGTACTGTTGTCTGTTCAACAGAAGCCGATCAAGTGACCCTGGCTTCTGCTGAATGGTCCTTCTGGAAAAAAAAGTATGCAGCCAATTACTGTAGCACTGATCTGTGTATTTTGAGAGGAGTCCACACTGTCAGAATAAAATAGTGCAGGAAGAGAGATCTGTGGGTTTTTTTTTTTGTTCAACCCGCTGGTTGGATGAAAAAAAGAAATGGAACGTGTATACCTAGCCTAAAGCCAAAACATTTTTTTCTTTTAGTTTTAGATTGTGTAGGGGAGCATTAAACCTCTGTCAGGTTCTTCAACAGTTTATGTCCTGTCCTAGAGACACAAGAAGTGAGAGAATTTTTCAAAGAATAAGCGTCTCTATTGAAAATTTTAAACTCTTTTCTTGTTCTGGAGACAAGTGTAAATTTTGGACTTTGGAAAATGGCACAGACAGGAATAAAAAAAAAAAAAGTAAAGATTTTTGAGATGACAGTATTATGCAGCACTGATGCTGATGCCCATCAGGCCTAGCCAGTATTCCCATAGCAGAGAAAAATGGCATAACCTAACCTTCCGCTAACCCCAAAAGTACTGGGGGGATTTTGAGAAGACATCTATACCCTTAGTTATCCCCCCCTCACAAGATAGATTCATGAAACTGACAGGTGAGTGCTAAACTCTTACCAATATAACTAGAATAAAGGAAAAAAATGTTTCTATTCGTTCACTGAGGCACAGCATCTCATCTTGACCTTAGGGTTATATCTCCCCTTTAGGAGAGAACTAGGCAGAAAGTGTTAGAAACAGCAACACTTGCACAATACCGCCCAGGGGGCAGTCCTACTTGTTATAACCCCTCACACTGCATCCAGCAGCTCAGTTTTTTCTGCTTAGTTTAGAAGGACCTGGCTCCCGGTGGGACCATTGGTCCTGGGGATTTTTTCTTTTTTTCTGCACTTTTGATTCCTGTGATCTACAATCAACAGCCAGGCTGGGTGACAGGCTGGATAATATAGATCCTTGTAGTTTCCCCAGCCTGGCCATCGAGCATGAGCAAGCCCTAGCTACGCGCTGGGTTAGCCACGACCTGCCCCATCTAATCCAGGTGCAGCTGGTGAGCTATATACTCTGGGCACACATATGACCGGGCTACTGCTGTCTGTGTCACAGTGTGCCATGGCCGGCAGCCAAACCGTACTGCTCAGGTGATGGGTCTGTCTGTGAACTGCGTCCAGCAGTCCCTGCAGGAGGGGTAAGTATGGTTCCACCTGTGTCACCAGGATGGGGCAGCTGGGCATTCCCTGGGAGGTGGACTAGGGGGTCTCTCACTCTCCCTTCCTTCTCTCCCTGTCCCTTCCCTCCTCCCCATACTATGGGCCGCTATTTGAATGGGCACATGAGATTGCGGTACACGTACCTGACCGGGGGTCCTCTGGGGGGCTGCGTTGGGTGTTGGAGGTCCGCTCGTCCTTTTCCCTGTTTCTGGGCCACAGTGGGGTGTTTCTGCTGTGTGTGACATGTGAGGAGGCTGCCGCGCACTCTTCGGCAATTTTTTTAGTACCCACAGCCAGTTTTTTGTCTTTCAGATATTTTTCTAGTAGTTCGGCGGCCATTTTCTTCGTGCCCTCAGACGTTTTTGCTGAGATGACCGGCGGCCATTTTCTAGTAGCCCTTGGTAGTTTTGCCTCTAGCACTGGGTGCTGGTTTCCTTCTAGAATAGTGCGCTTTCTATACAGACACATAAAGGAAAAAAGACTAATATTGGGTGGACTTTATACGGCACATGAGTATTCAATCTAAAAAATATTAGAAATATTTTATTATTTAATTATCAAAAATGTCATACACATAAAACAGTCACATAAGTACAGCAATTATTTGAATAAAACATAGTGTTGCTTGACCCATATTGCCTGACCACTGATATTCTCCAGTAAAGTATATAATACAATAGTTAACAATACAAAGCCATTGGTTTGGTCTCCAGTGTAGAAAAGCATTCAGAGTCTCAGAGAGTGGTGTCAGGTATGTGGGTCTGTATTTTTAGTTAGCAAGATAGCTCGACATGTTCTGCGCTAGTTTAGCGCTTCTTCAGGAGCGATTCGCGCTACAAAATATATACATATACAAATCAGTAAACAATAAAAACTATTTTTTAATACATAAGTAATCAATAAAAACACAAAAAAACAAGATAGAAAAACACCAACTATGGTGTTAAAACACATAAATGCATGCTGATGCCCACGGGTTGCCGAACCATACCTACCCAAACACGAGAGGACGAAGGAGCAGAGGGGTAGAAACACAGATCCCAACAGACCTCCGGGGACCCAGGAGCAAGGCAGGAAGATGGGAGTCTGCAGGCATATGAATATTGATAATTGATAATTTTTCCCCTAAAAATTGAGGATACGGTGGGGGCATCTACATAGGTGTCTGTCCCTTTCGGGTCCCACAAGCCGGGCCGCACGGCTAAGGTGTTTCCTTACCCAACTTATTTTGATATGTTTATTTACAAGGAGTGGGGAAAACCGCAGCGAGCCTTTTAAGTTCTGAAATGCATGGCAGTGTGTTACCCCTATGAGGAGAGTCTCCTAAAGAAGTGGACATCTCCTCTGATTGTTGACCCCTCGGTATCCAAGTTAAATAAGGTAACCACGATTCCGGTGGAAGGGACTCCTGCTTTCAAGGACCCTGCTGACAGAAGGGCCGAGGCGGTTGCCCGGTCCATGTTTATGGGCGAGGGGTCAGCATTGTGGCCAGTGTTAGCCACCGCAAAAAATAAAAAGAAGTTCCTGGATGGCTGCACGTCAGAGAAATGGCATCTTTATTGGTCGATAAAATCCAAATGCAGTCACATATCAAATATGGAAAAACAGGATAAAAAAGGGAACGTGTTTCACTCCTTGTTCTGGAGCTTGTTCATGTGTTAGCCACGGCCCTGCTGTCACAGATGCTTACTGAATGGGCTAAATTGTTGCACCGTGAGTTGGAGAAGCAACAGGCTTCCCCGGTCTGTGTGGAGCTGGCGGACCAGTTGGTGCAGGGCCTTAAGTATGTCTGTGATGTGGCCCCCTTGCTCTCTAGAGCCTCAGTATCAGCAGTGGTGCTAAGTCACCTGATTTGGCTTAAATGCTGGTCTGCGGACCAGGCATCTAGAAAGCACTGGCGGACTTGCCCTTCCAGCGAGAGAGGCTATTTGGAGCCTTGCTGGATGACATTATTAAGAATGTTACTGGGGGTAAGAGTACGTTACTCCCACAGTCCAGAAAAGGGAAGGAGCCACACCATAGGCAAGGGCCCTCCTTTTCCACTCAAAAGTGGATTTTTTCGTCCTCCTGGGCCGGCAGGTAAGCGTTCCCAGTCCGACAAGGTGCCTGCTGAGGGACAAAAGTGTCCCTGGTTTTGCAAGCCAAAACAAGCCTGCCAGCAAATCTGTTACCACATGAAGGGTTGTCTTTGGGAGTTTGCAGCCCGGTGGACCTCCCTACTTTCCGACCAGTGGGTCTGTGAACTGGTTTCCTCAGGAGTAAAAGATAGAGTTTCTTTCTTGTCCTCTAAACAGATTTTTTTCCCGCCAACCTTCATCTTCTTCCTGCTCATCGGGAGGCCCTGTTTAGGGCAGTAAAGGACCTGCTGCTGCACGGGGTAATTGTACCTGTACCGACCCCTTAAAGGTTTCAGGGATTGTATTCCAATCTGTTTGTAGTCCCAAAGAATAAATGGGTCCGTCTGGTCCTGGACCTCAAGGCCCTCAACAGCTTTGTGAAGGTACAAAGGTTTCCGAATGGAATCAGTTCACTCAGTGGTTGCTGCACTCCATCAGGGGGATTTTCTGGCATTCCTGGGCATCAAGGATGCATACTTGCATGTCCCCACATGCATCAAGCATCAGAAGTTCCTTCAATTTGCGGTCGGGGACGAGCACTACCAATTTGTAGCTCTCATTTTTGGCCTGGCGTCAGCACCGAGGGTCTTCACCAAGGTGCTAGCCCCAATTTTGACTTTGCTAAGGCAACGAGGGATCGAAATCATGGGTTACCTGGATGACCTCCTTCTGAGGGCAGCTTCCACCTCAGAATTAAGGGAGGATGTAGCAATCACCATGCAAACTCTTTAGGAGTTTGGTTGGGCACTGAACCTACATAATTCGGTGTTGGTGCCAACTCAATGCCTGGAGTACCTGGGCCTGCTTCTGGGCAGAGGCTAGAGTCTTTCTTCCTTCGCACAAGCTGCAGACTCTTTAAGCTGCAGTGAAGTTGTTGGTGTCCCACAGGTGGTCGTCGCTGTGTTTTTGCATGCGAGTCCTGGGTCTCATGGTAGCCACTTTCCAGGCGCCACCATATGCTCAATTCCACACTCGAGTCTTGTTGGAGATCCTGTCAAAATGGGACAAATCTCAGTTTTCCCTTGACTGTCAAATTTGAGTGAGCCAGCTAGTCAGGGACTCCCTGCTCTGGTGGCAGAGGTCACCGGTTCTTTGTTCGGTCCTTCCTCTTCATTGGACGGTGATCACAACAGACGAAGCCTGACCAGTTGGGGGGAGTTTGGGGCGTACAGTCAAGCCCAGGGTCACTGGACCCAGGAAGAATCCTGCCTTCCGATCTACGTGCTGGCACTTCGGGCAATCAGGCGGTGCCTCTCCACATGGTCACAGAGGCTGCAGGGGCGTCCGGTCAGGATCCAGTCGGACAACACCACGGTGGTGGTGTATGTCAACCATCAAGGAGGAACAAGGAGCTTGGCTGCAGCACTGGAGGTCGCTCACATCCTGTGTACATTCCTGGCATAGAAAACTGGCAAGCGGACTACCTAAGTCATCAGATGCTGGACCAAAGGATGTATTTCGGCTATTTTGCCTAAGGCGGGGCACGCCAGATGTGGATCTCCTGGCTTCTCGACTCAATCGGAAGGTACAGAGGTTTGTGGCCAGGCCAAAGGATCCCTGGGCAGACACGGCAGACACGTTTGGTTGCTCCATGGGGGCATTATCGGCTGATTTATGCTTTTCCCTCACTCAAACTTCTACCATGTCTACCAGGTCGGCTTGGTCCGTGGTGGGCCGACACAGTAAGAATGGTGGCGGATGTTCCTTGGCGGCTGCCAATGCGATAGGACCTTCTGTCACAAGGTCCAATACTTCATCCTGCTTTACCATCTCTGGCTTTAACGGCATGGCTGTTGAAAGCCAGGTGCTAAGGGACTGAGGTCTGTCGGATTCGGTGATATCCACTATGCTGAGGGCACGGAAGTCATCTTCTCTGCTGTTTTTGGAGTGAGGAGTGGATCAGAAACTTGCCTTAAGCACCATCAAGGGGCAGATATCAGCTTTGGCTGTCTTTTTTCAGTGACTCTTGGCGACTCATTCATTGGTAAGTACGTTTGTTCGGCTGGTTTGACATGTGGCCCCTTCGGTTCGACCACCACTACCTCTGTGGGATTTGAATCTGGTGCTCTTGGTGCTTACGAAACCGTTGTTTGAAAACATTAGTGAGATTCTCTTATTGACACCTCTCAGAAAGGAGTCTTTCTAGTTGTGATTACATCTGCCAGGAGGGTTTTAGGAGTTGGTGGCCTTGTCTAGCAAGTCTCCCTACTTGATCTTCCACAAGGATAAAGCGGTGCTGCGTCCGCAGCCTTCATTTCTGCCAAAGGTTGTTTCAGCCTTTCATCTAGATGAGGACATTGTGCTTCCATCCTTATTTCCTCGGCCATCACACCCCAAAGAGGTGGCTTTGCATTCCTTGGACGTGGTACAGGCTCTGCGGGTGTATCTGTCTGCTATGGCTCCTTTTCGGAGGTCGGATTCGCTATTTGTATCGGTGGCTGGTCCGAAGAAGGGACTGGCGGTGTCATCAGCCACCATGTCTCGGTGGATCAGACAGATTGTGGTTCAGACCTATGCCATAAGGGGATGGGTGCCCCCCCTTTCCTGTCACCGCACATTCTACCAGGGCAATTGGTGCCTCTTGGGCTTTCCGACATCAAGCGTCCGTTCCCCAGGTGTGGAAGGCGGCGACCTGGTCGCCCGTTCACACTTTCACTAAATTTTACAAGGTTGATGTGACCACTTCTTCGGATGCTTGCTTCGGCCACAAGGTTTTGCAGGCGGCTGTGTAAGGTCGCAACGTCTCCGTTGAGAAGCTCTGGTTGTTATGGGTGGAGTTATTATTTGCTGTTCCCACCCCTCGTTTCTTTGACACTGCTTGGGGATGTCCCTAAGGTCAAGATGAGATGCTGTGTCCATCAATGAACGAAAGAGAAAATAGGATTTTTGTACTCACCGTAAAATCCTTTTCTCTGAAGTTCATTGATGGACACAGCACCCATCCCTCCTATTTCAGTTTGTACTGCTTTTGACGAACTGAGCTGCTGTGTGATGGGTTATAGCCAGTAGGACTGCTCCCTGGGTGGTACTGTGCAAGTGTTGCTGTTTTTACACACTTTCTGCCTAGTCCTCTCCTAAAGGGGCTATATGACCTTAAGGTCAAGATGACATGCTGTGTCCGTCAATGAACTTCAGAGAAAAGGATTTTATGGTGAGTACAAAAATTCTATTTTTGGCTTTAGATATATAAAAGAAATGGTATCAGAGGTACAGTAGACTGAAGTGGCCAAATATTGGCAAAACGTAATATTTTAAATGTACTTGCTGAAAAAAATAGCCCATCAGATAGATTCTTCCACACAAAGGTTAACACTGCTGCCCTAATTTCAAAAATTAGCATTTCCTTGCAAAATCTAATAGGTAACTTAAAAACAATGGTTACAGATGATAAACAGCAAACAATTTTCAACTATCCAGTCAAAAATATTTTCTTCATTCTTTTATATTTTTTCATCACATTAAAAGAAACGCGTAATGAAATAAACATTGAGGCTGTTATTGCTGGCCTCACTTTTTAAAAATACTAGCTGTCTGGCTGTAATCTACATCTGCTGTCTCTAGTATTTTCTGAGCCTCTGACCTAGTATAAGTATGCAGCTCTGGAAAGTCAGAAATTCTGATTTACACAGTTGTTGTGACTTTCAAAGACTTGATGCCAATCAATTTTCAAGGGAACCAGGAAACTATAAATTTCAGAAGGTCAGCAGTGACAGCCACTATGCTTCTGTCATAACAAATTTCCTTTAAAGCGTCAACTAAACCCAGGAGCCTGCATTCACTATATCTGGTCTCCCACAGTACACAGAACATGGAAATTTATTTATTTTAGTAAATATAAACTGCTAAATAACGTTTCTCACCGGCAGTATATAGCAGTCTTGTTACTTCTGTCAGTATCCAGCTGAGCACTGCTTAAAGCTTATAGGAGGAGTTTTCATTCTCCTCTGTCCTATGAGGCTGCATGACCCTTGAGCCTCTGCCTGGACAGTGTTGATGGGCCCTGTGCCAATCACATGCACCCTCCCAAAAAAAAAAGAGAACAGCCATATACACCAAACTGAGCATGTGCAGAGTGCCCCCAAGGCTCTGTACTATCAGGAGATGGACAGGATCAAACAGCCTTTTTACACAAAGTGCAGGATTAACCCCTTAGGTTTCATAGCAAGTATAACAAGCATGCTTTACTGCATACACTGACTGATTTTACTATTGTGTATTTAGTAACACTTTAAGTTAAAGTCCTCCATCACTTATACCAGCCCCTGAGGTGGTGCCTAAACCTCAAGAACCATGAAATAGTAGCACTAAAAATGCTTTGACAATAATGTGAACATTTAACAATACAAGCATTTTTTCTCAAACAAAAGGTTTTTACTGAACAAAAGAAATAAACATAAAACATACATAGTCCAGAGCAAAATAAGTATACAGGGACTGCAGATATTAACATACATGGATTTAAGTCAATGTTCACCACACTGCATTGATCTTCATCTTACTTACACTTTCAAACAATTTCCTAATACACATAATAGTATATTGATTTAAAACCACAATTATGGAACCTCTAAATACATTGATTGGTACCTTTTCGACTGTTCAAGTATATGGTCAATAACAAGCTCCACCGGGGCTAAGCCCAGAACATCAAAGCAGGAGGACCATAATTGATTGAATTTGCCCCTTCTACTCCTGTTTAAACGAGCTTCTCAAATTGAATGGTAGCCCTTATTGAGAAATCCATTCCTGTACAGTGGGAGATTCTGTGGATTTCCAATGCCTCAGAATTAATTTACGGGCCTGAAAGAGAGCCTTGGCATTAGTCTGTCTAGGAATGTCATCCACAGGGAGGTCATCTTCGATACCTAATAGGCATTATTTAGGGTCTTCTGGAATCTGAACATGGAAAACCTGGTTATGGGTGCCTATAACCTTTTTCCAATATAAATGTAACTTTGGGCACCTCCAAAAGAGATGTATCAAAACCCCATGATCCCTACAGCATCTAGCGCTGGTGAGATCGGATCGCACCCACCTTCAGGTTAATCTGGCCAGTGTATCGTGTACTCTCAAAAGTATATACAATTGTGAAAAATGCTGAGCTACATTTAGTGATCAA
Source organism: Lithobates pipiens (assembly GCF_037356315.1). Classification (NCBI taxonomy): domain Eukaryota; kingdom Metazoa; phylum Chordata; class Amphibia; order Anura; family Ranidae; genus Lithobates; species Lithobates pipiens. Next base: position 155,679,681 of record NW_027507685.1, on the reverse strand, counting down.
TGGATACAATACAGATATTAAGGAGGTACTAATCAACTGCTCTGAGTCTTCCCTAGCAGCATATAGTAGATGAGTTATCAATGGTCATCTTTAGTAATTTTGCTAATCTATTGTTTCCTCACCTCAAACTGCGCTTTCTTTGCTATCGTTCAGAAGGAATGTTCAATGAGATAGGGGTCGTTTCACCTTCTATGTAATGTTAAAATTAAGTTATAACATGATTTTGAATATATAAAATTAGGCTGTCCTCTGAAAGGTGGTCTTGGGTTGGATGATGATCCTTTTTCCTCACCCTTAAAGCGGAGTTCCTCCCAAAAGAGGAACTTTCACTCATTTGTCTCCTCGCCCCTCCGGTGCAACATTTGGCACCTTTCGGGGGGGAGCAGATTCCGGTCTTTGACAGGTTTACTGTCCCCAGTTTCGGGAGACCAGGCCGCAGTGAATTACGTCAGCGGTTAGGCTCCCTCCTCCTTCTGCCAGGCCAGTAGGAGAGCGCATCAGTGCCTCGCGCATGCACAGTAGGGACCTGGCGTGAAGCCGTAATTGCTGCACTGCCAGGTTGCCTAACCGGCAATGGCAGCAGAACCCGACAGCCAATGGAAACATCAACTGCGGTGCTGACATCGCTGGACTCCAGGACAGGTAAGTTTCCTATTATTAAAAGTCAGCGGCTGCAGTATATGTAGCTGCTGACTTTTAATTTTTACATGGGATGGCGGACCTCCGTTTAATTCTGCCTTTCACCACTGATGGCTATCTATTATTCCTGGCTGTTCCTGAAATGTCCACCCTCCTTCCTTTCTTCTTTTTCTGATATTCACTCCTTATTTTCTTCCCATTACTTTTGAGGATTGGTGTGTTCTGCTTGTCTGAACAATAATTGTGCCTGGCAACTCGGACTTGTTTTCACTCACCTTCTATTAAAAACCCATTATGGCTCACGCTGATCTCCTCCCAGCTTTCTTCCCTTCATGTCTCATTCCTACCATGAACATTCCCTCTAAACATTCTTATTTCATATTAAATACAACTGTTGTGTCAGTTGCTGCATGCCTTTATTAGAAGTGACAAGTGATGTTGTGCTTGCTCTGTGTTATTCACAGTCAGCCCACCTAAACCTGACAAGCGTAAAGCGCTCTTGAAGTTAACCAGCCATTTGTGTTGAGAGGCAAAACTGGCATTATTCAAGTAATTTCACCTGAGGTGGTGGAGCTTAAAGGTTTTGCCCGCCTTAGTGGTTTCCAATATATGAGCAGGCTTTGCTGATAACTCAAAAACTGTGAAAGGCCAACTCCGGATATTTTGCTTTGGAAAAAGTGGGATAAGGGTAGTGTCCCTGGCGGTTCTTATAGAGGTAATAGGGTTAAAACTTCTGACAATGTTCTTAGTGCTTTCTTTGCCTTCCTTTCTATGTAATAACCGGCATCTCCCCCATCAGGTGTCAGAGGGATAGGAAGTTAAGGAAAATATGCCCAATGGGGTAACAGATGTAAATAAAAACCTACTAGAGATGTGAACTACTTCCCCCTTCAGCCAAATTTAAAAACATAATTTTATCTGGAGTTAGACTTTAAAACTCACAAGACTTTGACACTACAAATAATCGAAATGCCACCCCCCCAGATTCTTTGGTGTACTACACAATAAGGGGACAGAAGGCCACAGCATGACCACTGCCCAAGCTGCAGGTACAACTAAGCTCTTCACTATGAAAATATGTCTCATCTAGTATTATTACCTTATATGATGTTGTACAAAGCTTTTTTGGACATGCTGCTGCCTTCTGTTACCTTTTTAATGCCACCGTTTTATGTTTCTTTCAGATAAGTAGTGTGACTTTTTTAACCAAAAGCTTTTATTTTCACATGGTGGCCTAATATGAAAGGGTTCCCTTTCATACTGGTGTGCTTTTGCCACACTATTCCAGGGTAACAAAAGCCCATGAAAACGATTCCCCATTAAATACTATATAACTGTTTACACTGCTGGTGTGCTGCGGTTTGAACAGTTCTGCATGCTGCATCTTTGGTGCAATTTTTAAAAAAGCTCACCAAAAACAAACCTTCCATTGTGAGTCAGTGGGAATGCATCACAAGCGTATCAGTGGGAAAGGGCCCATATTAACTAGCTAAATCTGACATAGAAGGTACAGTATGTAGTGGTAGCATATCTAAAAGCAAATAAAAATTCAACAAATTACCTGTTGACCTTGCCAGAAAGGCTGTGTCCTTGTTACTACCTGTGAGCTAACCTGAAAGCATAAACAAGGTTATATTATTTGTGTAAACGACTATTCCCCATCACCCCCTCTAATTGGAAACAAGCAAAGAAAAATATGTTTAAAGTCCAGCTTGGGTAACATCCAGGGCTCACTACATTGATACGGTAGATAAGCGAGGGTAGTCATCCAGAAAAAGGAAGTGGGGTGATTTACTAAAACTGAAGAGTGTAAAATCTGGTACAACTGTACACAGTAGCCAATCCACTTCTAACTTCAGCTTGTTCAATTAAAGAGGAATCCCAGTCATTTTTGTGTTTATTAAAAGTCAGCAGCTACACACCTCTCCCATGATCCAGCAATGTGGTCACCCAAACCGTAGCTCCTCTCCCCAGGGCCAGCATTTAAACTGTGCACACCTGGCTGTGACAGCTTGCGGCTTGTGATGTGTCCCAAAAGACTGCAGGGAGGGAGGGGGAGAGGGGAACTTCCACCTAGGCAATCCAAGTGGAAGTGGGAGCGGGTACCTGTCAAAACTAGGTACCTGCTCCCCCACCCACCCCAAAAAAAATGACATGCCAATTGTGTCAGGGAAGGGGGGGGGGGGTGCTGAAAGCAAAATATCCCCTTTTTGGTGGATCTCCGCTTTAAACTTTGACAGAAATAAAAAGAAATACCCGGAAGCCAATTCGTTTTTATGCAGAGCTGCATCAGATTTTGCACTCTCCAGTTTCAGTATATCAACCCCAGTGTATTATCTGCAGGGTTACCGGGTGAAAGTAAAGGACAAAAAGAGCCTGAAAAAGACCACTAATGCATCCATCATATCTAAAGGCTGGTAAACTGCAATATATAAAAATTAGTTTTTGGGTTTAGGTAGGCTTTAAGGGAACTTTGACCTGTTTTAAGACATTCCTCAAATGTGTCTTAAAAACATGTTTATGTTAGTATTTCCACCTAAAGTTAAATTAAAGGCAAAACATATTATTTATTTTTTTATTTGGAAAGAGGAGAGAGTGATTACAACATTTGTCAGGTTTCATTGCTGTCTATGCCCCCCGTTTAGGGAGATTCACCCTCTCCATTTGTCCCATTACCATTATCAAAAGTGAAAGTAAAAAGTCCCAAATTTTGCGTTAACATCAGAACACTGATAGAAGGGAAATCCTCCAATGGGGACACTACTTCTGGTGACCGACCAGGATTCTTTTACTTTGGAGGGATGTCTGCCCACGTTCCTGTTTTGGCAGTGAGACACAGATGGCAAAAAAAAAGAACTGATGGAGGATATAACCCTCCCTTGTATCCAAAATCAAAAAAAGTTTTACCTTTAGTTACACTTTAGGTGTAAACAAATGCCTAAAACAAAAGACCTCAAATACAGGCCCTGCTGGCAGTACTAATCTTGAGAAGCATTATAGGCCTCAGCAGCTATTTTAAATTGTTATAATGGACTTTTCCTTCAGAAAGCCATTTTGATTCCAGTATCAATACTGCAATAGCTAACCAAGGTAAAATATATGAAACAAAAATGGCTCCAGTTGACAAGGAATTTTGGGCTGACTGTTCCACATCATGAATGATGCTAATCATGCTCTGTGTTTTTTTTTGTCTGTTTTTATTTCTACTTTCATCCAGCAGGAAGGCTCCCGCTTCACCTACACGACCCACCATTATCCGACCTGCTGACCCGTCCCTCTTAGAATAATTAATGGAGGCCTGGCTGCCGAATACAGCTTTCTCCCTACCACCCTTCCTTCCAGCCCCCCATCACACCTCTTTCCAGGCATGGTGAAAACGTCCCCTTTACTTCACTGTGTTGTAAACACTGGCTCAGTGTCACTATGTATTGTATTGTACAGATGTGTAGTATTGTCCCTTGACGCTCCATATTGTGATGTTAAAACACCTGAAATGTCTGGTCAAATATATATAGATTTTATTTTTCTTGCTTTTCCCAAATGCCACTGCCCATTGTTCCACCAGCTTCTGAAACTGATTCACCTCATTCTGTCTCATGTTATTCTGTTGTACACTTTGATTTATGTTTCTTAAAGATTGTCATTGAAAATAGTATAACTAGCAAGCAAAAAGCTGGTAAACAAAGAAAATTTAATTTTTACTCTTGCTTACTGTTCAAAGTGTACTATGCAATGGAGGCAGACATTTTGTAGCCTAGCTCAGCTTTATACTGCAGCTACTAAGCCCTACTGGATTTGTAGGCCTCTGGCTGATTCAGTCTACAGAATCTCTACCTGGACCTGAAAGAGACACATTTAAAAATAAAAATGTGATATTAGCAAAGTACATGACTTTTGTATATCTTCATGTCAAAAGATAGTCTGCACTAGCTGATGTATTTTTCATTATACCTCTACCTGCGTGTTATCACACAATGCCTCCTCAGCCCCCATTATTTATCCTGACGTCTGGGAAAAAAGTTGATGAAGTACCAAATATATGAACAGTTTGCACTTCCAGATACCTGAGTGCTAGTTTAGCTATCAATAATTGGAAAGCCCAGAATCCCCGAATGCTTTGCTGTGTGCATTTTCATTATCTGCCATATTCAAGAGCCTAGACCTGCCCACTGCCATGCTTCACTATTGGCTTGTAGGCAGAGAGATATGGCCAGGCTTTCGGTCATGGAAACTGGTGGAAATTTGCAGTCGCCAAGATTCTGTGCTCCAAGACAAAGCTGAACATATTTGAATGTCATGTTTCTGGGCTTTTATCAACGTTACCTGGCTTATAGATTTCTTTCAAATGGACTTTATAATCATATAAAATCCCCTCCTGCCCCATTAATTCCAGTGTGGTAGGCCTGAGGTGGCAATCAGCTGCAAATCACAAATCCCTCTCCTTCTGATAACTAACAATTATTTTAGCAACCTTTCTGGTAACTTGAATGTATTTTGATAGTGTTAGTAAGTAGCCATTCAGATTCTACCTGTTGTGTCACTGGTTGGTACAGGCAACAGACTTCTGTTTCTATAAAGTAATCCATACAAGGCCAAGTATAAGCAGACAGTGGTCATTTTAAACCCTCTGTGACAGTGGTTCTCAACTCCTGTCCTCAGGACCACTAACAGGCCAGGTTTGCAAGATAACTGAAATACATAACAGGTGATAGGATTTGCTGTTCAGTGAGTGCAGTATTCTAGTCTGCATCACCCCCCAAGGTAATACTTAAAATCTAAACTGTTAGTGGGCCCTGAGGACAGGAGATGAGAACCACTGCTCTATGACATTTGGCCATAGCTGGCCACCAATGCTAACATTTATCCACTTGGAACCAAGATGGAGAAGTTCACACATGGGCCTCCTTAAGAGAACCAGCCATGGCCAGCTTATGTCAGAATCAGAAGTTTCCGCCTTTAGTTATTATAACAGCTCAGTCCTCCATATGCAAGATTTAGTTTTCCCCCTCTAAGAACCTATAGTTACTTTGAGTCTGACTTTTCAGCTTGAGAATCTGAGGTCACCTGAAGTTTGACAGTTACTGCCCTGTCACACTTTTTTACAGTTTCTGAGTAATCATAACAGTATCAAATAGCAGAAACCTGTAGTTGTTTACATTCCTCTTAACTACAAAGATTAGATATTTGACACTCACAAAGACATGAAGAAACAGTGCATGAGGTAAGCCATGGTCAGGTGACCTCTGTCTTCTTAAGATGAAGAGTCAGACTCAATGAGAACCTGACAGTCTTGAACAAAATGTAGTTGCCAGTAATGAAAGCTTTTATTCTCACCTCTACAGTGGCCTCTGTCTTGTACCTACCTACTCCTTTATCTCTGTAAGACTTTTCAGCATTCAATTTTTCTGGAGGTATTGGATGTCCCCCGCACACTGTGGTTCCATCTTCCAACCACTCTGTCACTACAGGACGCAGCAGTGATGTAGGAGTCCAAGTAAGGGGCCATAGTGCGTTGCAGAAACACAGGCATCCCAAACTCTCTGAAGTGTTAACTGCTGAAGAGTTTTACAGAGACTACAGTGATAGAAAAGAGGCCCACGTAAAAGACACAGGCTACTGGACATGTAAGAATAATAGTTCTATTTCAGAGAAATTGATTTTTTTTTCCCCTGACAGGGTCTCTTTAATGTATAGGAACCTAAATAAGGTATAGATTACATAGTGATTAAGCCTGCACAATAATAATTTAGGATTGAATATTCAGCTCCCAGCATAAGCTAAGTGGTGACTAGTTCTCTATACTATTAGCTGTAAAAGGCATCTTTTCCGATGACGTTACGCATTAGCTGTTGAATATTGTACTTTTTAAAGCTGAGCTATGTTTGACTGATCTTTTTCCTCCCCTTTCTTTCTTTCCTTGACTGCGATTAGAGCCACATCAAGGTCAGAGAGTCCTAAGCCTCAGTATGATCTGTAAAGCCTTCCTGGGCTCAAACCGTTGCCTGCTTCCTAGCTTGTTCTGTCTTGGAGTGTGACACTTCCCATACTGTCTCTTCTGTTGTACAATGGTTGTGCTACACGCATTTCAAATGTGATTATTGGTATGAATAAAACAATCTCAAATATCATCTTCTGTTATCTTAAGGAACATACGTCTGTGGTAGTGGCATATCCTTATATAAATATATTATAAATAATTCTAAATATATATATATATGAGATCTTAAATATACACCTTGGAGATATGTAAGCCATTGTGCTTCCATGTGATTCTCAGTCTTTAGTAGAACAAAGATGCCGGGGAAGTGATTGGATGTCAGTTGGCAGCTGGTTCTGTATCTCTGCATGAAAAGGAGCTTGGTGTGGGGAAAGATTCTTGGTGCTGGTGTTTAGCTGTGATACTTGTCAGAGCGTTGAATAAAATATGTTTCTGTAAAAAAACAAGCCTTGGTTTTCTTATTTCATAAAAGTAACCCCAAATGTCAATATATTAGGTTACACTGATCAAAGTTTTTGTTTTTTTATTTTTAGGCCTGCAAACTGAGATAAACAAATAATATATAAATGCAAAAGCCATGCGTATTCTTACTTGAATCTTTGTATCCTCCCTGCTCTGTGCAGTTATCCGGCATACTGTATAATTCCTGCACATTGCCTCTGTATAGGGGTTTTCTATTATAAAAAATGGTCATTGCTCCTCTCCTCTCTTGTTCAGAGTGACTGGTCTTGTTTCCACCTCTGCTGTAGTTTTTCTGCAGGCATCCTGTAGAGGGTGGGCCTGCTGAGATCCTCCCACAGCTCTGCTACCTGCATAGACTATGTGCAAGTAGTTACATACAAAGTTAATCTGGCTGAAAAAAGACACAAGTCCATCTAGTTCAACCAATAGAAGGAAAATAAATAAATACACTCACCAGCCACTTTATTCACACCTTGCTAGTAGCGGGTTGGACCCTTTTTTGCCTTCAGAACTGCCTTAATTATTCATGGCATAGATTCAACAAGGTGTTGGAAGATGGGTACACTGTAGCCATAAAGGAATGGACATGGTCAGCAACAATACTCAGGTAGGTCGTGGCATTTAAACAATGCTCAGTTGGTACTAAGGAGCCCAGAGTGTGCCAAGAAAACATGCCCCACACCATTACATCATCACCACCAGCCTGAACCGTTGATACAAGGCAGAATGGAGCCACGCTTTCATGTTGTTTATGCCAAATTCTGACCCTACCATCTGAATGTCACAGCTGAAAATGAGACACAGCCCAAGCCAGAATTTTACTTCCTTAAGAGAAAGTTGCTTCCCTGTGGTCCCATGTGGAGACCCTCAGGTCAAAACATCACTCCTAAGTTAATTTCTGCATGAGGGTTGTGGGCCTAATGGTCTCTTCCTTCAAGGCAGTACCATTTGCCCAATTTTACTTCAGACCTCTTCAAACCAAGAAAATCCAATCAATGGATAACCCAGTGCTTCTATCCAGCCAGGTAAAGCTCTCACTGACATGGTGTATCTACAGCTATGCCCTGGAATTGGGAAACTCATTCCTTCACATGCCTTGGAAGGTGATGACAACTGATGGCAGCCTTATAGGCTGGAGTACAGTTTACAACTCCCTGTCTAGAGCAGTGGTCATCAACCCTGTCCTCAGGGCCCACCAAAAGGCCAGGCTTGCAAGATAACACATACATCACAGGTGATATCATTTTCTACTCAGTGATTACATTATTCTAGTCTGCATCTCCCCAAAGTATTACATAAAACCTGGCCTGTTAGTGGGCCCTGAGGACAGAGTTTAGGATCCAAGGGATGTCTAAATTTTCCATCAAATTGCACTTACAACATTGCACCTCCCTTTTACAAAGACTCCCAGTCAGAGTGCAGTTTGGATAGCAGTGACCTACACAAACCATCAGGGGAGCACCAGAAGTCAAGCTGCCTTCAGAGCACCAAACTGTCTTGGTACACATATCTACATATACTTCTGGAGGAGCAGCCTTGACCTCTTCCAAACAGATCAGGATTATTGACCCAAAGCCCCTTTTTCATTCTGCTTCTCACTCACGGGCTCTAAACGGCATGGCTGTTGAAACTCAAGTTCTAAAGGACAGGGGAATTTCTGACTCTGTTATTCCCACCTTACTCAGAGCAAGAAATCCAACTCCCACAAGATTTACAGGGAAGGCTTCCTTTGCATGGTGTGAAGACAGAGAGCTGAATCCTAGGGAATACTCTTTAAGCTCATATTTTGACCTTTCTTCAGTCTTGTTTTGACCAGTATCTGTATGCAATGGGCTGTACACACAAACCTGTGCCTCCTGGGTGCTGAAATTCACCCAGTTTCTACGCTGTATGGGCAGGTTAGATGCATCCATGTGCATGATCCATAATAAATTTGAACTATACTTCTGTAAGGATGTTTTCCACAATAGTTTTTCTAACCTTATATAGACATCCTCTATTAAAATTCTCCCAAGTATCTCACCAAAGAAAAGGTAGTCAGACACCCATTATTATAGGAGACTTTTTACTTTTTGGTGATTAAAAGTGTTTAATATACACCGATCAGCCATAACATTATGACCACCCACCTAATATTGAGTATGGCCTCCTTTTGCTAAAACAACCCTGACCCATTGAGACATGGACACCATAACATTCACATGAATGCAAGGACTCAAGGTTTCCCAGCAGAACATTGCCCAAAGCATCACACTGCCTCTGCCCACTTCTTATACCACATTCTGGTGCCATCTCTTCCATAGGTAAGTGACGCACACGCACCTGGCCATCCACATGATGTAAAAGAAACCGTGATTCAACAGACCTGGCCACCTTCTTCCATTGCTCCAATATAAACTGCTAAATTCATTTTCTCATAGCAGTATAAAGCAGTCTTGTGACTTCTATCAGTGTCAGCCAAGCACTAGTTAAAGCATGTAGGAGGAGTTTTCATACTGCACTGAGCTGTCCTATCGGGATGCAGGACCCCCAACCCTCTGGACAGTGCTGATTGGCCCTGTGCTGATTACATACACTCTCCAAAGAAAAAGGAAAAAATCTCTAACAATACACACCAAACAGAGCATGTGCAGCCTGACTCCAAAGGCTTTGTCTTATCCAGACATGCTCTGAAGTCAGTGGGAGAAGAGGAGGATCTGTGCACAATGCAGAGAATTAACCCCTTAGGTTCCACCGTGAGTATAAAACAAGCATGCTTTATACAGGCTGATTTTACTGTTGTGGGTTTAGTAACACTTTAAGGAAAAACTTTATATTTTGGCTAAAGCAAGGGAGGGTTCTAATGCTTTTTTTGTCACTTAATCAAAATAGGAAGCAAGAGGAAATACCTCCAAAGTGAGGGGAATCCCTGGTTGTCATTATGGTCACTGGAACTTACCCCATTGGAAGATTTCTCTATCCATATTCTGGAAATAACTAAAAATGTGGGATTTTCTTTTATTTTCACTTTCAGCGATTATAATGAACAGGATAAACAAAGGTTGAATCTTCCTAATGCCTTCAGTTATACTTTAACTCCATAATATTACAGAATATTACACTCAATAATATGGTAGCATTCCTAATCTGCTGGCAATGAGTGTAGCCCTCCAAAAGTGCACTGACCCCACTGCGCCAATAAATAATCAGTGACAAACTATCAGTGAAAATGAAAAATGTGTAAATACAAAATAAAAATCAAAAACAAATGTCAGTGAAAAAGACAAAGCTGCTACTTTAGTGAAAATGATACTTATAAACATAAATTATACCTCCAAACATGTACTGCAAAAATATTTAAAGGATAATTTAAGTAGAGCTCATAACAATGTAACAAATGTGCAAAGTGAAAATGCTCAATCTATCACCCCGTGATGCAGTGATATAGAGAACTACAAGTCCATTAAACAGAATGTTGAAAATCGCACAAAGGAATCAATCTTCACAAACTCCTACCACACCAATGTGTTTGTGACAGATCGCCCAATGGAAACGCACTCAACGACTGATGTTGCCTCCCACTTTTGTGTTTGGCAAAAAAACAAGTTCAGAAACAGAGGGGGATGGAGAAAAATGGTCCAATACAGCACCATGTAGAACCACCTCCATGAGGAGAAGAGGGTGCAGAGCAGGACGACAGAAACAACTCAAGAAAACAAGCGAGAGACAATAAATAATGGAATATACAATCTCAGTAATACAAATTTGAATCATAAGGATTTAAATATACTTAATTTGGGCCTGAAATGTGCACCCAAAAAGTGTCTTAACAAGTTTGATGTGTACATTGATACACACAAATTTGTTAGAACATTACATTTAAAAAAATTGTTTTTAAATCAACCAGGTGTAAGCTTACCTAAAGTCTGCTATAAGTCTGAAAAGATTGATAGTGGTCTGAGAAATAAGTCAATTTTTAATCCTCAGACTCCAAGTAATCATTTTATAGAGATGTTTAAAAGTCTGGTACTGAAGGATATAGAGGCGGTGATCCCTAAGAAAAGGATCAATCCTGAGTATATTAGGAAAGGGATAAGGTCTCTTGAAGAGAGAAAGGACATCATCATACGTCCAGCAGATAAGGGGGAAGGGGTGGTGGTGATGGAGAAATCGCTCTATATTGACCGACTTAATTCTTTATTGGGAGACAAATCTACTTATCGTAAACTGGGTTTGGATCCTACGGAACCCTATAGAACACAGCTGGAATCTCTCATAGAATGGGGCTTCGATGTGAATGCCCTTAATTCCAGACAAAGACAATATTTAATCCCGAGTGCGTGTAGAATTCCGATCTACATGCTGCCCAAAATACATAAAAATATACAAAACCCACCAGCCCGCGCTATTGTCTACAGTATGGGATCGGTGACATCACGATTAGGGGAATATCTTGATACATTTCTGCAACCGTTAGGGAGACAAGGGCATATCTGAAGGATACTTTTGATTTATTGCTCCTGTTGAAAGAAGTACAATTTAGTTCTACAGTGGAATAATTTTTAGTGACAGCTGACGTTTGTTCACTGTACACTATTATACAGCATGAAGATGCGCCTTTGGCACCTAATTGGGCATTAACCACTTTCAGACCGGACCATTTTGCTGGTCAATGACCAGAGGTCTTTTTACAATTTGGCACTGCGCTGCTTTAACTGGTAATTGCGCGGTCATGCAATGTTGTACCCAAACAAAATTTGCGTCCTTTTCTTCCCACAAATAGAGCTTTCTTTTGATGGTGTTTGATTGCCTCTGCGATTTTTATTTTTTGCAATATAAACGTAAAAAGACCGCAAATTTTGAAAAAAAATGATATTTTATAGTTTTTGTTATTAGAAAAATCCAATAAACTCAATTTTAGTCATACATTTAGGCCAAAATGTATTCAGCCACATGTCTTTGGTAAAAAAAAAATCAATAACTGTATATTTATTGGTTTGCGCAAAAGTTGTCACATCCACAAACTAAGGTACGTTTTCTGGAATTTACGCAGCTTTTAGTTTACGACTGCCTATCTCATTTCTTGAGGTGCTAAAATGGCAGGGCAGTACAAAACCCCCCCAAATGACCCCATTTTGGAAAGTAGACCCCCTAAGGAAATTGATAAGTGGCATGTTGAGCCCATTGAATATTTTATTTTTTTGCCTCAAGCGATTGAATAATGACAAAAAAAAAAATTTTTTATTTTTTTTACACAAAGTTGTCACTAAATGATATACTGCTCAAACATGCTATGGGCATATGTGAAATGACACCCCAAAATAAATTCTGCTGCTTCTCCTGAGTACGGGGATACCACATATGTGGGACTTTTTGGGAGCCTAGCCGCGTACGGGGCCCCGAAAACCAAGCACCGCCTTCAGGCTTTCTAAGGGCGTAAATTTTTGATTTCACTTCTCACTACCTATTACAGTTTTGAAGGCCATAAAATGCCAAGATGGCACAAAACCCCCACAAATGACCCCATTTTAGAAAGTAGACACCCCAAGCTATTTGCTGAGAGGCATGTTGAGTCCATGGAATATTTTATATTTTGCCACAAGTTGCGGGAAAATTACAAACTTTAATTTTTATTTTTTATTTTTTCCACAAAGTTGTCACTAAATGATATATTGCTCACACATGCCATGGGCATATGTGAAATGACACCCCAAAATAAATTCTGCTGCTTCTCCTGAGTACGGGGATACCACATGTGTGGGATTTTTTGGGAGCCTAGCCGCGTACGGGGCCCCGAAAGCCAAGAACCGCCTTCAGGTTTTCTAAGGGCGTAAATATTTGACTTCACTCCTCACTACCTATTACAGTTTTGAAAGCCATAAAATGCCAAGATGGCACAAAACCCCCACAAATGACCCCATTTTAGAAAGTAGACACCCCAAGCTATTTGCTGAGAGGCATGTTGAGTCCATGGAATATTTTATATTTTGCCACAAGTTGCGGGAAAATTACAAACTTTTATTTTTATTTTTTTTTAACAAAGTTGTCACTAAATGATATATTGCTCACGCATGCCATGGGCATATGTGAAATGACACCCCAAAATAAATTCTGCTGCTTCTCTTGAGTACGGGGATACCACATATGTGGGACTTTTTGGGAGCCTAGCTGCGTACGGGGCCTCGAAAACCAAGCACCACCTTCAGGCTTTCTAAGGGCGTTACAGTTTTGAAGGCCATAAAATGCCAAGATGGCACAAACCCCCCCCCCAAATGACCCCATTTTGGAAAGTAGACACCCCTAAATTTAGGGGTACACTAGTGAGACTAGGTAATAAATGGCGGGTGCCCTGAAACTATAAAAAAATAACTAACCAACCAGCGTCACCTGTAACAGTTATATGGTGATCACTGGTGAAAGGGTTAACTAGGGGGCAATCAGGGGGCTTTATGCGGTAGTATATGGGGGTCCCTGGCGCTATAAAAAGCTGCGGCGAACCTAAATACCTACCTGCCTAACTAGCGTCACCTGTCACACTAATACAGCGATCAGAAAAACTATCGCTTATTAGGCTGGGTTCACACTGGAGCGATGCGGGAACGCCACGAATCCGCGGCGGGTTCCCGCATCGCATGCCTCCCGGCGGCAGTTCACACTGCCCTATGCGAACTGCTGGGAGTGTCAGTGAAATGTTAATGACACCCCCAGATCAGTTCGCATATCGCAGTGCGATCTGCAAACTCGGATCGCATGGTGTGAACACCCATGCGATCCGATTCTGCTGCGGACCAAAAAAAGGGTCCCGTGCGAGTTTGCGGCGGGTGCGACGCAAATTCAGCCATACTATCTGTATGGCTGAACTCGAATCGCACAGAGATCGGATGTGATTTGCACTGCAGTGCGGTGCGAATCACATCCGTTCTCATAAACCGCTGCAATATGAACCCAGCCTTAGTGACACTGGCGACGGGGGGTGATCACGGGGTTAAACCTTTATTGGGGGGGTTAGGGGGGTACCTTAGAACTAAAGGGGGCTAACCCTAACTGCCCTAACAGTTATTACAGTCACAAATGATACCCGCCGGGAGATCAGGGGGTTAAACCTTTATTAGGTAATAAATGGCGGGTGCCCTGAAACTATAAAACAATAACTAACCATCCAGCGTCACCTGTAACAGTTATATGGTGATCACTGGTGAAAGGGTTAACTAGGGGGCAATCAGGGGGCTTTATTCGGTAGTATATGGGGGTCCCTGGCGCTATAAAAAGCTGCGGCGAACCTAAATACCTACCTGCCTAACTAGCGTCACCTGTCACACTAATACAGCGATCAGAAAAACGATTGCTTATTAGGCTGGGTTCACACTGGAGCGATGCGGGAACGCCACGAATCCGCGGCGGGTTCCCGCATCGCATGCCTCCCGGCGGCAGTTCACACTGCCCTATGCAAACTGCTGGGAGTGTCAGTGAAATGTTAATGACACCCCCAGATCAGTTCGCATATCGCAGTGCGATCTGCAAACTCGGATCGCATGGTGTGAACACCCATGCGATCCGATTCTGCTGCGGACCAAAAAAAGGGTCCCGTGCGAATTTGCGGCGGGTGCGGCGCGAATTCAGCCATACCATCTGTATGGCTGAACTCGAATCGCACAGAGATCGGATGTGATTTGCACTGCAGTGCGGTGCGAATCACATCCGTTCTCATAAACCGCTGCAATGTGAACCCAGCCTTAGTGACACTGGCGACGGGGGGTGATCACGGGGTTAAACCTTTATTGGGGGGGTTAGGGGGGTACCCTAGAGCTAAAGGGGGCTAACCCTAACTGCCCTAACAGTTATTACAGTCACAAATGACACCAATGCAAAAAAAAATAAAAAAATGCTATTGGTGTCACTGTGACTGGGGGGGCAGGGGTGATTGGGGGGGTGATCGGGGGGTGAAGGGGGGGTGTGAGTGTGCCTGGCATGTTCTACTGTGAAATGTCGTGTTGGTGCAACTCACCGATCCTCTCTCCTCGGTGCCGGAACGAAATATACCGACACGGAGGAGAGATTACATCACTTCCTCTCCTGTGTTTACATTACAGGAGAGGAAGTGATGTCACGCCTCACTTCCATTCGTCAGGAGCGATCGAGAGGGGGTGGCCATGAATGAATGGCCGCCCCCTCATCCCGGATCGCTTCTGAACAAAAACCGACCGCCGCTGGCACCGGGGGGGGGGCCCGATCGGGCCCCCCACCCGTGGGAAGGCAGGGACGTACAGGTACGCCCATATGCCTGCCCGTGCCATTCTGTCGACGTACATCGTCGTACGGCGGTCGGCAAGTGGTTAAGCAGACGAGATGACATTCCACACTCACAGAAGCGATTTTTGGGTCATGCGCTGGATTATTGCATGACTCAACTACTTCTGGTGGAATGGACAGTTCTACTCACAACAGTTTGGCGTGGCTATGGGAGCTAAGTTTGCTCCCAGCCTAGCCAACCTGTTTATGGCAGAGTGGGAGGATAGGTATATTTTCAGTCAGGATCGCCCACAACTTAAGTTCTACAGGAGATTCATAAACGACCCGATGATCATTTGGGAGGGGTCCTATGAGTTTGCAGTTGAATTTATAGACAGTTTGAATTTGAATACTAACAACATTAAGCTGGACTATCAAATCAGTGATGACAGCATTCATTTCTTGGGTGTGGTTATTTCAAAAGAAAATAATAAGCTGAACACCAAAGTTTACTTTAAACCTACAGATCGCAATAGTTATCTGTGTATTAGAAGTGGGCACCACCCCTTAGGCCGCGTACACACGCGGGGACTGTTCGCCCAACTTTGTCCGTCAAACAGTTTCGGCAAACAGTCCGCTCAAAATTAGCATGGACGGACATGGCCACACACGACGGACGAACAGTTTGCTGAAACCGTGCGCGATGACGTGAACGGTACGTACGACGGGACGAAAAATACGACGTCCTATACACTGCATTATAACTTTCGGCGTGAAAATCCTTTCTGAGCATGCGCGCAACTTTGTTTGACGAACAAGCCTACACACGCGGGGACTGTCCGCTGAAACAAGGTTTCAGCGGACAGTTTTTCGGAATTTCCGAAAAACCTTGTTCAGCGGACTGTTCGCTGAAACTGTCCGCTGAAAGCCCACACACGAGCGGACTGTCCGCTGAAACTTGGTTTCAGCGGACAGTTTCAGCGAACAGTCCCCGCGTGTGTACGCGGCCTTATGGATTAAAAATATACCTAGAGGACAAAAGTTAAGAGTCCGGCGTAATTGCACAGAAGTAATTGACTATTACCAACAGGCAGATCTGCTGAAAACGAATTGTTTTACAAAAGGGCTATGCAGAAGATTCCTTGAATGAAATCATTCAGGAAGTGTCTAAAATTCCAAGGGCAGATTGCCTAAAAAAAGAAAATTGAGGTTCAGGGGGCCAATAACCAACATCAAGTGAGCTTTATATCCAACTTTCACTGCCAGTATAGAGAAATAGAGGGTATCTATAGAAAACATTGGCATATTTTACGCCAAGATTGGCATTTAGGGACAATACTACAGGATCAGCCGAAATTCATTCATAGGCGCGCCCAAAACTTTGGCGATTGGGTAGTTAAAAAAATTCTGGATCCTTTAGACCGGCAAATTTTAAAAATTGATTTAAAAGGCTTCTTTGCCTGTAGAGAATGTATATGTTGTAGGACTGTTAACACCGCTATTATGGGTAGAACTAGTAATACTAATGGAGATGGGGAATCGTTTGACATTAAGGAGTTTGTCACCTGTAACTCCTCGCATGTGGTCTACCTTATGTGGTGTCCATGCAATTTGTTTTATGTAGGTAGAACAAAAAGACTTTTAAAAGTCCGGATAGCAGAACACCTGGTGAACAATAAGAAAGGGTTCCGGTATCATAGTGTTTCATTACACTTTAAAGAGAGACATAACCAGGACCTTTCATTGTTACAATTTTGTGGAATAGACGTCATTCATCCATCGTGGAGGGGTTCCAATAGGGTGAGGGATTTGTCCCAAAGGGAAACCCGCTGGACCTTTTTGATGAGGTGTTTGGTCCCGAAAGGGTTAAACATTGAGGTAGACCTCAACTGTTTTATTAATCATTTTTAGGAAGAGTCCTTTTATGCATTATTAACAGTAAATATTGGGAGTCGTATAAAATATTATATGTTCACGGTGCATTACAGATAATCATGTTGACAAGAGTAGTAATATATCTGAGGAGATTCTGAGGGTATGTGTAGCTGTGATTGGGGGATATGAACGGCTGATATAGATGATTTGCAGGATTCCCTTAAATAGGGATCGGGTATTGATTAAATCCATCTTGACGGTTCAGTACCCCACTATTACTATTTTTTACCACTATTTTTCACTTTTATGTTTTATGTTCATTTTTTCTTTTATTTTTATTTTTATTTTCAATTTTATTTTTATTTATTTATTTATTTATTCATTTATTTTTGTACATTATTATTTTGATATTATTGTTACCCATATATGCTATACAAATGGAATTGATATATATATATATTTTTTTTCTGTTACATTGTTTAGGTATAGATCATCATTGTTTTTATTTGAGATATCTTTAAATGTATTTTTATGTTAATAATGTTTTTTAAGAAGTATACATCATGACAATATTTTTGGCAGGAATGCGTAGAAGAAATTCTGTATTATATGACATTGTTAGCAGTGTTGAATGCGGATGTAGTAATCCGTTTCTCCCACTGAAGGAATTTCTGCCATGTAAAGGTCGGTATATTGCGGCTATGGGGACACAAGGTGTGCGCAGGCGCATAATTGGGACCCATGTGACTCGGTGGGGAAGAATACAAGAAGGAGGTTGGTTGTCCGTGTGGCCAATCCCAGAAAGAAGTCAGAGTGACGAAACATGCCAGAGGCATGGCCACACGGACACTAACTCAGTTGACAGAAAGACGCTGATGCTCGTGTTCCATTCAGTTTCATCGGGAGCAGTGGCTGGGAAGTGGTGAGAGCTTATAGCGCACACTTTGAGTTCCGCTGTAGCCGCAGTGCATTGTCCAGCTTTTGGTGAAAGTTTGCTGTGATTATTTCAATTGATGCTGGCATTTTTTATTTAACATGTGAGTGGATATATTGAAGTGATGTGTGAGTTGTTTGAATACATTTTAAACGGTATCACGATATATGGAGCATTTTATTTTATATTTCACATATGGATAAACCTTGCCTGGAATGATTGAGGGATAGACCCAAGTGGGGCTTATACTGCTTTTTTTGCCAAACACGAAAGTGGGAGGCAACGTCAGTCGGTGAGTGGGTTTCCATTGGGTGAGGTGTCACAAGCACATTGGTGTGGTGGAAGTTTGAAGGAGTTTGTGAAGATTGATTCCTTTGTATGATTTTCAACATTCTGTTTAATGGACTTGTAGTCCTCTATATCATTGCATCACGGGGTGACAGATTGAGCATTTTCACTTTTTGCACATTTGTTACATTGTTATGAGCGCTACTTAAATTATCCTTTAAATATTTTTGCAGTACACGTTTGGAGGTATAATTTATGTTTATAAATATGGTAGCATTACTGGTGGGGGCCTCAAGGACAGGTCCAGGAGGAATATAAAGATTAGGGGAGTCCCTGAAGTTATCCTCCCTGTACAACTCCAACAATACACCCAGGACCTCATGAAGATGTTCCTACCCACCATACCTGAATCTGAAATGCAAGTTGATCACATCTACAGGTATCCCACCTCCCAGATAATATACCCCGTGATGTCCCGATGTGAGTACATTTTTACCAAACTAAAGAGCAACTTATGTCTGCCTTCCGCAAACACCAGCAACCCCTAGAAAAATTTGCACATATCCAACTCTTTGTGGATCTCTCACAATTCACGATGCAGAAACCCAAATCCCTTCTACCTGTGACCAAAGCCCTGCGCAATCAGATCCCATATTGCTGGGGATACCCCGTGAAGCTGACAGTCACACACACCCGAGGGAAATACTACTGTAATTACTTGTGTGGAGGATGGACTTGCACTTCTACATTCCCTAGACATCCTTCCTACACAAACTGAAGGTCCCTCTCCCTCAGCAAACATGCACATCCAGTATGACTGCCAAACGGTGTCGAGAAAGAGAAACAACAAGAAACACAACTCATAATCACAATTTCTAGAAATCAGAAATATCTACACTCAACGAGGTTCCTGATGCACTATGGAGCTCCCAGTGTGGGCTTTTCCCCTCCGAAGTTACGGGCAACTGTTCTGCCCTCAGATTTAAGTTTGAAATCACCTTTTTACTGAACTATTTGTTATTTTGTGGTTTGACTTTGTTTCCTCTTCCTTCCCTTGTTTTCCTCCCTCCCCCGTTGTCTGATCTGCACAACCAATGCCTCGCTACTGCCATGATCAGTGGGGGAAATACCACCATAGCAACCCACGCGGGCACTATGGGGTCTGCAGCCGAGTGGGGCCCCCAGCACTGTGAATTGGCATGCAGTGCAGGCAGTTGGTGAGCTGCTGTCCACTCAGCGCTCACACAGTCACACCGATGGTGCGAGCAGACGCAGCTGGGCGGCTCAGCGGATGGGTGTGAGAGCGGACGGGAAGCTGCCAGCTGGGGGCCTTGGTGGGTGGCCAATCAGCGGGTGGTGGAGCAGAGAGATGACATCATCTCTCACCCCCGACACCCGTCCTGCATCCCGGTAGTTCCGCCCTCACTCACTGCGCAGGCAGCAGAGAGATTACATCATCTCTCTGCTGCCTGACTCAGACTGGGACACAGGAATCCCCATTCCTCACCTTGCAGGAAAGTGACAATCCGCAACTTGTGGCAGGTGACATGGCAAGTGGACAATCCACAATGTGTGGCGGGTGACAATCCGCAAGTTGCGGCAGGTGACGTGGCAAGTGGAAAATCCGCAACTTGTGGCAGTTGACATGGTAAGTGGACAATTTGCAATGTGTGGCAGGTGACGTGGCATGTGACAATCCGTAACTTGTGGCAAGTGACGTGGCAAGTGGACAATCCGCAATGTGTGGCAGGTGACGGGGCAAATGGACAATCCGCAACTTGTGGCAAGTGACAATCTGCATCTTGTGGCAGGTGATGTGGCAAGTGACAATCTGCAACTTGTGGCAGGTGACATAACAAGTGGACAATCTGCAACGTGTGGCAAGTGACGTGGCAAGTGACAATCCGCAACTTGTGGCATGTGACAATATGCATCTGGTGGCAGGCAACAGTGGCAAGTTACACACTCGAGGCCTCCACTGATTCTGCATTATGGTGAGTTGAACTATTTAATTTTCTGTAACAATGTAATGATAGAAATAATGCGCTTCAATCATCCTGACACCATAACAACCATGATGCCATGATGATTGAAGCGTTAACACCAGCCATTTCCTAAATAAATTGCCCCCCAAAAAAATTTATTTTCTGGCAGTGCCCCTCCCGAGACTAGACTCTGGATCTGCCCCTAAGTGAGGATGAGGAATGTAAGTTTACTGTTAAGTCTCTCGGGTCCCGCGAGTCCAGCCATGTCCTGACGCACGCAGCTGCATACAGCAGCCACTGTGCCATCAAACGCAGCCACGGTACCCATAAATTGCCACCACTGTGCCCATCAGATGCAGACACTGTTCCATCAAGCGCCGGGGCCAGACACCTGAATAGGGGGCAGCAGTGGCGACAATAGATAGATGCAATCCATGCATCTATCTATTGGAGATTGACGGGTGCAGGAGAGCGGGGCAGTGCTCCTGCGGCCTTTATGGACGCACCGCCATTGAGGTCAGCAATGTGTGTCCTTCAGAGGCTGCATACAGTATATTGCATACTTTGTTGTTCGAAATTAATATAAGCTCTTGCCTGGGTACTGTACCACATGGGTGTGGTAATCTGTTCAATGGCATTAGTTAATTTTTTTTTTTGGGGGGGGGGGGTTGTTTGCAGGGGAGGCCCATACAACATTTTGCTATGGGCCCTGTGATTTCTAGTTACGCCCCTGGCCATGATCAGAATGGAAAGTCTACTATATCCAGCCTATGACCAGAGACCTGCTACAAAAGACCCTGCAACACTACATCTAAGGTACTGTCAACATCCTCACCTACCCCACACACGACTCTTAATATAGTCTCTTAATGTTAACGGCCTCAATCACCTGGCTAAAAGAGCCTTGGTCTAGAGAGACGCGCTCAAACTCCAGGCTGATGTCCTCTGTATTCAAGAGACTAATTTCTAAGCCAACAATACTCCCCACTTCCAGCACAAGAAATTCCCACATATGTTCCTGACCTCCGCCCCCACAAAACAGAAGGGAGTACTTTTTGCCATCAGGGAATCTGTGACCTTTATCCTGAAAGAAAACCCACATTGACCCTACAAGGCGATGCCTCATACTTCTGGGCAAACTCAATAAAAATTTCACCATTGTGAATTTATACTCCCATCAAATCCGTTTCTTGAAAAGACTATACCGCAAAATCACCACCATCCAGAAGGGGTCTCTGGTGATCTGTGACCACAATCTAACACCTGACTACACGATTGATACTACCTCCAAGGCTAAGCACCCTCCACCTATTCTACAACTCTTTCTGAACTCGGAAGATGTATATGATGCGTGGAGGTGCCAACACGCAAACAAACATGATTACACCTTCCACTCCTCCAGGCACAAAAAGAAAAATTTTTGCAGGCAGTGTCCTCCTCCACCATATATGACATTACCTGGTCAGACCACGCAACTGTCTCTATAACTGTGGTGGAGGGGCATACCAAGTCCTGCATATGTTTGGCGAGTCAATTCTCGTATTTTTCAAATGCCTGTGCACGCCACCAGCATAGCAAACAACATATCAGAGTTCTTGTCTTTAAACAACCTCTCTGTATCAGATCCTGCGTTGCTGTGGTGTGCGCACAAAGCATATATTAGAGGGTTAATGTTACAAATATGTGCACAGGAGAAAAGGCAGGGGACACAAAAACTTAACCAACTCCTCACTAATATTAAAAAGCTTGAGGCCCTGAACAAAAACAATGCCAAATGCACATCTAGCTCAAAAACTCTCCCAATGCCGCTCTGATCTTAGGCTCCTACTCATCGAACAATATGATAAAACACATTCAATCACATAAACTGTCTCACTAATCCTCTGGAAATCAGGCTGGCAAATTCCTTGGCCAGAGACTCGGAATAGCTAGGACCAAATCAAAAATTACATACCTGAACCACCCACCAGAAAACGAATGTATAAATATACAACCCCAGGAAAACAGCTGACTCTTTTGCTAAATGCTATTCCTCACTATACAATCTAGAGAAAGACCCTGACACTCTTCCCCCCCCCCCCCCAACTACCTGAGGAAAGCATACAAACATTTCTGGCAAAGATTCAGCTCCCCTCCCTGACACCAGAACAGCTCACCTCATTAAAAATTCTCCCATCATGGAGCCTGAGATCAAAAAATAATAAAGACCCTCCCATTGGGAAAATCCCCAGGCCCCGATGGACTACCAAACAACTACTATAAAACCTTTCAAGACAACTTAGCTCCAACCTTACAAACGGTTTATACAGCTGCGATGTCTTCTGCCTCGTTTCCCTCCAAGATGCCAAAGGCTTATGTGGTCACTATTCCCAAACCAGGTAAAGAACCCACGTCCCCGTCGAACTTCAGACCGATTTCGATACTTAATACTGATGTTAAATTATACACCAAGATCCTAGCACACAGGCTGCTCCCGATACTTCGCTCCCTTATCAAACCTGACCAATCAGGCTTTACCCCCGGTAGACAAGCCTCTGATGCCACAAGAAGAGTCATCAATGTTATGCAATATGCTAAGTCCTGCCAGGTGCCTTCTCTGCTCCTCTCTTTGGATGCGAAGAAGGCATTCAACAGGATTCATTGGTGCTATATGAGACAGTCTACAAAAATTTGTATTTACTGGTCCTAATTTTTTCTGCCATATTGGCGCTTTATTCATCCCCCTGCACACAAGTCTATACGTCCAACATGCTATCAACTACTTTCATCATATCCAATGGTACAAGGCAGGGGTGTCCTCTGTCCCCCCTAAATTTTTAACCTCCTTATTGAACTGCTAGCTGATAGAATTAGAACCCACCCTAACATCACTGGATTTTCCCTGCAAGGTAGACCTCATGACATAAACCTATTAGCAGGTGACATCATCTTGTTCCTGGCGTCATCTGACATATCCCTACCACACATACATAATACTTTATTCAGTAGAATATCCTATTATAAGGCCCACCTCTTCTTAGAAATAAATTATAGAGTGACTCCTGGAACAAGTTCAGTATATCATACCTTGGCATAAAATTGACAGCAAAATTACAATACCTAGCAGATGCCAACTACACACCTTTGTTAGACAAACTATCTTAAGAAACTAAGAGACCAGCTTAGTCTGTCATGGTCTGGCCATCTAGCCACATTGAAAATGCTCATCTTGCCTCAAATTCTTTACATTTTTAGGACACTCCCAATTCCACTGAACGGCACCCATTTTAAATCTTTAAACTCCTTGCTTACACAGTTCATTTGGGGCCCAAAAGACCAAGATGATGTTATGTCCTCCTGGTCAAGCATAGATTAGCAGGCGGTATGGGTCATGATTACAGAGCATCCATTCTCACACAGCTTGAGAGCTGGCTCAACCAGACTCCAGACACACTCTGGTGCAGCATTGAGCAGGCCTTAAGCCCAACTAAAAATCGAAAGACTCTCTTACTCCTTGATTCTTGGTGACCAATTTCCATACACAATTTACCACCCACTATCCAAGCCTCGCTGGTAGCCTGGAGAAACCTGCGCAAACTACCACTTCCAACTACTAGCCTAACAGATGTTCCTATACCCATAGCGATTCTTGCACATGCAATACCAAACCCTTCTATCACTGACTGGCAAGAAAAGGGAATTCAGCTCATTGCAGACCTATACCATAAGGATGCCCTCATACCCTTTGCCACACTCAAGAAACAATTCAATTTATTGCCTACTGACAACTACTAATACAAACAAATTTCCCACCTCCTTAGATCTATGAAATCACATCACATATATCTCTCAAAGGAGACATGGCAGTTCTACACCACTCTCACCTCTCCCCATAAGGGTATTTCCCTATTCTACAACCTATTCCAACAAATATTTGATTTCGCTAAATCCCACCCATACAAGAAGTGGGAATATGATCTAGGCACAACCTTCACAAACTCACAGTGGAAAGATGCACTTTGAACGCTCTATAAGGCCTCTAGGTGCATTAACCACTACAGAATTTTCAAATTTTGGCAAAACAACTCTCCGATAGGGATGAGCCGAACACCCCCAGGTTCGGTTCGCACCAGAACTTTCGAACGGACCCCAAATTCGTACAAACGTTAGAACCCCATTGAAGTCTATGAAAAGTGTTAATTTTAACGGCTAATATACAAGATACTGTCCTAAAAAGGGTTTGGGGACCTGGCTCCTGCCCCAGGGGACATGGGTCAATGCAAAAAAAACTTTTAAAAACGGCCGTTTTGGCGGGAGCACTGATTTTAATGACGATTAAAGTGAAAAAAAAAAGTGAAATATTCCTTTAAATATCGTGCCTGGGGGGTGTCTGTAGTATGCCTGTGAAGTGCCACGTGTTTCCCGTGTTTAGAACAGTCCCTGCACAAAATGACATTTAACGGAAATAACGTCATTTAAAGCTGCTTGCGGTTTTAATGTTATATCTGGTTCCTGCAATATGGTTGGAAATAATTGAGAAAAATGGCATGGGTAGCCCTCCCTGCCCATTACCAGCCCCTTTGGGTCTTGTACGCATATTAAGGGGAACCCCGGACCCATATTAAAAAAAGGAAATACGTGTGGCCCCCAGGCCCTATATACTCAGAACAGCAGTATACAGGCGGTGCAAACAAGACAGGGACTGTGTAGGTTTGTTGTGTTAAGTTGAATCTGTTTGTAATTTTCAACTGGTACATATTTAACCACTTGCTTACTGGGCACTTAAACCCCCCTCAGTCCCAGACCAATTTTCAGCTTTCAGCGCTGATGCACTTTGAATGACAATTGCGTGGGCATACAACACTGTACCCAAATTAAATTTTTATCATTTTTTTCCCACAAATAGAGCTTTCTTTTGGTGGTATTTAGTTACAGCTCGGAGTTTTATTTTTTGCTAAACAAACAAAAAAAGATGCAAAAAAAAAAAAAAAAAAAAACATGTTTTAATAGTTTGTTATAAAATTTTGCAAACGGGTCATTTTTCTCCTTCATTGAAGTGCGCTGATAAGGCGGCACTGATAGGCTGCATTGGTGGGCACTGATGGGCTGCATTGGTGGGCACTGATAGGCTGCATTGGTGGGCACTAATAGGCTGCACTGGTGGGCACTGATAGGCATAGTTAAGGCGGCACTAATAGGCACAGATAAGGCGGCACCGATGGGCACAGATAAGGCGGCACTGATGGGCAAAGATGGGCACAGATAAGATGGCACGGATGGGTGGCACGGATAAGTGGCACGGATGGGTGGCACGGATGGGCACTGATAGGTACCACAGATAGATGGGACTGATGGGCACTGATAGGTGGCTCTGATAGGTGGCACTGCTGGGCACTGATGGGCGGCACTGCTGGGCACTGATGGGCGGCACTGGGGTGCAGCACCTTTGAGGCAGATTGGGTGGCACTGTGGGTGGCACTGTGGGTGGCACTGTGGGTGGCACTGTGGGCACTATGGGCACAGACGGGGGGCACTTACTTTTACTTTTAGTTATACTTCAGGATGGCACTGCGGGAGGCAGGTGGGCACTGGCAGGTGGCATGTGGTGCCTTGCATTGCTGGCCCTCGATCGGAACTGATGTCCCGATCACGGCCGCCGGTGATCGGCTTTTTTTTTTTCTCCTCGCGCTGTCAGCGCGAGGAGGAATAATAGCCGATTACCGGCTCCGTTCTATCACATGATCAGCTGTCATTGGCTGACAGCTGATCACGTGATAAGGGGTCGGGATCGACCCCTTACACGGATCGGTGATCAGGCGAGTCTCACGGACTCGCCGATCACAGAGCGCGCCGCGCGCGCCCCTCAGGGGGCACGCAGGCCGCTCGTAACCGGGACGACGTCAATAGACGTAGTCCCGGAAATCTAGGTCCGCGCTAATGCCGTCATTCGGCAATAGCGCGGTACCCAAGTGGTTAAAGTGTAGCTCCAGTCAAAAAAACTATTTTTAAGCTTTTTGGAAAACATAGGTAAGGGTTATCACCCCTGTATAATTTGTTTTGCCGTCCGTCTTTTTCAGAGCACGCAGACAGCACGCACAATCTCCTACCGCTGACTGCAAGCTCTATTTAAAACGAGCAAGATAGTTAGCTATATAGGTGGATATAGCGGTGTATACTGCGTTCAGAGCACGCAGACAGCACGCACAATCTCCTAACACTGACTGAAAGCTCTATTTAAAACGAGCAAGATATTTAGCTATATAGGTGGATATAGTGGTGTATACTGCGTTCAGAGCACGCAGACAGCATGCACAATCTCCTAACACTGACTGAAAGCTCTATTTAAAACTAGCAAGATATTTAGCTATATAGGTGGATATAGTGGTGTATACTGCGTTCAGAGCACGCAGACAGCATGCACAATCTCCTAACACTGACCGAAAGCTCTATTTAAAACTAGCAAGATATTTAGCTATATAGGTGGATATAGCGGTGTATACTGCGTTCAGAGCACGCAGACAGCACGCACAATCTCCTAACATTGACTGACAGCTCTATTTAAAACGAGCAAACGCGCTGGCGGCCTTATATAGTGTGGGGCGTGTACTACACAGCCTGAGCTATGATTGGCCACAGGCATCCTGCCTGTGGCCAATCATGGATCTCCTCGCTGCCGGCGCTGTGATTGGCCAAGCATGTGGGGTCACAGTGCATGCTTGGCCAATCATGAGCCAGCAATGCACTGCGCCATCGCAGTGCATTGTGGGCCGTGAGCGTCACACGATTTTGGTGCGAACGGCCCATAACGTTCGGAATTCACCGAACGGGCGAACAGCCGATGTTCGAGTCGAACGTATGTTCTACTCGAACACGAAGCTCATCCCTACTCCCCGATGTGCTGGAGAAACTGCGGTGCGATTGGCAACCTACTCCATATGTTTTGGGGCTGCAAACACCAGCTTTTGGAACTCCATCTTCCGCTAAATCTTCAGCATTACCAGGGTTATAACACACCCCAACCCAAATTTAGCAATATTAAATATAGAAATTGAAACCTTCCCTCCAGAGTTTAGGGTAGTGATTACACATATTCTCTTGCTTGCTAGAACACTAATAGCAAGACATTGGAAGGCAGACAGAGCACCAAATGCATCTGAGGTATTCATAATCACTCAAACCCACTTTGTGTACAAATCATTACTGGCTAGTAGAGGTGGTAATAAGAAACAGTTTGATTACAAATGAAAGATATGGATAAATCGGTTTAAAGTTAAGAAATTACCTTCTCTTTGACTGGCGATTCTTGCCTCACCTTTCTAACCCCCCCCCATTTTGTTCATATGAAGATCAGACCACAATCATCCCCCTCCCCCTTCTTTTTACCGTTGATAAAAACTGTAATTTGAAAAATTTTCAATAAAAACCAAATGAAAAAAACAAAACAATGATATGGTATATAGTGATGGATGAACTTCCGATGGGACGTTTCGCGAACGCGAACCACAAACATGGGCAAAAGTTTGCGAACCATAGGGTTCGCGGCGGGGCCCATTGACTTTAATGGCAGGCGAACCTTAAAAACCTCCAGGTCATATTTTCAGCCACAAAATACTTACTAGCTGTGCACACATAGTCCCACAACATGGACACCGACATAACAAAAGTATTAAGTGAATCTGGGATCGACAACGACAAGCATTCTTTTTTTATCTGTGAAATTTTGACAATTCAGGAGCACATGAGGGCCATGGAGGAGAGGCAAGGTCAGGACAGGCTATGAAGGGGGTGCAGGAGATGATCAGTGCCACAGTCAGGGCAGCGCAGTCCTGTGCAAGTGTCCCAGTGTGCCAACCTGTGCTTGAGCCCCTCCCTCTGCCCGGCCCTTACCCCCACCTATGCAGGGCTCCACTGCGGTGGTCCGGAGGTGCCAGTCCAGTGCTGGTCCTCAGCCATGGTGCTGGCACTGCCTGCTGATTGGCTTCTCCTCTGCTATCTCCCTCACTGTCTGAAACCAGCACTGCGATAGAGACTGAGCATTGACACCAGCACTGTGATAGAGAGCACTGACACCAACAACGTGATAGAGAGCACTGATACCAGCACCGTGATAGAGAGAATGGACACCAGCACCGTGATAGAGAGAACTGACACCAGCACCGTGATAGAGAGAACAGACACCAGCACCGTGAGAGAGCACTGACCCCAGCACCATGATAGAGAGCACTGAGGCCACACCAGCACCGTGATAGAGAGCACTGACACCAGCACAGAGATAGAGAGCACTGGGACCACACCAGCACCGAGATAGAGAGCACTGACACCCAGTGCTGGGAGAAGGTCACCCAGCGCCCAGGGCAAAGATGCCAAATTGCGCCCTCCTTTCCCTTAAGGTTAGGGTCAGGGTGCCCCCTACCCCTGCAATAAACCATTGCGCTAGGGGCAGCCGTCCCTCCTGCCCACCCCTTGTCCCGTCCCTGCTGACACCACACCAGCACCGAGAAGTATAATATGCTTTCTATATTTAAAAGAAAGTATATTTTAAGTGTACAACCAGGGCCGGATTAACATAGGGGCTGATGGAGCTGCAGCACCAAGCCCCTGCCTTAAAATAGGCCCACCCAGCCAGCAGCATAAGCCCGATTTTTTTTTTTTCCTGTCCATAAACTTCTATGGGACAGGAGAAGTGTGTGTAAATGTAGGGGTGTCTGGCTGCATCTGTGTTTGCTCACTGTGGTTATTACAATGTCACAGTGCACAGTTCCCCCCTACACAAATGGGAGAGGCTGAGTCGGCTCTGCCTTTCCCCTCCCCCTCTGTGAAGTCTGTGCAGTGAAGGAGCCGTGTGGGTGGGAAACACCGGCAGATAGAAGGTGAACAGGATATCTGTGAGTGATGAGCCTCCAGGGACCGTCCACATGTGAGCTCAGTGACTGGTTTCTTATATCCCTTTCCCTCGTTTTTAACTTTTTTCTCCAGCAGTAGCTGTTATAACTGCAGCCAAAGTGTTTAGAATTGTGTCATCAGCCTGTGGTAGTGCTTGGCCCCTTGTGCTTTTAGGTGGTTCACACTGATTTGCTGTGTTTTGGCCCATTGCTGGTGTATCCACAGTTTTCCTGCGTTTTACCCCCAGTCCTATAGATTTCTATTAGGTTGTTTGTTTTTTCTGCATTTTCTGAAAGCGCACCAAAATTCCTGCATGCTGCATCTTTGGCACACTGTCAGAAAATGCAGCAAAAACCTGCAACCTGATATAAATCAATAGGACTGCAGCTAAAACTGCAGATACATGAGCAGTGCAGCCAACTGCAGCACACCAGTGTGACCCCAAAAGCTTGCACACACAACCCTGTACAACTTGGTCTAAACAAAACTCCTGGCATACAGCCATACCATCCCAGCTCAGGAGGGGTGGGGGCTCCAGGGATTTGATTGACTATGCAGGCCCTGTCTCTTCTATCCAATTGGGGAGAGTCTTGGAGGCAGTGGCAGGCTGCTGGTGGTAAGTGGCACACTGTATCTGGTGACAGGCTGTGGGTGGCGAGTGGCACACTGTATCTGGTTGCATGCTGGTGGCAAGTGGCACACTGTATCTGGTGGCAGGCTGCTGATGGCAAGTAGCACACTATCTTGTGGAAGGCTGCTGGTTGCACACTGCTGCTGGTGGCAAGTAGCACACTATCTGGTGGAAGGCTGCTGATGGCACACTGCTGGTGGCAAGTGGCACACTGTATCTGGTGGCACACTGCTGGTGGCAAGTGGCACACTGTATCTGGTGACAGGCTGCTGGTGGTAAGTGGCACACTGTATCTGGTGACATTCTGCTGGTGGCAAGTGGCACATTGTATCTGGCATGCTGCTGGTGGCAAGTGGCACACTGTATCTGATGGCAGGCTGCTTGTGGCAAATGGCACACTGTATCTGGTGGCATGTTGCTTGTGTCAAGTGGTACACTGTATCTGGCATGCTGCTTGTGGCAAGTGGCACACTGTATCTGGTGGTACACTGCTGCTGGTGGCAGGCTGCTGATGGCAAGTAGCACACTGTATCTGGTGGCAGGCTGCTTGTGGCAAGTAGCACACTGTATCTGGTGGCAGGCTGCTTGTGGCAAGTGGCACACTGTATCTGGTGGAAGGCGGCTTGTGGCAAGTGGCACACTGTATCTGGTGGAAGGCGGCATGTGGCAAGTGGCACACTGTATCTGGTGGAAGGCTGCTTGTGGCAAGTGGCACACTGTATCTGGTGACATGCTGCTGGTGGCAAGTGTCACACTGTATCTGGCATGCTGCTGGTGGCAAGTGTCACACTGTATCTGGCATGCTGCTTGTGGCAAGTGGCACACTATATCTGGCAGGCTGCTTGTGGCAAGTGGCACACTGTAACTGGTGGCAGGCTGCTTGTGGCAAGTGGCACACTGTAACTGGTGGCAGGCTGCTGTTGGCAAGTGGCACACTGTATCTGGTGGCATGCTGCTGGTAGCAAGTGGCACACTATCTGGCATGCTGCTTGTGACAAGTGGCACACCGTATCTGGTGGCAGGTTGCTGGTGGCAAGTGGCATGCTGCTGGTGGCAAGTGGCACACTATCTGGTGGCAGGCTGCTTGTGACAAGTGGTACACTGTATCTGGTGGCAGACTGCTGGTGGCAAGTGGCACACTTAAAGAGGGATTCCGCCCAAAAAAAAATATTAAAAGCCAGCAGCTATAAATACTACAGCTGCTGACTTTTAATAAATGGACACTCACCTGTCCCGGGTTCCAGCGATGCCGAGGCCGATCGACCGCTCGTGCCTCGGCTGCTGCCGCCACCATTCTAGGTGAGGGAATCAGGAAGTAAAGCGAATCGGCTTCACTTCCCGGTTCCCTACTGCGCGAGCTGCGCCGCGCAATAGGAAATCTCCGCGCTGTCACTGGGACCCGTGTGTGTCCCAGCAGACAGCGCGGCAGGGCAGGAAATGGCGTAGACTCCCGTGGGAGTCTATGCCCGGAAGTGGGTGAAAATACCCCCCTCCCCCCTGAAAGGTGTCAATTGTGACACCGGATGGGGGGGGGGGGGTTCCGATCAGCGGAGGTTCCACTTTAGGGTGGAATCCCGCTTTAATCTGGTGGCATGCTGCTGGTAGCAAGTGGCACACTATCTGGCATGCTGCTTGTGACAAGTGGCACACTGTATCTGGTGTCAGGTTGCTGGTGGCAAGTGGCACACTGTATCTGGTGGCAAGTGGCACACTGTATCTGGTGGCAGGCTGCTAGTGGCACTGTATCTGGTGGCACACTGTATCTGGTGGCAAGTGGCACACTGTATCTGGTGGCAGGCTGCCAGTGGCGCACTGTATCTGGTGACAGGCTGCTGGTGGCAAGTGGCACACTGTATCTGGTGGCATGCTGATGGCAAGTGGCACATTGTATCTGGTGGCAAGTGGCACACTGTATCTGGTGGCAGGCTGCGGGTGGCATCTGGCAGCAGGCAATGGTGGCAAGCGACACACTGCATCTGGTGGGAAGTGACAAGCTCAGGTTCCCACTGATAATGCATCATGGTGAGTTGAACTATTTCACTATATATTACAATGTAGTAATAGAAATAATGGAATTTGATCATCCCGATGCCATATCAAGCATAGCGTCAGGATGATTTTAAGTGCTAAGTGCCATTTGCCTGAAAAATCACCCCCCGCCACCTATTTCCCCATCAACCCGAGACTACATCCCCCCTCTTTTTTTTTTTTGGGAAGGGGGGGATCTCCCTGAATGGCAGTTTGGAAATGTGGTCTCCTATGTTGCTGCTGTTGAGAGACCGCATAGCAGGTGGTATTGGGGGTGTTCCTGCTGCTCAAAGGCTGCACGGCCGATATTACTGGTGAAAGTATATTTAATTTGTTTTAGCAAAACATTTTTGCATTTTCATTTTGTTTCCGTAAAAAAGGCCCACCAAAATCCTCAGCACCAGGCCCATGATGCTGTTAATCTGGCCCTGTGTACAACCCTGTATACTGTACACCTATACCAGTCCTTAAAAGGACCTTTGTGGACCTAGTAGTATCTAGCTAATAGCTAGTGAATTGCAGACTGTCCCTGCTCCAAAAACCAAACTGTCCCTCCCTACACTGAGAAACGACAGCTGCAGAATCGGTCAGGACTCAGCTCAGCAGCACAGCTGTGAAGTATAATATGCTTTCTATATTTGAAAGAAAATATATTATATGTGTACAACCCTATATACTGTACACCTATACCAGTCCTTAAAGGGACCTTTGTGGACCTAGTAGCTAGTGAATTGCAGACTGTCCCTGCTCCAAACACCAAACTGTCCCTCAGTCCCTACACTGATAAAAGACAGCTGCAGAATCAGTCAGCACTCAGCAACACAGCAGTCAGCAGTGCACCAGAATATACTTTCTATATTTGAAAGACAGTATATTATACATGTACAACCCTATATACTGTACACCTATACCAGTCCTTAAAAGGACCTTTGTGGACCTAGTAGCTAGTGATTTGCAGACTCTCCCTGCTCCAAACACCAAACTTCCCTCAGTCACTACACTGATAAAAGACAGCAGAGTGAGTAAGAGATGAAGTAAATTTCAGTTTTGTTTTCTTGTCTTGTTTCTTGCCCTTCTTCCCTTAAGAACATATATGTGTTTGTCAGTAGGGAAAAGAAAAAAAATAAGGGGAAAAGGGGAGGGAAGAGAAAATGTTTTCCTTTTTTTTCCTCCCTACTTCAATACTTTTGACTGGCCTGGTCATAACACCATGTAAATCTTCTGGTTTATCTGACTAACCACAACCCTATTAGGCCCCTTTCACACGGGCGGCTGTTCTGCCGCAGGAATCATGTTTATTTTTTTCTACAAAATTCAAGGCTCCAGGCACAGCGATCAGCTGCGTTTGCACAGTGCGTTTACCAGCGTTTACATGCGTTTACATGCGTTTTTATGCGGTTGCGTTTAACTGCAGTTTTTATTCCCATAGCAACCCTTTTATTTATTTATGTTTTTGTTCCCTGGAATGTACCCATGATGCATTGCAGTCCTCTATATTTAAACCTGTTTCTTTGTTCTCTGGCTGAGTGTGTGTTGGAGTTTTGCAGGAGTGGAGAGGAGTGCTGAGTTTTGTGCCAGTTTTTTTGAAAAATGAATGCAAATATGGGTAGTTTGCTTGCAATGCTCATTTTGCTGATGATGAGGATGAAGAGAAGAAGAGCGATCCAGAGTAGGCGACGTCCTCGTCGTTACTGGGTCCATCCCCTAACGTCTCAGCGCCTATCGATCGGCTACTTTGCCCTCATGTTCGGTGAGCTGAGGACTCATGGGGACAAGTTCCACAATTACACCAGGATGTCGGTGGCATGCTTCGATGAGCTGTTGGGACTTGTTAGAGGACGCCTGACCAGAACCACGACCAATATGCGAAGAAGCATTAGTCCAGAAGAACGGCTGTTACTTACGTTAAGGTAGGTTTTCCATATGTTGAACAAATGCTTAAATTCATGTACATGCAGGCTTAGGCAATATTGGCAATAGTGTGTGTGTATGTATGTATGTATATGTATATGTATATGTGTGTATATATATATATATATATATATATATATATATATATATATATATATATATATATAGATGAATCTATAACCTAATCTATATCACAACAGCGATTTTTCGCACATTACTCCCATTACCATTATTTTTTATCCTTGAAAACTATCTATCGTGCCTTGCACAGTCAGTTTTATTTTTTGCAAATAGGAAACGTCATCAAATTTCAGTAGTTTCTCATTATGTAGGTGAGCTCTGAACACAAAGGCAGAGTTTTGCATTAACAAGCAAGGTACCACCAAATAATATTTTGTACTAGACCAACCCACCACCAGGCTTCCTGTTTGGATGCCAGCACCTACTACCAGAGCCGAGGGATTTATCTTTGGGCTGCAATGTGTTAAAAGTCATCAGCTTATCTAGATGCTGATGTTTATTTGTTACCATGTAGAACTCCATATGTATATTGATTTTTTTTTAAATTTTATTTATTTTACTATATTTTATATTTTCTGAATTGTTATCAATTTTGTATTGCAGATACCTTGCCACTGGTGCCAGTTTCACCTCCCTCCATCATCAATTTCTGATGGGAATTTCCACCGTATCCACCATTGTGCATGATACCTGTTACGTCATCTGGGAAGAACTGAGAACATCAGTCATGCCGGAGCCAACATCCAGTCTGTGGGAGGAAATAGCGGAGGAATTTTGGGAGAAGACCAACTTCCCAAACTGCATTGGGGCATTAGATGGGAAACACATCCGGCTCATCAAGCCTCCAAAATCCGGTTCCCGCTTTTTCAATTATAAGAAATACTTTTCTATTGTGCTTCTGGGACTCAGCGATGCAAATATGAAGTTCATCGCTGTGGATGTTGGAGCGTATGGGAGTTCTGGAGATTCGAGAATTTTCAGAAATTCCGTAATGGGGCGGCGTTTTCAACATGGCGAATTTCAGGTGCCACAGTCAAGGCCTCTCCCTGGTACTACTGGACCAGATCTTCCACTTGTAGTGCTGGGAGATGAGGCATTTGCCTTATCCACGCACCTGCTAAGGCCCTATACCAGGCATGGTCTCACTGCCAGGAGGCAAATTTTTAACTATAGACTCAGCAGAGCTCGAAGAATGGTGGAGTGCGCATTTGGCATTTGCGCTGCCAAATGGCGTGTTTTGATGACAGCCATGCATCTGGAAGTTGAGCATGCCGTCAATGTGGTTCTAGCGAGTTGTGTTCTCCACAATTTTTTGAGGGGTAAGGAGATCGTGGCCACCGAAACCCCTGTTTATGAGGAACCCATAGGTCCTGTTACTGGCACTCGTCCAAGTAATCAGGCCCTACAAGTCCGTGAACATTTCACTGATTATTTTTTCAGTGAAGATGGACAGCTGCCATGGCAATTGGACTATGTATAAATTTTTAACCATTGTTGCATGTTTTTTTCATCACATATTTCAGGTTTTTGTGTCAGTTTTCACGTTTGCCTTAAATAAAGTAGTCGACAATTTTCAACAATTTAAATTGTTTTTATTTCTATCGTTTGCAATGCACAGGGTGTATTTAAAAAATTGAAAAACATTACAAAAACATTGAATGCTTGCAAGTATAGAAAAATGTTTTTTAATTACTTTGGAATATATATATATAAAATCTCCTTTTAGTTTCAAGTATTGAATTTCAAGTGCAACAGATAACGAGTCCACAAAATATCCCCCACTACCCCCCGTAAAAAAAAAAAAAGGTTACAGTATTCCTGCACTGCACAGGGTGTATAAAAAAAATAGAAAAACCTTACAAAAACATTGAATGCTTGCAAGTATAGAAAAATGTTTTTTAATTCCTTTGGAATATATATATATAAAATCTCCTTTTAGTTTCAAGTATTGAATTTCAAGTGCAACAGATAACGAGTCCACAAAATATCCCCCACTACCCCCCGTAAAAAAAAAAAAAGGTTACAGTATTCCTGCACTGCACAGGGTGTATAAAAAAAATAGAAAAACCTTACAAAAACATTGAATGCTTGCAAGTATAGAAAAATGTTTTTTAATTCCTTTGGAATATATATATATAAAATCTCCTTTTAGTTTCAAGTATTGAATTTCAAGTGCAACAGATAACGAGTCCACAAAATATCCCCCACTACCCCCCGTAAAAAAAAAAAAAGGTTACAGTATTCCTGCACTGCACAGGGTGTATAAAAAAAATAGAAAAACCTTACAAAAACATTGAATGCTTGCAAGTATAGAAAAATGTTTTTTAATTCCTTTGGAATATATATATATATATATATATATATATATATAGAGATATATAGAGATATATATATATATATATAGAGAGATATATATATATATATATATAGAGATATATATATATAAAATCTCCTTTTAGTTTAAAGTATTGAATTTCAAGTGCAACAGATAACGAGTCCACAAAATATCCCCCACTACCCCCCGTAAAAAAAAAAAAGGTTACAGTATTCCTGAAGTGCTGTCAGGCCCCTTTCACACAGGGCAGATCAGTAATGATCCGTCCCGTGAAGATCCGCTTGGTCGGCAGGGATTGTTCCATTGTCCCCACTGAGCCGGTGGCAGACAGGGCTGTCCCGGCACACTGTGCCCTGTGAGCTCTCTGTTCTCTTCTATGGGGATCGGAAGAGCACGTACCATCTGTCCGTGTTCATCCAATCCGCTCTGCAGATGGCTAGAAAAATTGGATTTCCCTCCGTCTACAGAATCGGACAATTGCGGTGGCACCCGATATCGTCCGCCTCCGCAACAGTCCGATTCTGCAGACGGAGTAAAAACCTATTCTATCCGTCTGCAGAGCCGATCGGATGGACACAGACAGACAGTCCGTGCTCGTCCGATCACCATAGAGGAGAGTGGAGAGCTGACAGGGCGGTCCCTGCACAGTGTGCGGAGACCGCCCTGTCCGCAGCCGGCTCAGCGGGGACAACGGAGCAATCCCGCTGAGCGAGCGGATCATCACGGGGCAGATCATTACTGATCCGCCCCGTGTGAAAGGGGCCAAAGATGGGCACTGAGTGCGGTAAACAGTTCTGAAATATTTGGCTAGATGGAGAAAGTGCAAAAGATGTCGCCATGTACACTCCACTGTGTAGATGGGGTAATCTCCCACTGGGCCAAGTCTCTCAACCTAAACAATGCTAGCACCCAATCAGAAAGTTCAGGTATTGTGAGAGCAAGTGGGGCCAAGTAGCAACATGTATAAGCTTGGGACAGTGGGAGATTCTTCTGTGCGTACAGTTCAGTGTACATGGAGGAATCTGGGGTTTGTTGTAAACATTAGTTCGTGTAGGTAAAACATTAAGTAGTGTAGGTAAAACATTAAGTAACATTACACAACAAGAAAAATACAACCGTCATATCACTGCCATAGGAATACTATAAGTTTTCATATATTGAATAATTAGGGTTACGCAGGGAAGAATGGCTTGGTTCACTGCCAACATCTATGGGTGATCCTGAATGGGAAGATGAGGGTGAAGACACTGGGTGTGGCTGCACATGCATCCTTTGGTAACCAGGATTAGACGGGTAAGATGTATACAGTGGTGGGGGTCCTACATAAGGGTTAATGGCAGATGTTGTGTCATGGCACTGCTGACTGGGCATTGGTCTACTGAAAGACCCACTAGGTGAATTAAAACCCATAGCCCATGGCTGAAATTTAGGATATGGGCGTTGCTCTTTGCAAGCGGACACAATATACGTTAAATAGGCATGTATATCACCCCTGACCTCAGTGCGCTTATCTGCAGGAATCTCCCTGATTACACAAAGCAACATTCTTAAAAACATAACATCGGGGTCTGAGATGTTGAGGAATTCATCATCTTTTGCCTGGTTTTGTGATTGGTTTCTCATTTCTTCAATGATACGGTTGAAATATTCCTCAAAAGGTGTCTCTTGTTGAGTACGTGTTCGACGGGTGGTAGTAGTAGACCGGACTCTCCTATCTGGATTTGCCTGCAATATTATAATATATAGATTATGCATCTGATACTGAGGTCACACTGAACAGCATATGATGGCTTGCACAAATATTGCAGCACCTGTTTAGAATAGATCACACACAGGTACTTGTTTTGTTGCAAAAACCTGATCTCACTGAAGACCTCCAAAGCCAGAAGAACAAGTCACACCTTGCCCAAAAAAACAAGTCGTTGTTGTTTCTACAACATTTGTGCCAACACCAGCTGCCTTTTCAAAATGTAACGTCTTTTGTGGACAGAAATTGTGACATTTTTAAAATACATACCGCAGGTTCTTGAGTGGATGGATGATATTCTTGGGATGACACTGTTTCTGTGGTTTCTTGACTGGTGTCAGCGTCTCCTGATGGTGATGGCGACGAACTTTCGCGCCTTGCGCTTGCTCTCACAGGGACACTTGACACAGTTCTAGGTAACAATAAAGATTACACGTTTAAAAAAAAAGTGAACATGAATATGCCTTTAATGGTCACAAATCGCTAAGTAAAATAAATGGATATACTTACGTGCGCATCTCAGTGGTGCGCCTCAAAAAAGACAAAGCCTCTGCATGGGGGTTAGGCCTGCGACGAGTTGAGGGTGCTCCGCTTCTCTCCGCAGCCTTCTCTTCGTTGACTTCTTTTTTGTAACGGTCGCGCAGGGACCTCCAACGTGTATAAACCTCCTTTCCTGCAATATATAAAAAAAACATACAATGGCCTGGTCATTAGGGGGTAAAATCTTTACTAGGATGCATGTGTACCCTGCTGCATAGACACAACAAACCTTGCACTCACCTCGGTTATCCTGTTCAGTTGCAGACATCTCGTCCCAGTTCGGTGTGACATATTTGTAGACTTCTTCCCACTTTGCTCTCTTCAGCACTCGGTCTGCATATCCTGGGCATTCTGAGTCCCATAACTCTGGTCGGGCTTGCACCAGTGCGATGATGGCCTCGTGTGAGATGTCTCTTGCCGCCATGCTGTCTTCTCCCCTTTCATCCCTCTCAACTTCCTGTGTCATTTCCCAGGTACACCTGCTGATTAGGATGTGCTTCCGGGTTTTTTTTTTCTTCTTTCACGCTGCTGGCCGCAATTGACACAAAAGACTGCGATTACCTGCGGTTATGTGCTTATAGCTGCGCTACATCGCACCTGGACGCATACAATTCTATTTTTTCTATTCGCACCGAACCGCATGTAACGAAATCGCCGCTAAACGCTGTGTGTGAATGGGGCCATAGGAAAGCATTGTGTGCTTTTAGCTGCGGTAGAAATGAAGAAAATCCGCAGCTAAAAGCACCATTCTATCCGCCCGTGTGAAAGGGGCCTTACACTTCCCGTACATCATATAATGTCAAAAATATTTGTATATTCACATGTACCATCGTTGTAACAGATTTATACCTTGATCTTTTCCACAATTAAAATCGTTTGTAAACAAAAAAAAAAGCAATACCTATGACACTGAAACAAGTGACTCAACTATGCACGAAAACATAGGAAGCGGGGTGAAGAGAAATGGCAGCAGGTACTTGGGAGTGATGAGTCAAAATGTGAAATATTTGTCTGCAGCAGGAGGCAGTTTGTCTTCTAAAGAGCTGGAGAGCGGTACAATAATGAGTGTCTGCAGGCAACAGAGAAGTATGGTGGCGGTTCCTTGCAAGTTTGAGGCTGCGATTTTGCAAATGGAGTTGAAGATTTGGTTAGGATCACTGCTGTCCTCAATACTGAGAAATACAAGCATATACTTATCCATCATGCCAAACCATCAGAGAGGCATGTGATTAGCCCCGAATTTAAAAACTATCCATCTTCAGCAAGAACAAAGTCTTGGAAGTGATGGTTTGTTCATTTACTTTTCATTTTGTTAATTGATATTAACACTTCTATTTCTGAATGCATTCTTAATTTACAGCATTTTTTCACACCTGCCTAATACATTTGCACAGTATTGTGTATACAGTATATATATATATATATATATATATACTGTATACTGTATATATATATATATTTTCAGAGTTGTGTGTGGAATAGGTCAGATTTGGATTTTCTCTCCAGTTTATGTGTCATACCAGTACAAACAAAATAAACATGACAACGTCTAAACATTTGTAATTGCAACAATTTTCTGGGCAAAGTGGTCCATTATTTGACAGATATGCAGGTGTATCAATATGTTTGGCCATGACACATACAGTGCATCCGGAAAGTATTCACAGTACTTCACTTTTTCCACATTTTGTTATCTTACAGCCTTATTCCAAAATGTATTAAATTCATTTTCCTATCTCACGTCAGCACACAATGGGTTAACGCTTCCTCTTAAACCCACAGGACTACCTCTTCCTAGCTAGCCTCCCCCACTGAAGTGTTTTTTTTTTTTGGTCATGCTCCATGCCACCTGTTGATTGCAGTTGGTAAGTACTTTGGTTGCTGCAAGTATATCACACCATCCCCCCAGGTTCAGCCTCACATGGTGTTGGAAGATCCTGCATGTTGGAGATAAACCCACCTGAAACTGGGTGTCCTGGCCGTGGGCAATGTTGCTTAAACAGCACGAATATTCTACAGGTTTGGCATTACTAAGCTCTGCAATGTCACCAATGACCTCACCCTTGGGGCTTTTCCTGTTTTGTATAGGCAGTGTGCCGCACTGCTCTCCTGGCTTTGTTTTCAGTTTGAGAGCAGAGATGGATGATGTCACACAGAGCAGGAAGACAGGGAGGCGTGGAGTAATGACTAGGGATGGTCCCGATGTTCGAATTCGATGTAAGTTAGACCGACTCAAACATCGGGTGTTAATTTGTTCGCAAACAAACCAAACAAATGTAACGTCACTGGCAAATTCGAGCACTGCAAAGAGCCCCATAATGCACTGCGAGATCGCAGTGCATTGACTGCTGCTTATTGGTAAAAGCATGCACCTGACCTGCATGCTTTGGCCAATCACAGCGCGATATGCTGTGAGAGCCATGATTGGCCAATGTAGGGTGCCCTTGGCCAATCATGGCTCAGGGGGCTAAATCCACGGCCCACACTATAGAAGGCTGCTTACATGAGGGCCACATGTAGTGCGATACGTGGAGTAGATTGAGAGAACTGGAACTAGATTAGGCAGGTTAGTTAGTGCCGTGCAGGCAGTTTAATGTATGTATATATGATTGGCTGAAGCAATGAAAGCTTCGCCCAATCAGGGCACAGAGCACTATCAGAGCCATGATTGGACGCTGTCATGATGACTGTATTTAATCATGGCTCATTGCTCCTTATCCTGCCCCAGACTATAGTGTAGTGTGATAGCGGCATGGAGAGATATATTCTGATTCCATTGTCAGTGTAGAATATCAGTTTAGTGTGCATCTAGGGATAGTTCAGTGGTGTGAGTGTATTGCAACCATTCATATTTACATTTGTGTGAATGTAGGGATAGTTCAGTCATTGTGAGTGTAGTGACCATTTAGCGCAGTATATTTCACTACGTTACTCCAAGTTTAACGCTGTACAGTTCAGTGCATTACTGCAAGTTTAACACAGTATATTCTAGTGTATCTGCTGCATGTCTGTGTTGTGAATACGCAAATTAAAAGTGCACCAAGCACCACTTTCCATTGATTAAAGTGCATCTATGTACATATTTACAAATCTTTATTACATTTTGTTATTAAGCACCCCCCACATCATGTCTGGGAGGACAGCAAGGAGAGGCAGACGTTCCCATGGCACTGTAAGGGGGCCAGCAGCGTATAGGTGTCCACAGGCAAAGGTGGATGTAGTCAGTCCTCAGGCAGGGCCTAATTTCCCCTGTTTAGTGATGTTGCTCTTGCTATCCAGCCACAGCATGCAGAGGAGTTGGTGGGCTGGCTTACTAAACTGTCCTCATCCTCTGTCACCCAAGCAGAGACTAGTGCACTGTCCCCTTCAGCTGCGAGTGGCAAAACCTGCCTCCTTGTCCACAGCTCTTGCTGTCATAGTCCCAGCATCAGGGCATCAGGCATGGAGGAGTCAGCAGAGTTATTTGAACACAGCATCACCCACTTGCTCCGTCATGATGCACAGCCATTACTCGATTCAGATGTTGGTTCTGAGGTTGAAGAAGGCAGGAACGTGAGCCTACAGAGAGGGGAGAACACTGGTACACAAATTGGCATTCATGTTCCCCCAGCCGCAGCGTATTGCCAAGTTGTCTCCAGTGGCAATGAGGATGGAGGAGGAGATTATGATGAAGATGATGATGATGTCACTGACTTGACTCGGGTGCCGGATAGAGCAGAGGAGTAAAGTGAGGGTGAGGCAAAAAAAATCAACGAGGCAGAGATTACGGAAGAGTAGAGAGCAGCCACCGTATTCCATCACATTGTGTAGCTGTTATCTCCCGGCCCACTTCCCACAGCTCAGCTGTCTGGGCCTTTTTTTAGTACATATGTAGCTGATCGCATTGTTGCTATTTGCAAACTTTGTCGTGGCAAAAACACCAACCATTTGGGTACCACATGCTTGACAAGGCATTTAAATTCCCACCCCCGCGGATAGCAGAAATACTAGAGCTGACCTAATAACAACATTTCTAACAGTAAATAAATAAAGATGTGATGCGCTAATTACAAACCATTCAAAATAGCCACAATAAAACTAAAATTGTGCAATTAAAAAAGTTATATAAAGTGCAAAACGTGCATAAATAAATTAGAGAATAACACTATACATATATAGCAATGAACTAAAGAACCATACGGTGATTGCCTGGTGCAAAAAAGTGACTCTATGTGCAAAAATCGTATATATTAAAATATAAAATGCATGCACGTATTAAACGTGTAAAAAATGAAGCAGAAAATATATATATGTGCAAAGGAAAAAATAAATAATAAATCCAAATGACAATTGAGATTTATATAAAATGTCCCATACACAATACAATTAAAACGTTCAATTCGGTAAGCACACTCAATTAAACGTGCAATGTGCTGGGTAATAAATCCATTCGTGGTGATCCGTGCAGTTAATGTAAATGCTATGCGATTACCTCACTCCTGTGGGTAATGCAGCAAGATTAATAATGGACACAAATAAAAACGTGCAATTCGGTAAACACACGGAATTAAACGTGCAACGTGCTGGGTAATAAATCCATCCGTGGTGATCCGTGCAGATAGTGTTTAATGTTATGCAATTACCTCACTGCTGTGGGTAACACAGCAAAATTAATAGTGAACACCAAGATGATTGCAGAGATAGCTGTATAAACGAATTTCTTTGGAAGACTTCTTTTAACTTCCTCATGGATGGTAGGTAGACTCAGGGGAATAAATCAGAGAAAACCGCCATAGTGTAGTTGTTTAAAATATAGCAATTTATTTAAAGAGTTTTAAAACTACTCACAAGTGAAGTAAAAAAGTGGGCACATATGACAGACAGCAAGCAAGACCGGATACGAACGTCACTTCCGGGTGTCCTACGCGTTACGTCGTCGAGACTTCAACTGGGATATTTTACCAGGGTGCAGGAAGTGATTTATAGGTGTACTGGGCGGACCTACGCCGCCCATTTCATTAACATACCATTGCACCGCTGTATACAGCGCAGCGATGCTAGTGGGGGCGGACTAATACACAAAAGAAGAGCTGAATGCCCTCTCATCTGGGAGTAACCAACAACATATATGAGCAGCGGCGCAGAGAAGGGGAACGAATGAAGGGACGGGGGAGG
Organism: Lithobates pipiens; assembly: GCF_037356315.1. NCBI lineage: Eukaryota > Metazoa > Chordata > Amphibia > Anura > Ranidae > Lithobates > Lithobates pipiens. The sequence continues at coordinate 155,636,063 of NW_027507685.1, read as the reverse complement.
GGGGCGAAACAGGCGTTATCCTTGTTTAACATACTGAAGGGTGACCAAATATAAAATAATGTCGGCTACACATAGCGCCGTACTGAAATTTAGAGCGTACTGACTCTAATGATATAGAGCAGTAGAGCACGCCCGGCGGCCATTTTGTTGGAGTTAATTTCAAATTATGGAAGTGGCCATATTTTAGGTGGTCAAACAGCGTCTGAGGAGACAGTTTCATGTCAGCAGTAGCTGAAAACTGAGTTTTATGAGAAAACCATGAAACCACAGCAAATAAAAAAATTACACATAAAAAACTAATATATCCTAATAGATCAAGAGAGGATGATGATTAGTGAATACGACAATATCAAAATTATGAAACATATCCAGCTCGTATCTAAAGGTAAAAATACAAGAAGGTGTGCATAAGCAGCTATATTGGAAAGAAGAATGATAGTTTTTAAAAAGTTTTTCTAAGAAAGAAATATTTTCTTTCAAAACTTTTTGGAATAAAACATATATCCAAAATTAGTATACTGGGCAATAATGAGTGTATATAAAAATCAAGTCCAAAAAGAAGAGAGGCAGAAGAGCAGGAGCGAGAACTCAAGCGAAAAAGAGAATAAAGGGAGAAGGAGTATTCAACTTGAGTGGTATCTCGTTAACAACGGAAGAATTGGCAGTACTAGACAAAGGCCTTAAGTTTGCACCTAAAAAGAACATGAACAAATTTGAGACCTATGTAAACATCCAGAAGTATATAAGGGGCCTAAATATGAAAAAATACTTCTTAAACAACCCTAGAAATATCCACGCCCCTCCACTTGATGATTTCAAACATAGCACTTTTAAGAATAAATCTGTTTTTAATCCTCAAATCGGTAATAACAAATTTGTAGATGTTTTTAAGAAAATTGTCGCAGAAGAATTAAAAAACCTTGACATTAAGAAACACACAGAACCTAACTATATGAGATGTGGAATGAAACGTCTCAGCGAGCGGAAAGATATAGTGATCCGTCCAGCCGACAAAGGCGGAGGTATTGTAGTTCTGTCCAAAACACAATACAATGATAATATGGCAAAATTGTTGAGCGATACTAAGACCTACACTACTTTACCTAAAAACCCTATCTTCAGAGGAAGAAAGGAGCTTGAACTTGTAGTGCACCTTGGCCTGAAAAAAGCAATTCTGAGCAAAAAAGAAGCCCAATACCTCATGCCAGAATCAGCAAGAACACCAATCATTTATTATCTACCCAAAATCCACAAAGACAAAACCAACCCCCCACCTAGGCCCATAGTAAACGGCATAGATTCCCTCACCTCAAGGATGGGATCCTATATAGATAATTTTTTGCAGCCCACAGTACAGAAGACGAAGGCTTATCTTCGTGATACCAAGCACGTCTTGCAGATTTTGGAGGAGCATGCACATGATGGACCTTTTATTATGGTTACGGCAGATGTGACTTCGCTTTATACCATAATTCCCCACCATGAAGCATGTGAGGCTGCTAAGTGGGGTTTGAGAAACCACTCTGACCTTATTTGCTCTCAAAGAAAGTACTTAGTCAAATGCCTTGACTTTTGTCTAAAAAACAATTATTTTTGGTTTAACTGGACGTTTTATCACCAAATTACAGGTGTTGCCATGGGGGCTAAATTTGCCCCGAGCGTTGCCGGTTTATTTATGGCTAGATGGGAAGAGCACGCAGTATTTTTAAACCCACCTGAAGAACTAGTGTTATACAGGCGCTATATCGACGATATTTTAATACTTTGGAAAGGGAATAGTGCCAGCCTGAATTTGTTCCAACAAAAATTGAATGAGAACAATTTGAATATAAAGCTGACCTGGAACTCAGACGAGAAAGAAATTGTCTTCTTGGATCTATTAATTTCACAAAAGGACGGGAGAATAGAAACCAAGACACACTTCAAAAGCGTAGACAAAAATAGTTATCTCCCAATAACAAGCTGCCACCATCAAAATTGGCTCTTTAATATCCCTAAGGGGCAATTTATGCGCTTACGGAGAAATTGCAGCAAAAAAGAAGTGTTTCTTGAACAAGCTGAGTCCATGGGACAGAGATTTCAGGAAAAAGGATATGGCAAGATCATAATTCAGGAAAAAATATTAGAAGTGGAAAAGATGGACCGTGAATATCTCCTTAAAGACATGAAAACACAACGTAAAGATAAAAAAGGAGTAGAAGGAGCAATAATTCTGGATTATAATAATCAATATAAAAATGTAGAAAAAATAATCAAAAAACACTGGCACATCCTCCTGAATGACAAAGACCTACACGAAGTCCTACCCCCTAAACCGAAGTTCATCTACAGACGCGCCCCTAGTCTCAGACACATGCTAGTCAAAAACATTCCCGATCCTCCTGTGAATAATTTCACGTTCTTTACAGGGAAAGGCTTCTTCCCCTGTAAAAGGTGTTTGGCGTGCACGAGAGCGAGTAAACCGAATAAAGTTTTCGAATTTTTAGCCACAAGTACCGGCAATACACATAAGGTTAAAGATTTTATCTGCTGCAATACAGTAGGAGCCGTTTATGTTTTAGAGTGTAGTTGCGGCTTACAATACGTAGGCCGCACAAAAAGGCCTTTAAAAACTAGACTCAAAGAGCACATACAAAATATACAGAAGGGGTATGATAAACATAATGTTTCAAAACATTTCGCTAGTCATCATAACAGAGACCCCAAGCATCTAAAATTTTGGGGCATCGTCCCCTACGTCAAACATTGGAGGGGAGGTCACAAGGTGAGGACCTTAAGTCAGATAGAGTCCAAATGGATATACACCCTTGATACCTTTGCCCCCAGGGGTTTGAATATAGAATTCGATTTAAACTGTTTCATTAGCGATTTTTAGCCCCCTAATGTTATCCGTCTGTGCGCCATTGATTTTTTAGGTTCCGTGTTGAAATTTTTTTTTTTTTTTTTTATTTATATACCTTTTAAAGTGATTTATTTATATATTTTCACTTAACCTCATGCGACTTTTTGAGACATGGTTCCATGTTTTTAAGTGATATGGTTGAATAATTTTTTTTGCGATTTTTATGGATTTTAACTTTTTTAGATAGATTTTTTACACATACTTATTTATATTTATGTGGTTTTAAAATAATTTGCTATGTTTTCGATGTCATCCAGAATATGTACGTCATCTCCGTGTTTCCATAAAAATACAAATTTTTATATACACTCATTATTGCCCAGTATACTAATTTTGGATATATGTTTTATTCCAAAAAGTTTTGAAAGAAAATATTTCTTTCTTAGAAAAACTTTTTAAAAACTCATTCTTCTTTCCAATATAGCTGCTTATGCACACCTTCTTGTATTTTTACCTTTAGATACGAGCTGGATATGTTTCATAATTTTGATATTGTCTTATTCACTAATCATCATCCTCTCTTGATCTATTAGGATATATTAGTTTTTTATGTGTAATTTTTTTATTTGCTGTGGTTTCATGGTTTTCTCATAAAACTCAGTTTTCAGCTACTGCTGACATGAAACTGTCTCCTCAGACGCTGTTTGACCACCTAAAATATGGCCACTTCCATAATTTGAAATTAACTCCAACAAAATGGCCGCCGGGCGTGCTCTACTGCTCTATATCATTAGAGTCAGTACGCTCTAAATTTCAGTACGGCGCTATGTGTAGCCGACATTATTTTATATTTGGTCACCCTTCAGTATGTTAAACAAGGATAACGCCTGTTTCGCCCCCCTCCCCCGTCCCTTCATTCGTTCCCCTTCTCTGCGCCGCTGCTCATATATGTTGTTGGTTACTCCCAGATGGGAGGGCATTCAGCTCTTCTTTTGTGTATTAGTCCGCCCCCACTAGCATCGCTGCGCTGTATACAGCGGTGCAATGGTATGTTAATGAAATGGGCGGCGTAGGTCCGCCCAGTACACCTATAAATCACTTCCTGCACCCTGGTAAAATATCCCAGTTGAAGTCTCGACGACGTAACGCGTAGGACACCCGGAAGTGACGTTCGTATCCGGTCTTGCTTGCTGTCTGTCATATGTGCCCACTTTTTTACTTCACTTGTGAGTAGTTTTAAAACTCTTTAAATAAATTGCTATATTTTAAACAACTACACTATGGCGGTTTTCTCTGATTTATTCCCCTGAGTCTACCTACCATCCATGAGGAAGTTAAAAGAAGTCTTCCAAAGAAATTCGTTTATACAGCTATCTCTGCAATCATCTTGGTGTTCACTATTAATTTTGCTGTGTTACCCACAGCAGTGAGGTAATTGCATAACATTAAACACTATCTGCACGGATCACCACGGATGGATTTATTACCCAGCACGTTGCACGTTTAATTCCGTGTGTTTACCGAATTGCACGTTTTTATTTGTGTCCATTATTAATCTTGCTGCATTACCCACAGGAGTGAGGTAATCGCATAGCATTTACATTAACTGCACGGATCACCACGAATGGATTTATTACCCAGCACATTGCACGTTTAATTGAGTGTGCTTACCGAATTGCAAGTTTTAATTGTATTGTGTATGGGACATTTTATATAAATCTCAATTGTCATTTGGATTTAATATTTATTTTTTCTTTTGCACATATATATATTTTCTGCTTCATTTTTTACACGTTTAATACGTGCATGCATTTTATATTTTAATATATACGATTTTTGCACATAGAGTCACTTTTTTGCACCAGGCAATCACCGTATGGTTCTTTAGTTCATTGCTATATATGTATAGTGTTATTCTCTAATTTATTTATGCACGTTTTGCACTTTATATAGCTTTATAATTGCACAATTTTAGTTTTATTGTGGCTATTTTGAATGGTTTGTAATTAGCGCATCACATCTTTATTTATTTACTTCTACCAGTGAGAGACAACTCATTTAGTGATTGCTGCTTTTTTTCATTTTGCTATTCTCGCCCTCTCCTATTTTTTTCCCATAGAGCGCGGAAGTTTCCACACACACTCACTAAACATTTCTAACAGAATATTCCCCTCCTCCCATATCTCCTACTTTACGCGCTAATCTAAATGCCCCTCTGACCATGGAAGAAATGACCTGTGCCCTTAAACAACTTAAAGCGGGCAAAAGCCTGGGCCCCGATGGTTTAACGGCAGCGTACTATAAATCTTTTTCGGAACACCTGTTACCACACCTCCTCCAGACCTTCAACACCTTCTCTTCCTCTAATAGACCCATGACTGATCTTTTGGAAGCGCATATTACGTTGATCCCCAAACCAGGCAAAGACGCCACACTAATCCCTAATTACCGCCCCATTTCCTTACTCAACGTGGATATCAAATTATATGCAAAAATGCTAGCAAACCGCATCCTACCCCTTCTCCCAGATCTTATATCCACTGATCAGGTAGGATGTATCCCTGGCAGGGAAGCCAGGGATAACACCATAAAAACCCTCAACATCCACCATTGGCTTACCTCATCTCACACCAAAGGATTTCTCCTATCACTAGATGCAGAGAAGGCGTTCGATAGAGTGGCCTGGGACTACATGACAATGGTATTGACACACCTAGGTATCCCCCCATTGATGGTTCAAATGATTTCCATCCTATATTCATCCCCTACTGCTAGAATACGGGTCAACGGCCGCCTATCGAACGCCTTCTCCATTGCCAATGGCACTCGTCAGGGGTGTCCCCTTTCCCCACTTATATTTGTGCTTACCATGGAGCCGCTCCTTCGCATGCTTAGGGCGAATCCAAACATTCGTGGAGTTACCATTAAAGATTCACACTATAAAATCCCGCATATGCGGATGACATCATGCTATTCCTCACAGATCCCGTTATCACTTTACCTAACCTTCTGAGAGACTTAGACTCTTTTCGCATCCTTTCCAATCTCAAAATAAATTTTGAGAAATCGAAAGCACTAAATATCTCCCTACCTGACAATATCGTTGACCAATGCCGCCAAAACTTTCCCTTTAGCTGGGAAAGACATGACTTGACATATCTAGGCATTAAAATCCCTTCGGACCTATCACAGCTATATGCCAAAAATTTTGGTCCAGCACTCTCCAAAATACAAGACGACCTTCAGAATTGGCACAAAGGACACCTTTCCTGGTTTGGCAGAATTGCGGTTTTAAAAATGAATGTCCTTCCTAGACTACTCTATTTGCTCCAAACTGTTCCCATCACGCTCCCTAAATCCTTTATCACATACAAAACTATTTGCAGAAAATTTATTTGGTCCCTTAAACCCCCCAGATTGAGTTGAGCTAAATTAATCCTTCCCAAACAATGTGGCGGATTAGGTCTACCAGACATCCACACCTACTATAATGCGAGTTTACTCACTAGAATTGTAGACTGGCACGTGCACCATGTCGCTAAGGCATGGATTCATCTCGAACAGGCTGTTACACACATCCCACTACCCAATCTTCCTTGGATCCCGAAACGGGCAGTCCCTGTGAATTGCTGGTCCCACCCTCTTATAGGCCCTACTCTACAGGCGTTTGTACACACATGTAAGTCGCTGAACACAACGCAGCCGCACGGACCCATGACCCCTATCTCACGAAATCCTGAATTTCCCCCGGATCTGACGGGTCATGACTCTCGTCTTCCACTTCAAGACCCACCCTACAGAGCGCATCAATTCTTTGAACGGGGCAAACTACTCTCCCATCCCACAATGATTGCTAAATTTCCAAACCTACACCTCCCATTCTTTAAATTCCTCCAAATTAGACACTTTCTGACTTCAGCGACACCACTCTCATATTGGCACCGGGACCTAACCCCCTTCGAAACACTATGCAATAGCTCGGAACCCCAACAACATTTGATTTCGCTTATTGCGAAGATGTTGAGCTCCGACACCTCACCACACAAACCTATCTTACAATACTGGGAAACAGACCTAACGACCAAACTGACGGACGACAACTGGAGTACGATCTACGAACACACACATAAGGGTACACTCAATGTATCAGCGCAAGAAAACAGATACAAAATATACTCCAGATGGTACCGCACTCCTGACAAAATACATAAATTTGTGCCGGAGATCCCTCCAGCGTGCTGGAGATGCCAAGCTGCCTTTGGTTCCTTCATGCATGTTTGGTGGGAATGTCCACTACTCCAACCATACTGGAGTGAGGTCCATCGTGTCATAATCCAAGTAACTACGCACCATCCAGAATTCTCCCCATCCCAATACCTACTACATCATACGTCCCTTCCAAAAAAGACTTATCGGAAATCACTACTCCTACATATGATTAATGCGGCCACCGAATGTATCCCCAGGCACTGGAGATCTACAACTCCCCCGACTATTGAGGAATGGTATAGACAAATTGACAGAACGGAAGAAATGGAAAGGCTGGTTCACCAGGCGCATGACAGACACTCCACATTCACCAATACCTGGGCCTGCTGGATTCATTTTCGAGCTTCCGTGAACCAAACTCCCGCCACTACATCGTGACCGCCTTGACGTAATGCTAAGATTGCTGGCCTGAAATACTGCTCGGACTCCGTCCTCCCTTTACCCCACTTTGCTGACCCCCACTCCGTTCTCTACCCCGTCCTCTCATCTAGCGGGGTTAGCCCCCCCTCCTCACCTTCCCTTATACTTTATTTCCATCCTAATCGAAGGATCATACCCTGCTATATGCTCCTGCAGAAATTTTCCTCCTCTATGTTAATAAATCAAAACTTGTATACGTCCATTACACTACACAGTGGCTTGCTCTACTTCACCAGCCTTGTCCAGTCTCTAAATAAACAACCCTATTTTACTGAGAGTACTTCCCCATCCACAGTGTGCTCCCCTTTGGGGTGGATGGATTGATTGGAGACTAGACATGGCCAAACTTGACCACACATGGGCATATCCCACTATACCAATGTATCCACATGCATACCTGTCGTGAGTTTTTGCCTAACAATGGTTATGCCCCATGAGCTTCTGTTTATTATACTTCAGGTGATTGCTGCAAAATCACACGTTTGCCGTTAAAACTTGGATTGCCCCCCCCCGGGGTTATTTAGGCTTCTTACCTTTGTAATCCAATACTTTAACTGAGTATTAACTCATTTGATTTGACAACGTGAACCGGATTACGATGGCTGTGTTATATTGTCTATCCTGCTTAGTTTTCTCATCTTATCCGTCATAATATATGTGCATTTGTGCTAAAATACTGTTAACTGATCTGTATTGTCTCGTAGTACTGCTCCGTGTTCTTACTACTTGTACTAGCTTACTACGAATGTTATTTGTTCTTTGTAATCTTTACAATATTTGTCAATAAACTTCTTGGAAAAAATAAATAAATAAATAAATTCCCACCACTCAGCTTGTTGGCAAGAACACCTAAAAGCCACACAAAAGGGGCACAAATCTGTCCTTCCCCCTTAAGCCTTATACACACAATCTGATTGTTGGCCAACAGAGTGTCAGACTTTTTTTTCGAAGGGCGTGTGCCGGGAACTTGACCTGGATACTAACGGTACACAATTGTCGGCCAACAAACATGAACATAGTGTCATACTACATGGAATTTCAGCTCGAGCGCCACCCTTTGGGCACCTTCTGCTAATGTCGTGTTTGGTGAAGATTGATTCCGAGCATGCGTGTTTGTATTTGGACTTTTGTGTGATGAACTTGTTTACACACGATGCTTAAATCTGACAACAGACCATTGTCTACCAAAAATTTACTAGCTTGCCATCCAACATTTGTTGGTGGAAAGTTGGACAACAATTGTCTATAGGAGTGTACTAACGGTTGGATTTTAGGCAAACAGTCTGTCATCACAGAATTCCCTGCTGAAAATCCGATCATGTGTAGGAGGCTTTACTCACCTCAGTCTGTCCCTGCAATACCTCATAACCTCTCAGCAGCTGCCACTGACAGTGCAGTAGCATACTGGGCAAGTTCTGGCCAGTGGTCTATTCTCATGACCCAGTAAGCCAGTGGATTGTCGACTGGAATGCTCTCTGTTTTCGCCCCTAGATAATGTCCATGTGATGCAGACGCTGCTGATGGGAAGTGGAAACCGACAGCCCTGGGCACTGAGGACTATACAAATTCAGAAATGCATCACTTGGGCAGCTGCCTTCTTCACCGCACCTCTCTTGAACAACAGAAGCCTCAAAACAATATTTTCCATGACACTGTAACCTACAAGAGTCGGGAAAAGAGTTAAACTCCTCTTTAAGGTGTCCTCAAGAGATCTCATCTTCTGCACTGTGGGGATGGGATGAGTTCTGAGACTTTCAACTTATAACAGTGGTCAAGAGGAGGGTTACCAACCAGCAGTGGTCCTTTCCCTTTACACCACATATTCTTGGGTTCTTTCGCAGGCTTTGAAACATAAGTGAGGCCATGCACCGCAAATTTGGAGGCATGAGAAGCAGACTCCTCGGCGTCACTGAGGATTACAGTATCTGCAACTGCCTCCTCCCAGCCACGTACTACTCCGAAGGGTTCTGGGGATGGAAAACAATCTCTTACTGTTTTACGTATGTCTTCCTCTGCTTAAATGCCTCCAAAACTGCCAGAATCCTCCTCCTCTTGTGTGTCCTGTGGCATAGGAACAATGGTGTCTGCATAAAGTGGACCTTGAGAGGAAAGGAAGGCCTGCCGCTCTGCCTCGAGTGCCCTGTCCATAATGCCATGCAGAGTCTGCTCCAGCAGGAACACAACAGGGATTGTGTCACTGAGGCATGCATTGTCACGGCTCACCATCCTTGTGGCCTCCTCAAATGGTAACAGTACAGTGCATACATCCCTTATGAGCAGCCATTGTCGTGGGGAAAAAAAAGCCAAGCCAACCTGAGCCTGTCCTTGTGCCATACTCGTAGAGGTACTAATTGACGGCCCTCTGCGGCATGTGCAGCTGCTGCAGCATTGCTGAAGTCAACCTGGTGGGCATGTCATAAATCAGGCAGTTTACAGGCAGGTGGAATTCACACTGAATTTAAGCCAACCAAGCACTGGCTGTGTATGATTGCCTCAAATGGCTACAGACTCTTCTGGCCTGCTTTAGTAGATCTTCCAACTCTGTGTACCCATTTAGGAAACTCTGCACCACCAAATTGAGGACTTTTCCTGTCTAAGCCCATTATCACACACCACCATTCCTGGCTCCAGCTGGTGTAGTGTGAACCACCTATGGGCCTGTCCCTGAAGAGCTGCAAGAATCTCTGCTCCAGTGTGGTTCCTGTCCCCTAGACACACCAGCTGAAGCACTGCATGGCACCTTTTAGCCTGACTCATTGATTAGCTCTTTTGTCCACTTAGGGGGTACTTGAAGTTCATAGGACACTTCAGCAGAGGAGGAGGAGTAGGAGGGGGTAGAGCTGACAAATCTCACATCATCAGCTGTATGGAGACGTGGGGGCACAACCAGCTGCAGCACTGAGCCCTGTCCTGCATCCTTTTGAGTTTCAAGCAGAGTTACCCAGTGTGCTGTGAACAAATTATACTGTCCCTGCCCATGCTTGCTGGACCACATGTCAGCAGTAATGTGGACTTTGCAGCTGACTGCCTTGCCCAATGATGCCACAACATTGCCTTCGACGTGATGGTAGAGAGCTGGAATGGCCTAACCTGAAAAGAAATAGTGACTGGGAACCTGCCATTGTGGTACACAGCACATTCTGCAAATTCAGAGAAGGGGGCAGAGTCCACCAGGTGGAAAGGCAGAAGTTGTAGAGCCAGCAGTTTTGACAAGCTTGCATTTAGACACTGGGCAGATACTGTCAAACTATTCTTATGCATCTGTTTGCCAGGTGCATCTTATTGCAATTTTTGACAGCAAGGCCAATTCTTGCTTTCATTAAGAGTACCTCTATAGGGTTACGGTGTGAGGGTGCCACCGACACCCAAAGAACAATTTTTATGCACCTGTTATATATATTATATACTTTGCTATCCAAAGTATATGGCAGAGACACCAGAATTTATCCAAAAAATCTCTAATCTTATTCCCAGTGCACTACATTGTGGCCTCATCATACTGACTGGCACTGCAACCCGTTGCTTACAAAATAAAGAAAGCTTGCAGGGAAAACTTAATTTTTGAGCTTGATTAATGCAATTACTGCTGCATCAGCTTCTATACACAGTACAGATGTACCTTCTTTACAGGTGGACTAAAGGGACCCCCAGGCACTATATCGAAAGGAATTTTTCATTTTTATGGTTTCACTTTAAGCATCAATAAATCAGTGCTCATTTAAAAACATTTTTTACAAAACATTATTTCATCAATACATCTCCCAGGGCAGTACACAGACCCCATAACCATTGTATGTCCAATTACTTGCATATAAGCCTTCACATTCAGGTCCCATAGACTTCAATGGGGTTTGTTATAAAGTTCCGAACTTTCGCAATGTTCGAAAGTTCTGGTGCAAACTGAACAGATGGTCATTTGGCCCATCCCTAATCATGATCAGAAGTTATCTATGTGTATCTGTTATTCACAACTAGATGAACAACGTATGTACTGATTTGTATGTACCCTCAAGATAATGCTGTTAGTATCTTATAGGTGTTTATTATATTTTGCAGTATATGATAAATAATCCACATTGAAAAACCGATCAGTAAGTCACATCTACCATATCCTTTTTCCCGTAGAAGAACCATATTGATGGATGACTATCAGGGTATAGGCCAACCCTCGCTATTTCAATCACTGTAGGCCACCTCTTGCTCAAAAGAGTAACAAAGGAACTACGCTGACATATCAACATAGTATATAAATAAATAAAGCTTAATTTAAATTATTAAAAAAATACATAAAAATTCTGAAGTTCATAAATAGATCCCACACGTGGATAATGACCTCAATGAGCATAGGAAAGGTTCCTCTCCACCCACATGCAGACACACTATGCACTCATCAGACTTAGTGGACCTCTAGTAGAGCTCATTTAAACTTGCTTCGACACACATTAACTGCTAGTTTACACTTGCTTCAAAACAAGGCTTTGGACAGGCTTTGTTAAAGCCCCACCAAAGGCTCATTGAAGCCCTGCAAAGCCTCACCAAAGCACCAGGCAAAAGCAACGTGTAAACAGGACTGTAAGCTAACCATTTTAGTTAGTGACAGGAGCTTTGACTGGCGTTCAGAGAGCTTTAACAAAGTGTGTCCAAAGCTATGTTTTGAAGGAAGTGTAAACTAGCCCTTACAGGGAGTCAAATTACGCACATGGTCATGCTCATACACTGGCGGCCTTTAGTTTAATTTTAATTCAACACTCCAAATCTGTTAATTGCGAGGGCATCTCCTCTGCACAGCCCTCTTCAGATCAGCCCACAGATTTTCAATCAGATTCAGGTCTGGGCTCTGGCTGGGTCATTCCAAAACTTGAATCTTCTGGGGAAGCTATGCCTTTGTTGATTTGGATGTATGCTTTGGGTCATTGTCATGCTGAAAGATGAAGTTCCTCTTCATGTTCAGCTTTCTAGCAGAAGCCTGAAGGTTTTGTGCCAATATTGACTGGTATTTGGAACTGTTCATAATTCCCTCTACCTTGACTAAAACAGCCCCAAAGCATGATATGATGCTGCCACCACCATGCAACAACAGATAAAAATACTAAGGAGCTACATCTTCAATAGTCAGGTTTAGGGCAAATTGTTCCAATTTGACCAAAACCTGAAAAGAGCCTTCTCTAATTAACAAGAGACAATGACCCCTCTAGAAAAAAGCAACATATAATTAAGGCGGAATGGAGATCCTCAAGGAATTCATCAAAAAGGAGTATACTAGTGATTTCAAAAAATAGAAAAGACTTTACTATAGTATAAACATCTTAATAAAATCACAATACCTTCACCATTTCATTTTTTTTAAAGTGACGTCAACACAGACAGCAGCTGCAACGGCCATGCCTCCATTCCCACACACATTCATACAAATTCAAATCCCCAGCAGGGGAATATTGCCGATGTGTGAGGTGATGTTTGGACGGTCCTTGGTCCACAGTAGCGGTATGGCCAGGCTATCAGTGTAAGAAACCGTAGTGTGTCAAAGCATCACAGAATTAGTCGTGATGACATCAATCTGACATGTTTCACACATCAGGTGAGTTTCTTCAGAGCAAGGTAGAATGCTGGGAACAAGTGTCTTTTAAGCACTTCACATACCTGTAGGGTTTAATTGCTTTTAACCGCAACCAAGCACAGACAGCCATCCTCAGGCAACTTTCATGACAGAATAGACAAATAAAGAAACAATTTGTTCCATCCAAAAGTGAAAGTTCCGCTCATCTGATTCCCCCCCCCCCCCCTGGTGCCACATCTAGCACATTTGGGGGGGGGGGGGGGGGTGGATACCTGTCTGACAGGTATCCTGTCCCACTTCTGGGAAACCAGGCCACAGCGATCCACGTCGGCAGCTCGGTCTCCTTCCTCTTCTGCTGGCCAGTGAAAGAGCACAGCGCAATAGGGGCCCGGCCGCAAAGCCAAAAGGCTACACTACCGGGTTCCCTTAGTAGCAATGGCCACAACAGCATCCGACCAGCCAATCCAAACATTTCTGGACTCCAGGACAGGCAAGTGTCATAATGTTACAGTATGTGTAGCTGCTGACTTTTAATTTTTAAAGGGGCGGGCAGACCTCCTCTTTAAGTGCAGCATAGGGAAGCAAATCTTGTTTGGGTAAGGTAAAAGACTGATACAAAATAACCAAAATAAAGCAACGGTAAATTGATATTGTTGCAAACAACTAAATAAATGTATCCAGGTCAGACAGGAGAATTGTCGTTTGAGCAAAGATCATAGAAACAAAGACAGGCAAGCAGGGAATGCCCATCTTTTCAAAGTCCTGACAGTTAGTTACGTCAGGAAACTGAGTGTAATTTATCCCCATTCTTGGAACAATAAAAGGTGATTTACATCCAGTGTTTAACCCTTTAGGATGCAAAGTATTTAAAAGGGTAAATACACATTTTTTTTCTTTTTGGATTAAAATTCTGTAAAAGTCCCCTCATCTAGTGTGCAAAATCAGACTATAGATACCTTTAACCCTCTAGGATCCCCCATGCTGTTGAATGAAATTCAGTATAAGTGGACGTTCATCATGCTTTTTATTGATGCTTTGAATAGGCTTACTTATCTGGATCTTAAGCTGTCTTAATTTTGCCCACATATGTTTTACCGCAGGGCAGGTTAGCATGTATATGACATCAGTAGTCAAACAATTGATGACATTTTGTACCTTCAATTTTTTGGTTCCGTAAACAAGTCCTTTCTGTCCACATATTTGCAAATCATGCATCCACCACATAAATGCATGCCTTGCAAAGGTGGTAGGTCAGTTGGCCAATTTCTGCTGGGAGACGTTTACATGACAGTGCTTTATTTTTGGCCCTCCTAATGGAACTGTGAGAATAGCATTTACTGCACCCCACATTGCTCTTATATTTCATTTTTTACCTTGATCATGTTTATCTTGTCATTTGTCTTATATGACATTTTTATAATAAAATAAAATAATAAAAAGTCCATATGTACTTTTGGGGTTCATGAGGAGTTGCTTTGGAGTAATACCCACCTACAACGAGAACGATCTGTGGAGTCTTGGAGCCGAGAGTTGGGGATCCCACATTAGACTGAACCAACCTTCTCTTGGGTACAGCACCAACCTCAGCCCCCCATCAGATTACGAGTCTTTTTGAGTCACTGTCGTACGACATGTGTGTCCACCCCAGTCGGTAAGAGTGTTTATTCACTTTTGAAGCACTGCTGAGAGTGACTACAGACAAGCTGCTTTTTCTGTCTTTGATTGTTTGGTGTCACCTCAATAAAAAGATTTTTCCTCACTTCCACAACTTTATGGACTGTTAGCATGTATTGCTTTATGCACGTTATGTGTTTTAACACCTGTTTTTTGTGGTTTCTAACACAACCAATTTCTATTGCATCAAGATTGATGTATGATTTTACTTTATTGTACGCATTAGCACTATGCTGTTTGATCTATTAACTGTGAGAATATTCCTTCTCTCAATCAATGAATGGTAGACATTAGCTGCCTAAACCTGGAAATCTTTTTCTGCAGAGTAGTTTTGTTTGATTCTGAGAAACTGTCCTATGGGTATCCCATGGATTAGGGACTGAGGATGGTGGCTGGTAGCTTGCAGCAATGTATTAGCTGCAGTCTCCTTGCGGTAGGTCCTTGTAGAGATTTTCCCCACCCGGACCTCAATAACAAGGTCCAGAAAGGGCAAATATTGCTGATGAAAGGAGTGTGTTAGCCTAACATTGGAGTCAAGTTCCTCCATAAAGCTGAACAGCTGTTCAGTGGTGCCCCCCCCCCCCCCCCGGACCATCAGCACGTCATCAATGTACCTCAGCCACAGAAGACTGTGGCTGAGGTACAGCGAGGGCCAAATACCGCAGAAGTCCGCTGCCTGTCGGCCCTGCTCTCCATTTACTTGGCTATTGCCTATTACTTACAGAGGATACCGTTGCTTGTATGGAACTTTACTGCTACCTGGCTGAGCATCTAACCCAGCAACACACACAAGCTCTGTATGAGAACAGGATGTCCCTCAGTTCACACACTCTAAGTTGATTCTGCGATTACCTTTGCTTTACCGCCACTGTGGACCAGGGACAGTCTAAACCGAGGACCGTCCAAACATCACCTCACACATCAGCAATATTTCCCTGATGGGGATTTGAATTTGTATGAGTGTGTGTAAAATTGGAGGCATGACCATTGCAGCTGCTTGTCTGTGTTTAACCACTTTCATACCGGACCATTTTGCTGGTAAATGACCAGAGGTCTTTTTACACTTTGGCACTGCGCTGCTTTAACTGGTAATTGCGCGGTCATGCAATGTTGTACCCAAACAAAATTTGCGTCCTTTTCTTCCCACAAATAGAGCTTTCTTTTGATGGTATTTGATTGCCTCTGCGATTTTTATTTTTTGCGATATAAACGTAAAAAGACCGCAAATTTTGAAAAAAAATGATATTTTCTACTTTTTGTTATTAGAAAAATCCAATAAACTCAATTTTAGTCATACATTTAGGCCAAAATGTATTCAGCCACATGTCTTTGGTAAAAAAAAAAGTCAATAATTGTATATTTATTGGTTTGCGCAAAAGTTGTCACATCTACAAACTAAGGTACGTTTTCTGGAATTTACGCAGCTTTTAGTTTACGACTGCCTATCTCATTTCTTGAGGTGCTAAAATGGCAGGGCAGTACAAAACCCCCCCAAATGACCCCATTTTGGAAAGTAGACCCCCTAAGGAAATTGATAAGAGGCATGTTGAGCCCATTGAATATTTTATTTTTTTGCCTCAAGCGATTGAATAATGACAAAAAAAAAAAGTACCAGTTACTTACCGGTAACTGTCTTTCTGGGAAATCTTCCAGGACGGCACACCTGAGAGATGAGAGGCTCCTCCCTACAGGAAACACAATCAATCGACAGCTGTTTTAAGTCCCCACCCTTCCCCTTGATCCTCAGTTTGTAGAGAAGTAACTCCTGAACCAGGTTCACAAGGGAAATCATTCCTCATAGGTATAATTGTATAAATAAGGCCGCGCCTATGGAATAGGTCTTGATTAGCAGGAGTAAGATAGGTGTTAATTTATAATTGTGACCTTATATTCTTATATGGTTTTTTTATTAGTTACAGCTCTTCTATCTAATTTTTTCTCTTATTCAGTAAAGCTTTATTTTTTGAGGTTGCTGCCACCCTAATATGCAAAGGCTGCACTAGACAACCTGCATCAATGGAATAATATCTTAATTGAAGGTTGTTGGCGCTACCTCCACCCAGTTGATTTCAATACACACTCTACTTCCTCAACCTTATTAAGTCTATCACCTTAACTAAATGAATTACCCCGTGTTCCGTATAATCTCAACACCACCCCATTTTCAGTGCCTAAAACTCAAGGCAAAAAATATATATGAATTGTACCCCACTTTGTATTCCCTAAGTGAAATAGTGCCACTATAATTTCATTAACAATTGAAAATCTCAAATCAAAAAATATATATAAATACAGGGGACAATGATGACACGTAGTTGGTAAAGGCTTCTACTGTAAACAAGCCCTACCCACAAACTGAAAAACCCAAAACACCCAAAAAGCCAAAAAAACAGAAAAAACAAAAAACACACAAAAAAGGGGGGAAGAGCCCCCAGGGATTTTAGTATTTACCAGTGCCAAACCTCTCCCTAATTGGGGAAGAGAAACTATCTCCAAATTACATATAAATTCTTTGTGCTAATAATTAAATATTAGATATATTGATAAGTGTAAAAAGGAGGAACCACAAGATTTCCTCATACGATGATATTCAAAGAAAAAAGAAAAAAGAAAAAACATTTTTTTGGTGAACAATCAAAACAACAAAATATATGAGAAAAACTGTTACAACCAGTGTTCTATACACCAATCCACAGATATGTGAGAGTGTAAAAAAGTCAGGTGAAAGCAGTATATGCCAAAAATAAGCAATATGAATGTTATCAAAATATTTCAGTCCACATAGAGTCTTCTATAACCGTATCAATGCAATTACGCCTCTTCAGAATACAGGAAAGGTGACTTTCGTGAGGTGCCTGCGCTTTATTAGTGACTTTCGTGCTGGTTCCCCCTCAAGGATCCCTACTCACCAGATCCATTCACCCCCTAAGGGGTTACACGCCTGTAATCTGTGTCCTATTTGTCCGAAGATTCCACCATCCAGTTATATCTTCAATGGGGCCTTCTCCAGGTCTTTTAAAGGGATACAGGAAAGTTCTTATGTCCGATAGTGATTCCTCAAATAAAAGAAAATTCCCTCATGGTGTAGTATTTTTTGAAAGAAGGGGGGAACAGTCTGATGTTTTTCTTTAAAAAGCAGGTATTCTTAATTAAGTAGAAATAGTAGGAGGCTAGTTTCCTCTTAAAAATACTTTATTAAAAAACTTTATACAACACTCTATGCAGCAAAAAGGGGGTTTTTTTGAGATGCAGTTTAACAGTCCATACATCAACATACGCCGTATATAACTTGTGTTATACTGCTCAACACCCCTTTTATTTAGCAAAAAAGACAATAAAAAATAAAATATAAAAAGAGAAAAGAGAACAAATGCAAGATGAGGAAATACAAAGCACTAATTCCAGAGTGCAAAAAAAGTTATTTCCTTTATATATGTACCACAAAAAATAATTAAAAATTAAAATAAAAATAAAAATTAAAAAAATGAAAAACAAAACAAAAACAAACACAAAAATCTCCTATGGTCCTTTGCATAAGTCTGCAGAATAACTGCACTTAAATCCCAAAAACCCTATTCCCTTAGTACTCCAGTCCCCTTAGTGCACTGGGGTTAACTGGTGGTCTCCTCTAAGGGCCGTTTTAACAAACTTAGTTTTTGGGTTGTGAAATGGGACTTACGTAGGTTAGGAGAACCAAAACGAATTGTTCATATTAGAAGGAAAAAGTATTCCGGGCTTGTACCCAAATATTTTATTCGCTGGTCCGCCGTAGAAGCGATTCCCCTGAACGCGCGGCGTGCGTTCCAGGCTGCGTTCCAACGGGTCCAGGCGCACCGGAAGTGACGTGTGTGCGTAATGACGCTGTACGCGTTTCGTCAGAGACGTCCTCAGCAGCGATACCACGCACACTCCCACCTCCGTCCTTAAAGGTGGCCACTCCTCCCATTCACAGTTCTCAGCCAATAGCTGATCTGGATGGGAATCACACGTCTGTTTGTTTATTTTCTATCTCCGTTACCTTTACCATTCTTATACAAAAATAAAAATAAAAAAGTTTTTACTTAAACCACCTCACCCAGTCGGCTTCACTATGTGGTGGTATACATTATTTTGTTCAGAAGGCTTTTTTATAAATGAAGGGGAAACCGGACCTTCTTGTCCAATATACTTAGTTCTGAGATACTTTATTTTAAACCTATACCATTACAGGGACATACATATTTTTATTTTTATTTAAAGCTTACACTCATAAGTTTCCCAGGTTTCAAAAGTCTATTTCAAGGGCTGTTTATGCGTCCAGCGCAGGGAGTATTTTCCTTATTTACCTCTATCTAATATCTATCAGACAAAGCTGAATTGCGCATACCAGATATTACCTTGTAAAATTATCTCCGGATTTTTTCTAAGCAGGTATGTTTATTTACTAGAGGATTGTTTTCCCTAAACATTTGGGGTTTTTTCACGACCTCAAGTTATATCCTCTCCGCCTTTCCTATCAGATATTACCATGTAAAACTACCGGTAGGAAAAACCTTTATTTTTGCCAAGGGCGAAATACAGAATTGAATAGTTTTATTTTATTAAGATGGTAACTTAAATCCCTTCCTTAGGTGCTACTTAAAATTTACTACTAAAAATATGCTCCCTTTGCACCATTTCTTAAAGAATCACATATCAGCTTTTCTAGAGTTAATCAAATCTTAGAGTTATATTAGCTCCGCCCCAGCCAAATCCTATTGATTTCCCAATTGGCCATATTTGGCATTTTTTGATTTATTTTTTCATGTAAATAAAGTTTCTATTCACGCCTATATGTTCATTTCCAGATTTCTTCCCAACCTTTACGTCCACACTCTTACATGCATATATCTAGGGTTGGAAAGCATGCCCAGTTGTTATCTATTGAAATTGGACATAATCAATATGCAAACCCAGATATTACCTTATGAGTCAATGTGCAAACCCAGATATTACCTAGTAAAGGTAATCTACTACTGGGAAAGGAGGGATTTTTTTCCTTTTATCTATCATCTGGAGTCTAAAAGCCCCCCTTGCATGTATATAGAGATCTCCCAGATTTTTTAATTGAACGATTCTAGATCTATTGGCCCTCATATTTATGGATTTGCTGTAAAACAGTTAAAGTCTATATCAATATTAAGCCCTTTGGGGGCCAAAGTGTTTAATCTATATATCCAGCTGGTCTTGTTCTGTGATATAAGAGTTGTCATGTTACCTCCTCTCCAATTCTCCTTTATATGGTCAATTCCATAGAATGCCATTTTCGAGGGGTCTCTTTGATGGAACAGATCGAAATGTCTGGATACATTATGGTTAGGGAACCCCTTCTTGATATTATTAACATGCTCTCGTATTCTAACATGTAGTGGTCTGGTGGTCCTGCCCACGTACTGCAAATTGCAAGGACATTCCAACACGTATGTAACGTGTGTACTCCGGCATGTTATCAGTTCTCTAATTTTGTATTCTACGTGGTCTGTTTTCGATCTAAATGTCTGTCTTCTTCGAGGTTGGGGTTTACCAACCCTACATCCCATACATTTGTTACACTTGTAGAATCCTTTCAGATCCTCCAAGAACGTGCTGTTTTTGGGGGCATCAATCACATTATGTGCTAACATGTTACGCAGTGTAGGCGCTCTTTTGTAGATGAATTTCGGTTTCTTTGGGAGGATAGTTGCTAAGATTTTATCCTCCTGGAGGATGGGCCAGTATCTTTTCACTATCTTCTCCACTTCATAATACTGTGCGTTATACCCAGTGATAAAAGCTAAATCAAACTCCTGTTTTTCTTTTCTTGATTTCTTTATCAGGGTATTTCTATCTGTTTTAGCGACTTCGTTTTTTATTTTTATCAGATTTTCATATTTATATCCCTTCTCCATGAACTGTGTGACCAATTTATCTGCTTGGAGAGAAAAATCTTCCATTGAATTGCAGTTCCTCCTAATTCTTAGAAGCTGTCCTTTAGGGATATTAGCTTTCCATTTGGGGTGATGACAACTAGACGTGGGGATGTAGCTATTTCTATCTGTTTCTTTAAAAAACGTTTTCGTATGGAGGCCATCATTATTTTTGAAAATTTCCAAATCCAGGAACTCTATCTTATGTTTATCACATTTGCCACTAAACGTGAGTCCATATTTGTTGTTATTTAGATTCCCTAGAAATCTCTCAAATTCTTCCGGAGTGTCATCCCATAGGATCACCAGATCATCGATATACCGCCGGAATAGTTTTATCTGAGACAAATTCCTCGAGTATATATACTCCTCCTCCCACATGTTCATAAGGAGGTTGGCGACGCTTGGTGCATACCTTGCACCCATAGCCACTCCTGTGGTCTGCACATAGTAATGGTGTCCATACCAAAAATAGTTACAGGCCATGGCCATCCTTAGCCCTTCAATAATGAACTCAACCTGCTCTTGTCTCATATTTGTCTGCTCATGTAATGCTTTCTCTACTCCTCTTAGGCCATCTTCCTGCACAATGCTAGTATATAGCGAGTTCACGTCTATAGTCGCTAATAGGTAGTTCTCTGTGCCTTGAATGTTACTTAATAGTTCAATAAGTTGGGCACTGTCTCTCAAATAGGATTTGCCCTTTGATACCAATGGTTTCAAGAAAGTGTCTAGGTACTCTCCTAGCCTTGAGAACACAGAATCTATACCGCTGATAATTGGTCTTCCTGGTGGTTTATTTAATCTTTTGTGTATTTTCGGATTATAATATATAACAGGAGTTTTCGTAGAATTTGACACAAGGTATGCAGCTTCTTTTTGATTGAGAATACCCATTTCCTGTCCTTTTTTCACATATGCTTTCAATTGGTCTTCATACCTTGATTTGGGATTCCCCTTAAGTTTTTTATATGTGTTTTCCATTTTTAACAGGTTCCTCATTTCTTCTTGATAATCTTTCTTGTTCAGGATTACTAAACCCCCTCCTTTATCTGCCGGCCTTATCACTACTTCTTTGTTGTCCCCTAGTCGCTTAATTGTTTTCCATATATTTTTCGATCTCTTTTTGTTATTGCTATCTTTGATCTTTCTCAGATCTTTTTCTACCATCTTACTGAAGGCTGTTAGACATTGGTTACCAGCCGTGTTGGGGTTAAACACCGATCTATTTTTCAACTCTGTTTGAATGTATGCTGGGGCTGTGCTTGGCTTATTTTCTATGCTATTTGCAAAGTGTTTTTTCAGATTCAATTTCCTCATAAATTTTTTAAGATCTATGTATGTCTCAAATTTGTTCAGATGTTTTTCCGGAGCATATTTTAGACCTAGGTCTAAAATTTTCATTTCCTCCTTACTAAATTCCACTTGGCTTAGATTGTATATCCCTTTTCCGATTATGTTCTTCTTCTCTTTCTTGTTCTTTCCTCCTCGGCATCCCCTGTATTTTCTTCTCTTTCTCCATATCTTCGTGTGTCTTCCATCCTCCTTCTGTATTGGTTGTTCCAATTCCCTCTCGGTATCCATTGTTCCCTTTCCTCTCTGTAATCTTCCCTGCGTTGCCCTCTCCTGTAGGGGCCTTCCCTGAAAAATCTTCTTTCTGTATCGCCCCCTTTCCATCTCGGGGTTCTGTAGGGTGTCCTTGCAGTCCATCTCCCAGGAGGTCTGTCTCTGGGGCCATTCCCCCGAAAATCCCCATAGCCTCTTGATGGCCTCCTAGGTGGATACCTAGCTTCCCTCCTATCTTCCTGCGGGTATATGTTATATGTATGATCTCTTATAGGGGAAAACTGATTTCGAGTCGGGATGTTATACCTAGGTGTTGCATCTTCAAACATTTCCTCATAATTGCTTCTTCTGTTATTCACCACATTGTTTCCCTGATTGTTGGTTTTAAGTATAGATCTCCTTCTGGGTGTTGTATTAGAGTTGCCTTGCATTGTTAATGTCTCGATTGCTCCTCCCACTATTTCCATAGAATCTTCATTGGGATCTTCTATTGAGCCATCATCCTGTATATACATTCCCTCTTCGATGGGGCTTTGCCATTTATACACTCTCATTTCATTATAGTCAGCTACATCTCTCTTAAATTTTTTCTGTTTTTTTGCTTGGAGATCTGCATCATATTTCTTTATAGCTTCTTGTAGCTCCTGTTCTTTATCTTTATACTCTTTGTGTTCAGTGAAGGGTGCAAGCTGGCTTTTAATCTCTGCTATAGTCTTTTCAACTACTTTTAGTTTGAATTCCCTTCTCCTTATTATTTTATGCAGCAGCTCATTTTCACTTTTATTAAAGAATAAGTACCAATCTTCCATTAATTCTGGGTCTTCAATGCTATCATTCGGGTTAATATCCCACCTGAGACTTCTAGGGGTCATTTTAGCATTAATGTACATTTCCATGGTGGCTATGTCCCACCATACTCTCAGCTGTTTCTCCATACTATGCTTTAGTTGTTTCATCAGGCCTTGTAAATCCTGAGAGCTAGTTACTACTTCTTGGTTAAAGATTCCCTTTACATCTATTTTCCTGCTGTTCATATACCCGAAAATATCCATTGCTGCAGCTTATAATGGTGTTACTCCAGCAATGGAAGTACACCAAAAAAATGGAATAATTGTATAAATAAGGCCGCGCCTATGGAATAGGTCTTGATTAGCAGGAGTAAGATAGGTGTTAATTTATAATTGTGACCTTATATTCTTATATGGTTTTTTTATTAGTTACAGCTCTTCTATCTAATTTTTTCTCTTATTCAGTAAAGCTTTATTTTTTGAGGTTGCTGCCACCCTAATATGCAAAGGCTGCACTAGACAACCTGCATCAATGGAATAATATCTTAACTTTTTTACACTCTCACATATCTGTGGATTGGTGTATAGAACACTGGTTGTAACAGTTTTTCTCATATATTTTGTTGTTTTGATTGTTCACCAAAAAAATTTTTTTTCTTTTTTCTTTTTTCTTTGAATATCATCGTATGAGGAAATCTTGTGGTTCCTCCTTTTTACACTTATCAATATATCTAATATTTAATTATTAGCACAAAGAATTTATATGTCATTTGGAGATAGTTTCTCTTCCCCAATTAGGGAGAGGTTTGGCACTGGTAAATACTAAAATCGCTGGGGGCTCTTCCCCCCTTTTTTGTGTGTTTTTTGTTTTTTCTGGTTTTTTGGCTTTTTGGGTGTTTTGGGTTTTTCAGTTTGTGGGTAGGGCTTGTTTACAGTAGAAGCCTTTACCAACTACGTGTCATCATTGTCCCCTGTATTTATATATATTTTTTGATTTGAGATTTTCAATTGTTAATGAAATTATAGTGGCACTATTTCACTTAGGGAATACAAAGTGGGGTACAATTCATATATATTTTTTGCCTTGAGTTTTAGGCACTGAAAATGGGGTGGTGTTGAGATTATACGGAACACGGGGTAATTCATTTAGTTAAGGTGATAGACTTAATAAGGTTGAGGAAGTAGAGTGTGTATTGAAATCAACTGGGTGGAGGTAGCGCCAACAACCTTCAATTAAGATATTATTCCATTGATGCAGGTTGTCTAGTGCAGCCTTTGCATATTAGGGTGGCAGCAACCTCAAAAAATAAAGCTTTACTGAATAAGAGAAAAAATTAGATAGAAGAGCTGTAACTAATAAAAAAACCATATAAGAATATAAGGTCACAATTATAAATTAACACCTATCTTACTCCTGCTAATCAAGACCTATTCCATAGGCGCGGCCTTATTTATACAATTATTCCATTTTTTTGGTGTACTTCCATTGCTGGAGTAACACCATTATAAGCTGCAGCAATGGATATTTTCGGGTATATGAACAGCAGGAAAATAGATGTAAAGGGAATCTTTAACCAAGAAGTAGTAACTAGCTCTCAGGATTTACAAGGCCTGATGAAACAACTAAAGCATAGTATGGAGAAACAGCTGAGAGTATGGTGGGACATAGCCACCATGGAAATGTACATTAATGCTAAAATGACCCCTAGAAGTCTCAGGTGGGATATTAACCCGAATGATAGCATTGAAGACCCAGAATTAATGGAAGATTGGTACTTATTCTTTAATAAAAGTGAAAATGAGCTGCTGCATAAAATAATAAGGAGAAGGGAATTCAAACTAAAAGTAGTTGAAAAGACTATAGCAGAGATTAAAAGCCAGCTTGCACCCTTCACTGAACACAAAGAGTATAAAGATAAAGAACAGGAGCTACAAGAAGCTATAAAGAAATATGATGCAGATCTCCAAGCAAAAAAACAGAAAAAATTTAAGAGAGATGTAGCTGACTATAATGAAATGAGAGTGTATAAATGGCAAAGCCCCATCGAAGAGGGAATGTATATACAGGATGATGGCTCAATAGAAGATCCCAATGAAGATTCTATGGAAATAGTGGGAGGAGCAATCGAGACATTAACAATGCAAGGCAACTCTAATACAACACCCAGAAGGAGATCTATACTTAAAACCAACAATCAGGGAAACAATGTGGTGAATAACAGAAGAAGCAATTATGAGGAAATGTTTGAAGATGCAACACCTAGGTATAACATCCCGACTCGAAATCAGTTTTCCCCTATAAGAGATCATACATATAACATA
Source organism: Lithobates pipiens (assembly GCF_037356315.1). Lineage (NCBI taxonomy): Eukaryota > Metazoa > Chordata > Amphibia > Anura > Ranidae > Lithobates > Lithobates pipiens. Next base: position 155,610,701 of record NW_027507685.1, on the reverse strand, counting down.
TACCCGCAGGAAGATAGGAGGGAAGCTAGGTATCCACCTAGGAGGCCATCAAGAGGCTATGGGGATTTTCGGGGGAATGGCCCCAGAGACAGACCTCCTGGGAGATGGACTGCAAGGACACCCTACAGAACCCCGAGATGGAAAGGGGGCGATACAGAAAGAAGATTTTTCAGGGAAGGCCCCTACAGGAGAGGGCAACGCAGGGAAGATTACAGAGAGGAAAGGGAACAATGGATACCGAGAGGGAATTGGAACAACCAATACAGAAGGAGGATGGAAGACACACGAAGATATGGAGAAAGAGAAGAAAATACAGGGGATGCCGAGGAGGAAAGAACAAGAAAGAGAAGAAGAACATAATCGGAAAAGGGATATACAATCTAAGCCAAGTGGAATTTAGTAAGGAGGAAATGAAAATTTTAGACCTAGGTCTAAAATATGCTCCGGAAAAACATCTGAACAAATTTGAGACATACATAGATCTTAAAAAATTTATGAGGAAATTGAATCTGAAAAAACACTTTGCAAATAGCATAGAAAATAAGCCAAGCACAGCCCCAGCATACATTCAAACAGAGTTGAAAAATAGATCGGTGTTTAACCCCAACACGGCTGGTAACCAATGTCTAACAGCCTTCAGTAAGATGGTAGAAAAAGATCTGAGAAAGATCAAAGATAGCAATAACAAAAAGAGATCGAAAAATATATGGAAAACAATTAAGCGACTAGGGGACAACAAAGAAGTAGTGATAAGGCCGGCAGATAAAGGAGGGGGTTTAGTAATCCTGAACAAGAAAGATTATCAAGAAGAAATGAGGAACCTGTTAAAAATGGAAAACACATATAAAAAACTTAAGGGGAATCCCAAATCAAGGTATGAAGACCAATTGAAAGCATATGTGAAAAAAGGACAGGAAATGGGTATTCTCAATCAAAAAGAAGCTGCATACCTTGTGTCAAATTCTACGAAAACTCCTGTTATATATTATAATCCGAAAATACACAAAAGATTAAATAAACCACCAGGAAGACCAATTATCAGCGGTATAGATTCTGTGTTCTCAAGGCTAGGAGAGTACCTAGACACTTTCTTGAAACCATTGGTATCAAAGGGCAAATCCTATTTGAGAGACAGTGCCCAACTTATTGAACTATTAAGTAACATTCAAGGCACAGAGAACTACCTATTAGCGACTATAGACGTGAACTCGCTATATACTAGCATTGTGCAGGAAGATGGAAGGAAGAGGAGTAGAGAAAGCATTACATGAGCAGACAAATATGAGACAAGAGCAGGTTGAGTTCATTATTGAAGGGCTAAGGATGGCCATGGCCTGTAACTATTTTTGGTATGGACACCATTACTATGTGCAGACCACAGGAGTGGCTATGGGTGCAAGGTATGCACCAAGCGTCGCCAACCTCCTTATGAACATGTGGGAGGAGGAGTATATATACTCGAGGAATTTGTCTCAGATAAAACTATTCCGGCGGTATATCGATGATCTGGTGATCCTATGGGATGACACTCCGGAAGAATTTGAGAGATTTCTAGGGAATCTAAATAACAACAAATATGGACTCACGTTTAGTGGCAAATGTGATAAACATAAGATAGAGTTCCTGGATTTGGAAATTTTCAAAAATAATGATGGCCTCCATACGAAAACGTTTTTTAAAGAAACAGATAGAAATAGCTACATCCCCACGTCTAGTTGTCATCACCCCAAATGGAAAGCTAATATCCCTAAAGGACAGCTTCTAAGAATTAGGAGGAACTGCAATTCAATGGAAGATTTTTCTCTCCAAGCAGATAAATTGGTCACACAGTTCATGGAGAAGGGATATAAATATGAAAATCTGATAAAAATAAAAAACGAAGTCGCTAAAACAGATAGAAATACCCTGATAAAGAAATCAAGAAAAGAAAAACAGGAGTTTGATTTAGCTTTTATCACTGGGTATAACGCACAGTATTATGAAGTGGAGAAGATAGTGAAAAGATACTGGCCCATCCTCCAGGAGGATAAAATCTTAGCAACTATCCTCCCAAAGAAACCGAAATTCATCTACAAAAGAGCGCCTACACTGCGTAACATGTTAGCACATAATGTGATTGATGCCCCCAAAAACAGCACGTTCTTGGAGGATCTGAAAGGATTCTACAAGTGTAACAAATGTATGGGATGTAGGGTTGGTAAACCCCAACCTCGAAGAAGACAGACATTTAGATCGAAAACAGACCACGTAGAATACAAAATTAGAGAACTGATAACATGCCGGAGTACACACGTTACATACGTGTTGGAATGTCCTTGCAATTTGCAGTACGTGGGCAGGACCACCAGACCACTACATGTTAGAATACGAGAGCATGTTAATAATATCAAGAAGGGGTTCCCTAACCATAATGTATCCAGACATTTCGATCTGTTCCATCAAAGAGACCCCTCGAAAATGGCATTCTATGGAATTGACCATATAAAGGAGAATTGGAGAGGAGGTAACATGACAACTCTTATATCACAGAACAAGACCAGCTGGATATATAGATTAAACACTTTGGCCCCCAAAGGGCTTAATATTGATATAGACTTTAACTGTTTTACAGCAAATCCATAAATATGAGGGCCAATAGATCTAGAATCGTTCAATTAAAAAATCTGGGAGATCTCTATATACATGCAAGGGGGGCTTTTAGACTCCAGATGATAGATAAAAGGAAAAAAATCCCTCCTTTCCCAGTAGTAGATTACCTTTACTAGGTAATATCTGGGTTTGCACATTGACTCATAAGGTAATATCTGGGTTTGCATATTGATTATGTCCAATTTCAATAGATAACAACTGGGCATGCTTTCCAACCCTAGATATATGCATGTAAGAGTGTGGACGTAAAGGTTGGGAAGAAATCTGGAAATGAACATATAGGCGTGAATAGAAACTTTATTTACATGAAAAAATAAATCAAAAAATGCCAAATATGGCCAATTGGGAAATCAATAGGATTTGGCTGGGGCGGAGCTAATATAACTCTAAGATTTGATTAACTCTAGAAAAGCTGATATGTGATTCTTTAAGAAATGGTGCAAAGGGAGCATATTTTTAGTAGTAAATTTTAAGTAGCACCTAAGGAAGGGATTTAAGTTACCATCTTAATAAAATAAAACTATTCAATTCTGTATTTCGCCCTTGGCAAAAATAAAGGTTTTTCCTACCGGTAGTTTTACATGGTAATATCTGATAGGAAAGGCGGAGAGGATATAACTTGAGGTCGTGAAAAAACCCCAAATGTTTAGGGAAAACAATCCTCTAGTAAATAAACATACCTGCTTAGAAAAAATCCGGAGATAATTTTACAAGGTAATATCTGGTATGCGCAATTCAGCTTTGTCTGATAGATATTAGATAGAGGTAAATAAGGAAAATACTCCCTGCGCTGGACGCATAAACAGCCCTTGAAATAGACTTTTGAAACCTGGGAAACTTATGAGTGTAAGCTTTAAATAAAAATAAAAATATGTATGTCCCTGTAATGGTATAGGTTTAAAATAAAGTATCTCAGAACTAAGTATATTGGACAAGAAGGTCCGGTTTCCCCTTCATTTATAAAAAAGCCTTCTGAACAAAATAATGTATACCACCACATAGTGAAGCCGACTGGGTGAGGTGGTTTAAGTAAAAACTTTTTTATTTTTATTTTTGTATAAGAATGGTAAAGGTAACGGAGATAGAAAATAAACAAACAGACGTGTGATTCCCATCCAGATCAGCTATTGGCTGAGAACTGTGAATGGGAGGAGTGGCCACCTTTAAGGACGGAGGTGGGAGTGTGCGTGGTATCGCTGCTGAGGACGTCTCTGACGAAACGCGTACAGCGTCATTACGCACACACGTCACTTCCGGTGCGCCTGGACCCGTTGGAACGCAGCCTGGAACGCACGCCGCGCGTTCAGGGGAATCGCTTCTACGGCGGACCAGCGAATAAAATATTTGGGTACAAGCCCGGAATACTTTTTCCTTCTAATATGAACAATTCGTTTTGGTTCTCCTAACCTACGTAAGTCCCATTTCACAACCCAAAAACTAAGTTTGTTAAAACGGCCCTTAGAGGAGACCACCAGTTAACCCCAGTGCACTAAGGGGACTGGAGTACTAAGGGAATAGGGTTTTTGGGATTTAAGTGCAGTTATTCTGCAGACTTATGCAAAGGACCATAGGAGATTTTTGTGTTTGTTTTTGTTTTGTTTTTCATTTTTTTAATTTTTATTTTTATTTTAATTTTTAATTATTTTTTGTGGTACATATATAAAGGAAATAACTTTTTTTGCACTCTGGAATTAGTGCTTTGTATTTCCTCATCTTGCATTTGTTCTCTTTTCTCTTTTTATATTTTATTTTTTATTGTCTTTTTTGCTAAATAAAAGGGGTGTTGAGCAGTATAACACAAGTTATATACGGCGTATGTTGATGTATGGACTGTTAAACTGCATCTCAAAAAAACCCCCTTTTTGCTGCATAGAGTGTTGTATAAAGTTTTTTAATAAAGTATTTTTAAGAGGAAACTAGCCTCCTACTATTTCTACTTAATTAAGAATACCTGCTTTTTAAAGAAAAACATCAGACTGTTCCCCCCTTCTTTCAAAAAATACTACACCATGAGGGAATTTTCTTTTATTTGAGGAATCACTATCGGACATAAGAACTTTCCTGTATCCCTTTAAAAGACCTGGAGAAGGCCCCATTGAAGATATAACTGGATGGTGGAATCTTCGGACAAATAGGACACAGATTACAGGCGTGTAACCCCTTGGGGGGTGAATGGATCTGGTGAGTAGGGATCCTTGAGGGGGAACCAGCACGAAAGTCACTAATAAAGCGCAGGCACCTCACGAAAGTCACCTTTCCTGTATTCTGAAGAGGCGTAATTGCATTGATACGGTTATAGAAGACTCTATGTGGACTGAAATATTTTGATAACATTCATATTGCTTATTTTTGGCATATACTGCTTTCACCTGACTTTTTTACACTCTCACATATCTGTGGATTGGTGTATAGAACACTGGTTGTAACAGTTTTTCTCATATATTTTGTTGTTTTGATTGTTCACCAAAAAAATTTTTTTTCTTTTTTCTTTTTTCTTTGAATATCATCGTATGAGGAAATCTTGTGGTTCCTCCTTTTTACACTTATCAATATATCTAATATTTAATTATTAGCACAAAGAATTTATATGTAATTTGGAGATAGTTTCTCTTCCCCAATTAGGGAGAGGTTTGGCACTGGTAAATACTAAAATCCCTGGGGGCTCTTCCCCCCTTTTTTGTGTGTTTTTTGTTTTTTCTGGTTTTTTGGCTTTTTGGGTGTTTTGGGTTTTTCAGTTTGTGGGTAGGGCTTGTTTACAGTAGAAGCCTTTACCAACTACGTGTCATCATTGTCCCCTGTATTTATATATATTTTTTGATTTGAGATTTTCAATTGTTAATGAAATTATAGTGGCACTATTTCACTTAGGGAATACAAAGTGGGGTACAATTCATATATATTTTTTGCCTTGAGTTTTAGGCACTGAAAATGGGGTGGTGTTGAGATTATACGGAACACGGGGTAATTCATTTAGTTAAGGTGATAGACTTAATAAGGTTGAGGAAGTAGAGTGTGTATTGAAATCAACTGGGTGGAGGTAGCGCCAACAACCTTCAATTAAGATATCATTCCTCATAGGTACTCACCTTCTAGTGTTCTAGAATTTTCCCTCCTCCAACGGGCGGGAAGTAGGCCTGCCGTCCTGGAAGATTTCCCAGAAAGACAGTTACCGGTAAGTAACTGGTACTTTTCTCAAGTCATCTTCCAGGACGGCACACCTGAGAGGATAAACAAGTACCTCAGGCCTACCTTAGGGTGGGGCCACTGCAAAACCCTCTTGGCGAACCTTGGCTCTGCAGTGAGCTTTACCTCCATTCCATACGCTCATATGCTTGATGAAGGCATCTTAGCTGGATCATGCGGCTGATCTGCAGGTCTGCTCCACAGATGTTCCTGCCTTTTCCGCTTCAGATGCAGTATCTAGGTGAAATGGGCTCTTAAAAATGGAATCAGAAAACATGTTAAACTTGTAGGTTAGCAATGTTGCCTATCTCACACATCTAACAACCATGGCCTATTATGCCTGTAGGTGCTACTTAGAACCACTAAAAAGATAAATAAGAGACCTGTGTAAGACAAGGACACTACATTAATCAATAAGAGGGCCTGTCTTAACACTATCCTGTTGAGGGAAATAAAACTGCTTCCTTTTTATCTTTATGTCAGCAAAAGACTAAAGGGAAGCCTACTTAAGGGAAATAGATTAACAGAAGCTTGAACCCTGGGTTTAAGGCACGCCCAATCTATGTCCTTACTTACGCCTGAGAGCCTTCTTCAGGAGATTAAAGTCCCTAGCAGGAGTAGACTACCCATATTGCTATGTCTAGTTTTGCTAAAAGGGCAAAATGAAGGCCATGCACCGAGCCGAAACCTATTCGATCGGGTATACATCTTTATACTTCATCCTTAGGCCCTAATACTCCTCTGAATAGAACTCTCCAAGTTCTTACTAAACAGGGCGAATCATTATCCCCTTCCTCCAGTGTCCCATAACCCTACAGGGCTTCAACCCTAGGAAATGGTTCTGGCATCCCTGAATGCAAGTGGTCAAGGTTTTCTGACATGTGGCAGCTGCAGCCCGAACTCCTGGCCCCTCCATGGAAAAGAAGGCTGAAATACAAAAAGGTGATACATGCATTATTAATATCACAAATAAAATGATCATAGATTGTGGGCACGGCACAATAGATTTAGACAGAAAGGACACAAGCATAGACAACAATGTTGTGTGCCTGAGTGTGACTAGCTAAACCAATATATCAAATATGGGAAGAGACCCAAATCTGAACCTCAACGTAGACAAACAGTCCTCATAGTCTGGTTTTCTGATGTGCTGCCAAGACGTAAAAACATTAAGACTCAAGCAAACCCTAAATGCTGCGTATTTCTTTAGTGCAGCTAGCTAGGTCATAACTGATATATAAATACGGAAAGGACAGGAACCCCCTTTACTGTTGTGCTTTACCTATGTACAGCAAAACAAGGCTATAAAGACAGAAAGACCCAAACTTCTATGTTGTGTATTTCTGACAAACCACCACAGTTATAAGATTAATATGAACACCAACTCCCGTGTTGTGCATTTCTGCTATGCCACAGGGAAAAATATGGAACACAAGACAATCCTTTCTGTCATGCACTTCTGTAGTGTAGTTCAGATAGAACCAACACTGAGAAAGGACACAAGCAACCTGCAGCATTGTGTTTTTCTGAAACAGAAAGCACCAACAAGCTTCAATCTTGAGTATTTCTGCTGTGCAACAACATAAAAGCAGACACTGAGGAAAAAGACAGACAGCCTTTACAGCTGCAATCTTTCTGGTCTGCTGCAAAATAAAACAATAACGTCATGATGAGTATTCCTGCTGTGTAGCAAAACCTCAATCAGAAGGGACAGATAAGTTTAGGGTTCCCACACCCGTGCGACCAAAACTGCGACTTGGGACTGCAAGACGCATGAGAAGTCATATACTATGGCTTCCAATGGGTACCATTTGTGTCTGTGCGACACCAGCAGTCCCTGATTCCTGGATCCACAGACCTCAAGATTACACAGGTCGCAGGGAAAAAAAAACAAATAGCAATTTTCAGGTCGAACAAGTAAGGGGTCCCCAATGCTGTGACTCCCTGGAGGATTGCAGCCAACAAACCCCTGCTGTGTATCCCTAAGATGCAGAAAGGTAGATCCATGAGAAACACTGCTTAGCCTGATATACAAACGATAAGGCAGTAAATATAGGACATACAGGACACAAACATTCAATCTTTGTGTATGTCTGATGTGTAGTAATATACCAATACTGAGCAGAGAGGCCACCATCCTCAATGTGTCTCTCAGCTGAGCAGCAAAAACAAAATCAGAAAAAGACAAGCAACCTTCACTGCTGTGTCCTTTCTGATATGCAGCCAATAAGGCAGTATATGCAAGACATAAAAGGACAGACAACCTTCAATCTTGTATATGTCTGATGTGCAACAATATAACAATTCTGAATAGAGATAGCACATCCATATTGAAGCGATTTGGCCTTGCGACTCAACATGTCAAATCGCATGGCTAAAATCAGCACAACACCACTTTGTGGTGCTACATGGATTACCAAAGGCAGTATATGTACTACACCTGGCAGGGGTTCAATTTGTATTTCTACTATGTAGCCCAACAAATTCGAACCATCAATTTTCACTGCTGCCTTTCTGATAAGGCAGTAATACAGGACACAAAACCTCACAGACCTTAATGCTGTATAAATCTGATGTGCAACAATAAAACACTATGAATAGAGATAGCACATCCATATTGAAATGATTTGTCATGCGACTCAACATGTCAAATCGCATGTTTAAACTCGGCAGCCATTGCTGTTAATAGCACTGTCTGAATCAGCACAGCGCCACGCAAATCAGGACCATCAGACTTCACTGCTGCCTTTCTGATAAGTAACCAACAAGGCAGTAAAACAGGACACAAAGCCCCACAGACAGACCTCAATCTTGTGTATGTCTGATGTGCAGCAATATAACCATTATGAGCAGAGATGTCACCAGACTCAATGATGTGCATTTCTGCTGTGCAACACAAAACCAGAAAGTACAGACCACCTTCACTGTTGTATTTTTCTGATCTGTAGCCAAACAAAGCAGTACCTTTAGTATATAAAGGACAGAAAACAAGCTTCAGTGCAGTGCATTTCTGATGTACAGCAATATAGTCCTTATTAAGCAGAGATGTCACAAATCTCAATGTGTATTTCTGCTGTGCCACAAAAACATCCCAGCAAGCACAAACCTTCACTACTGAGGTCTACTGGTGTGCAGCCAATGAGGAGTCATGGTCTATCCCTTTATGAAATAACCAACAGGCAATTTATTTCATAGGCATAGCCTGGGCTGTAGATACTAAACCTTCACCACCAGAGAAGGAACAGATCCTAAAATGGTTGGACACCCTACTATTAGTAGTAGTTGTTGTCCTACCTTACCTCCATAGACTGAGCAAACGCTAGCCAGCACATATCCAGGTGGTGCTGATTAGCAACTAAAGTCTCAATGAGCCCAGCCCTAGAGACCAATTTAAGACCTCTCTAGAAGAGGTGGTTACCAGTTTAGCCTGGGAGGTAAATAGCTATTTGCAGGCTTCAAGCAATCAATTATGTAGCTCTTGCATAGGTTTGCACAGAAAATCCTCAATTAAAAGGATGTAGGGAGCGATCTATGGTGAATCGCCTTTAGATCTGCCACTGAGTGGATTGTAGCCCAAACCAATAAAAAAAGTTTCTTCTTACCTCCTACACTATAATATAAACACAGTGTAAAGGTGGAGTGGGAGGTTGGAGCTTATGAAAGTTAACTATAGCAGGCAACCTCCAAAAGGAGGATCTGTGACAAGGGAACCCCTACTGTGCCACACAGTAGCTTGGTCTCTGCCCATCCTTGAATGTTAGGTCAGCTTTTAAACATTGTGAAGCAACTTCAGATTCCTAGCAGCTGGGCTAATAGGGCCGGTAACCTAGTGCACCTGCTGACCAGGGGAGCTTCTGAATCCACCAACCACTGCCCAATTAATAACCTGTTCAGTGGTATACCTGGCCTGTAAGTAACTTTGTATCTACCAGGTCCCCTCTGTATGCTATATTCATCCCTACTAAATGTACCACAACTGGGCATGTAGGGAGAGGCTGGCAACCTACTGCTGCGATAACCACAGTGTCTCTGCTGTAAGAGGGAGCTGTGGCTGGTGGTTTTAGCAGTGGCGTCTGCGCTATTTGTATCCCGACCCCAAGTTCTGCACTGCACCAGTCAGTATATACACGGGGAAGGGGGAGCAATGGCCTACCTACCTCTTTCTCATCTGAGGTGGTTTAGGCACACTCGTTCCTCTGCACCACCTGTCCACCATACAGCTTCTCTGATGTAAGAGGGGCTGCAGCTGGTGTTTTTAGCAGAAGCTTAAGGGCTATTTGAATCCAGACCCCAGGTGAGATCTCAAATGCCCAGAAACCCTCTGGCTGGAATTGGGGATTTTGCAGCTAATTTCCCACGGCAAAAGGAAAGTAAAGTACTCACCGTTGTCGTCTTCCTCTTTTTGCCACAGCCAGCGGGCTTGCTTTTCCATCCTTATGGTCCACACGCAAGGAGGATAGCCGCCAAAGTGCTCCCCCCCCCCCCCCAACTGCTGTCCCCATAGGGAGGTGCTAGGTTAGGCTGTGTCCTGCACTGTACCAGTCAGTCAGTCTATATACATGGGGGGGGGGGCAATGCCTTCCATTCCTCATTCCCATCTTCATATCTGAGGTGGTTAAGGCAGACATACACCGTAGTAAACTGGTGCCTCCTCGCTCTAGAGAAAGGAGGATGTGGGCGCCTGCTCCTACTGACTCTCAGCCTTCCCTCCTGGGTAAGAACGCCGCTGCCATTTTCCCGAAGTTTGAAAATGACGCGGGTGCTTGTTGCCACGCCCTCTCCGGCAGCCCACGCGAGCTACCGGGGACCCAGGAGTCGGGGACAAGATCCCCCTGGAAAGAACCGATGGCCAGCACCCCCGTCTGAACAGCCACCTGTACAGGTAAGGAGGGGGAGACAGGATAATGGCCCCTGAAGTTCTGGGTACACCACTGTACCCAGGGTCCTTCAGCTCTCAGGGGGGCTCTTCCAATTTCTGCTGCCCGCCCTGAGGAAAAGATAGGGGAACCCCCCAGGAAGGACAAGAATATCCTACCAGACCCAGAGGCTTCCCAGGCTTGTGGTCCGGCTCCCAGGGGGAGACCACCAGCCCCAGGCTTCGGGTCATTTGGAAAAAAACAAACAGTTTCGCTGTGTAGGGAGAAACACAATCAAAAACTGAGGATCAAGGGGAAGGGTGGGGACTTAAAACAGCTGTCGATTGATTGTGTTTCCTGTAGGGAGGAGCCTCTCATCTCTCAGGTGTGCCGTCCTGGAAGATGACTTGAGAAATTTTTTTTTTTTTTTTACACAAAGTTGTCACTAAATGATATATTGCTCACACATGCTATGGGCGTATGTGAAATGACACCCCAAAATAAATTCTGCTGCTTCTCCTGAGTATGGGGATACCACATATGTGGGACTTTTTGGGAGCCTAGCCGCGTACGGGGCCCCGAAAACCAAGCACCGCCTTCAGGCTTTCTAAGGGCGTAAATTTTTGAGTTCACTTCTCACTACCTATTACAGTTTTGAAGGCCATAAAATGCCAAGATGGCACAAAACCCCCACAAATGACCCCATTTTAGAAAGTAGACACCCCAAGCTATTTGCTGAGAGGCATGTTGAGTTCATGGAATATTTTATATTTTGCCACAAGTTGCGGGAAAATTACAAACTTTTTTTTGTTTTTTTTTTTTTCACAAAGTTGTCACTAAATGATATATTGCTCATGCATGCCATGGGCATATGTGAAATGACACCCCAAAATAAATTCTGCTGCTTCTCCTGAGTACGGGGATACCACATATGTGGGACTTTTTGGGAGCCTAGCCGCGTACGGGGCCCCGAAAACCAAGCACCGCCTTCAGGCTTTCTAAGGGCGTAAATTTTTGAGTTCACTTCTCACTACCTATTACAGTTTTGAAGGCCATAAAATGCCAAGATGGCACAAAACCCCCACAAATGACCCCATTTTAGAAAGTAGACACCCCAAGCTATTTGCTGAGAGGCATGTTGAGTCCATGGAATATTTTATATTTTGCCACAAGTTGCGGGAAAATTACAAACTTTTTTTTTTTTTTTCACAAAGTTGTCACTAAATGATCTATTGCTCACGCATGCCATGGGCATATGTGAAATGACACCCCAAAATAAATTCTGCTGCTTCTCTTGAGTACGGGGATACCACATATGTGGGACTTTTTGGGAGCCTAGCCGCGTACGGGGCCCCGAAAACCAAGCACCGCCTTCAGGCTTTCTAAGGGCGTTACAGTTTTGAAGGCCATAAAATGCCAAGATGGCACAAACCCCCCCCAAATGACCCCATTTTGGAAAGTAGACACCCCTAAATTTAGGGGTACACTAGTGAGACTAGGTAATAAATGGCGGGTGCCCTGAAACTATAAAAAAATAACTAACCAACCAGCGTCACCTGTAACAGTTATATGGTGATCACTGGTGAAAGGGTTAACTAGGGGGCAATCAGGGGGCTTTATGCGGTAGTATATGGGGGTCCCTGGCGCTATAAAAAGCTGCGGTGAACCTAAATACCTACCTGCCTAACTAGCGTCACCTGTGACACTAATACAGCGATCAGAAAAACGATCGCTTATTAGGCTGGGTTCACACTGGAGCGATGCGGGAACGCCACGAATGCGCGGCGGGTTCCCGCATCGCATGCCTCCCGGCGGCAGTTCACACTGCCCTATGCGAACTGCTGGGAGTGTCAGTGAAATGTTACTGACACCCCCAGATCAGTTCGCATATCGCAGTGCGATCTGCAAACTCGGATCGCATGGTGTGAACACCCATGCGATCCGATTCTGCTGCGGGCCAAAAAAAGAGTCCCGTGCGAATTTGCGGCGGGTGCGGCGAATGGCTGAACTCGAATCGCACAGAGATCGGATGTGATTTGCACTGCAGTGCGGTGCGAATCACATCCGTTCTCATAAACCGCTGCAATGTGAACCCAGCCTTAGTGACACTGGCGACGGGGGGTGATCACGGGGTTAAACCTTTATTGGGGGGGTTAGGGGGGTACCTTAGAACTAAAGGGGGCTAACCCTAACTGCCCTAACAGTTATTAGTCACAAATGACACCCGCCGGGTGATCAGGGGGTTAAACCTTTATTAGGTAATAAATGGCGGGTGCCCTGAAACTATAAAAAAATAACTAACCAACCAGCGTCACCTGTAACAGTTATATGGTGATCACAGGTGAAAGGGTTAACTAGGGGGCAATCAGGGGGCTTTATGCGGTAGTATATGGGGGTCCCTGGCGCTATAAAAAGCTGCGGCGAACCTAAATACCTACCTGCCTAACTAGCGTCACCTGTGACACCAATACGGCGATCAGAAAAATGATCGCTTATTAGGCTGGGTTCACACTGGAGCGATGCGGAAACGCCACGAATCCGCGGCGGGTTCCCGCATCGCATGCCTCCCGGCGGCAGTTCACACTGCCCTATGCGAACTGCTGGGAGTGTCAGTGAAATGTTACTGACACCCCCAGATCAGTTCGCATATCGCAGTGCGATCTGCAAACTCGGATCGCATGGTGTGAACACCCATGCGATCCGATTCTGCTGCGGGCCAAAAAAAGGGTCCCGTGCGAATTTGCGGCGGGTGCGGCGAATGGCTGAACTCGAATCGCACAGAGATCGGATGTGATTTGCACTGCAGTGCGGTGCGAATCACATTCGTTCTCATAAACCGCTGCAATGTGAACCCAGCCTTAGTGACACTGGCGACGGGGGGTGATCACGGGGTTAAACCTTTATTGGGGGGGTTAGGGGGGTACATTAGAACTAAAGGGGGCTAACTCTAACTGCCCTAACAGTTATTACAGTCACAAATGACACCAATGCAAAAAATAAAAAATACAAAAAATGACATTGGTGTCACTGTGACTGGGGGGCAGGGGTAATTGGGGGGGTGATCGGGGGGTAAAGGGGGGGTGTGAGTGTGCCTGGCATGTTCTACTGTGTGTGTAGAGTGTTGGTGCAACTCACCGCTCCGCTCTCCTCCGTGTCGGAACGAAAAATACCGACATGGAGGAGAGAATACATCACTTCCTCTCCTGTGTTTACATTACAGGAGAGGAAGTGATGTCACGGGGGATTTCTATTCGTCGGGAGCGATCGCGAGGGGGTGGCCATGAATGAATGGCCGCCCCCTCATCCCAGATCGCTCTCGAAGGAATGCCGACCGCCGCAGGCACCGGGGGGGGGCCCGATCGGGCCCCCCACCCGCGGGCAGGCAGGGACTTATATATACGCCCATATGCCTGCCCGTGCCATTCTGCCGACGTATATCGTCGTGCGGCGGTCGGCAAGTGGTTAAATAATGAAATGGTGAAGGTATTGTGGTTTTATTAAGAGGTTTATACTATAGTGTAAATTTTGGCAGCAAATTTTGATTTAGTTTTAGTCTTAGGACTAAAATGGCCTTTTAGTTTTAGTCCCCGTTTAGTCTTCTGCAAGTGTTTTAGTCATAGTCTTTGACTAAAAATGCCATTTTAGTTTCAGTCCCATTTTAGTCATCATATTTTAGTCAACTATAATCTCCAGTACATTTTAGTCAAATAAAATAATTTTAGTCAACTAAAATCAAATGTGTTTAGTTAAATTGTAACGCATTATTTAACCACTTAAGCCCCGGACCAATTTGCAGCCAAAGGACCAGGCCCCTTTTTGCGATTCGGCACTGCGTTGCTTTAACTGACAATTGCGCGGTCGTCCGACGTGGCTCCCAAACAAAATTGGCGTCTTTTTTTCCCACAAATAGAGCTTTCTTTTAGTGGTATTTGATCACCTCTGCGGTTTTTCTTTTTTGCGCTATAAACAAAAATAGAGTGACAATTTTGAAAAAAAATACAATATTTTTAACTTTTTGCTATAATAAATATATCCCCAAAAAATATATAAAAAACATTTTTTTTCCTCAGTTTAGGCCAATACGTAGTATTGTACATATTTTTGGTAAAAAACAAAAACAAAAAAAAAAAATCGGCGCGATCAGCGATTTTTATTGTGACTGCGACATTAAGGCGGTCACATCGGACATTTTTGGGACCATTGTCATTTAGACAGCAATCAGTGCTATTTAAATGCACTGATTCCTTTGTAAATGACACTGGCAGTGAAGGAGTGGACCACTAGGGGGCAGTGTAGGGGTTATGTATGAAGTTATTTTTTTTCATTGTAGGGGGCGTGGGGGTCTCCTGGGAGTGCAGGGGGGCTGTGTATTGGGCAGAGGGTGGGGGGCTGTTGAAAGTTTTTTTTTTGTTTTTTACCCTGAAACTTCCCTCCTACAATTAGGGTGCGTGATATACGCAGATACGGTAACTTCCGCTTTTCACTGAGCTGTGTCTGAGTTTGTTCAAACCTTAAAATCTAATATGTTATTATTTATGGTATTATTTTATTTTTTTTACTCCAAGAGACCCCCAGTCTCCTGGGACAGCACTGCCATCATACTCCAAAGTAAACAATAAATCACTGACAACTCTTTCGCCTACACTGCTCCTCCTGTGTCACTCTCATTGTGAATCAAAGTTTCTATCTCATCAGCTCGATTCTTTCATGAACTAGGTCACATGACTGCTCTTCTGACGTTTCATGGATGGCCATGTGCCCGCTCTCCTACTCCCATCGAAAGCAACACTAGGAGGAGGAAAGCGGCCAAGAATGGCGCTACTGAAGTATTTAGAAGCTTTGTTTTACATTGAGAGTGACACAGGATTTTTTCCTAACTTTAGACTATGCTGGCAGTGCTGTTCAAGGGCCAGGAGAGGTGGGGAAGCTGGCCTGACACCACCCCAATGTGTGGCACCCAGGGCAGACTGCCCAATTCCCCCTGTTGGTAAACGTTCCTCCTTGCCATTAACAGAAACACATTTGGTTTTCGTCAGTGGACGAAAATGTCCTGTACTTTCGTCACTGTAAAAATGCCGCTGACTAAATCATTTTTCATTGACAAAATGAACACTAATACTATAATAAAGTATTTTCAATATTTTTTAACACACTAGTATACTGCTTTTTGTTGAATTCCTTGAGGCTCTCCATTCCGCCTTAATTATATGTCACCACCATGCTTCACAGTGGGTATGGTGTTCTTTTGGTGATGTGAAGTGTTGTTCTTGCGCCAAACATATCTTTTGGAATTATGGCCAAAAATTCAACCTTGGTTTCATCAGATCATAGCACATTTTCCCCCACATGCTTTTGGGAAACTTGAGATGTGTTTTTGAAAAATTTAGCTGGGCTTGGTTGTTTTTCTTCATATGAATAGGCTGCCGTCTTGCTACTCTACCCCAGACATCTGAAGAATACGGGACATTATCACATGTACCACACAGCCAATACTTGCCAGACGTTCCTGCAGCTCCTTTAATGTTGCTGTAGACCTCTTGGCAGCCTCCCTGACCCATTTTGTTTTTCATATTTTCATCAATTTTGGAGGGATGTCCAGTTGTTGGTAAGGCCACTGTTGTACCATATTTTCTCCACTTGATGACGACGGTCTTTGCTGTGTTCCATGGTATATCTAATGCCTTAGAAACGCTTTTGTACCATTCTCCTACCTGAGATCCCTCTGACAATTTGGAAGCTCTCTGTGGACCATGGCTGTTGTTGTAGGATGCGACAAAGAAAATGTCAGGAAAAACCAACTAGAACAGCTGAACTTTATTTGGGGTTAATCAGAGGCACTTTAAATTATGACAGGTGTGTACTGACTCCTATTTAACATGAATTTGAATGTCATTGTTTAATTCTGAACACAGCTACATCCCCAGTTATAAGAGGGTGTGCACACTTATGCAATCACATTTCATTTTTTTTATTTTAATCCCACCCCCCAAAAAATAAAAGATTTCAGTTTGTTTTTCAATTCAGTTGTACAGTTTTTAGGTCACATTAAAAAGGTAGAAAAAGTTCTGAAATGATTCATCTTTTTTTTTTTACATCACAGAAACTTGACATTGTAACAGGGGTGTAGACTTTTTATATCGTTCGTGTGTGCGTATAGGCCGTTACAGATTACAATTTTCATGTTCGATTAATCAATTTTTTTTAAATCAATTAATTTTAATTATAACACACATACAGATCCAACTACTTTTAGCTGATCTCCTTGCATTGCAACTCTGCATTAGTCAGTGGTAAGTGTGGTATACATTATATACAATCACCCCACACTAGTTAGTTTCCACAATCCATGACTTAACATCACAGTTCACACAAATAAGTTTTAAATTCAGCTCACCGCTTAAGTATAAGATTGAATTTTTGTGTTCAAACACAAACTACTCACATAAAGATGATAAAAACACAGCATGTAAAGCTGACAATTGTGTTAGTTCTGTAGGGCAGCAGCGGGTGATGTCATGCGTATCTCCTCCCTGTACACGTTACGTTCAATCAGAACTTCGACGTCAACGGACTCCTCCCCCCTTCCCTTGGTTAGACGGAGGCACTTGGGGAAGGGGGGAGGAGTCCAGTTGCGTCTATTTCCGTGATGTCACCGGATCTCCGACGGAACTCCCTGAAGACTCGGAATCCGGCTGAGAGGCGAGGACCGATCAATAGAATTTTGATTGATCAAAAAAAATGTACGATTAATCGTTAATTTCAGCAGCCCTAGAAAAGATATAATAAAATATTTACAAAAAGGTGAGGGGTGTACTCACTTTTGAGAGATACCATGTGTGTATATATAATTTTATTTATTTTTTACAATAATTTTATAAGTACCATATTTATCGGCGTATAACACGCACCCCAAGTTTAGGAGGGAATTTTAACCACTTCCCACCCGGCCAATGCACATATACGGCCAGGTGGGAGCCGTCTACTTCGGATAGGACATTCAGGAACATCCTTCAGAAGGAGGGGGATCGCCCGTGCAGTGGCGCGATCCCAATGTGTTCGTGTCACCCGGACGCGGCGCATCTCGGATCGGCAGGAGGGCTCTGTGATTGGCCCTCCTGATCACATGACGGCCGTGTCCAATCACGGCCGTCATGTGATGTAAACAAACAGCCGGTTGCTAGGCAATCGGCTCCTCCTCTCCTCACACAAGTCATCGCTGAGGAGAGGAGAGCAGATCGCTGCAGCCGGCTGGTGATCAGTGAGTATGAGCTGTTTTTACAGCTTTTTACTCACTGATCACCAGTCTAGTGTAAACACGAATCACCACACAGTGTAAACACACATGTCACCAAATAAAAAGACATGTCCCCCACATATGTCCCACTAAAATCACACATTCCAATGATTATCTGTACACATATGTACGTGATCACCTGCACACATCTGTACATAATTTGCGTACATATGTCCGTGATCACACATACCAATTATTATACACTTAACGGAATTTTTTTTACCAAAAACATATAGCAGAATACATTTTGGCTTAAATTTATGACAATTTGATTTTATTGGATTTCTTTTAAAATAGAAAAAAGAAAATTGTTTTTTTTTCCAAATTTCCGCTATTTTTGCGCTTATAATCGCAAAAAAATAAAAAACGGATTCGTGAATAAATACCACCAAAATAAAGCTCTATTTGTGTGAACAAAATGATAAAAATTTCATTTGGGTACAGTGTAGCATGACCGCGCAATTGTCATTGAAAGTGCGAGAGCGATGAAAGCTGAAAATTGGGCTGGGAAGGAAGGGGGCGAAAGTGCCCTGTATTGTAGTGGTTAAGGAAAAGAAAAAAAAAAAAAAAAAACTTACATTTAAAATGCCCACCAATGCAGCCTTATCAGTGTCCATCTGAAGCCTTGCCAGTGTCATTTTCAGCCTTGTCATGTAGTCTGTCCATCATTGCAGCCTCGTGCATCGTTGTCCCCTCAGTGATAACGTCAGCTTTTATTTTTTAAAAGGGCGCCGCCGAGATGTCCTGTGTATCTCGGCGGCGCCCGGTAGAATCTTTGGACCACCTTCGGCCGTACTTGGCAGCTTTCGGCTACTAAAGTAGTCAAAAAAATCTGGCAAGCAGACAACTTATACAACACTATTGGGTGCTTGAATGCTGATACCTGTGAAGGGTTGTCTATCTTTCTGAGAAGATTGTACTGCATCTTGGAAATCACACAAGCAGGAGTGTTGTCACAATTACTATTCTGAGGGGTTTAATCACCCAAATGGACTTTACATATATCATGATATGATTATCTAAATGGGACTTTTTTTTTTTTATCAGAAAAAGTTTTTATTAGAAAACATAATGGTACAAGACATCCATGACGATGGCCACACACAATATCAACGCACACATTATGAAATCAGATTAACAATCATATTCTTCCCATAAGTAGCAAATCAAGGAGGTATATTAAATGAGAATAAGTGAGACCGGAGCGTTGTTGTACGAACAAAATAGACAGGGTGTCAGCAAACATGACATCAACATAATAAGCAAGAGGGAAGAAGGAGAAATCTTCCGTGCAGTCACAGTACTCGAATTTTTCATTTTCTATTCAAAAGAAACAAAATAAAAGAAAAAAAAAGAGTAGTACCGTACATAATACCCACAGCTATCAGCATTCGATAGCATGCTTCAACAGTTGTATACAAACACTCTAAACAGGTAAGTTAGAACCCATGGCAGATGTCGAGGTCAGATTAGCCCTGCAGCAACCTATTTTGAATCAGCTGGTAAGTCCAGCCAGTCCTGCCACATATTATAAAACTTTTGGGGGGTGTTCCTATGTTGGTATGCCAGCCTCTCACGTATCAGCATCCTATTAACCTGATCAATCCACTGTTGCCTGCTGGGTACCCTGGGCTTGATCCACATCTGGGCTATCAATTTACGAGCCACATAAAGCAACCTGAGAATTGCCGTGTGGACGGCTGGGGTAAGGGACTCCTCATCCAGGGCCCCCAGCAGGCAGAACACCGGGCTTGTGGGAATCATGATTCTGAACACTTGATGAATAGTCTCCAAAATCGCAGTCCAATAACGAGTCAGTTTAGGGCACTTCCAGAACATATGGAGAAGGTCTCTGTGGTCTCTTTTACATTTAGGGCACAAGGGGGAGTCCCGGAGGCCCCAATCATACAGTTTAGCCGGTGTCTTATAGGCTCTATGTAGCAAATAAAGATGTGAAAGTCTCTGGGAGGCCGACACCGATACCCGGTGGGCAGAGATAAGACAGAGATCCCAGGTCTCACCATCTAGAGGTCCTAGGTCCCCTTCCCATTTACGCCTGCTTGGCAACACAGCCGAGTCTTGGAGCGCCCCAGTAATAATGGCATACCCCTTAGAAATCATACCCTTCCTACTGGCTGTCATCATGATAGAGTGCACGATCGCATGGTCAACCAAGTCAAGTGGGGTAGCTCTGGACTGAGACTGTAAAGCGTGTCTCAATTGAAGGTATTTGAAAAAAATCAGTGCGTGGTAGTGCAAACTCCCCCTGCAGCTCCAAAAAGGACTTAAGTGTAGGGCCACTGTATAATTGGGTCAAATATTCCAGAGCTTTCACCTGCCAGCTGCGGAAACCCTTGAGTCTCAGCAGCTGATGATAAGAACCATTGTCCCAAATAGGGGTAAGAGAAAAAAAGCCCTGGATTTTCAACAGCCGCTTAACACATTTCCAGAGTGTGTTCAATAAGACCACAGTCGGAGCCCCCCTAGCAAGATAGGGGAAGCCCGCTTCTAAGTTTGAGAATGCTACACGGTGGCGAGCTGTATGGCTCAGCAACCTGCGAATAGGGTCCAGCGAGTCTTCCAGTCCCCATCCACCAAGCTGCTGTAGTTGGGAAGCCAAAAAATAGGCCCTGGCATGTGGGACGGCCAAGCCCCCTGCCTCTTTACCATACTGTAGCATTCTCAGACTAATCCTGGCAGCTTTTTTACACCAAATTAACTCTCTGAATTGGGAATCTATTTTGTCAAACCAGTATTTGGGTATCCACACCGGGGAGTTGTGGCAAACGTATAGTAATTGGGGGGCCCAGACCATTTTTATAAGATTAGCCCGCCCCACCACTGATAACGGTAGTTTGCACCAAGCCTTGCATTTTTCCCTAAATTTAGCCAGTAGGGGGACCAGATTTAATTGAACATAATGTGCGACCTCTCGGGAGACCTGCACCCCCAGATATCTAAAAGTGGACACTACTTGAATCATAGCTGCACAGTCAGGGAGGGGAGTCGGTATGGGGTCTAGGGGTAAGAGTACTGACTTATTCCAGTTAATAGAAAAGCCAGAAAGAGCGCCAAAGTCCGTAATTAGGGTCATAACGGCCGTCAGGGAGCCCCGTGTGTCACCTAGGTACAATAAAGTGTCGTCTGCATAGAGCGATACCACATCCACACCCGTGTCACGAATAAATCCTTTAATACCAGCATCTCCCCTTATCCTAGCAGCAAGAGGCTCTAGAGCCAGGGCAAAGAGCAAGGGAGATAAAGGGCATCCCTGCCTGGTACCACGAAACAAGGGAAAGGGCTCTGACGTTGCAGAATTAACCCGAATCCTAGCTACAGGGTTAGCATAAAGTAGTCTGACCCAACTAATAAACCGTTTACCTAGGCCTATCCTTTCCAAAACCGTCCACAGGTAAGGCCACTTGACACTGTCGAAGGCCTTAGCTGCGTCCAGCGAGAGGATGGCTCGGTTACCAGGATTCAGTACAGGGATTTGAATATTTAAATAGAGACGTCGTATGTTGTGTGCCGTGGATCTCATGGGTATGAAGCCTGCCTGGTCATAGTGCACTAACTTCTGAATAACGTGGGATAATCTGGTTGCCATGACTCTAGCCAACAACTTAACATCTGTCGTAAGTAGGGAGATAGGCCGGTAGGAGTCAGGGGACGTGGGCTCTTTACCTGGCTTTAATAACACAATTATAATTGCCTCATTCATGGAATCTGGAAGTGTGCCAGACTCCAATGCACTATTAAAAACTTTCAAAAGTGTTGGCAATAAGGTGGCCGCATATCGCTTATACACCTCAGGAGGAAGCCCATCTGCCCCTGGAGATTTATTGTTGTGGGTTTGTTCCAGTGCTAGAGCAAGTTCGGCTACAGTTAATGGGGCATCCAGCTCACGAGCATCTGAAGCAGATAAGCAAGGTAGGTCACTCCGAGCCAGAAAAGCATCAATCTCTTCTGCGCTGGGATGAACCTTGGAGGCATACAAATCAGCATAAAATGAGTGAAAGATTTGCAATATAGAGGGAGTGTCCATGCGGAGTGCCCCCTGTGTATCACACAGGGAGGAAACCATCGGAGCGGATCCCTGTGCTCTCGCCAGCACAGCCAGCATGTGACCAGTAGATTCGCCCTCCTCAAAATGTGTTTGTTGCAGAAAAAAAATCTCTTATTTTCCGCCAACTGTAGAGTTAGCTGAGTAGCCATAGCCTGCGCACCCAGCCAAAGCTTTTTAGTAGTGTCCGAGGGGTGGTTAACATATTGGTCCTCCGTATCCCTAAGGGTTTTACAAACCTCCCGCTCCCAGGCCTTAGTATTTGTTTTAATAGAAGTAATAGCGGCAATGAATTGACCTCTCAAAAAGGCTTTCGCCGTATCCCAAACCGTACCCAAGGAGGCGGAACCGATATTGTCCCGCAAAAAAATCTGGAGGTTGTCACTAATGGGGTCGGGTGAGGGGAAAAAGCGCCAGCCAGAAGGGGTTCAACTTCCACATCCTAGGGGTAGCGGCAGTAAATAGGTTAAGTTCAACCCAAAAAGATGAATGATCAGAAATGTGTCTGTCCCCATAACCAGAGTCTAAATGGGACTTTTTTAGTTTTTTTTGTTTGCAATTATCTTTGTATTCACATGCATGTATGGTTATTTTGAGTAATCACGACCTATCCATATTCGCAAGTTTGTGATCACCTTGGTATAATCCAGTATTTATATTGTGTATCTTCTGGTGTTTAAGTCACTATTGTGGAAGATTTTACTTTAGTTTTTTTGATATTAATAGTTTTTTTTCACCCATTTTAGTCACTGAGCGCCCCATCATACATTTTCAAGTTGCACAGTACTGGCTATAACACCTCACACTGCACCCAGCAGCTCAGTTCATCAAAAGCAGTACAAACATAAGAGGAGGGGTGGGTTCTGTGTCCGTCAATGAACTTCAGAGAAAAGGATTTTACGGCGAGTACAAAATTCTTATTTTCTCCTTCGTTCATTGATTCACAGCATCTTCATCTTGACCTTAGGGACGTTCTCAAACAGTGTCAAAGAAACGAGGGGTGGGAACAGCAAGAAAACAACTCCACCCATAACAAGCAGAGCTCCTCAATGGAGGAGTTGCAACCTTAAACAGCCACCTGCAAAACCTTGCGGCCGTAGAAAGCATCCAAAGATGTGCTCACATCAACTTTGTAAAATTTTGTGAAAGTGTGAATGGATGACCGGGTCACCGCCTTGCACACCTGGGAAATGGACACGATGTCGGAAAGCCCAAGGAGGCACCAATTGCTCTGGTAGAATGTGCCGTGACAGGAAAGGGAGGCGCACGCCCCTTATGGCATAAGCCTGAACCACAATCTGTCTGATCCATGAGAAATGGTGGCCGATGAGACCACCAGTCCCTTCTTCGGACCAGCCACCGATATAAACAGCGAGTCCGACCTCCAAAAAGGAGCCATAGCAGATACACCCGCAGAGCCTGGACCATGTTCAAAGAATGCAAAACCCACCTCTTTGGGGTGTGACGGCCGAGGACATTAGGACGGAAGCACAATGTCCTTTTATTACATGAAAGGCCAAAACAACCTTTGGCAGAAACTAAGGCTGCACACGCAGCACTACTTTATCTTTGTGGAGGATCAAGTAGGGAGACTTGCAAGACAAGGCCGCCAACTCAGAAACCCTCCTGGCAGATGTAATGGCCAGTACAAAGACTACTTTTTGAGAGAGTGTCAATAAGGGGATCTCCCTTATTTTTCAAACAGCAGTTTCTGAAGCACCGAGAGCACCAGATTCAAATCCCGGTGGTTGAACCCAGAGGGGCCACATTTCGAACTCCCTGAACAAAGTACTTGCCAATGAATGAGTCACTAAGGGTCGCTGAAAAAAAAAAAAAAAAAAAAAAAGAAGACAGTCAAAGAGGATACCTGGTGCTTAAGGCAAGTTTCTGATCCACTCCTCACTGCAAAAACAGCAGGATCCTGGAAATCGAGTATGTGCGCGGACACCACCCCATCTCCTCACACATGGAGATGTAGGCCTTTCACGTACGATGATAACTCTTCCAAGAAGATGGCTTCTGTGCCCTCAGCATAGTGGATATTACCGAATCAGACTTCAGTCCCTTAACACCTGCCTTTCAAAAGCAATGCCGTTAAAGCCAGTGACAGTAAAGCAGGATGAAGTATTGGACCTTGCGACAGAAGGTTCTCTTGCATTGGCAGTCGCCAAGGAACATCCACCACCATTTGTACTATGTCGGTGTAGCACGGACGCCGAAGCCAATCTGGGGCAATCAGAATTACCGGAATCCACTTGGCCTCCACTCTGCGAAGCAGACGTGGTAGAAGTTTGAGTGGGGGAAAATCATAAATCAGCCAATAATGCCCCCCATGGAGTCACCAACGCGTCTGCCGCAGATCCTTTGACCTGGCCACAAACCTCTGTACCTTCCGATTGAGTCGAGAAGCCACGAGATCCACATTTTACGTGCCCCACCTTAGGCAAAGGAGCCGAAATACATTGGGATGTAGCGACCATTCCCCTTGGTCCAGCATCTGACGACTTAGGTAGTCCACTTGTCAGTTTTCTACACCCAGAATGTACACGGCCAACAGAGCCGGCATGTGCCACTCTGCCCACCACAGGACGAGAGCGACCCCCAGTGCTGCAGCCAAGCTTCTTGATCCTCCTTGATGGTTGACATACGCCACCGCCGTGGGGTTATCTGACTGGATCCTAACCTGATACCCCTGCAGCCTTTTGACCACCCAAAGTTCCAGCACGTTGATCGGTGGGATTCTTCCTGGGTCCAGCGACCCTGGGCTGACTGTACGCCCCAAACTCCCCCGCAACCCGTCAGGCTGGCGTCTGTTGTGATCACCGTCCAATGAAAAGGAAGAAACGACTTACCGGACTGAAGGGCCGGCGACCTCCTCCACCAGAGCAGGGAATCCGCGACTAGCTGGCTCACTCGAATTTGATAATCCAGGGACAACGGAGATTTGTCCCATTTTTACAGGATCTCCATTTGCAAGACTCCAGTGTGGAATTGAGCATTCGGTACCGCCTCGAAAGTGGCTACCGTGAGACCCAGGACTCGCATGCAAAAAACGCAAGAAACGACCACCTGCGGGACACCAACAACTTCACCGCAGCTTGAAGAGTCTGCAGCTTGTCCGAAGGCAGAAAGACACTTGCCTCTGAGGAGTCCAGAAGCAGGCCCATGTATTCCAGGCGGTGAGTCGGCACCAACACCGACTTCTGTAGGTTCAGCACCTAACCAAACTCCCAAAGAGTTTGCATAGTGATTGCCGCATTCTCCCTTAATTCTGAGGCGGAAGCTGCTCTCAGAAGGAGGTTGTCCAGGTAACCCATGATTGCAATCCTTCGCTGCCTTAGCAAAAGCCAAAATTGGGGCTAGCACCTTGGTGAAGACTCTTTGTGCCGACGCCGGGCCAAAAGGGAGATCTACAAATTGGTAGTGCTCACCCCCAATTGCAAATCGCAGAAACCTCTGATGCTTGATGCATATGGGGACATGAAAGTATACGTGCTTAATGTCCAGGGATGCCAGAAAATCCCCTTGATGGGGTGCAGCAACCACTGAGCGAACTAATTCCATCCTGAACCTTTGTACTTTCACAAAGCTGTTGAGGGCCTTGAGGTCCCAGACTGGACGGACCCCTTCCTTCTTTGGGACTACAAACAGATTGGAGTAGAATCCCTGAAACCTTTCCAGTGTCGGTACAGGTACTATCAAGCTGCGCAACAGCAGGTCCTGTACTGCCCCAAACAGGGCTTCCCGACAAGCCGGAAGATGATGAAGGTTAGAGGGAAAAAAATCTGTTTGGCGGACAAGAAAGAAACTTCTATCCTGACTAAACCAGTTTGCAGACCCACTGGTCGGAAAGCGAGGTCCACCGGGCTACAAACTCCCGAAGGTGGATAAGAAAAAAGTTATTCCTGCGCCTAATCAGGAAAGAATCTAGTATTCGTACTGCTGCATACACTGAGGTGGGGTGCTTGAGTCTCAGTAACAGAGTAAAAAGATAAAAAAGTAAAAAAGTAGTGATGCGCGGTACTATAACAGGGAATTAAGCCTAGGAGGCTAATACATTCTATAGGCACTAAGATTGTAGGTGATATATATATATATATATATATACTACCATATAACGTAAAAGAAGGTATATAAAAAGTTGTGGAAGTATATACCTTCTCTTACGTTATATGGTAGTATATATATCACCTACAATCTTAGTGCCTATAGAATGTATTAGCCTCCTAGGCTTAATTCCCTGTTATAGTACCACGCATCACTACTTTTTTATCTTTAAACTCCCGAAGGTGACCCCCCACCCGAGAGTCGGGCGGGGGCAAACCTTCATGCGGTAAGAGATTTGCTTGCAGGCTTGTGAAACTACGGACGCTTTTGTCCCTCAGCAGGCACATCGGACTGGGAACGCTTACCTGCCGACCTGGGTGGATAAAAAATCCGCTTAGGTGGAAAAGGAGGGCCCTTGCCTACGGCATGGCTGCTTAACTTTTCTGGGCTGTGGGAGCAACATACTCTTACCCCCAGTAACATTCTTAATAATGTCATCCAACGAGGCTCCAAATAGCCTCTCCCTGGAAGGGCAAGTCCGTCAATGCTTTCTTAGATGCCTGGTCCGCAGACCAGCATTTTAGCCATATCAGGCGACGTAGCACTACTGCTGATACAGAGGCTCTAGAGAGCAAGGGGCCGTATCTAAGGCCTCATCACACGCAGACTGGGGAAGCCTGTTGCTGCTCTAACTCACGGTGCAACAATTTTGCCCATTCAGTAAGCGTCTGTGACACCAGGGCCGTGGCTAACACTGGCCGCAATGCTATGGACCAGGAAACCTCCTCTGCTCTTCTCTCGGCAGGGTCCTTGAAAGCAGGAGTCCCTTCCATCCTCACTGTCCGAATGATCCTGGTCCGCATCCCCCGATAAGTCAGAACAGTGGCCGCCTGTTACAGCGGGGCACGAGTCTGAATCAGAGCTTTCTCCAGAAGACGGTGGGGCGTTTTTTACCCCCCTTGCGCCCGCTCGCCACTTCGACCCTGGCAACAAAGGCCTCCAGGACTTCCGACAGCATCCATAGGCACTGCAGGTGCAAGGGAACCAGTTGCAATAAGGGATATCTGGGGAAGACGCGCCAGCTTCAGCTTGTCACCATTTAGGGACCTAAGGCAAGTCAAACAATGTCCACCAAGCACCCAGCGCTAGAGGCAAAACTACCTGAGACTACTAGAAAATGGCCACCGATCGCCTCAGCAAAATCGTCTAGGGCACAGAGAGAATGGCTGCCGAACTTCCAGAAAACAGCTGAAAAGGCAAAAACTGGATGTAGCTACAAATAAAATGGCCACGGCCCCAGGAAAATGGCGGCAAAGCACGTGGCGGCCTTCCCATAGGTCAAACACAGCACAAAACCCCACCGTGGCCCAGAAACAGGGAAAAGGAAGAGCGGACCCTCAGCACTCAGTGCAGCCCCCTGCCGGGACCCAGAGCCCCCCCTGGCCAGGTACGTGAACCGCACCCCCATGTGCCCAGTCACACTGTGGCCCATAGCATGGGGAGGAGGGAAGGGACAGGGAGAGAAGAATGGGAGAGTGAGAGACCCCCCTAGTTGACCTCCCAGGGAATGCCCAGCTGCTCCTTCCTGCCGAAACAGGTGGAACCATACTTGCCCCTCCTGCAGGGACTGCTGGACGCATTCCACACAGACAGCAGTAGCCTGGTCATGTGTGCCCCGGAGCATATAGATCACCGGCTGCCCTTGGATCAGATGGGGCATGTCGTGGCTGACCCAGCGCATAGCTAGGGCCTACTCGCGCTCGATGGCCTGGCTGGGGAGACTACCAGGATCTAAATTATCCAGCCTGTCACCCAGCCCGGCAGTTGATTGTAGATCACAGGACTCAAAAAAACGCAGAAAAAAGAAATAAAATTCCCAGGACCAATGGTCCCACCGGGCAGAAAAAAACGGAGCTGCTGGATGCAATGTGAGGGGTTATAGCCAGTAGGACCGCCCCCTGGGTGGTACTGTGCAAGTGTTGCTGATTTTAACACTTTCTGCCTTGTCCTCTTCTAAAGGGGTGATATAACCCTAAGGTCAAGATTAAGATGCTATGTCCGTCAATGAACGAAAGTATGTTCATAATTGGAGAAAAAAAAGGTTGGGGTGTATAGGCCACATCCCATGAAAGTAGGTCTGTCCCATATTGGTGGTCATCTATAGGTGGACATTCTCTATTGGTTTAATGGAAACATTGCCCGGTCATATCCTGTTTTGTATACTGTAATTAAGATACTGAATCAGGTTATAAAGTTGAGTAGTGCATCATTTTATGTCTGCGTCTGACTTGCACTGCTCCCACACAGGGGTGTGTGTGTGTGTGTGTGTGTGTGTGTGTGTGTGTGTGTATCTGGGCGGAGAGTAGTCAGCAAAGGTCAGTACTGAATAAAATATAGGCGATAAGTAGAATAAGATTCTTGCAGGTGGTGTCAAAAGTGGGATTCAAACCCATGCCTCCAAGGAACTCACTGGATTTCAGACAGGGTCACCAGGTATTCTGTTCTTGCAGTGTAATAGATGCAGATGCATTTCTTCTTTCCAGACATACACTCCAAGTATTCTAACTGTAAAAAGCCTTAAACTGATGACAACATATTTCCTCCACATACCGAAAGCTCCCTTATGCTTCAGGGTACAATAATAATTCATGCCACAGATTTGATAATCTTTACAAAGAGCTTGGAGATATTCTTTAAATCATCCCCCCCCCCCAAAATGAAACCTTTGGTAAACACAATTAACACAAAGTTTAAGTTGGCTGAATATGTTTATTCAGAAAGAAAAACAAAATTTATTTCCAACAAGATGAAATCATTTCAGCAACAGAATGGAAAGTGCAGCCCCCTGACCTGTGAAGTATCACCTAATAAATTATAATAACCCCCCATCCCCTATTAATAAATCTCCAATCAAGATGACAAACCAGCTTCTATAGAAGCTCCATCATATTATAGTACAAGATCCCTGCAGCGGAAAATGCTGCGGAGGTCCAGCGCCTGATTCAGGAATATACAAAAATGTTACACTCATACACTATGTACAGGAACCGTTTCCCAACCGGACTCGGGAAGAGATATGGGAATTCTATCCAAGCTCCACTCACCCAGGCTACTTGTGCAAACATTCAGGACAGAGCACGATCGACAGGATGAGCTGCCAACCTTCTTCATACCAGTCATCTCAAGCTCTTACTGCATTTCATAGTTGTTGAAGGTGGATAAAAACAAAAAAACTTCTGTGGCAAAAAAAAGAGAACTTAGTGTCTGCACGCTCAGAAATTAAACGTATTGGCTGGTCTAAATGTTTTTTTCCTGGCAAGGGTGGGATTTGTGAACACAAAAGTATTCTGAAAGTGCAAAGCAATATTCTTTAGGAGTAAAGAAAAATTTATTTTTAGTCCATATCTCTGCTCTTTATTAAAAACCATGCACACATAGCTATCACCCCATTACTGAAACACTGTATAGGCTATGTTGTGTGACCTACAACCAAGAACTAATGCCATCGCAGAATATTACAATACCTTCTGTCAAAGGGTCACTGAAAACCAGCTAATATCTCCCTTAGACTTTTTATAATTTTCAGGGCAGTTCCCCCCTCCACCCCCAACACTGACTTCTGTACACAGCAACGTAGACATGCTCTTCATGCAGGTGGGGTGGAACTATCCTACCAAGCAAATGAAAAAGTCAAGGCCACCACCATCCCAGATAGTTCTAAGAAGCCAATAGATGACTGAACTTCAGCTAGTCATTGAAAAATCTAATCTGGGTGAACTTGCCCCTTTAAAATTAGTTCTTGGCAAATAGGCTGCATTCTCACATAAAATGGCTGCCACAAGGTTTTTCTTCTCCATTTGACTGCACAGATTACAAAATCATCCACAGACTTTGGTTTGGCTTATCCTGCTTTATAACAAATGAAAAAAAAAAAAGCATTTCAAAAAGGAATTATTTTGATCAAGTCATAGATACTTAAATCATCACCTGAATCAAACTGTTCTGGAATCACTTATATGCCCTTCTTAGTATATTAGATTTTCCATGTTAAAATGCAAGTATAAAACCTCTACGCGCCTGACCTACGATGGGCCTGCAGCCAAAAAAAAATAAGGGCCACAGAAACCACTAAAAAGAACCGCCAAAAAAAACACATCCCCCCGTCTCCTTCATTTGGACATGCTTGTACCACGCCATACAGATTTACCAAGCAGCATGTAAAAACGTGGACAACACTGCATAACGGCCTATCACTCTCCTCAAAGTGAACATCCCTAAGCAGTTGTTCCTTTGACTAGTATGTTAATGCTTCCATTGTCTGGTCACTCCTGAGACTTTCTACCTTTGCCCTGCCTCCTCCTTGTAGCAGGGATATCTTTGCAACCTTCTTGTCGCAAAAAAAATAAATCTAAATAATAAATTAGCGTTAGAGCAGTTTAAAAATTAAGCGAGAATTTAGATGGCGTAGACTTATCTGACCCAAGGAGCTACAGATTAAACAAGCAGTGCACAGTAACGAAGGATAATGCTAACCTTCTTATGCTGTCAGCCTGTACAAACAGGACTACAGCCCCTTGGGGTAGATATACTGGGGCAAATCTTTATGAATACCAAAAACGTCCCCCATTTTCATGATGTTTTGGATGGAAGTATCACCCTCCCAGAAACCAATGCTAAGGGAAGGCAGTTCCAGTTCTCAGCTGCAATAGCCACCACTCTCCTGCTCACCCCACTCAACCCCATCCCAAGTGACCACTCCTCCTGCGCAGCCGGAGGTCATGAGTCACAGTTCAGAGAGGAGTTGGCATGGAAGAAGTGGTGGTTTGGATAAGCAGGATTGTGATCTCAAACCACCATAATGCGGACCTCATCATTTTCATCCACGCGATAGAAGAAGGGGATGCAGGGGTTGTGAAGAACGGAATTGCTGCGTTCTTGTGGGTTCTGGATCTCACGAAGGAGCTGCATGATCTGCTTTGCCGTGGGGTCAGTGGAACTGGGGGAGGTACGTGCTCCTTCTTGTGTCGTAGAGAGGGGAGATGAGATCTGAGCTTTCTCCTGTTCAGAGTCCTCAGCCAAGCTGACTTCCTCCATCACTGTGAAGACAAGGTCATAATTAGGCTTACAGTGACATTTGGCATTCTGTTCTGTAAAATTTTTCCTTAAATAGTCTGTAATGAGGCCTAATAATAATTAGTCAGTTTTTTTTTTTTTGTAGTCTCTACCTGTGGGAGGGAAACTCTACTTCCTGTCCTGGTGACAATGCAAATAAGCAAGATCTCTCCAAAAGCAAAAACAAAAAGGTATCTTTTCTAATATAAACATTTTACAATGCCCGTTTTGTTTTTTTAACAGAAGGATACAATGCCTGTTATAATATGTATAGTGCCTGTTTGGAAAAACAAAATGTTACAAATATTACAAGGTTTGTTCTCCCAACACATCTCACCTTCACCATCAATTTGCCCTTTTAATCACTTGCCAGCATGCTTTTCTGGCACTTTGTTTACAAGTTTAAATCAGTTTTTTGCTAGAAAATTACTTATAACCCCCCACATTTTTTTTTTTTGCAGGGACCCTAGAGTATAAAATAGTGATCGGTGCAATCTATGTCAAACAATATTTGGGCAGCAGTTTTGCAAACGCAATTAAAAAAAATAAAAATAAAAGTTACTCCAATTTTTTTGTATAATATAAAAAATTATGTTTTACATTTCGATGTCATGCTTTAAATTGCGCACGCTGTCAACAAACTATGGTACATAAACATCCATAGGTGAAGCTTTAAACGCCTTTAAAGATCATTAGTTTAGAGTTACAGAGGAGGTCTAGCACTAGAATTATTACTTTTGCTCTAATGTTTGCGGTGATACCGCACATGTGGTGCAGAATGAGTGCACGACGTGTGTGATGACAGGTCCTCCAAGGCCATATAGTGGATCAGACTGCTAACTCTTTGACTGCTTATGGGAGCAGCCAGCCGCACTTTTGGATCGTTTCTCGAACCAGCAGGAACTATGAGCCCGAGAAACACCGGCCAGAAGGGGGGGGGCTGTGCAGCTTCATAAACTGTTCCAGCAGCTCATGAGCCACTCAGACTGGTTTCATGAGAAAAAGCCAGCCGCCTGCTAAAAAAAAAAAAAGGTACTGGGGTTATGGTGGATATCTTCAGTCCTTAGCCCGGTAAACCACTTGCAAACCACAACGTATATATACGTATTGCGGTCAGCAAGTGGTTAAAGCGTATCTAAACCCAAAAACATTTAATATACAGATGAGATGTCTGCATTCGGGTTTTTTTCAGGCTTTTTTTCCCCCCCTTTTGTGCCTGAAACTCCCATGAATCACATACTTCCTGTACATGGATGGCTATATTTACCCCCTTCACTGTATCTATGAAGGGAGCCATGGTTGTCACCAAGGCTGGATTTTAAATATGTCTGCTTTTTCATCTACATTACACGAGGGTGATGGAATTAGTAATTTACACAAGACAATAAGATTGCTTTTGCATCCAGGTCAGCCTCACAGGAAGTGACAAAGACTCTCTAGCAACAGGTATTTTTTGTAATTAAAAATGTTCTTAGCCTAAAAAATAAAAACAAATGCGGTCACCATATCTAAGGACTTGGCACGGCGCTAACAAATTAAAAATAGAAGTTTTGTACTGAGCGTAAAAAAAAAAAATCCTTTTGTTGTAGTACATTGATAAACACAGGGTAGACTTTAACCTTCAATGTATACTGCCATCAACAGAAGGATAGGACATTGGCAAAATAAGAAAAAAATACCTTAGTGGCCCTACGACCCATGAGTGCTAAATGCTGTAAGAGGAACCCAGAACTCCAACCTCTAAGGGATTGGGTGCAGGTAGGGAAAGAGGGACTCGTTCCCTGAGTACAGAAGCCCTAAAGAAAGGTAAATTAACCACCCAGCCAGATGGAAGAGTAAGGAGGAATCCAATAGAGGGACCAACCCTGTGAGAAATGGAAGAGGGGTCAAATGGTAAATATACAAGTTCCCTATCACCACACTAGGAGAGAACTGTCTCATATGATACATTTACACAGTATTGAAGGGGAGCCTAAAAGAAAGGAGGAATTACAGAAGCTGGGATATCTCTCTAACGGGAGTCTGTAGAGCAGTCACATAATTCAATGTGTTTGGTGAGAGGGAAGGAAACACGCATGCATGTTGGGGAATCAAGCACATAAAGGGACAGGAGCAATGCAATCTTTTCCAGTGCTAAGCTGGTGTAGAGGTTGACTAACGTAAAGGCCAATTCTTTTAAGGTTGCAAAAGCAGAAAGGCTCATTCTTTAAAACAGGTGATCCTTGACAACGATACAGCGAGGGAGGACATTCTGTAGGCCGGTGTACAAAATCGCGTCCATGTAATGGCCTGAGTGTACTTACCTTACTGCTTCCACTAGTGGCTCCCTGTGCCTGGAGACAAACCTGCCCAGTTTATTGACTCCAGGAGATCCACTTTCAGATGAATCTAGATTGGATGATTCTCCAGCAGAATGCTCCAATGCTGAAGACAGCCAAATCATCCAACACTCTAGGAGGTAGGAAGCAAAACGAGCCTCCTCTGACCACCAAGCCCCTGCACTGACAGGGTGCCTAGGACTTCTTCCCAACCTTACAATATGGAATGTGTCATGAATAGCTTACAAAAGAAGGAAAAAGGAATAATTTCCCTGACTTAATAGTATCCCCTCAGCAACCAAGCCAGAAACAACTTGGTCGGTTTATATGATCAACTTGACCCACGGTGACAGAATATTGCATTGCAAAGGTCTAAAGAGGCTCCCATAAGGTCCAGGACTCTCAAAAAAAGGGAGTTGAATAGCTGGACAGTCAAAAATTCTCGCCTATGCCAAGTGTCCCACTACGGGGATGCCACAAGAGCACAGCAGGGCTAGCACCTTGGCGAATACCCAAGGTACAAATGGCAGGCTGGAGGGCAGGGTTTACGAACTGATCATAAATGGCTGCCACTGTAAAGCTTAGGAATCACTGATGTACTGGAAAGATGGGGACAGGTAGGAAGGGACATGGGGGTAAGCATCCTTGAAGTCCACAAAATCAAGAGAGTCTCCCTATTGAAGGGAGGCAATGACATTCGGTAGACTTCATGCAGAATTCCTGCACCTGAAGTGCTTTGTGATCCAAAATGCTACAAATGCCCTCTTTGGGGCTTGGACTACAGGAACAGGGGCAATGACACCCTTGATCCAACAGACCCAAGAGTGCTTGACAGAAATCTGCTAATCTCTGTGCGTGCCATACCTTGCCAATAGGTTCCAATGAGGGAGTTGAGGAACTAGAGAAACAAAAAAGGGACTTATCTGAACATTCAGAGAGGGAGAGGACTTTGCAGTGTGCTTCTTAGGCTTCTTCTGTTGGCGATATGGACCAAACACTTTTTACATAAACATTCTACAATCCAGCACTTTTCACTCTATGCATATGTACTACTGACATAAGACCAGATTTTTTTTATCAATTCTTTATTTAATCTCTTAAGGGCTTTTGACAAGTCAGACATGGTTTGAACTGTATGAAGGGAAAGAATATAGCTCTAGAAATGTCTTTCCACCCATCATTGATTACAGTGGCGTTGCTAGGCGGGTGCGGGCCGCACCCGGGTGACACCCGCCAGAGGGGTGACACCCATGGGTAGCGGCACTGCTAACACTGCCCGCTGACTTGTGTCTCGCACCGAGGCTGTGTCCCTCAGTGGAGCGGAATGAAGCCGCCTCCCACTCCTCTCTGTTTACATCCACAGAGGAGGAGGAGCCCGAGTGACACACACCGCTGTGTGTGTATCTGCTGTTCTGACCGAGGTCTGTAAGGGGGGTGTCTATACTGATGGGGGAAGTATCTCTACTGAGGGGGGGTCTGCACTGGGGGATCTGTCTGCACAGAGGGGGGGTATCTCTACTGAGGGGGGATCTGTCTGCACAGAGGGGGAGGGGTTCTGCAATGCTGGGGGGTCTGCACTGAGGTGGGGGTGTCTGTACTGATAAAGGGGGGACTATAGTTGGTGGGGGGGGGGGGGGTGACACCATCCCTAGTGACACCACCGATTGATTAGATCCTTAAAGACAGGCAATACCGGAACAGTAATCCCCTTATTAACGCAGGACACTGGCAGATTCACAGTGGGAATAGACCACTACTGTACAAAATCCAGACTAAAGTAACAGAGTACTTAGGAGAAGAAAAAGCTCATCAGGATACTTTCAGTCTACATAGAGGAATAGAAATGTAGATGCAAAGGGAAAATGAAAAAAAAGGGAAAACCTACTCCTTTTGATGTTTTAAACAAACCAAGACTGGAAACCCCAATGGTAGAAGCAACAGACCGATCTTTTAGTTTCAAAGTGGTGTGCACGGCTTGAAAAATAGTTGAAATAGACTCCTCTAATTGAGAGAAATAGCAGTAGTCTGCGACTCCTCAGGGGTTAGCTCTTGTCAAGGACAAGAACAACTCCAAATCAGACAGAATTTCTGTGGCTGATAATTTGGAAACACTGTGGACAGATCAGATAGGTTCTTCTGTAAACCGAGTCAGCAAAGTAACTGGGTCATAATGTCTAGCATGACTGTAGTAAAAACATCAGCTGAAAGGGTCTAGCCAGACCCAACAGAGCAGCCTCAGAGCCAATAAAATGTGAGCTAAAGGTACCTGATCCATCAGGACTTACCAGAATCAGACATGTTGTGACCAATGTGAAGGTTCAGGGCAGAGCAGCAACAGAGGGAGATGCTTCCTATACACCAGTGGTCTCCAAACTGTAGCCCTTTGCTTTCCCTTATCTGGCCTCTGAGGCACTATTCCTTCCACTGATACCAACAGTGAGGTACCATTCCTTACACTGCCACCAACAGTGTAGCATAATTCCTCCAACTGACATCAAAAGTAGGACATAATTGCTCCCACCGACATCAATGATAGGGCACTATTCCTCACTGACACCAATTATGGGGCACTACTGTTCGTACCGATACCAGTTAGGGGGCACTATTCTTCCCACTGATACCAGTGATGGGGTACTATACCTTGCTCGTACTGTCCAGACACAACGCAATTATTTTTTTTTTAACCCGAAGGACGTTAAACCGTCCCTTTGTTTAGAAAGTTTGGAGACCCCCGCTCTACACTGAATGGCAATACCAGCATTCAGTCCGCCAGCATTAACCCCTTCCATGTTAAAACCATCAGGAACAGGGAATAATGGCATCCAGTGACCTAACTAAACGAGTTAGCTCCTGATGCTCAGCCTGATCAGTCCAGTCATTAGGTCTCTAGACATGGCAAATACTGCAGCAATCCCAGCAGTTCTGGACCTTGAAAGAACTTGGCAGCTATATTTTACCAGAATGGAGTCTAGGAAGCATCAATTTAGGACTCAGTTACTGAAAATCACTAACAGGCTATCCCACAAAGGTCCAGTCCAGGCAGGTCTGGACGCAGTACTCCTAGAACCAGGCTGCAGATGGCCATGCCTAATAGCTGCAATTGAACAAAGTCCCTGCAGCAACGCAGAGTTAATGAAAAAAATAATTAGACACATGAAAAAAAATTGCTAGCAAAAAAATATGTTAGTCATTAACACAGCAAAGCTGCAAAAAAGGCGTCCATCCTCCGATGACACTAACACAAGATTGAGGCACTGCAGTTATCCTGAGCTGTTATACAGTTTATTTGCCAGTGTTGAATTCTACTATAGGTGGCAGTAAAACAGAAGGTTAAAAACTTCCTGTATTGTCTACATTCCATCCCATTCATAACCCAATGTGCTCGAATATCCCCAGGCACCTTCTATCACCTATCGTGGGCCTGTACAAAAAGACAGGGGTCTTGGATGAAAGTGGTGTGCTTTCCCCATGATACAATGCGGGAGATTTACTAAAACTGGAGAGTACCAAATCTGGTGCAGCTCTGCAAAGAAACCAATCAGCTTCCAGGTTATTCTGTCAAAGCTTCATTGAACAAGCTGAGAAGCCGATTGGTTACCATGTAGAGCTGCACCAGATTCTGCACTCTCCAGTTTTAGTAAACTAACCTCAATGTCTTCCCCTTTGACTATATACCCCAAACAATGCTTACTTGGGCTATACTCTGATCCTCAGGCTAATACATGACACCATTCATGGGTATGCCTCACATTCTTCCGGCCTTTTTACCTGAAAATGGTGTTCCTATGTAAGCCGTGGCCATGTTTGATGGGAAAACTATATATTTTATATTGGTTCATATTGTGGCTCACTAATGAATGCCAAGCATCCTAATCTTGGTCAAGGAGCCATATGAGGTCATATGTATTGTTTTACCTTACAGATGTGAAGGTTGAGGAATGCAGAATGGCCCACTATCCCCCTTAAAAGGTGAGATCACAGTCCACAAAACTTTGATTAGTCATTTATTCACATATTAGCCTGTATCTACCACAGCCCAAACTGGAATAGGCAAGTCTCGTAACAGAGCTGCCATTAGACACACGCCTGGTCAAACCGTATGAAAAGCAGGGGGACTCCATGGTGGAAACAGCATCTTTAGTCAAGTATACTTGTTATATTTTCTTGATCTGCATCTGTCATTATCTTTAATAAATGTTATATTTTTATGTATTTGTGTGATCTCCCTTTGCACATATTGAATAACAACCCTAAAAGAACTTAAACTATCACATGACCGTGATACAACAATGTTATAATACAACTGTTGCATTTATATTTCTATACACCCGGTATGTTACAATGCTGTTGCTACAAGCTGCTCATTTATACTTAATTGTCACTCTGATGTTTGTCACTGACTTGATCTCTGTACATGTTAATTTTTCTCCAATGGGTCTTGCTAGACCACTATTCAAAGTAAAGCTACAAGTCAGTTTGTTTTGCATTGTACTTTTTTCTTTAATTTTCATCTAATGATCAGTAAAATAAGCACTCACTTTTTTCAATGCAAAAAACAAAACAAAAAAAACAAACAAAAACAAAAAAAAAACACAACTTTCTGTGTCCCTCAATGATCAAGGAGGACAATACATTTAAAACAATGTTAAACCATTAAAATTATATTAATAGTGGACTTGTTTTTGGCTGACATTTGTTCTGTATGAATGAATTTGGATAACCTTTGTTATATACACATTAAATAATCTGTGTTGCCCTTTGGTTACTGGTCCCCAATATGGCTTTCCTCTTTGGATGCTCAGTTTATCTACAATAATTAACAGCCGTTGATCACATTCCTATAGACCAGTTCCTTGACTTGTACTAAAAGCATTCACAGATATGGTGAACTTTGAATCCAGCCTTACCTTCCCCATCTGCTGCACCAAGATCCATTGGTTTTTCAGTATTGAGAGATGGATCCACGTCTTTAAAACCTCCTGTTGCTTCTACATACTTCTTGTACCAGTCATTTCTCTCACCCACCAGCCTCATGACCAAAACCTGCAGCTCCAGTAACTTGGCCTGGGCAGAGAAGAAGAGTGCAGAGGTCGATTACACATAGTACAGTACAGGGAGGGCAACCAATCAAGTGCCAGGATCCCTCACCTTCATCTCCTCCTTGTCCTGAGCCAGTCGACTTATGTACTCCTCCTTTTCTGTATGACGCTGTTTCAGGATGGCTCTCTGACTCTGATAAAGTGCAATGTATTCCCCTGTCGAGACAGAGAATCATTTCATAACAGTGCCACTGTCTTTTTTTTGATTAGCACAGACAGGTGACTTCAAGTTTAAGGGCCAGTTGACATGATAGAAACACAGTTGGGATGCGTTCCAGATGCGCTCCAGTGCGTTTTTGATGCAGTCCAGTGCACCCACTCTTTTTTCTTAACCTTAAATATGGACATGTGCATTTCAGTGTGTTTTTGGTGCGTTTAAGTGTGTTCTGGTGAATTCCAGTGCATTTGTGATGCTTTTTACAGCGTTGCAGTACAGTCCAGTGCAGGAAAAATGCAGCATGTTCTACTTTTTTTCTGGAACGCACTGGAACTGCAAGCACTGATGTGCACTATGCCATTGAAAACCATATAACCTACTTTCTATGCGTTTTGGATGCAGAAAAAATATGCACTGGACAGCATGTGGTGTGAACTGGCCCTAAATGAAAAGAGAAGGGTCTGCAGCTCCACGGCTTTACAAAGGTGTAATGAGTGTTGCTGTACCCGAATGGCCAAACATCCATATTTAAAATGAACTAAACAATTTTAAAAGTATTGATAAACAAAAAAAAATAAATAATAATAAATAATAATAATAATAATAATATATACATACATACACACAGCTTTATCAGTTCCCCTCAGCACAGCCTCACCCGTGCCCAACAATGCAGTGGGACCCGCGCCCAACAATGCAGCCTCACCCTGACCTCATACAAAGCCCCGCCTCCTCCTGACCCCACGCCTGTGATAGGCAGAATACATCCCAGCACTGGACCCGAATTCTTTCTATCACATGTGCAGGGTTAGGAGGAGGCGGGGTGTGTGTGACGCAAGTGGAGGCAATTT
The DNA here is from genome assembly GCF_037356315.1 of Lithobates pipiens. NCBI lineage: Eukaryota > Metazoa > Chordata > Amphibia > Anura > Ranidae > Lithobates > Lithobates pipiens. Next base: position 155,571,072 of record NW_027507685.1, on the reverse strand, counting down.
TAATGCAAGCTGTAACAGAGTGCTATACCACTCGGTGGCCCCATGTCTCTTCTCTTTCTCTGCGCTCTCTTCCACCAAAGGTGATCACTGGGAGATCACTGGGAGAACGGCTCCCCATCAACTCCACCCGCCGGCGGTGCTTGCCCCCACCACCCACTCCCAGGCAGCCCGGGTTTGCAAGCCCTCATATTCCACTCGCATTTAAATTTGAGGGGTGTAAGCATTTTTTATTATACATCTACATACACACCACATTTATTTACATAAATTGCAATGAAACATATCATGTACGCCCCCCTCCCTATATTTAATGCATTAACTGTAAAAATAAATATTAGATATCAATCAGAAAAGGGAACAAAACAAATACCGTATATACTCGAGTATAAGCCGAGATTTTCAGCCTCTTTTTTGAGGCTGAAAGTGCCCCCCTCGGCTTATACTCGAGTCATCGCTGTCTGCCCGCTCGATCAGCGTGTCGAGCAGACAGACAGCGGCCATTCTATAATTCAAAAGCCGCGCCTCCGGCTCCGCCTTCGCCTGTGATGGGCGGAACACTGAATTTCCCAGCAGCCTGTGTTCCGCCTATCACGGACATCGTATCATCCTCGTACTACGGACGAGGATGATACGATGTACGTGATAGGCGGAACACAGGCTGCTGGGAAATTCAGTGTTCCGCCCATCACAGGCGAAGGCGGCGGCGCAGCTTTTGAATTTTACAATGGCCGCCGAGGCGCCGACGAAGAGGGCACGGGACGGAGGCAAGGCAAGGCACGGCACGGGACGGGACGGAGGCAAGGCACGGCGGCGAGGCAAGGAGGCAAGGCACGGGACGGAGGCTCGGGACAAAGGCTCGGGACACAGGTAGGCTGGACACACACACACACACACACACACACACACACGGATGGATACACACACACACAGGGATGGATGGATGGATGGAGACACACACACACAGGGATGGATGGATGGATGGATGGACACACACACACACAGGGATGGATGGATGGATGGATGGACACACACACACACAGGGATGGATGGACACACACACACACAGGGATGGATGGACGGACACACAGGGATGGATGGACGGACACACAGGGATGGATGGACGGACACACAGGGATGGATGGACGGACACACAGGGATGGACGGACACACAGGGATGGACGGACACACAGGGATGGACGGACACACAGGGATGGACGGACACACAGGGATGGACGGACACACAGGGATGGACGGACACACAGGGATGGACGGACACACACACAGGGATGGACAGGCATGTCTTACCCTCGGCTTATACACGAGTCAATAAGTTTGCCAGTTTTTTTGGGGGTAAATTGGGGGCCTCGGCTTATATTCGGGTCGGCCTATACTCGAGTATATACGGTACGATGCATGGAGTAGCTCAGCTATGAGGAAAGATTAGCTGAACAGAATTTATTCTCACGTGAGATTAAGGAGGGTATAAATACAGAAGTGGTCCATATAGTGAACTCCGTGTAGCGTTACTTATTTCAAGTCATTACAAAGGACAAGAGGGCACTCTTTGGAGGAAAAGAGATGTAACCTTCACATATGGAAAGGATTTTTCACAGTAAGACAGTGGTTCTCTACCCTGTCCTCAAGTACCCCTAACGGGCCATGTTTGCAGGTTTTTCCTTTATCTTGCACAGGTGCTTTAAATCAGAGTCAATGGCTTAGTATTTTGGACAGCTATTTGAGCTAATAGAAATAACAAAAACATGGTCTGTTGGGGGTACTTGAGGACTTAGTTTGGGAACTACTGCAGCAAGAGATGTGAAAGCGTGGAATAGACTCCCTCAAGAATTGATTTTGGCCAGCTAAGTAGATTGTTTTAAAAAAAAGATGTTGATGCATTCCTAAATGAACAAAACATAACTGGATATTGACACTTAGGCCTCATGTACACTGCTGCTGGTAAACTGACTTTTAGGAGCAGTTGGGCATTTTTTTCAAATGCTCCCGAACTCTCCTCTGTTATCTTATCAGTACATGTACACAGGGCCGTTTATAGTCGTTTTTAGGCAGCCAAGTTTAGAGGCTTTTTTTGGAACGCAAAAAAAAAAAAAAAGATATGGGTTTAGAAGCTGAGTTTAGAGGTATTTCAAACGCCAAATTCTTGTAAAAACACATCAAAACACGGCAACTAGCATTTCATTTAGAGGCGTTTTTCATTTCTGGCTATTTAAAATAAATAAAAATTTATAATAATTGTAGCAAAAAAAAAAAAAACACTTCTAAAAACGCAAACCCGGCAAAATGCCTCTAAATACACCATGTAAACACAGAGAACCGGAGGTTTTAAACATGGGTTACTATCGGTCAAGTTAAATCATTTAGGAGAGGTTGTAAAAATGTCCCGTGTACATTAAGCCTTACAGAAAATAACTCCATAGATCGTTGATCCAGGGAATGTCCAACTGCCTTCTGGGGAGCAGACAATTGAATGGCAGGAGGGATTCCCGTCAGCACTGTCCAGGTTGATCGGGGAACCATGCAACTTTCTTTCCTGCAACCTGTGATTGCAGGAAAGAAATTCACACCATGTATGACCTGCCTTAGAGCTTTGGAAAGATAAGTAAACACTACAGATATATTTGCTTTGCTTAGATTCCATGACTGAGGATTATATCCATTTAGGCCCCTTTCACATGGGTTTTTTTGATTAGGTCTACCTGTCCGTTTTTCAGGCAGACCTGATCAGAGCTTCCACTCACTCCTATGGAGCGGGGGATATCAGTGGTGACATGTCCGCTGACACACGATCCAATCCTGTGCATGAAATCCAGACAGATGGTGACGCTATTTTCCGTCCATCTGAAGGATCGTATGAAAACGGACAGGTGGTCCCGTTTTCAACTGATCTCCCCATAGAAGAGAGCAGGGATCCGATAGGTCTCATCTCAGCACAGTGAGCATAGATGGACCTGTCATCCGCCCGCACTGTGGGGGATCAGCGGATCGATCCCCCGCTGAGCAACGCAGAGTCTGCTGGGCGGATCACCCCTGTGAAAGGACCCTTAAATATAACATTGTATACATTTAGTTAAGAATTTAAGTTTGTAAAAAGATTGGTGCACAGACAATGACATGCACCAACAATCACACATTATACCTGGAGGCGGCTACTGCTGAACTCTTTTTTAAAAAGGTAGCTGCTAATTGTAATGTTTTGGGTCACAGAGCCAAAACATGAACAGAGTAAGGATTGTCAGAAATCCTTATATACTTTACTTGCTCTGGGTTTGTGACTCAGTACTGGGGGTACACCATGACAATCCTTTTCAGATTGAGATGTCTCAGCGACAGCCTCTACATTTCTTTTGGGAAAGACCCCCTCCCCTAAAAGAACAGAATAAGTTATTACTCTGTCTCCCATTATTCGTTAAACAGAAGCAAAACAAGCACAAACCAATTGTGTCCGTCTCTCCCGACAGCTGGATACAGCGATGCTCCAACTCTTCTACCCGTTCTTTAAGTTCCACCCGTTCCTGCATCAGGCTGGTGAATCGAAACTGGGACCAAACACAGGCAAAGAATGAAATGTATCTACTGAACAGAGCAAGATCAGAAACACACACTGTTCATCAAAGCCATTACAATAGATAGTGCCAGAGTGGATCCTTCAGCAGCATTCTATCACGCATACACACACAGTTCTCATAATAGAATCAAGCCAACATTTTTAACTGATTTTGCAAAAGATGGCCATAATTGCTATAAAAAACGGATTGTAAAGTCTCTGTCCACTCGCTATTAGATTTACCAAAATGATGTAATATGAGGACCTACCTAAACAACCCTTCCAATTTATATCCAATTAGGCAAACCCTTCTCCTTCCCCTGCCAACAGGCCATTCACAAAGCTCAGCGCTCTTCGCGCATGCACAGTAGGGAACAAGCTGTGAAGCCACAAGGCTTCACTGCTGGTTTCCTTTACAGCCAATGGAGACGGCAGCACACGAGTCTATGGAAAAATCGCCTGGGGTTGCCGACATCACGGGAACCCTGGACAGGGAAGTGGTTCTAATATCAAAAGTCAGCCATTACAGTGGTCTTTCAAACGCAATTTAGAAAAAAATACACTTTAACCGCTTGCCGACCAGCGCACACCGTTTGCAGAATGGCACTGGTAGGAAAAAGGGAGTTCAGGTAAACAAAGCATTTCCCCGTTCTGCCTAGTGACAGAGATCACTGCTCTCTGTCACCGAGAGCAGTGATCAGTGTCCTGTGTGTTGAAGCCCCTCCCCCTCACAGTTAAGCCCCATACACACAATCGGACTTTGTACAAACTTTCCCATTTGAAACTGTAAAGTTAGCCCAATTTTTTTGTATACTGTAAAAGATGTTACGTCATAAGAATCATGATCTTTATTCTAAGCCAAAAAAATTGTGATTCTCATTTTAGCCAGAATCGTGCAGCTCTAGCAAATGGCACATTTTATATTCCCTATATTACGGTCAATTCCACCAACTGACCAGACCTTCGATAAACATCCCAGCTAAAGGAACCCCACAATCTGAAACAAACTGTCAGGTGGGGCAGCTAGCAGGAGAAGGGGGGGAAAGGTCTGTCAACCTGATGGGAGCAGCACAGCCGTCTGATATAGAGTCACAAAGGCCAGCTTCAAAAGCAGAAAGGAAGAAGGGACGGGTGGGCTGAACCACAGCTGTGTGTCTGAATGGACACACGGAGCTGCAGCTCGGCTCAGGTGCCCCCACAGCAAGCAGCTTGCTGTGGGGGCACTCGACAGGAGGGAAGGGCCAGGAGCACCAAAGAGGGACCCAAGAAAAGGAGGATCTGTTCTGCTCTGTGCAAATCTACTACACAGGGCAGGTAAGTATAACATGTTCGTCATTTTTAAAGAAAAGCAAAGACAAGAGTGCTCACCAGCATCCTCACAGTTCACTGAGAACTACAAGCCGATGGCAGCGGTGGATGACAGTACTTGCAGTTCATTCATCAACAGAACTCTTACTGAATGATGCAACAGTGTGAACAGAGCCCTGTATGACCACATTTTTTTCAACTGACAGCAGTTGTGGGGAGAAAAGCCCCCCACCTTGGGTGAGAGGAGGCCGTAGCTGGAACAGGTTACACGTTCCACCCTAAATGTGGGTAACTTGTTCCAAAGGGGAACTTATCCTTGAAAGAGTTTTTATTGTCCATCTACCTATTGAGATTTCCATTCACTAACTTTTAGGACTGTAAGTAATGGGAAAACAAAAAGCAACACACACTTTTTAGTGAATACGGCTTGGATTGTGGTCTGTGCATCCAGTCCTAATGACAACTCCTCAACCAAACTTCTTGCCCTGATGTTCCTAGATCTCCCCTAGGAGGCCAGTCAAACAAAACAAAAACCTGTCACAAAAATGTAGCTGGTCTTTAACGCTGTTCAAAGTAAAAAAAATTAATAAAAAAATAATGGTCGGAGTTAGATAAAGCAGTGGTGCGCCTACCGCTGCAAAAATAAAAAGCCAGCAGCTGTTGACTTAATAATCAGACACTTACCGGTCCTGGAGTCCAGCGATGTCGGCACCACAGCCGATGTTTCCATCAGCTGTCAGGTGCATCCCGCCTCCATTGCGAGTAAGGGAATCCGGCAGTGAAGCCTTAAGGCTTCACGCTGGGAAACCTAATGCGCATTCGCAAGGCTCCGCTCCTCTCTCCTACTGGTCCAGTATCCTGCCCCCCCCGACAAAAGGTGCCAAATGTGGCAGCAGAGGGAGGGGGGGGGAGGAGTACAACAAGCGGAAGTCCCACTTTTGGGTGGAACTCCGCTTTAAGTACTGTATTTAAAGTGGAACTTCACTCAAAAACTGAAGTCCCACTGGTTCCTGCCTTCCTACCTCCCAGCCTGTAACCAAGTTATAGGTAAAAAAAATGTATTTATTTTTTGGTATCTGCTCCCACTTTCACAATCCTCACCTAGATAAGCAGGACATACCATGCCCCACATCCTCTGGCAGTCTCCTGGGACAGGTAACACATCCCAGGAGGCTACAGGACCTCTCAAGTGCTGCGTGAGCTCACACATGAGAAGTTGAAAGCCGGCTATGGTTCGTCAGGAACCTACAGCCAGCTTGTGTATCCAATATGGTAACACCAGTGAACTTTAACGGTAAGAACCAGCTGTGGGAAGAAATTGCCGAACCCCAGTTTTTACAAGTTCGCAGCTACAATAGATTATAGATGCAGCGTAAAAAAAAAAAAAAAAAAAAAAAAAAGTGAAGCTGAAGTTCCTCTTTACAACTGTATTTTACAGTCTTGCTGCATAGCTTTTGACATTTCTCACTTCTAGCATAGCATATTTGAGTTTCTTCCAGTTAAAAGTGCCAAAACAGCGATGCCAACGCTTACAACTGGGAGCAGAAGGGGAAGCTATGGGTTGTACTAATGCCTCGTACACACGATCAAACAATCCGGTGGAAAAGTCCGGCGGACGCAATCCAGCCGTGTGTGGGCTCCGGCGGACTTTTTTTTACCCCAAAGTTCGGCGGACTAAGGAAGTATTTTTGCACTCCAATCTGTCCGCCGGACTCGCATTTCGGCAGACAATCCGGCCATGTGTGTGCCAGTCCGCCGTACTTTTGAAATGAACCGACTTTTCCCGCCTGGAGAAAAAAAGTCTGCTCATTTTGAGCGCGTCTCCAGGTAGCCGGGGCCAGCGAAGGAGGCGTCGCTGGCCCCGTCACCTGGTATGGACTTAAAGGGGAACCCCTACGCCGAAAAATCGGCGTGGGGGTCCCCCCCGGTCCATATCAGACCCTTATCCGAGCCGCTACCCGGCCGGCCAGGAAAGGGGGTGGGACGAGCGAGCGCCCCCTCCCCTCCTGAGCTGTAACAGGTCGCGTGCCATCAACATGGGGTGGTGCCTTGGGAAAGGGGGGGGGGGGGCCGCGCGGCCCCCCCCACCCAAAGCACCTTGTCCCCATGTTGATGAGGACAAGGGCCTCTTCCCGACAACCCTAGCCGTTGGTTGTCGGGGTCTGCGGGCGGGGGGCTTATCGGAATCCGGGTGCCCCCTTTAATAAGGGGGTCCCCGGATCCCCCCCATGTTGAGGGCACGCGGCCTGGTATGGCTCAGGAAGGGGGGGGGCTCGCTCATCCCCACCCCCTTTCCTGGCCGGCCGGGTAGCGTGCTCGGATAAGGGTCTGATATGGACCTGGGGGGGGGGGACCCCCATGCCGATTTTTCAGCGTAGGGGTTCCCCTTCAAGTCCATACCAGGTGACGCTGGCCCCGGCTACCTGGAGACGCGCTCAAAATGAGCGGACTTTCCTCCGCGTGTGGGCGAGTCCGTTCATTTCAAAAGTACGGCGGATAGGCCGGCGGACTTAGTGCGCCGTATTAGTCCGCTGAAAAAGTGCCGTGTGGGCAAGAAGCTCGTTCGGAAAATCCAGCAGAATTTCCGCCAGACTAAGTCCGCCGGATAGTCTGCTACGCGTGTACGCGGCATAAGGAACACAAACTCACCAGCCAGATTTTTAACACAAGCAGCCTCCTACTACGTCTGTTTGGAGGAGTACAACAAAATCCCACTCATTTTATTTACAGGACTCCAAGGTCAGAATATAATTTAGGAGCCCAGTGCTGCAAGGCCATAGTGCTCTACAGGGCATATAAGAGACAGGTCTGTTCATAGCCATTGGTGAACTTTGTATGAGAACACTTTGACTATATAAGGAAAATACACTTGGTAATTTCACAATTGGGATCAGAGAAGCTCGTACCTGTAACTTTTCCATAGCACTCTGTAGAGCATCATACACCTCTCGGGGGACGCTCTCCATACTGAGCTCTGTAAACAAGGACAGACAACAAATACTGTCAAATTACAGAAAGACACTGCTGGTACATTTACGTTACACAATCAGTTCATAAGTCACATTATTGTAAGAAGTAATTTTTCACCCACACAAAGAACATCATGTAACACAGAAAGACATCAACTCCACAGCTTCTATGGTTACAAGAAACTACACAGTGACGTACAAGATTTCATAAAATGTAGAAGTTGAGTGGGATGTGAAAAACACACCTTTGGAAACAACACATTTTTATTATAGTGAACAAAACGGAGATTGCTGAAGGTGATCTGTGGGGTGGGAGGGAGTGAGTGGGGAGTGGATCTATGTAAATAAAGTCTTCAAAAATTATTGAGGCTGTGCAGTGATTTACAGCCTGTAAAAGGAGTCTGCACTGAGGGATCTGACATCCTACCCGGCAGTCTCTGGCCTATTATCTTCAACTAACTAAATTGGAACAGGGCATGCAGCTAGTCAGAGAAAAGTCATCTACATACTTGGCGTAGTTGAGGGCTGTTTGTAGTCTCACTCACTATTTGTTTGAACAGTGAACATGTGGTGTAGATGTTCGGTGCAGAAGCCAACAAAAATGATTGTGGTGTCCATGGCAGAACCTCTTCTTTACTGAACCAGCAGTCTATCAATTTAACCACTTAAGGACTGGAAAGATTTACCCCCTTAATGACCAGGCCATTTTTTGCAATAAGGCACTGCGTAGCTTTGAAAATTGTGCAGTCGTGCGATCTTGTACCAAAACAAAATGTATGTATTTCCCCCCCCCCCAAAAAAAAAATAGAGCTCTCTTTTGGTGGTATTTGATTTGTTTTTTTTGCACTATAAACAAGAAAAGAGTGTCAATTTAAAAAAAAAATAATAATTATATTTTTTATTTTTTACTATAATAAATATCCTTAAAAAATATATATGCAAAAAAGCTAATTTCTTTCTCAGTTTAGCCCATTCTGGTTCTCTGTGGATCGATTGCGTGTGGTCAGCAGACTTAGCAACCGCCGGGCGCGTGCCCATTGAATCAATTGCACGAACCGACGTACAATCCAGCTATTGCGAGTTGCACAATAGAGCCAACCTACCGCAGTATGACGGCGGCTAGTTGGCAAGTGGTTAAAGCATCAACAGATCCACTTATAGGAAAGGTAAAGGAAATGCCTCCATTCTGTAGCATTAGTGTCACAGTGCAGTTGTCCCAAAAGCCAAGTGATCATATGACCACTGGTTGCTCAGCGCACAGTCTGCTTGGAGTAAAGTCAGTCACTGCTCTCCGCTCTGCTCCTCCAGTGCTCACTGGAGCACCAGGCAGGGGATGATAAAAGCGCGGGAGCAGCTGGCTCAGGCTCTGGCCATGCAATGAAAAGAGAAGCCAGCTGTCAATCAATATTATTGGGATCCTTCTCAAGCCTGGCACAGCTCTGGTTCTTCAAGTGAAAGCGGGCAACTGCCATGTTTAAAAGATTTGGAGTAACATTTGGTGATGTCATTACTCAGCTGTTCACTATGCTGGGGAGAAAGCTGTACATGAGGACCTATAATACACAGATCACCCTGTTTCTGCTATATTTGTTCTATGGATCTTTACTTGGCAAGACTCATCCTTCAAAAACTCACCAAACTGCCAGATAACCAGTCATCTCTGATAGAAGGAAGCAAAGCCTTGCCCCTTTAGCAAGATAGCCACCTCCACACAGAGACAGTGTTTATCAAAGCATGGTAAGTCAGTAGCAGTGAAAAACAGCTGCAAAGTGACAACAGGCAATACTGGTGATTATTAGAGTAATACTGTGCTGCACTTAACCAAAATAGATGTACATAAAGTGATTGTGTATGAATATAACTAACTGTAAAAATCTAAATATGAACCTTAAAAAAGAAGCCACAAGAGGTCCTAATGGGCCGCCTAATTTTAGAATCTTCACAATGAATGCGTAAATTGACCTCGTCTTTTTCGTAGCCCACATCACAATAGCCAAGTCATGTAGGTCCCCCATGATCCAGTTTGAAATGATTAATCTTTACCAAGAATAATTCCCGCATTGGGTGGGACTTTAAAGGCTCAAGGAGGTAATTGTTTTTCTTATAAAAACATATACATTTTATTAAAGATACAGTAAAATTGGGTACACAGAAAAAACTATTTTACTGTATCATTAATAAAATCTATACATTTTATAAGAAAAACAAATACCTTCTTGAGCCATTAAAGTCCCACACCATGGGGGAATTATTATTTGTAAAGGTTGCAATATATGTGGCCAACATAACAAGAAAATGTTTACAAACATATTTGATCTGATTAAGGCCGAGCTATCCTGGATAATGATCAATGAGAAACTCAGCCATTCACAATGATAAAATTACACAGTTCAAAAAGATTTTGGAACCCAGGATTAACTACCTGATAGGGCACTTGTAGAGTCTGAAGGCGCTTCTGGAGTCCAAGCTTGGAATATCATCATCGCACCAAACAAGTTTATTTTTTTTTCCCTTTAGGCCATTGATTTTTATCTATGCGAGTACACTCATATACAATAAATATTTTACACTATGTGGAGGCTTCTTTTTGCTTGCCTTAAATTAACCATTTTCTGCAATATCACGCTTATACTGCTTTAGTGCTGGTGTTTAGGATCAACAGAGGTGTGGCCTTAATGGAGACTTGGGGTCCAAAATCAACAACACCCAAGAAAGCACTGTATGACCACCTGTAAAGGCGGGCATAGGGCATTGGTAAGTATTTACTCTACTACTCCTGGTGAAGGTGTGTGCTGTTGGCATCACAAAGCCTTTGGAGTCCTAGAACAAATGTCACCATTGGGCTACACTTTGTGTGAGGTTTTTATTTTTTCTAATTCTGTTTAGTTTCTTAATTTTTTTCATATAGGATATTTTTAATTCTTAACCCATGATCTGTTTTTAACACAGTCACTTTATTTTGCTATTAGAGAAGGTTCCATGCACAGTCACTTTATAGTTTTGTGTTCATTTGATTTTTACAGTTATTTATATTAATGCACTGCCACTTTATGCACATCTATTTTATTTGAGCGCAACCCAGTATTACCCTAATTGAACTAGTTTGGAAAGGATATCCACTTGGAGGTTTGCCGTCGCACACTACCTACAGTGGATATAAAAAGTCTACACACCCCCTGTTAAAATGTCAGTTTTCTGTGATGTAAAACAAAAAAAAATGAATAGAAATAATTTCAGAACTTTTTCCACCTTTAATGTGACCTATAAACTGCACGACTGAGCTGAACAACAAAACTGAAATCTTTCAGGTGGAGGGAAGTATAAATAAAAAATGAAAATAACATGGTTGCATAAGTGTGCACACCCTTAAACTAATACTTTGTTGAAGCACCTTTTGATTTTATTACAGCACTCAATCTTTTTGGGAATGAGTCCATCAGCATTGGCACATCTTGACTTGGCAATATTTGCCCACTCTTTGCAAAAACACTCCAAATCTGTCAGATTGTGAGGGCATCTCCTGTGCACAGCCCTCTTCAGATCACTCCACAGATTTTGAAACCGATTCAGGTCTGGGCTCTGGCTGGGCCATTCCAAAACGTTAATCTTCTTCTGGTGAAGTCTTTCCTTTGTTGATTTGGATGTATGCTTTGGGTCGTTGTCCAGCTGAAAGATGAAGTTCCTTTTCATGTTCAGCTTTCTAGCAGAAGCCTGAAGGTTTTATGCCAACATTGACTGGTATTTGGAACTTGTCATAATTCCCTCCACCCTGACTAAGACCCCAGTTCCAGCTGAAGAAAAACAGACCCAAAGCATAATGCGGCCCCATCATGCTTCACGGTGGGTATGGAGTTATTTTGGTGATGCACAGTGCTTTTGCGCCAAACATATCTTTTGGAATTATGGCCAAAAAAATTCACCTTGGTTTCAATAGACCATAATGCATTTTCCCCACATTATTTTTGGAGATTTCAGATATGTTTTTTCAAAATTTAGTCGGGCTTGGATGTTTTTCTTGGTAAGAAAAGGCTTCCTTCTTGCCACATGGGAGGTTGTTGTAACACACAGCCAGTACTTGCCAAATATTCCTGCAGCTCCTTGAATGTTGCTGTAGGCCTCTAGGCAGCCTCCCTGACCAGTTTTCTTTTCGTCTTTTCATAAATTTTGGAGGGACATCCAGTTCTTGGTAATGTCACTGTTGTGCTATATTTTTACCACTTGATGCTGACTGTCTTCACTGTGTTCCATGGTATATCTAATTCCTTGGAAATTCTTTTGTAACCTTCTCGTGACTGATAACTTTTAACAATGAGATCCCTCTGATGCTCTGGAAGCTCTCTGCGGACCATGGCTTTTGCTGTAGAATGCGACTAAGAAAATGTCAGGAAAGACCTACTAGAACAGGTGAACTTAATTTGGGGTTAATCAAAGGCACTTTAAATAATGGCCGGGGTGTACGGACTCTTATTTAACATGAGTTTGAATGTGATTGCTTAATTCTGAACACAGCTACATCCCCAGTTATAAGAGGGTGTGCACACTTATGTAACCACATTATTTTAGTTGTTTTTTGTTTTACCCTCCCCAAAAAAAGGTTTCAGTTTGTTTTTCAATTGAGGTGTACAATTTATAGATCACATTAAAAGGTGGAAAAAGTTCTGAAATTATTCATCTTTTTCTCATTTTTTTACTTCACAGAAACGTGACATTTTAACAAGGGTGTGTAGACTTTTTATATCCACTGTATGTGTGCTTTTATATAATCTTTGCCTAGGTGCACATTTTCTTCCTAGTTTTTTGGCACAAAACTAGTGACTAGTCCCCCCCACCAGAGTCCCCTATTTTGGCACAACTGCCACAGTTAAGGTCCTCTATTATAAGGGAGGAGCTTCTACCCCATAGGTCACAATGTCCCCAGTGAATGCTTAAAGCAAACTACAATACATAGACACTCGAATATCCAATTACAATGTAATAAAGCAGAAAATTACCCAGAAAATTACAGAGAACATCTGTGTAATACCTGCAGAGTGATGGAGGGGAGGAGACCGCTGCTGCTGTCTGAGTTCTGATATCTCCTGTAAGAGCTGCTTACAGGTTCTCTTCTGCTCCAAAAGCTGCCTCTCTACCTCATCCCGCTCTCCATGTAACTTAGAGATAGCAGAAGAAAGGAATGTCATCTGTGGACATAAACCATTTATACATTGGTTTCAAGACAAAAAAGTTGGCAATAAACAGAAAAGCATGAAAAACAAGAATGACCAAATTTATAGTTTAAAAAAATAAATAAAAAATTTACATAGACATATGGCAGGATTCACAACTGAAATTGTCTTAACCAGATTCCAAAAAACCTGTGTACAATTAACATCAGGAAACTAAGTAACACAATGCCTAACAAGATGCATCTCTTTTCTGCAGAAACCAGCTCAGTCTATTGAAACAGGTTCACATTCATTATTCATTCATGAGAAGGCTTAGAAAAAAAAAAAAAAAAAATCTAAAAGTTGACTATACCAATTCTCCAAGGACACTATATTTCAGTTTGAACAGAGTAGGAAAAGGTTAATCCCCCATCAGGTTTTTTGCCATCTGTGTCCCACTAGCCTCCCTGGCGGTACGATTATTTCAGATTTTAGGTGCTGAAAGCGGTACCATTATTTTGCGTTTTATATTGTAGGCCTGCAATTCTTAGAATTAACGCACTTAAATCTGTCCAAACAAGAGTCTAGTAGACTTCCCAGGTATGATAAAGTTTGAAACACAAAATCATAAATTATAATATAACTATAAATAATTATAATAATATTACTAAAAATTATTCAATAATGTAATCAAAAACACTGAAATTTGCTCAGTTGCAGAATTGTCACTGTAATTAATTTTAGTGTTTGATGATGAATTTCCCCACAAATCACTATCGCTCAAATCTGCAAGTGATTCTAATTTATTATCGCTGGTTTCTAGCTGGTCTAAAAGCACTTTTGACGTAAACGGACATTTTTTGGTTGCTATGGACAATCTCCAGTTTCCTGGCAGAAAGAACAGTATTTACAATATAAAACTGCATGCAGGACACTGGACAAACCATTAGGGACAAAGGGAATGTGTAATTATTTGATACAGTATACTGTAATTTTACAGATTACAGTACTGTATCTATACTGTGTTTTTTACTTTTTTGAATTTGGCGTCAAACTCCGTTCCCGTGCGTTGCAACGCTCGCCCGGCACTGTGACAGATCGAAGCGAGACACGGCAGCTCGCAGATCACAGCGGAGAAACATTGCAGGATCCAGGGGACAAGGTAAGTAACCGCTACATGGATCCTGCGATGTGATCCCGAGTCTGGCTCCGGGGTTACCGCTTTTGGTACTGAAATCTCACCCCGAGCCAGACTAGGGAATACCGCTAGGGAGGTTAAGGAGGATTTCCCTACATTTAATTTCCTGTATAAAATATATATATATATATATATATATATATATATATATATATATATATATATATATATATATATATATATATATATAGAGAGAGAGAGAGAGAGAGTTTCTATACTCTGTGTTAGCACTATCCATTTCAGTCTTTCTACAAATCAGCCACAGGTAAAAGTACCAGCTTTTATAATGTGTAACGTTCTCAGTAAAGGATAGGAACACAGACAAAAGCAAACACTGTAAAAAAAAAACATAACTTACCATCTCTTCTCGAGTCTCAAAATCTTCAGGAACATCCAACAATGTCTTTGGGATCTCATCTTCATACACTTTGCTCTCCACACCATCTCCTGCAGCAAGGAATGGTTATAACTTAAAAGAGGAACTGCAGTCTGCTCACATAATTTGTAATAAAAACATCTTTGCCAAAATGAAGCTTCCATCCAACCACTTTGCATATTATTTTAGATATGATTCTGTACTTGTCAAACATGGTGCAGAAATCTCCCTCCACTAACTTGGGCTGCATCCATTTCAACTGTGGGCAGCTGAAGCTGCTGCCTGTCCCCTTCCTGGATTTACAGACACACATCCCCAGCTCTGCAGCTCTCATTAGCCCTCTTATGACTCATCCTCCCTCCTTGGCAAACTCTCACAAGAGTGAGAGCTGTGCATGAAGTCATAAGCCTAGACTTTTTACCAGCCAAGAAAGAAGAAATGGGCTGTAACAGGCAGAAAAAAATGCTTTACGATCCAAAGTTAAAACAAGAGCAGAAGATTTAATAGATGGAAAATTGAAAAAAATGCTGAAGTTTAGTATTGTAGTCAATGTCCAACAGAGTTTGTTCTAACCCTTTCCCCATTCTGTCCAGCACTAGATAAAGTTTTGTCTAGAGTTAGGATTTTATGACTAAAAGGGACAATGTCACTAACCTTCCATCCTATTCAGAACTCTGCTGTCTGAGTCACCTCGAATCTGCAGCACCTGAGCTCGGAGCTCCTGGTTTTCTTTGGTGAGAAGTTCCAGACTTTCCTGAAAAGTAAAACAAGATGTCACTCATCTTTCATGTGCTTTCCCACCACCTCAAATTACCCATTAGCTGCCAGGTCACATAGGAATCTGTGTAAGTCACAAATTACACAATCCTGTGAACCCCAGCACCCCCCGATTGGCAGCAATAATTAAACCTGGAAACTGGCCATTCAGATGCCATGTACTAAAAGGTGGGGAGAGAGAAGAAGTGTCACATGTTTCCATAAACCTGAAATCAGTTATTTCTCTGAAAGTTACACGGGGCTGTGCTCCCCAAACCCTCCACTCACATTGTAGCAAGGATTGGACCTGTTAACTACCCAAACAGATAACAAGTGTCAAATTTTAAGGAGACAGGAGAAGAGCCACATGTTGTCTCAAACCTAGAAATATCTGTTACTTTTCTGGAAACACCACGGAAATTGTGTAGGTGGGAAAACAAACTGAATCTATGCCCACATTGGAAAAAGTAGAACTTTACTTTAAAGCAGAAGTAAACCCATTAATTTAACAGAAAAAAAAAAAAAAGATACATTTGCAGCACATGCCGGGAATGTAACTGTCACATTGGTTGTGCTCTGAACCAAGCTGTCAAACCATCCAATGGCCGGTGTCATAACTGAACACATGTGCAGCACCATGGCAGCTTAAGATTAAACAGAGGCCAAGATGGCAGCTCCCATGGATGAAAATGATAGGAGGGTTTACTTCCACTTTAAGATACAATATGCAAAGTGGATTCCAGTGTTTCTTTTACTACATCAAGAACGTCTTGGAGGAATCTTTTCAAACTCTGATCTACTGAGGGTGGGAAAATGGTATGCATCTCCCATGAATTAACACTCACTCTGCTGTGCTGTAGCTCCTTGAGGTGCATTTCTACGTTGACTTTTCCCTGCACCTCATCATGCTGCAACCTGTCCATGAGCTGAGCCTGCAACAGATATTGCCTTTGGATTTCCTCCTTCTCTATGGATACTTGCTGGTAGGCTGCTACATATTGCTGAAGATGGGCAGAGATCTCATCTCGCTGGGCTGTCAGCAGCTGAACTTCTTGATCCCTTGTAGCAAGCTAGAATACAAAAAATGGTCACAATGTGAATCCTTCTGTGATTCAAGCAGATTGCTTCATACAGTCTCTCCAGGTGGCGGCGGCCTCACCTGCTCTTTAAAGTCGCCCAAGCTTTCCTGTAACTGTCCCAGCCTCTTGGCCAATTCCTTCTTTACATGCTGCTCACTCTGCAGCCCATTTGTGAGTTCAAGGTTTTCATTTGTCTATTGAAGAAAGAAATAAGAGTATAAACACAGGGAACTGAGTAAAGACTATTCAAACACTTAAAGCTTGGGAAATATGGGGGTGCCATTCCAAACCACTATCTGAATATGCGACTTGCCTGGTTGTTGGGCTGATCTCCATGGAATTAATATTTTTTTTTTTGGGGGGGGGGGGGGCACGAATAAGCAACCGGATAAGGAAAGTCAGAATCTCTCATCTGGGGCAATGGATCAAAGTTGTGTTTAGGGCTTCATTCACATGGGCACACTAAACCATACACTGTGTGAATGACCATGTTTGCCCGAACGGGATGCACAGGTGACCCAGTCGATGCTCCCATTTTCACAGGCGAGTGTCACACTGTCTGCATTTGGGAACACACACCCCACCAATGTCAAATTGGGAACAGTGGCTGTGTCAGTGCAGCTGCAGCAAAAGAGACCAGATATACACCTGTGTTCAAATGCTTGTGTCTGTTTGCTCCATTTTGGCACTGTGTCCACCGTAGCATTTGCCATAAGAGGAATTACTTTGATGCAGTTGGCAAGTCTTAAACATGTACTGTAAACTAAAAATACAAAGTTTGCTAGAAAATATACATAGTGTGCAGAGGGGGTTCATCCAGAATGTGTCATGCAGCTGCTGCGCTCCAATGGAAATGAATAGGAATGTACAGAACACATGTACATCCCATGCCGCCAAAATATGCCTTTTGCAAAGGTGTATGCTTTAGCACCTCCATGTGAATGAGGCCTAATAAATGCAAAAGAGACAGAACATCAGAGGAACTTTGCATTTTCAGAGGGACTATACATCTTTCTCCCACATTTTTCTTTTTTAATACTTAGGTTATGCTGCTACCGTGTTTCCCTGAAAATAAGCCTGGGTCTTATATTAATTTTGGCAAACAAAACCACAGTAGGGCTTATTTTTGGGGTAGGGCATTTACTGTGCTGTCTTCTCTCAACCCTCTCCCTCCCTACCTGACAAGAATCCACCGTGTGAACATCGTAAAAGTGGTTGAAAAATGCTAGAATTCTCTCTATTACAGTAGTATACAAGGTATAAGGTGTGCGTTTCTATTGATCAATGTATTGTGTCAAATGCCTTCTTATAGCTTTGCTTGGCATGTCCGTGACCAGCCTGAGTTGTCTTCCCCGCTTTAAGCACTGAAGAGAGGGGCGACCCCCCCCCCCCCCCCAGATCCCCAACTGACAGCTGGGAGAAGGGGAGAGCAGGAGGAGATCAGCTTCCATGGCCCGCCCGAGCTGTCTTTCCTGCTCCAAGCACTGCGGGGGGGGGGGGGGGGTGTCACCCAGGGGGGAAGAGGGTGCGCAGTCCCCCGCTGACAGCTGGGAGGAGGAGGTGAGCAGCGGGAGATCACCTAAGCGCCACTGTACCGAAGGTATTTGACTATTAGATTACAGAAACACACACCTTTTACATTATATTCTACTGTAATAGAGGGGATTCTAGCTTTTTGCAAACACTTTAAAAATACAAATATATCATGGGACACCGAGTTGGGCTATTTTTCCTTACTGGGTTATACGTCATCTTTAGGGAAATGGACACTGGTAGACAAAGTTTTTCGACAGGAAGTTGGCCTCTATACAACCCCTCCCATACAGGAAGTACTTCAGCTTTGTAGCAAGCACTGAACTTTTGAAAGAGGGGAGGAACCTCTATGTCCTGTGATGTATTCAAAGAAAAGGATTTTACAGGTATGACGGAAAAAGTAGTCTCTTCCGCCGAACGAGGCCGAGAGAAAAAAGAAGGCAAAACAATATCCTGATTCCACCAGTACTGGTCTAGGACCTTTGTAAACACCTAATGTGCCGTAGCAAGCCCAAAAGGCAACACCACAAACTGGAAATTACATTCCACTACTGCAGATCACAGGAACCTCTGATGAGGTTGAAAGAGGTAGGCATGTGTAAACACGCATCCCTGATATCAATGGAGGCAAGAAAGTCTCCCATCTGGAGCAAGGCTACTACCGAGTGGACTGACTCCATCTGAAAGGACTGGATTAATAGGTACTGGTTCAGGGATCTTAGATCCAAAATGGGCCTTGTGTCCTAGTTTGGTTTTTGAACATGTTTGAATAAAACCCCCGTGCCCCTTTCGGATACAGGGACCTGTTTAATCACTCCCTGATGCACTAAATGATCTAGTGCCCGAAACAAAAAGTATTTTTGGAAGATCCGGAGGAACGATGAATCTGAGAAACCTATGGAGGTTGAAACCCCCCGCAAATCCAGCTTGCAACCACGGGATACTGTTGAGGTGACCACCTCGTCCTGAACCACTTTTCTCCAAATGTTCGCAAACTGAAGCAGCCCCCGTTCCCTCAAAAGTAAAGCTTGGTGCTGGGTTTAGAAGAATTGTGGACCCAGGGTTTCTTCTGGCCTTGGCCCAGTGGCTTGCCCCTGGCTCTAGCGCCCTGTTGGCGGAGGAAATGCCTTGGTGCCAAGGTACCCGAGGTAGGGCTCCCTGAGGTTTTAAACGAGGAACACCAGGTCCTCTTCTTCACAGGGAGTAGAGAGCTCTTATATCCAAAATATTTCTGGAGAGATTTGTCCAAATCATCATCAAACGTTCCCCATGGAAGGGGAACCCTGGCAACAACTTCTTACAAGGACGCTCAGCTACTTCTTGCACAGGGAAGCTCAGCTACTTCTTACAAGGACGCTCAGCTGACCAGTTCTTATGCCACTGAAGTCTGTGGATGTATACAGACATAAGAGCCAAAACGAGAGACTTGCTGTCTTGAATCCTTCCAGTAAAACAGCATTCAAGGTATATCTGCCCTACTTTCAGCAGGATCGTCCTCCTGGACCAGGGTTCTTTACTGTAAGAGCGGCAAGGATGTGGAATTCCCCTTACACAGGTGGTGGTCTCAGCAGGGGGCATTGATAATTTCAAGAAACTATTAGATAAGCACCTGAACGACCGTAACATACAGGGATATACAATGTAATACTGACATATAACTACACACATGGGTTGGACTTTTTTTCAACCTCATCCACCTACCTACCGTTTAGACCTGTCAGGCCATCTCAACTGACACTCACTCAGGTTAATATAGATATACGTCGGCAAATCGGCACGGGTGCGTAAAACAACATAACCGTACGTCATCAGCGGCAAGCGGGAGCATGCCTCGTGGACTCGATGCCCTCTGGTGGCCCGCGATCGTGACACGGAGAGGCAGAACGGGGAGATGCCTATGTAAACAAGGTATTTTCCTGTTCTGCCTAGCAACATGACAGGGGTCTACTCTCTCAATGATCTGGAGCAGTGATCTGTCATGTTCTAGTGGGGCCCACCCCCCCCCTTACTGTTAGAACACACCCAGGAAAACGCACTTAACCCCTTGATCACCCCACAGTGTTTAACCCCTTCCCTGGCAGTGACATTAACACAGTAATCAGTGCATTTTTAAAGCACTGATCCCTGCATAAATGCCAATGGTCCCAAAATAGTGTCAAAAGTGTCCGATCAGTCCGCCACAGTCATGATAAAATTCGCAGATAACCGCCATTACTAATATTAAAAAAAAAATGCCATAAATCTATCCCCTATTTTGTGTACGCAATAACTTTTGCGCAAACCAATCAATATACGCTTATTGCATTATTTTTTTTACCAAAAATATGTAGAAGAATACATATTGGCCTAAATTGAGGAATACATTTGTTTTTTTATATATATTTTGGGGATATTCATTATAGCAAAAAGCAAAAAAAAAAAAAATGTTTTTTTCAAAATGTTCACTCTTTTTTGTTTATAACGCAAACAATTTAAAAACGAAGAGGTGGTGAAATACCACCAAAACCAGAAAGCTCTATTTGTGAGGAAAAAAAAAAAAAAAAAAAAGGATGGCAATTTTGTTAGGGTACAACGTCGCACGACCGCGCAATTGTCAGTTAAAGAAACACAGTTTGGTCAGTAAGAGGGTAAATTCTTCCGGGGCTGAAGTGGTTAAAGTTATTGTAAGCCTTTGTGCTTTTTTTTTTTTTAATTTAAAATAACAAACATGACATACTTGCCTCCATTGTGCAGCTAGTTTTGCACAGAGCGACCCCGATCATCCTCTTCTAGGGTCCCTTGGCAGCTCTCGCGGCACCTCCTTGCATCAGATAACCCCCAAGGAGACGCGCTCTCCCAGGGGGTTACCTTGTGGGCATGCTCCCAAGTCCAGCATTCGGCGTCCATAGACATGAATGTCGGACTCGCCCCCTCCCCTAGAATGCATTAAGGTGAAAGAAACATGAGGGGTTTGCAACCCCTTTAACCACTTCCCATGCAGGCCAATTCTGACATTTCTCTACTACATGTAAAATTCATCATCTTTTTTTTGCTAGAAAATTACATAGAACCCCCAAACATTTTTTAAGAAAAAAACCCTAGGAAATACAATGGGGGACGTTTTAACTTTATTTCACACGGTATTTGCACAGCAATTTTTCAAACACTTTTTTGGAAAAAACAAACATGCTTTTAAAAAAACAAAACAAAACAAAAAAGAAAAACATTAAAGTTAGCCCAATTTGTTTTTGCATAATGTGAAAGATGAAATTATGCAGAGTAAATAGATGCTTAACATATCACTCTTCAAAATTGCACACACTCCTGGAAAGGTGGCAAACTTTGGTACTAAAAAATCCGCATAGGAGACGCTTAAAATTTTTTTACTGGTTACATGTTTAGAGTTACAGAGGAGGGCTAGAATTATTGCTCTCGCTCTAACATTCGCAGCGATACCTCACATGTGGTCTGAACACTGTTTTCATATGTGGGCTGCATGCGAGCACACGGGGACAGGGGCGCTTTACTTTTTTTTTTTATTGTCTTTTTTCGTTTGATCACTTTTATTCCTATTAGAAGGAATGTAAACATCCCTTCTAATAGGAATATGGCAGGGTCAGTACTCTTTACAGTCAGCTATGGGGTCAATAAGACCCCACATCTCACCTCTAGGCTGGGAAGCCCAAAATAAAAAAAATAAAAAATAAAAAAAAACAATCTCGGCTTCCCAGCCGAGGCAGTGTCTTTTGTTTGAATGCAGAGGCTGGGCGTGACGTCATAACATTGCGTCCGGCCTCCGAACAATCATAGAGACTACAGCGACCATGTGGTCCGCCGGAAATCTCTATGGTAAACATCTGGGGCTGGCGGATCCGTTCTTTGACTCACCGTTGGAAGCGGGGAGTCAGTAGCAGCACCGGAGGGCGGCTGGAGGGGGCGTACCCTCTCGCTGCCCATAAGAACGATCAAGCGGTGGAACAGCCGATATGATCATTCTTATGGTGTAGGAAACAGCTGGCTGTAGCTGCAGGCATCATTCAGATATACCCGCACAAAGTCAAGGACGTCCTATTATGTACCTTGGGTGGGAAGTGGTTAAGGGCTGGCAGACTCCAATTGCTGCGACAGCTGGCTGAATGGCTGAACTGGCCAAAGAAAAGGAAGCCCTTAATAGTGACTCCAGTTTCTTATCAATGGGGTCCTTCAAGCCCTGTGCATTATCCACAGGACAAGTTACGTTCTTGTTTAAGTCAGAGACTGCTGCATCAACGGCTGGCACGTTCCACTTAAATTTTTACTCCATGGGATATAAAAAGGGAAAAGCTCTTAGGAGGAACAAAAATCCTGTCAGGATGTTCCCAATAAGCATACACCACCTGCTCCAACAGTAGGTGCAAGGGGAAAGCCTGTGCAGCCTGAGGAGGCTTCAGGGACCCCAAAGAGGACCAGGGAGGCTCAGGAATCTCAGCAGGAGGTAACTTAAAGGCAGAACTAACCATCTCTGTAAGAGTCTGGATCAAAAGCCTATGGTGACAGAGGCCAATACCAACTGGACATCTGCTGACACAGATTCCTCAGAAAAGGGCTCACCAAGCCCCTATGCAACAATCCTGCTAAGCACTTTTAGCCTGCCAACCAACACCTGGAGGACTCACGTGACCCGGGTAAGGAGGAATGAACTGCTGAAGTGAACTGATTCAGGGCCTGCAGTCACGGCGGACATGCATGAAGCAAATCTTCATGCACCATCCTTAGAGCTACAGCGCATGCGCTGCTCTGTGTGCACACATCATTGTGTGGTGAAGCTGCTTGCGCCATGGCTACCAACAAAGCTGCGAACCCGCGTGCAACACGACAAATCAACTTTGCGCAATGGCGAATCCCTATTACGTGGACTCATCCATAAGAAAGCAGCCAAGCCAACAAGACAAGATACTCCTACCCAAGCACCAGCAGCTAGCCACACAGGTGTCCAGCCTCTAGCTAGTTTGACAGATTGTTACAACACATGGAGCACCCCGCAATAAGTAAATAAGGGTGTTTCACTTACTCGTCCAGGCACAGGGCAACCTTAGAAACTAAGAGCCCAATCTTCATCCATCTTGGTGGGTTCTGTCACTTGGGGATCTTCAAGGACTGGGTACCCTTTTTATGCTTTATGGTCCGTTCCTATGGACCTGCACAGCACCCTGCAGGAATGCCTTAGCTCTGTAGTGTCGAGGATTCAACTACGCAGGGTCCAGTGCCCAAAGGTCGCATTACAGGCAACAGCTCGCAGGATCTTTGCGTTTTCTTTGCAAGACTCGAGTACTATCTATTTAAGCATACATCTGGCATTGTTTATATTTGTCATGACGTCACTTCTGGCCTCCCAGGGTCATAGAGATGGCTGGGGACCATTTGGTCCTTGGCCAGCTCTGTGGTAATCCAGATATAGACCCTTAACCACTTCGCGACCGGCGCACAACGATGTACGTTGGCAGAATGGCATGGACAGGCATATGGGAATACAAGAACGTCCCTTTAAGAATGCCGCTGTGCCGATCGGGGCCCCCGTGAGTCCGGTAGCGGTTCCTGACAACTCTATCGCCGCGGGGATACCCACGATCGTCTTACTGGGAGGCTGAACGGGGAGATGCGGAAGTAAACAGTATCTTCCCGTTCTGCCTAGCAACAAGTGAAACTGATCTCTGCCCCCTGTGAGCAGAGATCAGTGTTCACCAACATACAGCCAAGCCCCCCCACAGTTAGTAACACACCTCTAGGACACACTTAACCCCTACACTGCCACCCCCTTTTTAACACCTTCTCTGGCAGTGTAATTTACACAGGAATCAGTGCATTTGTAAGCACCGATTGCTGTATAAATGACAATGGTCCCAAAAATGTGTCAAAAATGCAAAAATGTCCAATGTGTCTGCCATAATGTCCCAGTCACAATACTGTCGCTGCCATTACTAGTAAAAAAATAAATAAATAAATAAATAATAATAAAAATGCCATAAAACTATTTTGTAAACACTATAAATTTTGCGCAAACCAATCAATAATCGCTTATTAGGATTTTTTTTTAACAAAAATATTTAGAAGAATACGTATCGGCATAAACTGAGGAAAACAATTTTTTATATATTTTTGGGGGATATTTATTGATGCAAAAAGTAAAAAATAATGCGTTTTTTCAAAATTGACGCAGGGGTAATAAAATACCACCAAAAAAAAGCTCTATTTGTGGGAATAAAGATTTTGTTTGGGAGCCCCATCACACGACCGCGCAATTGTCAGTTAAAGCGACGCAGTGCCGAATCGCAAAAAGTGGTCTGGTCTTAAACCAGCAGAATGGTCCGGTCTGAAAGTGGTTAAAGTCCAGGATGTTGCGGGCAGAAAGTAGTTAAACTTTGTGCCAGATTCTTTTTTTTTTTGCTCTGGAAAAACTGACTTTCATTAGTGATCAGCTGCTTCACTTGTAGGGTTCTAGTGAGAACCAAGGCAGGGTATATATCCCTTTAGATCTGATTAATGGGGTTGTAAACCTTTGTGTTTTCTCACCTAAAACCCCATACACACTATTAGATTTTCTGCAGATTTTTGTTCTCCGATTTACCAAAACCATATAACATGAGGTCAAACCTTAAGAGTTTCACTTTGTATGCAATCCGGCAGGCCCTTGCACTACATGGTTTTGGTAAATCTGAAGACAAAAATCTGTAGAAAATCTGATAGTGTGTACGGGGCCTTAATGCATCCTATGCATTACGGTGAAAAAAACACGTGGCAGTGACCAACCCCCCAGCCCCCCATCTTACTTACCTGAGCCTCGTAATTCTGTTGGCAGTGACGCACTCTCCCTCTACGAGGTCCCGGCTCTTGATTGGATAGATTGAGAGCAGCGCTATCAATGACGCAGCCCGAGTTCAGCATTTGGTGGCTATGGACGCAAATGCTGGACTCGGGATTGAGCCGGCAAGATAATCCCCCTAGAGAGCGCTTCTCCTAGGGGGTTATCTGATGCGGGGAGGAGCCACAAGAGCCGCCGGGGGACCCCATAAGAGTAGGTTTGGGGTCACTCTGTGCAAAACGACCTGCACCTTGGAGGTAAGTATGACATATTTATTTAAAAAAAAAAAAAACAAACAAAAAAAAAAAACGAACCCTTACAGTCACTTTAATCCTGTGGGGTATCTAACCAACTGAAAAGTTTGTTGCAGGGGGTGGGAAGAAGCCCAAATTCTTATATGTAGCTTTGTGCAGATATCTAGGAAAATCAGTGAGCCAATTGAAAGAGCAGGAAATTTCATTTCTGGGGGCATGCCATACACCATCTGTGTATAGAACACCTCCTGGTTGGCATATTGCATTTTACAGAAAATGACAGTGCTGCAGAAATTACATTTTTAATAATGTTAGACTGCAATATGGCTTGTGTCACTATAAATATATACATACACTCACACACACACACTTTTTATGTGATTTCCCCCCCCCCACAAAAGTGGAGGTATCCTTTAAGTAATGACCTTAGCAGTATGGAGTTCTGTCTCTCTCCAGTTTTGACTGTTACATATGCCCTTGGCAAGATACATACACAAAAGGAGATAGTGTCACTATGTACATTTCCAGGAAGGATTTGACATTACTTTGATCAAACCTCAACCTAAAAACACAAAAGGACAATCCTCCCTAACCCTCTGCGGCATACAGTAAAAAACCCAAGTACATGCAGTAGAAGCTTAAAGAGGAGCTGCACCTAAAAAAAAAAATATTAAAAGCCAGCAGCTACTAATATTGCAGCTGCTGACTTTTAATAATATCACACTTACCTGTCCCAGGTTCCAGCGATGTCGGCGGCAGATGACGAGCGATCGCTCGTCTCGCTGCAGCCACCACCGCCATCCTCTGTCAGGGAATCGGGAAGTGAAGCATGAAAGCTTCACTGCCCGGTTCCCTACTGCGCATGCGCGAGTCACGCTGCGCTTCTCTTATGGTCCCCCGCTGTGTCTCTGGGAACTGTGTGTTTCCCAGAACACAACGGGGGGGGGGGGGGGGGGGGCGGAGCGATGCGGGGGTCTGCGGCGGTCTGGCCGGAAGTGGGTGCAGTTACCTGGATTATTCAGGTAACTGCACCCCCCTCCCCTCTGAAAGGTGCCGATTGTGGCACCGGAGGGGGGAGGGATAATACTAGCGGAACTTCCCCTTTAGGGTGAAGAACCACTTTAATGTCTGGCAACTGCAAGAATCTTACCAGTTTAACAAATCCATTTTGGAACTCAGCCAGTTGTTCTTTCAGCTGCCTGTTCTGGGTCAGCGCTCGGCTGATGGTGGCTTTGTCACTCTGCATGTTTTCCAGGATCTGCTGCTTATCCACATTTTCCTCACTCTGCCGTTCTAATGTCTTCTCTAACTCCAGCAGGCGTTCCTCCTGCTCCTGATTGAGGCGGCTCAGCTGGCTATTGTCCTGCACCAAGGCCTGGTACCTGGACTGCAGCTCTTCAAACTCTTGCTGTAGCTTCTCCACCTCACTTTGAAGGGCCTGTTCTGTTTCAGAAGGGCCCTGCACCACTGGGGACTCCGTGTCAGCTGGTTGCACTGCTGTCAAATAGTAGAGAGATAAATTGCATTATCCGCAAATATAACGCCTTATCAATGACTCTGTCTTTACATCACTGTGTACCTGATGCTAGTAGCAGCTCTGTCACTCTGGTCTCCAACTGCTCAACTTGGACACGTGCGCTCTCCTTCTCTTGGCTGAGGGTGTGCAGCTAGTAAAAAAAACTGTAATATTAATTGACTAAGAACTAGGGTAATATTTAACACATACTGGCATGGAGGGCAAAGCATATTTATGAACATTAAAGAAGTAGTTCGCCTTTTGGAACATGTTCTGCCTGTATTTAGGGTGGCTATAATATGTTCCAGCTCCTATGACTATTCCCCCAATCATCCTCGGTTTGTTTCCTGTGAATGAATAAAATATAACTATCAACCACTGCGGCTGATGGCTTGTAGTTCTCAATGAACTGTGAGGGCAGCGGTGAGCACCTTTGTAGTTCATGGATTGTTCCTGCTCTCAAGTAACTGCGTGATCATATGAGATATGGGCAGCTATCTTGAGTCTGCAGGAGCCCTGCATTGCACCCATGATCATGGGTGCAGTGCCCTGCAGGCTCCATGGAAAAAAAAAAAAAATGCACAAGAAATGTTCTCAAACAGTCGTAGATGGCAAAATACACTAGTTAGAAGATATAGCCTTTCAACTAGGGTTGCACAGATACCCATACTAGTATCAGTATAAAGAGCATTTGCTCGAGTACTTGTACTCGTGCAAATGCTCCGATGCTTACTCCGATACCCGTGTCCTCAGCGTAGTAGGGGGGGCCCGGCAGCCTCACAGATGATCGGTGTGTGCAGTTACAGGCATCGATCTCCCTGGTCACTGAGCATCGTAAACTGGTTTAAGATACTTCAGTTTATGAATGAACAGGAGCCTCTGTCTCCTGTCCATTCATCTTCAGTGCAGCTAAGGCTGCAGAGAAAGGGACTGGGGAATCACTATCCTCAGTCTCCTTCCCGGTCTAAAAAAGGGAGATGTCGGGGGTCTTTTTAGACCCCTGATATCTCACCAAAGACTCCCAACAGGGCTGATAAAAAAAAAGAATTGTAATAGATAAGTATTTAAAAAAGTTAAAATTATTAAAAAATAAATAAATAAATAAAAACTGACTCCATCCACTCCATAGAAAGTAGAATAGAAAGTATTGTAAAAAACCAAAAACAAAAACAAAAACACCACTAATGACAGTCCACGCCTGCTCAGTCCCCATCAGTTCTGTATATTAGTGCCACTGTCACCTGACATTTAAAATAAATAAATAAAACAGTAATCTGTATCGGCGCTTGTACTCGGTCTTAAAAAAGTGGTTTTGGAAAAGCAAGAACCATAAATAATTGGAAGATAACCAAATTGGAAGAATTACATTAAAAAAAAAACCCAAGATACAAATTTAGATCTCCAGCTTGATAACCTAAGATCCAAACTCCGAACTGTGATTATTGCAGATCATTACAAAGAATGAAAAAAATTTCATCTTTTAATTATTATTCTCAAGGCAACAAAGCAGGTAAATTATTAGCCTCCCAACCAGCGCCAAAATAAAAAAACAAATCCATAAACTATCCCATCATACCTCAGGGAAGGTAGTACTTAATCCTCAAGAAATTGCGAATACATTCTCACAGGACTATGAACACAATCTAAAGGAGGATAGTGGCGTCCCCCAAACTACCACCAATAGCATAGCATTGCATAATTTCTAAATAATGTAAATCTGCCAAATATTGACCCCAAATCCCTAGAGCAACTCTATAAACCAATAACAACTGAGGAAACACTAAAGGTCATCAAAGAGATACCTAAAAATAAATCTCTAGGATCTGATGGCCTATCAGGGGAGTATTCTAAAGCTTTCACGGAAATTCTAGTTCCTTACCTAACAAACATGTTTAACCAAGCCGCACATTTTAACATTTTCTCAAAAGACCTATTGGAGGCCATAATAATAACCATAATTATCAAACTAAGAAAACATTTCTGCAGGTGTTTTGCTTGAATTAATGGTCACCTTCTTTCCCAGGTGGACAGCAGAAAACAAGCTGGTGTAATGTTCACAGATAAGGGGCCAGAGAGGAAATTGAAGCCAATGTACAACTCACCTGCTCAGACAGCTGGCGGACTCTGTCTTGCCAGACAGTACCCTCTTCTTTCAGTTTTTCCACATACTGGTCTCGTTCTGCCCTCAACTGTTGAAGAGAATCTGACATCTATGGACGAAGAATAAGACAGATTTAAAAAAATAAAAATAAAAAAATAAAATAAAACTTTACTGCAGAAATGCAGTACCTGGCCTCCCTCATTCCTGGCTACATGCGCAAATTCCAGGAGTTTGGTCAAACGATCAGAGTACAAATTGGAACAGAGATCATTTGATCAACTGTCCAGGCTTTGGGTCTAGTGAGCAGCACTGCAAAGAGCTTTGGGCACCACTGCTTGGGCAGAACATCTATTCACTAGTTTACAGTTATCCACTCAAGCAAATCTGTTAAGGATATATTTTTTTAACCCAATACAGTGTCTAGAGGGGGTTGTAAAATGCCAAAATTCTACCCCGTAATGCTCAGCAAGCAGCACTGTCATTGAACGCATCCCATTCACCGAGGGTTAAAACAGAGGGTGAGGAGGCAACATATCACCTCCCAGCTGCTCGTCAAATACCATCTGAAAAGTGGTCCACTGCAGACAGCTTTTAGGAGGAGCAGCAAAAGGCTGCTGCAAGAGAAAACGAGTCCTAAAAATAAATGACAAATGCTTACTTTTAAAGTGACTGTAATGTCTAGATTTTTATGAAATGGCAAACCTGTTATTCTTACCTCCTCTGTGCACTGGTTTTGCACAGGGCAGCCCAGATCCTCCTCTTCTCGGGTCCCTCTTCACGGCTCCTGGCCCCTCCCTCCTGTTGAGTGCCCCCACAGCAAGCTGCTTGTTCATTCAGACATGAAGCTGCCGTTCAGCCCTGCCCCCTTCTCTCCTGATTGGCTAACTGACTGACAGTCGCAGAAGCTAATGGCGCCACTGCTTTGTCTCAGCCAATCAGGAGGGAGAGTCTTAGGCGGCCGAGGGACTTATGGACATCGCTGGACAGACATGGGGCTCAGGTAAGTATTAGGGGGGCTTCTACACACAGATGTATTTTTTATCTTAGTACATAGAATGCGTTAAGATACAAAACATTCTGCCTTTACAACCCCTTTAAGCTGTAGAGCTTTCTTCTGCATAAAACAACAATGAATAAATCAATAACAATTTAAAGCGGACTGATTTCCTATGCACAAATGCATCTACAGTTGTAATTAATTGATAACAGTAATGTACAGTAGCTGCTATTTCTGGGATATTGGCACTAGATCGACAAGAGACCGGTTGTAAAATCCTGATGGCTATATGGACAAAGTTGTCACAAGCAGAGAGAATTGCTGAGAATAATTTTGTATCAAGGAATTCAGTATTCAAACAAAAGGTTACCTGTGCTAGCTGGGTACCCAGTTGGTCTCTCTCTTCCAGGGCCATCAGAAGCTGTTGATTTGCATCTGGTGCACCCGTCTGATTAGAAAACTTTAAAAAAAAAAAAAAAAAAAAAAAAAAGGTCACCAAATAGGTAGTTAAAACAATAACAGTGAGGAGACATTGCTGGAAGTGGCAGCAGAGGAGCATTTATCTCCTTTATGCTAACCATAATGCCAACGAGTTCTGGTCCATATGGGATAGGAGCGCTGTGTATACCAACTAAGGCTTGGGAAGCGTGGGTTAAGGAGACCAATAGAAGCATCTGAGGGCCTAGGACAGTGATGGCAAACCTTGGCACCCCAGATGTTTTGGAACTACATTTCCCATGATGCTCATGCACTCTGCAGTGTAGTTGAGAATCATGGGAAATGTAGTTCCCAAACATCTGGGGTGCCAAGGTTCACCATCACTGGCCTAGGAGATATATATGGGTACATGCCTTCTGTGACCCTCTGTAACTGGGGGTCATATATTTTCGGTAAGAAGTGAATCTTGGATCACTAATGGACTTCGATATTTATATTGTGTATAATTTGTACGGGTGTTCGTTTTACATTCATATTTATGCATTTATATTTATTTTTAGGTTTAATTTTGAGGTGTTTAGTTAATAATTTGTCCTATACTATTAATTTTGTGGGGATTTTCATTTATTATTTGTTGTTACCGTATATACTCGAGTATAAGCCGAGATTTTCAGCCTCTTTTTTGAGGCTGAAAGTGCCCCCCTCGGCTTATACTCGAGTCATCGCTGTCTGCCCGCTCGATCAGCGTGTCGAGCAGACAGACAGCGGCCATTCTATTCAAAAGCCGCGCCTCCGGCTCCGCCTTCGCCTGTGATAGGCGGAACACTGAATTTCCCAGCAGCCTGTGTTCCGCCTATCACGGACATCGTATCAGCCTCGTACTACGGACGAGGATGATACGACGTCTGTGATAGGCGGAACACAGGCTGCTGGGAAATTCAGTGTTCCGCCTATCACAGGCGAAGGCGGCGGCGCAGCTTTTGAACTTTACAATGGCCGCCGACGAAGAGGGCACGGGACGGAGGCAAGGCAAGGCACGGCACGGCACGGCACGGGACGGGACGGGACGGGGGCAAGGCAAGGCACGACACGGGACGGATGCAAGGAGGCAAGGCACGGCACGGGACGGAGGCAAGGAGGCAAGGCACGGGACGGAGGCTCGGGACAAAGGTAGGCTGGACACACACACACACACACACACACACACACACACACACACGCGGATGGAGACACACACAGGGATGGATGGATGGATGGATGGAGACACACACACACAGGGATGGATGGATGGATGGATGGAGACACACACACACAGGGATGGATGGATGGATGGACACACACACACACAGGGATGGACGGACACACAGGGATGGACGGACACACAGGGATGGACGGACACACACACAGGGATGGACAGGCATGTCTCACCCTCGGCTTATACACGAGTCAATAAGTTTGCCAGTTTTTTTGGGGGTAAATTGGGGGCCTCGGCTTATATTCGGGTCGGCCTATACTCGAGTATATACGGTAATACTATCACTAATATACACATGGTTTGATTATTTTAGCACATTGGATTTCATAAATCAGATGGGCACTGTTCTTTTTGAGTTAGGCAGCCTATTTCTGATTAATGTTCATATCATATACACATTTGAAATTTTGGTGTATAATTGGTGTAGCGCAACTTTTTTTCTTTTTTCTATATTTTTGCACTATAATTATGTTTTATAGTAAAGTTGCAGCTTCGAGTAGGTTTATATAGGGATCAATTCTCTTTCCTTAGCCACAGTTGCAGTGTGATTATATTTATATACCGTAGCACAGTTTCTTTTCTATTTTTTCCATTAAAACAAAAAAGTCATGTGGGCAAAATGTTCAAAACATAAAAACCCACAGTTTTTGGTTTAGTTATTTAATCTATAAACGATTGGATAACTGAAGTGAAAGTTCACAAAACGTATTGCTTGAACATTCTCAAATCCTTTAGTAAATCAGCCTCAGTATGTGAAGCTCTGTTTGGTATAGCTCTATTTAGTGACATGGGGGAGCACCACTTGCAAAAGAAAAACAGGGGTATAGAATTCTAGACTGATGAAAATGTAACTTTTATGACCACAGATCAACACAGCCTCCTCAACAATGTAAACTGTGGCAAAGGACTACCTATCAGAGTCAGAATCAAAAGTCCAATTCCAGACATCAACATGTATTTCTACCAGGAGAAACAATCTTTTTGTATTAAAGCTTACCTGCTGAATCATAAGTTCAGCCATTTCAAGCTTCTTGTGTAGATCTCCCAGCTCCAACTTTGTGGCGGCATTCTCGGAGAGAAGTGCATTCAGTTTCTCTGACAATTCAGAATTCTGCTGCTTCAGCTCATCATTGCTCTTACTGTGCAAGAAGATAAGGACAAATATAACCAGGCTGACCTCTGTTATCCTCTTCGGAGTCCAGGCTTAAGCAAAAGAAAGAACTTACCCGTTCTTCAAAGATTCAAGTCGCAGGTTGTCACGGTCTTTCTCCAATTCTTTATTAAGCTAAAAAAGCAGAGGCAGACGCTAAAGGTTACAAAAAATGGCCAAGCCATCACCTAGAAACATAGTAAGATAACAAAATAATGACTAGTATTTTTAGCATAAACTGTGCAGCATTTCTGGTTCCAGTATTACTGAAACATACTATACAACAGCCATCAGGATAAACTGCAGCCTGCTTTAACCCTTTTACTGCCACAAGCATGTGCCATACACAGGTGGCAGAAGTGGGGTTGGAGGCCTAAAGAAGCCTATAGTGTGTAAATCTGAAAGGCAAACTGGTAGCTTTCAGGTGGAAGTGATCCAGCAACTGTTTTGTCCATTCCCGTTTCTGCTGTCACTTTCCCGGGCTGCTTTGGCCAGGGAAGAAGCTAAGAGTGCAGGGGAGACCTATTGTCTCATTTAAAGTGGAACTTTAGTCAGAAAACTAAGTCCCAATAGATCAAGTCAGGCATTTGTAGGCACTGCCAAGTTAGTAGAAGCTCATCAGCTGACAGCCTTAAATCAAAATTAAACCCTCTTCTCCTTTACAGCCAAGGAAGCTGCTTCTGTTTGATCTGCAACCAGTTATGACATCAGCCATTTGATGATGGATTGACAGTTTGGGTGATGACACAAGCAAATATGACAGTTAGCATTTCTGGCAATCCAGGCATGTAACCGTTTTTTGAAACTGGCAAGGCCCCTTTTACACTTGTGTGACCTGAAAGTCACACGACTTGAAAACCTGTGTAATTCCGAGGTCTATGGACCTCAAGTCGCATCACAAGTCAGACCAAAGTAGTGCAGGGACTACTTTGAAGTCACACAGATATGAATGGGAATCATTGGAAATCATGGGTATGACTTGTCAAGTGACTTTGCAGTCCCAAGTTGAAGGACAAGTCGAACAAATGTGAAAGGGGCCTAAATTGATGGGTTCAGTTCCACTTTATGATTTACTGCAGGGGCTTTGGGCTTCAGCAAAATGTTGGCCTCCAGCAAAAAGGAACAGGCGCAATGTTGGAGGCACTTTACAGCACAAATTAATTTTGGTAGCCTAAATTATTAATGTGGAATGTATGTTACATGCTAGAAAACATTTTTATATCAAGTTGTTAGGGGGAAGTTCAACTTTAAGAAAACCTGTGATGGTAAAAAAAATGTTATCACATAGGGCCCGATTTGTCCCATACATGGATAGCAAGAACACTGCTGGAAGGTGGCAAAAATTCCCCCTAGCAGCCAGAAAGTGCTATTAACCAGTTCCCGACCGGCGCACGCCGATGTACGTCGGCAGAATGGCACGGGCAGGCATATTGACGTACAGGCAAGTCCATTTTTATATGCCGCCCTGCCAATCGAGGGCGCACCCCCATGCCGGTCGGGACCCCTGCGAGTCCGGCCGCGGGTCCCGCAGACTCGATCGCCGCAGGGATACCCGCGATCGTCTCACGGGGAGGCTGAACGGGGAGATGCCGTTGTAAACAGCATCTCCCTGTTCTGCTTAGCGACAAGTGACACTGATCTCTGCTCCATGTGGTTGGAGCAGAGATCAGTGTTCACTAACACAAAGCCCAGCCCCCCACAGTTAGTAAAACGCCCCTAGGAACACTTAACCCCTACACTGCCACCTCCTGGTTAACCCCTTCACTGACAGTGTCATTTACACCGGAATCACTGCATTTGTATAGCACGGATTGCTATATAAATGACAATGGTCCCAAAAATGTGTCAAAAATGTCCGATGTGTCCGCCATAATGTCGCAGTCAAAATAAAAAATAAAAAAATAATAATATCGCTGATCGCCGCCATTACTAGTAAAAAAAAAAAAAAATTATTAATAAAAATGCCATAAAACTATCCCTATTTTGTAAACGCTATAACTTTTGCGCAAACCAATAAATCTCTTATTGCGATTTCTTTTTACCAAAAATATGTAGAAGAATACATATCAGCCTAAACTGAGGGAAAAAAAAAAATGTATATATATTTTTGGGGGATATTAATTATAAAAAAAAAAAGTAAAAAATAATGCGTTTTTTTAAATTATCGCTCTATTTTTGTTTATAGTGCAAAAAATAAAAACCGCAGGGGTGATCAAATAACATCAAAAGAAAGCTCTATTTGTGGGGGAAAAAAAAGGAAGTAAATTTTGTTTGGGAGCCACGTCGCGTGACCACGCAATTACCAGCTAAAGCGACGCAGTGCCGAATCGCAAAAAGTGGTCTGGCCTTAAGCCAGCAAAATGGTCCGCTCTGAAAGTGGTTAACCTATCAGTATCAGGTAGGTTTATGATAAGTAACATATACATGTGAACCTAAACTGACTTTTGGAGAAAATATATATTATATATATATATATATATATATATATATATATATATATATATATATATATATATATATATATATATATATATATATATATATATATATATATATATATATATATATATTATTTATTTTTAAAGAAGACTACCCTTCTAAATAAAATTCTTTATAACATCTAGTATTTCATCGTTCCATCCTGAATATATATGTACTCTAAAACAAAAGTGTGCAGCATTTTAGGATCCGCGTTAATCCTCATGTATTAACTTTTTTTGTTATCAATATAAATGGATTTTTAAATACAGCTTACCTGTAAAATCCTTTTCTTTGAATACATCACGGGACACAGAGCAGTTATTCATGACTATCTGGGTTATACGCTACCTCTAGGTGATTTGACACTGGCAACCAATAGCAAGAAGGTTCCTCTCCTATAACCAACCCCCCCCCCCCTCTATACGGGAATTACTTCAGTTTTGTAGCAAGCAATGAAGAGTCCCAGGAGAGAGGGCAGGGATCTCTGTGATGTATTCAAAGAAAAGGATTTTACAGGCAAGCTGTATTTAAATTTGCCATTATGCCCAATATAAATATAAAATCAAATATGCCTCATAAAGCCGAACAGATGGTTTTTCTTCTCTTTTCACCCTCCGGACGAGCTCCACTATGGAGTTGATCCAAGTGGTGTCCAAGTTTAGGCCCAAGTACATTAATACTTGAGTGGAATGAAGGTTTGATTGTTTATATTCAGAAACCAGCCTAGGTGTTGTAAAATCTGTACGGTCTTTAGGATGTTTTGGACCAGGACGGGACGAGATTGATCCTTTAAAATAAGATCGTCCAGATATCCTACCACAGCAATTCCCTGGGATCTTAGGACCGCCAGCACAGGGGCCAGAATTTTTGTGAAGACCAGAGGGGCTGTGGCCAAACTAAACGGCATAGCGACGAATTTAAAATGGCGCCCTTCTACCGCGAAACGTAGAAACCGTTGATGCGGCATGCAGATGGGCACATTAATGTATGTGTCCTTGATATCTATGGACGCCAAGTAATCCCCTTTCTTTAGGGATGTTATCACTGAGCAGGTCCATTCCATACGGAAAGTTCGGACACTTAGGAACAGATTGAGAGACCTGAGGTCCAAAATGGGCCTTACCTCCCCCATTCGGTTTCGGCATGGTGAAAAGGTTTGAGTAAAACCCTTTGAACCTCTCCCCGTGCGGGACCTTGATGATTACTCCCTGCTTTTGCAGATGCTCCAAGGCTAGGAGCAGACATTTTCTTTTCTCTGGTTCCGCCGGAACCCTTGATCTCAGGAA
This sequence comes from Lithobates pipiens, assembly GCF_037356315.1. Classification (NCBI taxonomy): domain Eukaryota; kingdom Metazoa; phylum Chordata; class Amphibia; order Anura; family Ranidae; genus Lithobates; species Lithobates pipiens. Next base: position 155,534,852 of record NW_027507685.1, on the reverse strand, counting down.
CCAAGACAAAACTCCCGAAACTATCCTGTAACCTGACGATATGACGGAAATGACCCACTTGTCCTGGACCTGTTTTTCCCAAGCATCCAAAAATAGCTGAAGTCTTCCCCCCCACCGATAAGAGCGGGGGCGTCCCTTCACAGGGTAGACTTGGAACTGGGCTTGTTTGGCCTTTGAGTCCAGGGTTTTTTCTGACCCTGCGGTTTTTAAAACCAGACTGGGGCCGTCGATATCGATTGGGAGAAGAACTAGGTCCAGGAGCACGGGGAATCTTAAAGGAGGGACGCTTATTCTTCCTATTAACAGGGAGCAAAGCACTTTTCCCACCTGAGATCTTTTGGATATACCTATCCAGATCTTCGCCAAACAGGCATTCACCATGAAAGGGAAAAGGTGCAAGAAGCTTTTTGCATGGTGTTTCAGCCGACCAGTTTTTTTAGCCACAAGACCCTGCGCATATGCACAGACAGAAGTGCACAGCGAGACGTCTGCTGCAAAGCGTGAGGTTCGATAATTCCTCTGTAGCTTCTCCTTAACAAGGAAGGTTCCTGACCAATTTCTTAACACGATCCTTTAAGGACTGGCAGATGCCAATAGCTGCTACTGCTGGCTGAACAGCCGAACCAGCTACTGTAAAGGAGGCCTTTAGCAAGGATTCTAGCTTTTTATCGGCTGGGTCCTTAAATACCTGGGCGTTATCCACTGGGCAGGTCAAACTTTTAGTTACTGATGAAATGGCGGCATCCACCAGAGGTGTACCCCACTTCTTGAATTTCTCCTCCATAGGATACAAGAGGGGAAACCTTTTTGGAGGTAAATATATCCTGTCAGAATGATCCCACTCTGCATAAAATCACTTGTTCTAATAACGGATGCACAGGAAATGCCTGGGAACCCTGCCGAGGTCGAAGAGAACCCAAAGTAGAACAGGAGGGTAGTCTCCTGAACTGGGGTAATTTAAACCCAGCTCGAACCATCTCTGTCAGAGACTGAACAAATAATTTTTGGGAATGGGAGGCTGAGAATGGCTCCTCTGAGCTAGACTCCCCCATTGGGGAGTCCTCAGCTTCTCCTTCTTCCCGATCCTTTGCGACCAGATCCTCCTCCCACTCCGGGTCTGGGTCCCCTGGCCCTGCCTGGTTATTAGAGTCCTGATGCTCAGATGACTTACCATCGGGATCAGGCTCTGGAGAGGGAGATCTGTTACGTTTTCTCCCTGCTTGTGTTACCGAGGATATCATAACCGCTATCTTACCTTCAAGGCCAGCTAAGGCAGACGCCAAATCATCTTTAGTAACATAAGCTGAGGCAGGGGCACCAGCCGTGGCCACAATGCCTGACAAATGTAATGGCTCTGTTAGGCCAGAAGCCACAGGACCTTCAGGGGAAACTGGAATAATATCCTCAAGAGTTTGATCTCCTGGTTTTAAAGGAGGTACTCTTAACCATGTATTGGTCTTGCTCCCTGTTCCTCTTTTCCTGGAAGACATTGCTTACAAGTTTGGGAAGACAGCACTCCCTCTGAGCTTCTAACTGTAATCCAGTATACAGCAGCCATTACATTTTAACACCGCCCCCTTTAACCTGATGCAACTGTGTCAAAAAAACCTGCGGACTCAAGTGCTCAACAAACTCTATGCCTTCACGTGCACACCAGGTAAACTGCCTTTTTAAAAGGTTCTAGATGGCGCCAAACAATCCGCGTGGAAGGCGTGGCATCCGGACGTACACCGCAAGCGGTGCCAAAATATGGCGCATGCGTGCCTGAAGACCACCGACCATGAGACTAAATCACATCAACTGAGCACGCGTACGACCGTAAGGCCACAGCGCATGTTCGTACGGCACCGGCGTCTCTGCATGCACAAGCGTTTCATCGTAATAAAACACACAGCATGGAAACATTCTGTAACAGCTTTGAGAAAGACACAGTAACAGATGGGAACACAGCAATCCCAGGAGGGAGTACTCACCAGTCCACGCTGCAGGACCTGAAAAGACAGGCCTAATCTTTCCCCATCACGGTGGATAGTGCCTCTGTGGACCTTCAAGGACCGGGTCCCCCATTTTGGGGTCCACACCCTTGGGCCTGTAAAGAACCCTTTGGGTTTATCTTGGGCAAATTAATGACCAGAATACCACTATCCAAGGGTCCAGCACCAAATAGGACACATTACAAGCAAAACCTCGTTCTTGCATCAAGGCTCGGGTACCATTCCTTTAGCTTCGTGCCATCCGAATGGATCCGATTACAACCTCCTCACTGGAACACTCAATTGATGAAAATTTTAAGAGCTTCACATTCGTGACCATCACCTGAAGACACTGGCGAAAAAACTGAGGTAATTCCCGTATGGGAGGGTTTATATGGGAGGAACCTTCTTGCTATTGGTTGCCAGTGTCCAATCACTTAGAGGTAGCGTATAACCCAGATAGTCATGAATAACTGCTCTGTGTCCTGTGATGTATGATAAAGAAATAAGGATATATATTTTAAAAGGAAAAAAAAAAAAAAACAACATTGTCTCGGTTGGTATCTTTAAAATTTGTATTTCTTTTTTGTATTATTGAAGTCAATATGACTCATTGCTGCCTCCAGAGAAAGCTGGGCACTTGAAATTCCGCAAGAATGCACTCCAGCACATAGGAGTACATTCTCTCTGGATTTTGATTTACAGCTGTTGAGGTAGATATCAATGAAGCACAGTGACATCACCTGAAAAACTCATGGACAGCTTTCTTTTTTTTTCCAATAGGCATTTACAAGCAATATGACCAAGCGGTGAGTGCTTTTAACAAAGCGGACCTTTAATCATCTGCTTTAACCATTCCCTACGCTATCTAAAAAATAAAAAAATTAAAATTGGCTTTATTTTTGTAAACAGAGTAATTGTATCAGATAAGTACCAAACATATTGTTTTGATCTCTTGGCTAAGGCCCCCTTCACATGGAGTGGATCCGCTGGACAAACTTCATCCCACTGAGCAGGCGGATGACAGGTCCACCCCCGCTCATTATGCTGAGATGGACCCGTCAGAGCCCCACTGTCCTCTATGGCGAGTCCTCTATGGACAGCCTGTCCATTTTCATCCGATCAGCCTGCCCATAGAAGTCAATAGGTGGCCTGCTCGAATCTGCCTGAATCATCCCTTACCTGCATAAGCAGATTTTTTTTTGTGAAGGGGAACCTTTTAAACACCTGTCAGATTTTTATGGCCGTCTTGTTAGGGAGTTTCATTCTCATTCGTTCCATTTAACATTGTCACCAAAAGTGATAAAAAATACCACATTTTTGTTACCCCCAGAACAGTAAAATCTTCCAATTAGAACACTAGTTCTGGTTACAACCAGGAATTCTCTGACTTCTTGTATTGGCTATAGAACAAGTGAAGAGAAAGTGAATGTAAATTTCCCCAATGGGACACAGAGGGAGGAAAAAATAATCCGACAGGCCTTCCCTCAAACCAAAATGAAAAAAAATGTCTTTAGTTCTACATTAACCGATTGCCACCCACCCACCAGTAGAGCGGCGCAGCCTAGCAGGGTATTCAGGCCCATCGTAAAACTGTCACCCTCTCCATTCAGAGAACCAACAGATACCAGTCGTAAATACCTCAAACCACAGAGTGCAGACAGATTAGTATGGTTCTGAAACTTCAGCATGTTTCATAAATTCCAAAGTAATCATAGCACAGCCATAATATGGACATATTTAGTTTCCTCAGATAATTTCTAACATTTCAAGTCCAGATACCCCTATGTCAGGTCATATGGGAAGCCACTGGGACTCCTTAATCCTCCTAGGTAACCCTGAAATGGGAAACCTATCATGTGTGTACTTGTTTTGAAGCAAATATCACGCTGATCACTAAAATGGATATCTGCAGTCTATAAACAGTAGAGAGGCAGAGATATGTAACACAAAGTGTACCTGGGACAGGGTCATGAGTGTAGACACCTCCCAGCAACCAACCCCTAAACAAGATGACCAGACGATTGGTCACTGGTTGCTGTCAACACCCCCTTTGATTTGATAGAAAAGAGGAGAGGCCAAGGCAATGGTCAGTTCTCCTTTTACCATCCAAGCAGGAACATCTGCCAAGTTTGAGAATCGATTACCTTTTCTCATCGATCGAACGCTGATCAACCCTCAGACATTAATTGCAAGTATTCTTCCTTCCCAATTCTACCTTTATTTCTTTGTGGCTGTATATTGTCTTTATTTTTTGAAACATCCTTTTTCTGTAAATGTTTTATTCGCACCAACCTTGACCTTTTCATAATAAACCCTTATGTTGAAAAGTGTTAACCTTGTCTTTAAAGCTCTTGATGCAAACTATAAAACGAACCTGTCTCTAAAAAGGGCGCTACTGTGGTAGAGTAAGGCACTGAGCAGACCTGTCTGTGGTGGCAGTGTGTTGCAGGCGCTTATTCTAAAATTATAATTGGTATTGCTAAAATTACAAGTCCCCCCGGCTCTGTCTTTGAAAATGGGGGTGGTGGCAGTTAAAGAGTTAATTGTGTAATTAGCCCAGCAGCAATCGCTCTCAGGCTGCCCGCACCTAGATTGTGGTCCCGCAAGCTGAAAAATCTTTGTGCTGGGTGCAGCTGAGTGTGGCATTGTTACGTAAGTGACAGCGTGGAGTGAGGTTGGCCGCTTCTTCGTTGCCAGTTAGCGAGGAGGGCAGGGATCTGACACCCGCGTTCGTCACAACGAGGCCTCAGGTACCACCCCTTTAGGCCTCAATGGCACTGTAGATGGATCTGGTGTATGGAGGCTATTTAAATCCAGCATGGATCCTCTGGAGTTTCTCAGAGCACACCTTCACTCGTGACCAACACCTTTAGACACTGGCAAAAAACAAAAACAAAAAAAAAAAAAAAACACTGCTGTGCTCCTGGAAGGAGGGGTTATATAGGGAGTAAACTTCCTTGATTGGGTTTACCAGTGTCAACACCTGAAGGTAGCTTATAACCAATTAAGTAATTACTTAAGGTTCCGTGTCCCATGATGTACGATAAAGAAAAAATTATAAAGATTTTATTTGGGTACAGTGTTGCATGACTGCGCAAATTGCAATTAAAGTACTGCAGTGTTGAATAGCAAAAAATGCTCTGGTCATGAGAGGGCTAAAACCTTTCCGAAGGTTAAGAGGTTAATTTATGTCCAGTGTAGAGCATCCTGGGGAGAAAGTTTATATGCAGGTTGAGGGCAGGAAAGGCTTTAAGAGAAATGAGGTTCACTGAGTTTAAATGCGACAATTACTTCTAATGGAGACCGGTGCATTTTGGGGCAAGAATCATGATACCTTTACTCACTTGCCACTGATAAAATGGTAAGGCATACAAGTAATGTGAAGGATGCACAAAAATCAATGTGCAGATAGAGCTTGCCCTAATAATTGTGTCAGGTAAAAAATCTTAACTACATGAATAAATAAATATATCGAATAAATATATCAAATAAATGTGCATTTATAAGAAAATAGAATTTCTACCAAGTATGTGGATGCTGTAAATAATAATGTTAAATAAATAACCACTATTGAATTAGGGAAAAAAAAATTATGAATTAATGAATGGTAATAAAGTCCAATATTGATGAAAGGCTTAAGTCACAAGTACCCAGACACATTTCTGTATCGTCCAGAAGACTAACTCCACATATGGATCATATAACGGATGGGGTATAGATGTCCACTCACCAGATGATGTTGCTCTACCTACCTTACGGCAGGGAGGATCATGCAGGCTTATGAGGTCTGCCTGACCACCTTGGGTTCTTTAAAACAGGTCCTACAGTGTCCTCCACTTCAGGACAAGATGTGGCTCCAGACGAAATAACCAGCAGTGCAGGAAAAAAGGAATAAAAAAAGGGCGATCACCTCGTCGTGTGATACCATAGGGTAATTTATACATAAAATACAACGGCTAAACAGTGGAAAAAACAAGTTAATACAAAAGTGGCCTCCTATTGCGTGCAACCGCAAAAGGCACAGCCTGGAGGAGATGAAAGCCACAAGACCCAGTTAGCATTTGTTCCACCAAAGCGTGACGTAGCACAACGTGTGTTGCAAACGTACGCGTTTCATCATGTGTAGCGATGTTATCAGAGGCTGGGAATCACGCCGCACCATCTCCATATATATCCCCCCCCCCATCCCAATCAGACAAAGGCTATTCCCAACATATTGGTTTACCAGTGGTATAAAAAAAAAATATATATATACGTTTCATAGGTAGAGGGGAACTGTATTAAAATATCTCTTTAGGCCTACACCTATGTAAATAATTAAACTAAATCAATAAATACATTAATAATAATATGATCAATTGAAAAATGATACTTGGACAATAAAAAGGTGAAGAAAACTAAATGTATGAACAGAATAAAATTAGGGATTATGTCCAAATTGCACTGATTCTCAATATTTAATTATTATTGCAATTGATATTAAATGTAAAAAAAATTTATTATATTTAAATCAATTAGACAAATCAATTAGACAAAAAGGTTATGGAATAGAAAATTTATTTTCAGTATCTCACAAAGCTGAGAACACCCCTCACATTTTTGTAAATATTTTATTATATCTTTTCATGCAACAAAAAACTGAAGAATTTACACTGTGCTACAATGTAAAGTAGTGAGTGTACAGATAACAGTGTAAATTAGCTGTCCCTTCAAAATAACTCTCACAGCCATTAATGTTTAAATCGTTGGCAACAAAAGTGAGTATACCCCTAAGTGAAAATGTCCAAATTGAGCCCAAAGTGTCAATATTTTGTGTGGCCACCATTATTTTTCAGCACTGCCTTAACCCTCTTGGGCATGAAGTTCACCAGAGCTTCACAGGTTGCCACTGGAGTCCTCTTCCACTCCTCCATGATGACATCATGGAGCTGGTGGATATCAGAGACCTTGCGTTCTTCCACCTTCCAATTTCAGGATGCCCCACAGATGTTCAATAGGGTTTAGGTCTTTAGACTTGCTTGGCCAGTCCATCAGCTTTATTCTCAGCTTCTTTATCAAGGCAGCGGTCGTGTTGGAATACTGCCCTGCGGCCCAGTCTCCGAAGGCAGGGGATCATGCTCTCCGCTTCAGTATGTCACAGCACATGATGGCATTCATAGTTCCCTCAATGAACTGTAGCTCTCCAGTTCTGGCAGCACTCATGCAGCCCCAGACCATGACACTCCCAACGCCATGCTTGACTGTAGGCAAGACACACTTGTCTTTGTACTCCTCACCTGGTGCCGCCACACACGCTTGACATCTGAACCAAATAAGGTTATCTTGGCCTCATGAGACCACAGGACATGGTTCCAGTAATCCATGTCTTTAGTCTGCTTGCAGGCTTTCTTGTGCATCATCTTTAGAAGAGGCTTCCTTCTGGGACGACAGCCATACAGACCAATTTGATGCAGTGTATCGTCTGAGCACTGACAGGCTGATCTCACACCCCTTCAACCTCTGCAACAATGCTGGCAGCACTCAAACGACTACTTCCCAAAGACAACCTCTGGATATGACGCTTCTTTGGTCGACCATGGAGAGGCCTGTTCTGAGTGGAACTTGTTCTGTTAAACTGCTGTATGGTTTTGGTCACTGTGCTGCAGCTCAGTTTCAGGGTCTTGGCAATCTTCTTATAGCCTAGGTCATCTTTACGTAGAGCAACAATTCCTTTTTTTCAGATCCTTGGAGAGATCTTTGCCATGAGGTGCCATGTTGAACTTCCAATGACCAGTATGACAGCGAGCGGTAACACCAAATTTAACACAGCTGCTCTCCATTCACAGCTGAGACTTTGTAGCATTAACGAGTCACATGACAAGGAAGGGAAAATGGTTAATTGTGCACAATTTGGACATTTTCACTTAGGGGTGTACTCACTTTTGTTGCCAGCGGTTTACACATTAATGGCTGTGTGTTGAGTTGTTTTGAGGGGACAGCAAATTTATACAAGCTGTACAACTACTTTACATTGTAGCAAAGTGTAATTTCTTCAGTGTTATCACATGAGGATATAATATAAAAATATGAAGGGTGTACTCACTTTTGTGAGATACTGTACCTCTATTGATTTAAACATAATTTTACATTTTAAATAATAAAACTAATACCCACAGTGTGGAACTGTTAGAAAATATAAATATTAGTGGTCTAGCATGGTTCCAGCTAAGCCAAGTGGTTTCCACATTATAGAAAATGCATATACATCAGGTTAAAGTTACTACGGTATATTAAAAATCAAAATTTATATTTAAAAATTAGATAGGAAACAATATCCAAATCTATATTCAAACCCTGAGGAGAGAGTCTGCACAGCTCATGGATCTAGCGTGTCTTTCTGTAAAACAGCCTAGTTCATATCTTTAAAATATATGGAAAATTGCTGGTCTGAACCACTATAAAAAAAACAAAATGGAATACACAAAGCTGCCAACACTGAAACAAGTGTTGGCCACAGAGGATTTTATCATACTCATTTGATAGACTCGTAAAAATAATGTCCTATTTCTAATATTTGGACTTCACCATGTCACTACACTTTATCATTGTATGTTGTCTTTATATTTCCAGGTTTAGACTACTGTTAATTTGTATTATAACACCTTCCCATACCAATTGCTGTGATATACATTTGGTTCATCACCTTCACAGTGTTTTAATCATTTTTTGATATATTCCTCATATCTTTACCCCTCCAATGTTGGTCAGGCTCGTCTATCCCACAAAAAGTAAGCAGACTAGGATCCCCATTATGTTTGATATGGAAATGGTTGGACACAATGCTTTCTAAAGCCATTTTTAATGTTGTTAAAGTGCTCCCCTAAACGTACTGATAATTTCCGCGTAGTGCGGCCAACATACTGTTGGCCACATGAACAAGGAAGCAAACAGGTGACGTTTACTTTGACAGGTAATGAGATTTTTTATGGGATAGTCTTTCAGAGTAACACTGTTCTATAGGGTTTGCACCTGCCTCAAGTGCAAAATCCTTTTTGATCCAGGAAAGCCACCAATTTCCTGGGGGGGTCCAGTACATTCTGCACTTATCTAATAGGTTTGGTGCCCTGTGTTATACAAAGTTGAATTTAGCAGGGAAGAGAGGTGCCAACACTGGGTCTCTCAATAAAATTTGCCAGTGTTGATGGACCAGCCTTTCAAGACCCCTGTAGTTATAGTTGAAATCTGTAAGGAAAGTCATACAATGATCTTCCCCAATAGGATGATCCTATCTAGACCCCACACGTCATCTTTGATGGCCTGTAAACTTAAAGGGTCATAGCCCTTTTCCTTGAAACTATCTATAATGCGGTCTGCTTGGGTACTAAACACATCCTCCGCTCTACAGTTCCGACAGTGTCATCATTTGCCTCTTTGGTATACCAGTCAACCAATTTGGGTGATGACAACTGTGCGTCAGGATGTAACCATTCCGGTCTGTATTTTTAAAATAAGTTCTCGAAAGGCTGGTCTGACAACACTGGCCAATTTTATTCAGACCCCCAGTTTTAGCCCTCCTTTCTGATGAACCCAACTTCGTATAATGCAGGGCACCAAACCTAAGATAAATTAGTGCAGAATGTACCGGACCCCCTAGGAAATTGGTGACTTTTCTAGACCAAAAAGAATTTTACTCTTGTGGTAGGCGCAAACCCTTTAGGACAGTGTTACGCTGAAAGAATATTCCATTAAAAAAAAAAAAATAAAAAAAAAAAAAAAAAAAAGCTTATTACCTATCAAAGTACGCATATCACCCATTTGCTTTCTTGTCCATGTGGCCAACAATATGTTGGACACTACACAGAAATTATCAGTACGTTTAGGGGAGCACATTAACATTAAAAATGGCTTTAGGAAGCAGTGTGTCCAACCATTTCCATGTCAAACCTAATAGGGATCCTAGTCTGCTTACTTTTTGTGGAATAGACAAGATTGACCAACATTGGAAGGGTAAAGATATGAGGAATCCCGTCTCACAGAATGAGACCTGCTGGATCCATGAGCTGTGCAGCTTCTCTCAAGGTTTGAATATTGATTTGGATATTAAGCGTTTCCCATCTATTTTTTTAAGTATACATTTTTGATTTTTAATATAGTAATTTCAACCTGATATATATATGCATTAACTGTAACTACATCAGACCACCAATTTATATTTTCCAAAAGTTCCACCCTGTGGGTATTAGTTTTATTATTTAAAATTATTATGTTTAAATCAAATCAAGGTATATTCACTTATTTGCATTCCACAACCTTTGTCTGATTTTAATATAATTAAATTTTTCACATTTAATATCAATTGTAATAATAAATATTTGTTGGGAATCAGTGCAATTTTTACATAATCTTTAATTTATTCTGTTCACTACATTTAGTTTTCTTCACCTTTATTGCCTGCGTATCATTTTTAGATTAATTGATCAAATTATTATTAAAAGTATTAATTTAGAATATATTTTATTGATTTAGTTTATTTACATAGGTGTAGTCCTAAATAGACATTTTAATACAGTTCCCCTCTGCCTATGAGACGTATATTTATACCACTGGTAAACCAATATGTTGGAAATAGCCTTTCGGTCAATACACAGGCATATACTCAACTTAGTGCATGGGTATGGTCACATTGCGTATTGTCCTTTTAGTATGGTAGAAGGTTGTCCCGTCTGGCATTTGGTTTGCACAATCATTGATTGATGTACAGGAGTGGGAGATGGGGTGGATGTATACGTTGATGGCCTGGCGTGATTCCCAATAACTGATGACATCACTACACATGACGAAACACACAAAGGTTGGAACACACGTTGCGCTACATCAAGAATTGGTGGAACGCACACTGACTCTGCTGTGGGTCTCGCCACTTCGCCTTTGCGGTTGCTCACAATAGGACACTTTGTATCAACTTGTTTTTGGCATTGTTTAGCCTTTGTATTTTATCAATAAAATTACCTTACGGTATTACACGACGAGGAGATGGTCCTTTTTTTATTTCTTTTTTCCTGCACCGCTGGTTATTCCGTCTGGAGCCACGTCTTGTCCTGAGGTGGAGGGCACCGTAGAACCCGTTTAAAGAACCCAAGGTGGTCGGGCAGACCCAATAAGCCTGCATGATCCTCCCTGCTGTAGGGTAGGAGGATCATCATCTGGTGAGTGGACATTTATATCCTATCCGTTATAGCATCCATATGTGGAGCTTGTCTTCTGAACATTATAGGAATTTGTGTTTGGACTTGTGACGTATGGTTTTCATAAATATTGGACTTTATTAACCATTCATTAATCTTTTCAATAATTCAATAGTGGTTATTTAACATTATTCTATACAGCATTCACGCTTTAGTAAGTAAGGATATTTATTGGTTTGTTGTTTGATTAATTAATCTTTCATCCACATACTTGATAGCAAGTCTATTTTCTTGTAAATGCACATTTATTTGATATATTTATTCACATAGTCACAGTTATTTACCAGACAATTATTAAGGCAAGAGCTGTCTGTGCATTAATGTGCATCCTTCACATGTCCCTCTCTGTATTGAACAGCAGCTGCCTGTATTTATATATACACAGGTATGGCTTCTTTGGCATGGGTAATTTACACAGATACAGTAATGTATCAAAAGGAAGCATGCAGTAACTCCTAACTCACTCCATCAGAAATCAGCTTTCGTTAACTAATCTGGTTGATGGTTATAGTTGCTGCAGGCTATCACGCTTTGAAATGAAATTAAGCCAAAAGAACACAGTCAAAACAGTAAAACAGGATCAATAGAAATGTGTTTTTTTTATTCCTAGTATGTATTGTGATTCCACGATTACCTTTTCTAGCTGTTTCTGCTGAGCAGAGAGGGAGGAGAGAGTCCGTTCCAGCTCTGTTACTCTCTGTCGGGTGGACTGTAACCGCATCACAAGATCCTCCACCTCCGCTATAAGAAAGGAAAGAAATAATAAATACAACCACAGCTCACAGAATAATCATAAAATCAATGTAAACTTCTTATGTTTATCCTTTCAGGAACTTCATGCCGAATTTGAACCAGATCAGAAAAGGTTCTATCACAAAACTCCCTTACTCTGTCTTGCATTCTCCTCGATTTGATGCTCTGGCCCTAGTGGCCAGTAATAAAGGTCTCATCTCTGAGGCATATACATAACTGTTAGATACATTCCTGCTGCTTAATAGATACCAGGGTGCCTTGACAAGGCTCTGTGGCTTAAGCATACATTTGCAAATGTGTGCAGACTAAACCCTGCTTTTAAACGCATACTGTTAGACAGGTTATTTGGTTGTCTGTGGGCTGGGTGATAAATTAAGCTTGGTTTTATTCTTGGCCTTGTTTGTATTCGTTGATGCCTGAAAAATTACTTGCATCTTACTGCAGACTTCTGGGAAAATCAGTGAGCCAATCACACAAGCAGGAAATTACATTTCTTGGAGGTATGCTGTACACAGAATGTGTACAGAACATCTCCAGGTAGCCATATTGCATTTTACAGAAAATAACAGTGGCTGCAAATTAAAAAAAGGAAAGATCATGTTTAAAACATTTAATTACGAGAGAGAGAGAGAGAGAGAGAGAGAGAGAGAGAGAGAGCGAGAGAGCGAGAGAGCGAGAGAGCGAGAGAGCGAGAGAGCGAGAGAGCGAGAGAGCGAGAGAGCGAGAGAGCGAGAGAGCGAGAGAGCGAGAGAGCGAGAGAGCGAGAGAGCGAGAGAGCGAGAGAGAGACGATTACCGTATATGTTCGAGTGTAGGCCGAGGCACCCAATTTTACCACAAAAAAAAAAAAAAACTGGGAAAACATATTGGACTCAAGTGTAAGCCTAGGGTGTTCAGTTTCCCACCTATCACAGACGAGAAGACGGTGAGGCTTTGTTACACTGGATGGCCGCCGTCTAGACTGCATGTCACAGCGCCGGGAGATCAAGTGCATGAGGCTGCAGATGGGCACAGTGACTTGAGTATAAGCCAAGGGGGCTTTTTCAGCATTAAAAAAAAATAAATAAAATTGTGCTAAAAAAAAAAAAAAAAACTCTGCTTAAACTCGAGTATATATGGTAGTTTATTGCAGAAGAGACAAAGCATCTCACTTCTCGCAATAAAAAACCCATCTGCATTTTTTTCCGCCATTAAATTTGAATTAAAGTCTATGTCTAGCCAAAAAGTGTATTTTATAGAATGGTGGATTGATAAGTCTTCAATAGAGAGATTCTCCCCCCCCCCCCCCAAACCCAGCTCTACCCTTTACAGTCATACAGGATTTTCTCCTGTACTAGCCTAGTTTACTCAGCAAGCTTTTCACAGTGTACATAAAAAATGGTTGCAATAAGTCAAATAAAGTCTTATATCCTGGAGGACTTCCAGCATCAAACGCTTCCCTCCACAGCCTATAACTGGTCTGCACCTTCTACTCATTGGATTTCAGTTCTTTTAATCATGAAGGCTAAGCATCACAAGTGGATATTCACCCAATTCCTCCCAAAAGATCCACTGTTTGCACCAAGGTTTAGGGCTCTTGAGAGAAGTATTGAGGAAGGGTGCTATGAAGTTTTCAGGAAGCTATGTACAGCACATAATCTGCCTGCTTTGCATATAGAAACAGCCTGCTGATGATGACAACATCTGAGTGATAAAGTATTTATACAAAAATAATTTTATTTTAAGATATCAGTGTTTATGGTGGGAGAATAGGGAACCAGGGAAGGCAAAATAGAAGTATATATTCAGCTTTAAGCATTATACTGAGTGGAGTGCTATAAACTAAACCCACAACAGTAAAATCAGTGTGTATATGCAGTAAAGCATGCTTGTTCTACTCACTGTGGAACCTAAGGGGTTAATTGTCTGCAGAGCATAAAAAAACTGCTTGATCCTGTATGCACAGATCCTCCCCTGCACAAGTCTGGATAAGACAGAACCATTGGAGTCAGGCTGCATATGCTCAGTTAAGTGTGTATTTCTACCAGGAGGATTTTTTATTTCTTGGGAACAGAGGGTCCGGTGCCCTGCAGCCTCATAGGACAGCTCAAACTGCTACAAGCTCACAAGAAAATCACAAATATTACAGGATTTGATACATACTGCCAATGAGAAAAACAGTTTATATTTACTAAAATAATTGCATTTCCATGTTCTGTGTACTGTAGGAGACCAGATATAGTGAATGCAGGGTCCTGGGTTTATTAATCCTAATTGCTGAAGAACTTCATCACCATACGCTTCTATGATTTGATTACGAAAGCTTAGACTGGGTACACGGTCAAGCTTTTTCTTGTTCAGCCAGTGACAGATTCATGTATCAACAGATCAAAATTCTGCCATTCCCGGCTGAACCGGACCAAATTCAGGCCATGTGTACCTAGCTTAACCACTTCCCGACTAGCGCGCAATGATGTACGTCGGCAGAATGGCACGGGCAGGAAAACTGGCATACAGGTACCGGTCGGGACCCTTGCGAGTCCGGTCGCAGGCCCCGCGGACTCGATCGCCGTGGGTATAGCCGTGATCGCCTCAGGGGGAAGGAGAACGGGGAGAGGTCATTGTAAACAGCATCTCCCCGTTCTGCCTAGCAACAAGTGACACTGATCTCTGCTCCCTGTGATTGTCACTGTGTTCACTAGCCCCCCACAGTTAGTAACACACCCCTAGGACACACTTAACCCCTACACTGCCACCCCGATTAACCCCTTCACTGCCAGTGTCATTTACACAGGAATTAGTGCATTTGTATAGCACCCATTGCTGTATAAATGACAATGGTCCCAAAAATGTGTCAAAAATGTCAGATATAATGTCGCAGTAACAATAAAAATCACTGATCACCGCCATTACTAGTAAAAAAAAAAAAATTATTAATAAAAAATACCATAAAACCATCCCCTATTTTGTAAACGCTATAAATTTTGCGCAAACCAATCAACAATCACTTATGTAGAAGAATACGTATCGGCCTAAACTGAGGGAAATGTATGTATGTATATATATATATATATATATATATATATATATATATATATATATATATATATATATATATATATATATATATATATATATATATATATATATATATATATATACGGTATATATATATTTTTTTTTTTTTTTATTAAAATAATGAGTTTTTTTCAAAATTGTCGCTTTTTTTGTTCATAGCGCAAAAAATAAAAACCGCAGGGGAAAAAAAAAAAAAATAATAAAAAAAAAGATGCCAATTTGTCTGGGAGCCACGTCGCACGACCGCGCAATTGTCAGTTAAAGCGAAGCAGTGCCGAATCGCAAAAAGTGGTCTGGTCTTAAGCCAGCAAAATGGTCCAGTCTGAAAGTGGTTAAAAAGGAACTGCAGTCTGCTCACATAATTTGTAATAAAAACATCTTTGTCATTCTGAAGGTTCCCTCCAACCACTTTGCATATTATTTTATACATACTGTGATTCTGTACTTGCCAAATATTCTGCAGAAAATTTCCTCCACTAAGTCTGACTGCAGCCATTTTAACTGTAGGAAGCTGAAGCTGCTGCCTGTTCACTTCCTGGATTTACACAGAGGCACACCTGCAGCTCTCATTGGCCCTCTTAGGACTCATCCCCCCTCCCTTCCTGGCAAACTCACAAGAGAGTGAGCTGTGCATGATGCCATAAGCCTAGGCTAATGACCAGACAAGAAACAGGAAGTGGGCTGTATAAGGTATTTACTGGCAGGAAAAAAAAAAAAAAAAAGGTTTTACTATGCAAAAGGTAAAATGAGGGCAGAAGATTTAATAGATGGAAAGTTAAAAAATAAAATAAAATCTGAAGTTCCGCTTTAAGAGCTGGTGTAAAGTTAACCATTAGAGGACACATACCTCCTTTCTGACGTGCTGCCTGCTGTGTAAACGAGAGGGCGGTCTGCAACTCTGACTTTTCAGATACCAAAATTCCAATTGTCTGGATGTGAACCTGTGAAAAATCACTATTCATTACATTTAAAGTTTCTAAAAGAATGATGGGAAATTTATGAAATTTAAATTCTTTGGCTTCTCACCTGCAGCTGCTCTCGAAGTGCACCTTGCTCCTTCGAAAACTTCTGCTCAAACTCCTTTCGTTCCTGAAGGAAACAAAACAGATTTGGGAATTCATGTAAAAAGATGAAGAAAACACACACACAAAATTATATATATAATTTTTTTATATACAAAAAATTGGTTTTACCTTGTCCAATTTCTCCATAACATCTTGCTTTTGTTGATTCTAATTCACACAAAACATAAGAATTAATAAATAAAAAATAAAAAAAGCGTTGAGCACAGAATGCAGCAAAATCTAGCAGATGATGTGAAGCAGCACACTAGCCAGTTAATCAGTGATCTGAAAGAAAACCTACAATATGCCATTTGAAGTGTTCTTTCAATTGGGAGGCTTCCTGTATGAAGCACTAATTATTTCACTGAATCAACCACAGGCAGACATGCCTTTAGTGATTGGCTCCCAACTGTAATAGCCAATCACAATTTATAGGATGACGTGTAAAAGCTGTGCTAACAAAGAGTTAGCATTACGTTTATATATTGCCCAATAATTAAGTTATATTTTCTTTCCCCTTTAAGGTCGGTTATAGTTCTTATCTTGGACAACAAAATAACGAACACCTGTTGTTGTGCAGAAAAGGCAGTTTTGTGAACCCACAACAAGAAATGACAAGCACAGTTTTGGCAGATCAACAGGTATTTTTCTGCAGTGTCTGATTAGAAAAACTAGTAAAACTTTACTGAAATGTCAAAAAACATGTCATTCAACTATATGCACCACAGTTCGTTGTGAAGCGCTGCGGTAACGTGTTACACTGCAAAATGCAGACATACCTTCTTTGGAAAGCTACAAGACACCACAATGAAGCACTGTGGTGTGAACACGGCACATAGAAAACAAATGTATTCTATGTGCCCTTGCACTGACCTGAATAGCTCAATGGACATAGTGTGAATGAGCCCTTACAACCAACAAACGTTTCTTTTTTCCCTGTCTGAAGGCCAACAATGCAGGAGTAATCCAAATCTTCAAATTATGGGCGCTATGGTTAGCAGTAACAGGTTTAGCGCCCCTATCACTTGTCTCATACAGGCTGTTATGTCGATTTAGGGTGTAACGGATGTTGTACTCTGGGAGCACTTTGGTTTCTTACTCCTAGTATTTAAAGCGAAACTTCACTCAAAAGTGAATCTTCCGCTTGTTTGCATCCTCCCCCTCCACTGCCAAAATTGGCACTTTTTAGTGGGAGCAGGTACCTGGTTTTGAGAGCCATGTGCTCCCACTTCCAGGTCAGATTGCCACAGTAATCGTCATTTGGTCCCCTTCCCCCTGCAGCCTTGTGGGACACACACAGGTCCCGCAGTCTTCCAAGACTGCGGGACCATTCAGAAAGCACAGTGCGGCTCACGCAACTGCAGTAAGGCCAGAAGGCTTTACTGATGGCTGCTCATACCCAAGATGGCGGCACGATTGAAGCATCGGCTTGGGCATCACTGGATCCCTGGACGGGTACAGCAAGTGTCCTTAGATTAAAAGTCAGCAACTGATATTTTTTTTGGAGGGAGACTGGAGCTCCTCCAAGTTATATGGGATTAGAAAATATGGTATGAGTCAGTAGCAAGGAGCAAATAATTTAACTGATATTCCTACCAAATGGAGCATACGCAGCTTGCCCCCAAGGTTCTGTTCTATCAGGAGAAGATTTGGGGACTGCGGAAGAAGGGGAGGAACAGAAAAGACAGGATCAAAACGCCTTTTTACACAATGCAGAGGATTAACCCCTTAGATTCCACAGTGAGTATAACAAGGATGGGTTCAGGCACATTTGTAACTCCACGTGCTCAAGCACGCCAGGAAGCTTACACTGCACAGCGCTAATCACAGGCAGCGAGACATTTCCTGATGCGTGGCTGCACAGATCGGGAAATGTCTCACTGCCTGTGATTAGCGATGTGCAGTGTAAGCAGCACGTGGAGCTGCGAACGCGCCTGAGACCATTCTTAATAACAAGCATGCTTTACTGCGAATATAGACTGATCTCACAGTTGTGGGTTTAGGAACCAAAAATAAATACAATTATAAAGTATAATAAAAAAAAAATTTTTTTTTTAATATATATATATATATATATATATATATATATATATATATATATATATATATATATATATATATATATATATATATATATATATATATTTTTTTTTTTTTTTTTTTTTTTTTTTTTTTTTCCTGTCTGCAAAATCGGGCAAAACTGTCTAACTTTTTTTTTTTCTTTAAATCTGAGTGATATTTACCAGATTCACCCTTTAATCGTATATACAGTATTTATCCACTAATATTATATACAGTTTATCCCCTCTTAATAGTATATACCATATATCTCTCTCTGTTTTTCTCAGAGTGGATTAGAGATTTTGCTACCTTACCATATAGATGGTTATTTATATTTACCACTGCATAGAGATATTTAAAAATAAATTGCCTTTTTTTTTTTTAAACTTTACATATTAACTAAATTATAAACCACCCTTTTTTTAATTTTATTTTTTTAAGGTCATTAACTGATTAATCGAAACAATCAGCCAACTAATCTATTATGAAAATAATTGTTAATTGGAGCCCTACTTCTGACTTAATATTGTTTTTCGGGGGGGGGGGGGGGGGGGTTATTACTATTACTGTAATTTGGAAACCATTTTAGTTTTTTTGTTTTTTAATATACTAACACAACTGATGTCCACAAAGGATTCCACTGAAACCTATTCTTCATTGCTTATTTTTGATGTGGTAATTTAGGGACAAGTGTGGAAAAATAAATTCAGTCCAGTGTAAAGGTGCAGTACTACAAAGTTCCTCCCTATGAATTTCCTCCTGCAATTCTCCTCGCTGCACAAATTTTTCCTGCCTGGATCCGCCTGGTTCACAGATTGGCTCGTAGGTACCAAAGCAAGCAGCAGTGGTAGGAGATCACATGGGAGACTACATAGCAATGGATCTTGTTGCTGCACTACTCTGTACATGGACTGAAAAAAAATACTAAGATACTCCAAATGTAAAACAAAAACAAAAAAAAAACAAAAAAAACAAAAAAAAAAAAAAAACACAGCATTTTGTACAGTAAAGTACACATAAAATGCCAAGCTTTGTTGCTAAAACATCTGCAAGTTAGTCACATGGAGACATGCACCTGATAACAGCTGTACCACCAAACATGCTCTATGGACAACTTATACAAGGACATAAGTAGTAACACAAGACAAGGTCATACACATGCAAGAGGGAAAAAGACCAAAGTGACTCAACGAAACAGCGGTGTGTAGAGTCAGCACATGATATAGAGCACAGAGAGCAGTACACATAGGACTCTACGCGTTAGCATCGCTCTTCTCTTACCAGTTCATCCATCTTTGCACTGAGCTGTTTGTTTGTTAAATTACTGGAGTCCAAGGCAGCAGACAAATCCTGGAAACGAGACTGCAGCGCATGCATACACAAAGGAGAGTGGACAGATTGATAAAAGGAAAGGAAAATAAAAAAAAAGTTATACACACGGGCATTATAAGAGAGGACAACACTTTGTTCAATTATTCAATCCTACCTTTCAAATGATTAAGGGCCATGAACTTTTAGATGCCATGGCTGCAACTTTAGGTTATGTTAAGGACTCTGGCCCTAAATTGTGGAATTTTGTTTTTGGAAAGCATGGATGTATTTTCTATTCCTTTCTCATCCCTAATAGCTTTGCCTACACACAGTCCTGAACCTCCATATACAGTTGTGCTCATGAGTTTACATACACTTGGCAGAATTTGTAACATTTTAGACATTTTTGCTGCATCAGTGCCACAACACAACTCACTTTCAATAAAATAAATAAATACACACACACCTGAAAGAAGCCTCTGAATTTTTGGATTTTTTATTTTTTTTAAAGCGATGAGATCAAAACAAAAAACTCTATATATATCCATAGAGTTCAGTATTGAGAGTAGTAAACAAGGCCTATAAAGAAAACAACCCGTCCCAATTGTGAAGCATGGTGGTGGATCTCTTATTTTTGAGGGGTGTGGTCTACAGTGGCACAGTGTTCCAAATTTAGCTCAGGTGCATTCTATTTCCACTTATTATACCCAACATGTTTCTACAACTTGACTAGAGTCTACCTGTGGTAAATTCAGTTCATTGGACACAATTTGGAATGGCACATACCTGCCTATATAAAGGTCCAACAGTTAACAGTGCATGTAGGAGCACAAACCAAGCCACGAAGTCCAAAGAATTGTCTGTAGACCCCTGAGACAGGATTGTATTGAGGCACAGATATGGGGAAGGGCCATGAAGGACTCTCAGACCATGAGAAACAAAAATTCTCTGGTCTGATAAAACCAATGATTAAACTTTTTGGCCTGAATGGCAAGGGTCACGTCTGGAGGAAACCAGGCATCGCTCATCACCTGGCTAATACCATCTCTATAGTGAAGCATGGTGGTGGCAGCATCATCATGCTGTGGGGAAGTTTTTAAGTGGCAGGAACTGGAAACCTAGTTAGGATTGAGGTAAAAATTAATGCAGCAATGTACAGAGACACCCCTGATGAACACCTGCTCCAGAGCACTCTGGACCTCAGACTGGGACGAAGGTTCATCTTCCAACAGGACAAAGACCCCAAGTACACAGCCAAGATATCAAGGCAGTGGCTACAGGACAACTCTGTGAATGTCCTTGAATGGCCCAGCCAGAACCCAGGCATTAATCAGATTGAACATCTATGGAGAGATCTGAAAATGGCTGTGCACCGATACTCCCCATACAACCTGATGGACTGAGAGGTCCTGCAAAGAAGAATGGGAGAAACTGCCCAAAATAGGTGTGCCAAGCTTGTAGCATCATACGCAAAAAGATTTGGGGTTGTAATTGGTGCCAAGAGTGCTTCCACAAAGTATTGAGCAAAGGCAGGGAATACTTATGTATATGGGATTTTATTCTTCATTTTTAAATACATTTGCAAAGATTTCAAACAAACGTCTTTCACTTCTTTTGTCATTATGGGGTATGGTTTGTAGAATTTTGAGGAAAATAAAATTAAACCATCTTGGAATAAGACTAAGATAAAATGTGAAGTGTTGTTAAAAACCTTCCGGATGCACTGTGTGTGTATAAACATTTATTATAAACCAACCCCCCAGTGGAATTTATGATCTCTGACAAGCATGAATTACCACAGCTAACTAGGAGAGAAACTTACTTCTAATTCTGGACTCGTGGCTGAGATGATGTTCTCCCCATTTATATAGGAATTACTCTGGAAAGGAAATGATATTTTCAGGTCACAGCTAAGGTTCGTGAACACACACACACAAAATAGTCAGAGGGTAATTTTTACTTTGCTTTTATAGTGACACAAACATTCATAATATTGCAACTTACCCTAAAAGTTTATATATTATTCATATTGCAGGTATAATGTTTGGTTGGCCATGTCTAATTGAACATGTTTGAAAAAATGGTTTAAATTGGTAGAATGACTGTGAGGGCTAGTACTGTATACAGCTGAATAGAAGTTATTTTGTAATAGTAGAGCTGTTGCTGATACTGCAGACTACTGGATTCACTGAAAGAGAGAAGACCTGCTCTGAGTAAAAGCACTGTTTTTGTTTTTCATCCCAGCTACCAAAAATAAGCTTTGTAGGGTTTACTTCCTCTTAAAGATTTATTTTAAGGTAAGCATGCTTTACCATTCTGAGCTCAGTCTTTCAATTTTCACACGGCCTTGCTTTAAAAAGCCCAAGCTACAATACTCGCCGCCTCTTCAGCATGTCCTCCACAATAATTCCTTTCCACTAGATGTCTTTTCAAGACTAAGGACTTTCTGTGAATGCAGGGAACCATGGACCCATCCCAAAGTACGGCACTATGACACCCTGCACTTACAATGCACATACAATGAGGAAGTCCAAACTGAAGCTCTAACATGTGACTGGAACCAATATGGGTCCCAATATTCATTTTGCTTGGTCAGGAGTGCTAGCCTCCCTCTACGCTACCCATGAAATAATTTTTATTTTTCTCTACAATGCAGTTGAAAATTTCCCCCCGATTTCCTGTTTGGTAAAACCATTGTCACTAGGACACCAAGTGAGGGAATTCTCCTAAAAAGAGAGCCCCGCAAACCAGTAAAACACAACAGGGGTGCTAATCCTTCCTGAAACACTTTACAAACTCGTGCTTTAGTCACAGCTAAAAAAAATGCAACCCAATGGAAACCCTGGTCACAGAAGATGGTCTCGATCCTGATAAGGTGTGCACCACTCGGACATTCCAACGGGCCTTTCGTGATTCTTCCACATTCCAAGCCTAGTAGTGAAATAATTGGTTCATTCCCTTTGCGGTTTCTTCAAAACATTTTTCAGAATCTTCCTCCCCCTTCTAGTCAGTCATTCACTTTTTCCCTACATATGGTTTTCTAGCACACCACTTGTTGCAGGGTTATGGCATGTTTTTGATATGGTTTCAATCCTAGATATTCTGTATTTGAAAGCGTCTGTTAAGTTATTGCAATCTTAAACATTTTTGTATGTAAGCAATTGAAAACTTTCAATAAACAGGTATTTGACAAAAAATGTGCGCAAGCAAAAATTTCTACATGCAAAAGTTGTAGCAGATAACATACACTGAATGTGTCCTAATTTCAGATTTTTAAAATTACATGAAAAGTTGAACACAGCTCCACTAGCTTCACTGGCCTTTAGCGTGTAAGCACAACATATGCCACATAGCACTTTCTATTAAGAACTAAATTATGTTCCCTGGATGGAAACAGCAGGTTTACCTACTTGTGACACTAGTCCATTGAGTTGTTCCGAAAGCTGTCGCAAACTGTCCGTTGATGAGACAAACCTAGTAAATAGTACACATAAGTACAGGTGTAATTTTTTCCACCCAATTATAATATTAATAAAGTTTACTGTAAGAATTCATTTTCCTGCTATTGGGGCAACAAGCAGTTTTTCATCGTGCAGTCACCCAAATCAGTTTTGGGAGATTCTGGTTGATGCAACCATTTTTTTTGAGTGACCCACCAAAGAGATTTTCACAAACCAACTCCCAGCTTCTTCCAACCACTGCTGCAATTGTAATAAGACCCCTTTGTCCCCAATTTCTTTATTGCAATTGTAATGGGACTCCCTTTTATAATAGAATTTTTTACAAATACATTATAGCGAATTCAGACTAACACTAAGGCCCCTTTCACACTTAAACTAATCCTGCGACTTGGGACTGCAAAGTCACAGGACAAGTTGTACAAGTCGTACCCCATGATTTCCAATGAGTACCATCCATATCTGTGCAACTTCAAAGTATAGGCTCTTTACCAAGATCAGAGAGGGTGTCAGAGCACTACACCGCACTACTGATCACCACGCACACGAGCGGCTTGTTTCGCTGGACGTCATATGATGCCCAGTCAGGATAACCAATCCCCCACCGGCTGTCATTCTGTTATAGGCCAGGTGGGATCTGGTTAAGGAGGTGTGGGCTCCCTCCAGGTACACCTTCCCCTAATCTATCCATTCTTATATATGTGCTCCAACTGAGGAGACTCTCAAACTTTATAGAATAAGGATTGCAGTACACTAAAATGCAGTGACGTGGCCTCTGCAGCTTACACATGTATTTGCAAATGTGTGCAAACTAAACCCTTTGGTTTTAACATGAACTGTTAGACAGGGTTAATTAAGTTTGTTGCAGGCTGGCAACTGAGCTGGGAATTTTTGTTTGTTGTTTTTTTGACATGCATCGCCCTTCCATATACTCCTAGCTGCAAAGGCTAATTTTAGGTTGGGGTGGTTGCCATTTGTTTGTATGGTTTTCACTTTATAGCCATAAGCCAACATCAAATCATAATCTACTATAAAACAGCCAAGAAGGTGCCTCTGGGATTTTAGTATATTTTACAGAGGAACTCATTTTAAAATCATGTAATGCAGGACACATGCTGGGAAGCAAACACTTACCTGTTTCCATCTGATGTCACCTTTGGACCATCATAGTCATTCTGCTGAAGAACAAGAAAACAGGGGAATCACCAAAAGCAGGGAAGCAAAAAAAAAAAAAAAAAAAAAAAAAAAAAAAAGAAGATCAAAAAGCGAAACCCAGAAAAAGAGAGAGAAATGGACAGTACCAGCAAATTATCTTATTCCCAGCCACCACAAACCAGAGCAGCATGCTATAGCAGAGAGGACTCCCAATGTCAGAAGATGAAACAGGAAATACAAATCACCTACTTCATATGCCAAAACAAACACCATAATTGGTTGGAACATGAAATTGCGTTGTACTGGGTGTATCTGCTTATTCAGAGAGTGTTATTTAAGTTTCAAAACATCAGTCTGCCACTTTGAAAGCCCCCCAATACTGCTGTTTATCATCACATACTTTTTTCTATGTTCTGCAGTTCACTCCAAAATGAGAGAACACAAAATTTCACCCATATAAAAAAAATTTAATAACTCAAAGAGCAAGTGAACTTAAAGCAGCAAGGTTCCCTTTAACCACTTCCCACCCATAGGCCATCATGTGATGTCCTGGACTTTGAGTGGGGATACCTGAATGATGCCTGCAGCTACAGGCATCATCCAGATGTCTTTTTTAGCCAGTGATTCTGTGCAACATAAGAACAATCGTAGCTGCAGTTCAGCCTCTTGATCATTCCTACAGGTGGCGGGAGGGATGGTCCCCACTCATCTCTATGACCCTTGGAGGCCCAGGGGCGACGTTATGAGGTCATGTACAGGCCAGCGGAAGTAAACAAAACAGAGTATGCAGCTGGAAAGGCGGAGAGGGGGTTTTTTTGTTTTGTTTTTTTATCTCAGCCTTTCCAGCCTGAAGGAGAGATATGGGGTCTAATTGACCCCACATCTCTCCATAAAGAAGACCTGTCATGCACCATTCCTATTACAAGGGATGTTTACATTCCTAGTAATAGAAATACATTGTATTTTATTTTTTTTTTAAAAGGGGGAAAAAAAAAAAAAATTCACGTAAAATAGAAAAATATAAAGCGCCTGCGCACAGAAGTGAACACACATGCAAGTCATGCCCACATACGTAAATGAGGATCAAATCGCACACGTGAGGCATTGCCTCGTGCATTAGAGCAGAAGCAACAATTCTAGCCCAAGACTTCCTCTGTAACTCTAAACATGTAAACTGCAAAAAAAAAAAAAATTTAAGTATTGCCTATGGAGGTTTCTAAGTACCGAAGTCTGGCGCCAGGAGCGTGCGCAATTTTAAAGTGTGACATGTTAGGTATCCATTTTCTCGGAGTAACATCTTTCACATCATACAAAAACAAATTGGGATAATGTTTTTTTTTTTTTGTTTTTTAATTAATGGAACTCCCCCCATAAAAAAAAAATAAAAAAAAAAAATAAAAAAGTTTCAAAAATCGCTGCACAAATACAGTGTGACATAAAAAGTTGCAACAACCGTCATTTTATTCCCTAGGGTCTCTGCTAAATAAGTTATATAGAATATGTTTGGGGGTTCTGAATAATTTTCTAGGGAAAAAAAATAAAATAAAAAAAAAAGAAATGGGCGATTTTTACATGTAGGAGTGAAGTGCCAGAATTGGCTCGTATGGGAAGTGGTTAAAAAGGATTCTAAACCTACAAGCACTTTTACAAGGATGTGCCATTTGTCTGTCTTTCACCTGTCCACTTATGGATGGAAAACACACAGCAATTCATTCCTATGGGTTTGTGGATTTAAACAAACATCCATTTGTATCTGACTACATCCGTGTCCATTCAGGACTGTATTTTTTTTGGTTTTATTTTTTTGTGGAAAGCAAGACTGTGTCCTTTTCCATTTACACAGAGGTGTGGGTGCCTTCCATTTCTGTTTTTCTTGTAGTTCCTTTTGGATTACCCCACACATATATATCTATAACACACACACTGTATAATAAATAAAGCTAAACAAAGCAGAGCCCACAATACAAGGCAAATTCTACAATTCCGCAGCCAAAACAGAGGATTTATTGCTTTAGGGGGCTAAGATCATAGTTGGAAAGAGAGAGAGGGAGGTTTTAGAAATGTTTCTACTAGAATTAGCACTAAACAGACAGGGCAGTGTGTGGTTGCTGCACACCTCAGCCAGTGGGTTATCAAACTGAGTTTCGGTTGGGGTTTTAGAATTATCGTAGACATCCTCTGTTAGGATTTCAACATCATGAGCAACATCTTGCTCCAAGATCACCTGTCGGGGTACACAACATGGATTAGTGTTGATCTCTTTACAGAAAGACAAGACAGTTTTAAATTGGAAGACAACAATGAGAATGTTTTATGTTTTTTGTCTGCACAATCAAAAGAACTGGAAGCAAAAACAAGAATGTATACAAAAATATACACAGGACAAGACTGGGAGTAAACCAAATAGTAAAATACGCAATCCGTTATCTTGAAAATTCATTACCTTTCTTAAAAAGCTGCATTCACTTCAATTTGTATTAGTCTGGTTAGTCCCTGCCCCAGTGGAGCTTACAATCTAATATCTGTACAGTCAGACATACGTGTATACACAACTAAAACATCCACATGTCCATTAGGGAGGTTACATCAATGCAATTTTTCCTGTTCTAGAAATGTCCATTTTGGATATAAAAAAACGGACAAAAAAACCTCCAAAAAAACTAAAACAGGAAAAATTTATACAGCATTGATCAACTATATTTACAGAGAGGAAGTGGTTCCTGACCAGAACTGGTGGGAAGGGCTCATACAAATAGGTAGCAGTATTTCAGCTGTCTATGTAGCCGTTTGCCTAGAGTTCAGTGTAAGACCCCTTTCACACAAAAAAAAAAAAAAAAAAAAAGCACCCGATAAGCTCACGAAAACCTATTTCCATTAAAATCAATGAATGCTTTCACACTGGGGCAGTGCGGTGAAAAAACGTTTGTTTCCAATGAAATTATTGGGAAGCTCTTCAAAAGCACTCAAATATTTTACTGGCAGTTTAGAAGCGCCTCAGTGTGAAAGGGGCCTTGTGTAGATCTTCTTTCAAACTAGTTTGGGTTTAGATGGGCTATGCGCATGGGAGGGCCTTGAGGTGTCTTTAATTTGAATTCCATACCAACACACTAAGCCAACGATTCCCTGATGCACTACGGTGCGTTATGGCGCACTGCATTAGAAAGAAAAGTCCATGTCCATTTTTATGTTCACTGTAGTGTGCTGAAAGCCCATTCAAATGAACGAGCTGCATCAACACAAACCTGGATAGATGTGAATGGGTCAAAAGTAGTGAAAACTTAGAAATTTCCTCAGTTGGGTCTGAACACCACCTCCAGTAAGGAAGTGAGGAAGAACCTCCGCATTGGGACATAGCCAATAATAGCATAACATGATAGGTTCCAAGCTTTAAAACTAAAGAAAAAAAAATTCAGTTCATCTTCCTGCTAGAGAGACTTCCTATCATTGCTTGTTCTGGAAGCACAAGGCAAAAATCAACCTATCTGGAAAAAACTCACAGGATGTCCAGCAGATGCTGGGCTTTGAAGGCCTGCTGGCCAAAGACCATAGTGTACATATTCCATATAGCACACAGAGTAGTGATCAGCAAACCAGTCACATTTTGCAGACCTCAACTCTTAATAGAAGAAAGCATGTGTAGAGTATTCTTTTAAATGTCATGGTGATTAAACATCACTTGAATAGTAATCCAGCAACACTAACACTACCAGTACCAAGGATCTTCACCAGCAAACAGCAGCTCTGACACATGTATGCCAGTTTTAATGCCCAGGAACATGTAAAATACAGCACTTTGGTGGGCTCCGATTTCATATTCGCTTGCTGAAATTGGCAAAGGATAAAATTTACAGGGATAAAGCAGAATTCAACATCTCAAAAGCATCCCAAACATGAAGGCTGCAAAGCCTAGCCGAGCATTCTGGTATGAGTGGAGATCTCCAACTATTCATGGATTGTGATAACTGCACAAAGCAGAAAAGTGAATGTCTAGGCAAATATATCTATCTATCTATATATATATATATATAATGGTAGAGGTACAGATAAATGCATGTTGATCTGGAAGAAATCTAGTGAGCTTCTAGCAAAGGCGGCAAGAGCAGCTACAAGGGCTTGTGGTTTTACTGCCCACCCCACTTCACCACTTGCGGTGGTATGGGCACATGGATGAATTACCCCTCACCCCCCCCAAGCGGCAAAGGCTGTGGCAAAAGTGTACACAAGCAAAGCATCAGAGCTACAGCAGGAATTAAACCCGCTGTTGTGTTCAGGGGGTTAAAATAAGTAGAGATGTGGTGATGTAGTGACACATCACCACCCGTCAAAAAGCAATATGTGGATCCCTTTTCAGATGCGTAGTAGTCCTTGCTGCCAATGTAAATGAGCCCTAAGTGTAAGGTAGGATATAGAGGTGTGGGGGCATTTTATTGGGATCCTGGGATTAGGATTTTAACCTGAAATTCAGCTTTGCCACAGATGGATATTACCTAAAGCATTGCCCAAACAATCCACCAATCACTGAAGGTGTCTAAACACTCCACTTTATAACTCACAAAGACATTTAGAGAGATGTATATCAGGTAAATGGGCGTTTTCTTGCCTTTTTTGACTTTGCTGAAATTTCTAGTTCAAACAGACTTAGAAATAGAAGGCACTCTTCATAATGAAGTCATCCTTCTCCTGCAGCAGCGAGTGACGCGTCAGTAATGACTCACATACGTACCGGTGAGAAGTTCCTGTTTGACTAGTTAGGGAGTTGTCATTTGGGATGAAAGGGAAGGAGCTCAGACACCTGTGAAACTGACAATATCTACATGCCATTTTCTTCAACTTTCCTGACCGGTTTTCAGGAAGAGTTAAGCTGGGTACACACAACCAGTGGGCTGAAGGAAAAAAAAAGCAATGTTGATGCAGTGACCTCTCCTGCCTGGACATTGTATCTTGACAGGGGGACTACCATCTCTCTCCCCCACTAACACCCCCCCAGAATACACCAATCAGCATTTGCAGCCAACGGCTGTGAGCACTGATCAAATGCTTGTTAACCAGCATGCCCATTAGACCGGCTTCTGTAGAACAGGCAACTGTGTACATAGACCAAAGTTGTGGAGTTCCTGCTGAGCCGGACAATTTTTGGCCAATGTTTACTGGGCATTAGAAAATAACGCACAAACATGTAACATATTGCACCTTACCAGCCCTGAGATGTTGTAGATGTATTAGTTTCCATTTTTCAGGCCAAGAACATTTTCAGCAAGTACAGGAAATACCTGTTGATCTTGCCAGAAATGCAGTGTCCTGGTCACTTCCTGTGAGCTGAAATAAAGCACAAACAATGGTATTCTTCTTGTGTAAACTACCAATCCCATCATTCCCATGTAATGAAGATGAAGAACAAAAAGGCAGACATATTTAAATGCCAGCCTTGGTGACAACCATGACACCTTCCATACAGTATACAGTAGAGTGTAGCCACTCAAACACAGGAAGAGTGTTATTTGCAGGATTACCAGGTAGCTCATCCGAAGACTGGCAAGCAGCAATATACTACATTTTTTGTGTTTGAATCTAGATACACTTTAAGGCCTTCATTTAATAATTTAGTAGATCTACTGTGAAGTTAGCCACAAGAAACCAAAAACAGGCTTTCAACAGTACCCTTTAACAATGCAGTGAGTTCAAATCTAATTGGCTAAACCACAAATGCCCTCTTAAACAGTAAATATGGCTGACCATAGACATCAGTGAAGGTTTGGACATGCATGCACAACCCAACCATCTCACAGTGTCTTTTAAACCAGTTTCTCCCCTACACAGAGGAGGTCACCCCAACAAACACTCATGTTTAGGACAAAAAAATAAATAAAAAATGGAGGGAAGAGGGGTGCACATTGTCCCAACATGGAGCTGGGGAACCAAAAAAAACAAAATGGCACAAGGACCTCTTTATAACCCAAGACTGTTTGTTTGGGACTGTCGGGCATTGTCCCAAAGAAAACTGTTTTGTAATCCAGAAAAAAAAAAAAAAAAAAAAAGTTAGTCTATGGACAACCCCTCTATTCACAGAAGATGAATAGCTTCTCTATTTCGGAGCTGGGCAGGTATCATGGGGCCCATCAATGTTACCATCCAACACTCATCCATATTTATAATTGATTCTTACACTAAAAATGGGTGAATCTTGGGTGAAATGTGTGTTTATCTTGGGTGAAAACATTAAAAAACAAAAAACAAAAAGACCCCTCTCAGCATATCAGAACGCTCGGAGAGCATCGTCATCATTATCTGCACAGGAACTGCAGGAATGTCATCTTGCTGCTCGTGACAACTGTTTGAACAGAAGTGACACCGATATGCTTGATTTGAAACAAGCTTTATATCCTGCCAGGGCTATTTCAGAGGCGCGAACCAGCAAATGGCAGGATCAGTCATGTAAAGCCAGTGACAGATAAAAATCCTTCTTGGAGGCACCCATGCCAAGTACAGACAGCAGAAGAAACCAATAATCCTATTCAGTCACATGCTGCAGTTTTGGTTGCCCATGGTGTACGTGGTTAGGGTATGTACACACGTCTCATTGTTCCCAAATCCATTCTCTCCAGAAATCTAGATATCTTGTGGTCATCACAAGGCTAACAATCCAGATAGACCTGAAATAATGTGATGCTTAATCTAAAACTACAAACTAGTCCTTAAAGGGTATATAAACCCAAACAAACTAAAGGGCTTTTTTTTTTTAAATTTACGTTTTGGAGAGGGAAGATGGCTTAGTACACCTATTAAGTGTTTATTGCGGTCTGTCCCCAGAAAAGTAACATGGGGGACAATTTCCAATGGGGCCACTAGTTCTGGTGACCTAGGGGTCCCCAATAGGGATGCACCGAATGGGTTTTTTGGTGCCGAAACCGAAAATGAAAAATACACTAGGCCGAAAACCGAAACCAATACCGAAACAGCACCGATACGGAAAAAGACTGTTTTTAAAAAATATTTTTATACAGGCGGTGGTCAGAGACTGGGGGCATGGTACAGGAGGTGGTCAGAGACTGGGGGGCATGGTACAGGAGGTGGTCAGAGACTGGGGGCATGGTATAGGAGGTGGTCAGAGACTGGGGGCATGGTACAGGAGGTGGTCAGAGACTGGGGGCATGGTACAGGAGGTGGTCAGAGACTGGGGGCATGGTACAGGAGGTGGTCAGAGACTGGGGGCATGGTACAGGAGGTGGTCAGAGACTGGCGACATGATAAAAGAGATCAGTGTGTTTGTCCCCTGTGCAGCCAGTGTGTTTGTCCCCTGTGCAGCCAGTGTGTTTGTCCCCTGTGCAGCCAGTGTGTTTGTCCCCTGTGCAGCCAGTGTGTTTGTCCCCTGTGCAGCCAGTGTGTTTGTCCCCTGTGCAGCCAGTGTGTTTGTCCCCTGTGCAGCCAGTGTGTTTGTCCCCTGTGCAGCCAGTGTGTTTGTCCCCTGTGCAGCCAGTGATGCAGCGAAGAGAGAGGAGAGCCGCCTCCGCCGTCTGGTTCAATAGAGCGCTGGCAACATCACAGCTTTAATTTCAATAGCTGTGTGTTCCCCTGTCCTGCGCCATCGCATACAGCCCCTCCCCCTTGTCCGGGGAACTGTGATAGACAGATTACCCTTCCAGATTGGACGGGTGATCTGTCTATCACAGTTCCCCGGACAAGGGGGGGGGGGGGGGCTGTATGCGATGGCGCAGGACGGGGGAACACACAGCTATTGAAATTAAAGCTGTGATGTTCCCAGCGCTCTATTGAACCAGACGGTGGCGGCGGCTCTCCTGCGTTATATTTCTCCCATGATGGGCAGCACCATGGGCAGCGCCCAGGCCCCGCCCTATTTTCGGCTCAATTATCGTCCGTTTTTTCCTTTCGGCAAATTGCCGAAAAGGGCATTTTCGGCCGATATGTTTCGGCGGCCGAAATTTTGGTGCATCCCTAGTCCCCAAGGAATTTCCTTAATTTGCAGGGATTTTCTCTCACTTCCTGCTTGGTTATGGGACAGGACGTGAAGGTTGGTCTCCCCAATGGGACACAGATGGCAAAAAAATAAACTGACAGGGGTGAGAACCCTCCCTTAAACCTCATACACACCATCAGATTTTCTACTGATTTTTGCCTTCAGATTTACCAAAACCATGTAGTGCGTGGGCCTGCTGGATTGCATACAAATTGAACCTCCTAAGGATTGACCTCATATTATATGGTTTTGGTAAATCTGAAGGAAAAAAAATGAGTGGAAAATCTGATAGTGTATATGGGGCTTTACACTATCCAAAATAAAGTTTTGCCTATAGTTCTACTTCAACCACTTAAGGACCGCCCCATGCAGGGTGGCCCTTAGCATACCTGTATGTGATCGCTGTTGTTGGCTCTGGGGCGTGTGCGTCACCAGAGCTGTGCTTCTGCTGCAGGAGCCAATCAGCATGTCCAGCACCCACGATGGCCACCTGGACCCTCCAATCGTTCAGAGGCAAGACAGAACAGCGGTTGGCCAATTTAAACAAGGCAGACCGCCATTCTGTGAGGGAGTAAAATGGAGATCTTGGGTTTCTGCAGGAACACAGATCTCAGTTTTTCTCCAGTCACAGCATATCCCTCCCCCCCCCCCCCCCAGTGAGAAAGCAGTCCCTAGGAAAAATCTGATCGCCGCCATTATTAGTAAAAAACAGTTTAAAAATAAATAAAATAAATAAAAAGTCCATAAATCCATCCCATAGTTTGTAGATGCTATAACATTTTCACAAACCAATCAATATACACTTACTGGGATTTTTTTTAACCACAAATAAGTAGAATACATAACGGTCTAAAATTGATGAATATTTTTTTTTTTTTTGTTTTTTTTGGATGTGTTTTATAGCAGAAAGAAAAACAAAATGTCTTCAAAATTCTCTTTTTTTTGTTTATAGCGCAAAAAATAAAAACCACAGAGGTGATCAAATACCACCAAAGGGGATAGGAGAAGAGAGTGGGGGGCGGGGCAGTTTTAGATGAGAGTGCGATGGGGCTGGAGAGTCACATTAGGGGTTAATAACTCATCAGCGGGTCGTATTTCGAGTAAGCAGAGTTATAGAATTGTTCAGCAGAGTCTGCTGAACAATTCTGATATAAGCGTATGGTCATTGAAGTGACCATAAGCTTATAGGAGGGGGAGAAATGAGGTCCGTATGCCGTACTGACCTGGCCACCTGTGGGCACTTCTGTACATCCGTACGGAGCCAGCAGTGAAAGGGTTAAATAAATCTTGTATCATGCGCCTTGATCTCACCCCTTGGACATATTACAACTGCACCAATAACAAAGGACTTGGATTTCAATTTGGCCAGGCAGCACAAAGAATCAAATAGGGCTGGGGGAAAAAAAAAAATCGATTTAAATCTTGAATAGAGTTGAGAGGTCAAATAGATTCAAAATTTCTGCAAATCGATTTTGTTTAGATTTTTTTTTTTTTTTCACCAGGTCTGGCACTGACACCGCACCGGTCCTGAGGTGCTGTGGGCAAGAGTTTTTAGGGGAGGCCACAGCTTCGGCCTAGTCCGCAAGGCCAGACGCCGCAGCCTCGCCTAAAAACTCAAAAAAATAAAATTAAAAATAAATAAATTGTCCAGCTCTAGAATCAAATCAGTTTTGCTGCACTGCTTATGTTTTAACAAGAATACTGGAAGGAGATGGGCTCATCAGTCTGCTGCTTCTCCTTCACTGTCCAGTCACAGGCTGGGGGAGGGACAAGACTTGTCATTGCTATTGAACTGCAGCAAAGAAAAATCAGGTCTTCTGCCCTGCCAGACAGGATTGTGCTTGAATGGCAGAGCTGTGTAAATCTTAGGACTGCATAGACAGAAATACCAATCCTTTGCCGGGTAAACACACCTTTCATCTGTGTATTTAGCGGCTTTCCTTCACCAGATAAAATTTTCATCTAATCACTTCGATAAGAGCCTGTAGACTGTCATTTGATGGTAAACCGTCCCCAATGCAAATGGAAAGTGCAAAATGAAAAAAATAAAAAATAAATCACACAGCCAGCAAAATCCGAAGCAGAAAAAGCACAAGCAAAGCTACTAAAAGCAGAAAACCAGAACTCCAAATAAAAGCTCACCTTCATATCGGCCAGTGTGGGGATGGATACCCCATTGGTTCTATGAAGATCTGATACCAGCCCCTTCAAAATGGCCTCAATCTGAACGCAGCAAAGGAAACAGAGAAAGAAGGGAAAGACAGATAAGCAGAGAGGAGAAACCTATTTCTTTTAAAATTATCCAGCAATCCATAATATTTTAAGAAGCTGTCTTCTAAAACAGCAGCGAGGGAGAGTTCTGAACAGGAACAAGTATACAGCAGTCAAAGCACAAGCTACCTTCCCCTTTATCTACTGAGCAAAAGCTTACCGAAAAAATAAAAGTTTTGATATCTATCCAAACACTGCAGATAGCATTCTACCCACTGCAGTCAGCTTTGTAAAAGCAGCTTATTTACTAAATGTTTGAAGGGCACTTGGAGTCAAAACTGTCTGCTGAATGCCAATAAAAAGGTTAATATAGGAAAACCTAAAGTTACACAAACAATATGAACACTAGATGTAGTTATACATTTATACTGCTAAACAGCAAATTTTTAGAGAACGTATAGCATTATCTAGTCTGCTTGGTATTAGTAACAGTCGAGCAATATGCAATGAGGGTTTTATTTTCCTTTCCCTTTAAGATGATGTAAATACAAGGGGTGGTTCAGTTGAGAAAGGGGTTTATAATGTGCAAATGTTTTATTCATTTATAATGGAGACATTGTGCGCTTCTAATTGAGCCACTGGCCAAAACATGAAGGAAAGAGAAAAGAAGTGACGTCAGAAGCCAAGAGATTAATGTTCACTTTGTACGTGAATTTTTACTATTTAATAAAAGATATTGAAGTTTATCAGTTTGTTTTCTTCTTCTTCCACTGGTGGCACTAGTGGATTGAATGATGGAAATTGCAGATGGAAAAGTATTCACAAGGAAGATCATGAAATTCCAAGGAGGGGGATATCAAAAGGATCTCCACAGTTAAAAACCCTTATTAGCATGGACTAAAAGTGCTTCTTGATCTTTTTCTAACAATGTTGACAATAATTTTGATGCACAGAGGTTCAATTATAGGTTGAGGCAAATACACACTGTGATGCAGAAGGCACAGGTAAAAACTAAAAAGCAGAGAGAAAAAGGGGTGTAAGTCAGGTCTGCATTTGTGTGACCCTATCATTTTTGTAAACAGACTATAGAATACTACACTTACACCCAGTAAAACCCCGTTCCTCTGCCTTGTCTCTAGCATTTGGTTATTGTACTTTAATGCTACCCAGTAGAGACAATCTATGAGCCAATCAGAAAACCTGCTCAGTCTGTTCTTTTATCATTCCCATACATTCGATTCTGCAGAAAGCTGTCAATCAATCATGCGGCAGGAAAGGACCAGAAGATCAATAGAGAGGACTGTGAATGGTAAGCTTCCCTCAGTAACTTCAGAAGTCCTTGGAAGTGGTTCTTCTCCAGATCCATCACTGGCACATACTAATGACAGTCTCCTGAGAAAATAAGTGGGTTTTTCTCTACTGACATGTGTGTCACATCCTACTCTGATCTCCAGAAACTGGATTTAAACAGGACATTTAGAGAACCGGTATTTCAGGTTACAACAAATAAAGCCTAAAAATCAAAGCACATAATCTCAAAGGGATTTTACAACAAAACGTATATGACAAAAGATCTTACTCCGATCAGATACATAGTAGCATGGGACGTGTTGACATGCCAGTAAAGTGTCAGTAGCAGAAACATTGTCATTTTCTACTTCATGAAGGAGGCCTGGGTGTCGGACTTTTTTTTTTTAAGCTTTGTTGGTTTTTACCTAAAATAGGAGACCCCTTTAAAGTATAGCTATAAGAATCATGCAAGCATGCTGTCACATGTGTGTCATGGCCAAATACAAGCCCTATATGCATAAGTCAACCAGTAAACTGGAGCAGGAAAACTGGATACGCTTATGTGACAAAACGCCAAGGCTTATGTTGGCAAAAACCTACTGAAAAACACAGTAGCTATATTTTTGTCAATAGGGTGCAAAATGCTAAAACTTCTATCTATAACACATTTATATCTGTTAAAAGCTTGTTTAAAAGCGGAGTTCCACCCATAAATGGACTTCCACTGATCCAGCCCCCCCCCCTCCCTTCGGTGGCACATTTGGCACCTTTCAGGGGGGAGCAGATACATGTCTAATCTTGGCATTTTCTCCCACTTCCAGCAAAAGAATCCACAGAAAACTACACCATGTCCTCCCCCCCCCCCCCATGCTGTCTTCTGGGAGACACACAAGTCCCAGAAGAAAGCAGGGACCATGCAATTTGCGCAGTGCGACCCGCACATGCACAGTAGGGAAACAGGCTGTGAAGCCGCTAGGCTTCACTTCCTGATTTCATTACTGAAGATAGAGGCACCTCCACCCGGAGCCAAGGGACAGGTCGGCTTTGGGTGAGGACATCGCGGGTGCCCTGGACAGGTGAGTGTCCATATGTTAAAGTCAGCAGCTGCAGTATTTGAAGCTGCTGAATTAAAAATACATTAAAAAGTAGGATTCCAGCTTAAACCTAACCAGCCTTAAAATGTCCCCCTTTCTCCTCCTAACACCTATGCTGATTAACCTGCATATAAAAAAGGAGGCGGGGGGAATGTATATAATTACCTATTTACAGTCCACTCCGGTCCAGTCATGTGATCTCTCATGGCCAGCAGCAGCTGCAGAGGAGGGGAGAGAAAGTGCTTGACAATAGTTGGTAAAGCCTGGAGCAGTGATCTCACCCACAGGCTCCCATGACCCATCCATTGTTGGCACTCCCTGCTCCCCCCCCACTGGCAAGGGGGAGATTACGTGACCGGACCAGGCTGAACATAGTCAGGTATATATGTTGTTACATCACTTAGTCAGCACATAGGTGTTCGGAAGGAGGAGAGGGCATTTTTAAGACTGGTTAGGTTTAGGCTCTACTTTAAAAGGGACTATATAGCAATTTTGTGCACAACCTTTTATCATCATGGTCAGAACTAAAAAAAAAAAAAAAAAAAAAAAAAAAAAAAAAATGCTCTCGTGTCCATCTCCTTGGTCCTCCTCCTGCCTGTCAGCTCCCTGATCCACTCCTCCTGCTCTAAAAAGAACTTCTATAGTATAGGTGTGGTAAAAAAATAAATAAAATATTATATTATATATATATATATATATATACATACATACATACATACACACACACACATATATTACACACACACATATATATTTGGGACACTCATGGGGATAAAATATGCATCCAAACAAGAATGTTTTATTTTTTTTATTTTTATTTCCAACGTTTTGATCAACTGTAGTACATGTTCGTCAAGGCTGCGATACATTAAAACATTGGACAAAATAAACTTTTCTTGTTTAGACATGTACACCTGCTTAAGGCGAAACTAAAAGGCAAAATACTTAGGCCTCTTTTACACAGATGGACCATTCAGTTTTTTAGGCGGAACTGAACGGAAGCTCCATAGACCTCTATGGAGTGACGGATGTCAGTGGTGACATGTCCGCTCCAATCCGAAAAAGTGTGACGGAGGAAAACCCTTTACACCTTAATTCCAACAAGTTTCCTTGGCAGCTTTTTTCTGGTGCTTGGCTCCAGCCACTTGATTGGCCAGTGCGGGATGACACAGGCAGCACGCCGGAATATAAAATGAGCTATGAATATGTAGTTTACTGTACATTGTACAGGGTTTTTTCAAACAAGCAGGTAAGTATTTCAATGCAGAAAAGACATTGCATATCTCTTCTACAATAAAGAGCCTGAACTCTACAATAATAAGTTAACAATGGTTTATCTTATCAACTTCAGTTTCCCTTTAAGACCTCTTGTGCCACTATTTTCTATTTAGCTACTGATGATACTTTACTGCAGTGCAACTGAGCAGATACTTTAAGGCAGGGGTCTCAAACTGGCGGCCCTCCAGCTGTTGCGAAACTACAAGTCCCATGAGGCATTGCAAGGCTGACAGTTACAAGCATGACTCCCACAGGCAGAGGCATGATGGGACTCGTAGTTTTGCAATAGCTGGAGGGCCACCAGTTTGAGACCTCTGCTTTAAGGGCAGCGTACAATGGATTAGTCAGGTAAGCAGGAGTCTTAGGATACTTTAACATCCTAAATTTCCCCATTTGCGTCTTTGATGTATGACATAAGTTATATATATATATATATATATATATATATATATATATATATATATATATATATATATATATATATATATATATATATATATATATATATATATATATATATATATATATATATATATATATATAAAAAATGTCCCATTACACCCTATGAGAGCTGCGGGCTCATGTTGCACCATGCTGAATGCAGAGTCTGCTACCAATATCTTGGTTACAAAGACACTGTCCAGCTGGAGTAGTAGAGAACAGTGTTTGCATGAGAGGGGGCTTTGTTAACCATTGTGGTTAACAGTGTAAAACTACACTTATCCTTTATGTAGTACAGATGTGCCCAACCAGTGGCCCACGGAGCCCTCTGATGTGGCCTGCGAACTCCTTCTGTAGGATGGTGGATTGGCAAGCCCAGATCACGGGTTGCAGACCCGCCATCCCAGAGCATCTGTGTTGTTAATGAAGCCGGCAAAGCAAGCAGATGTGGAGCAGAGCCGTATAAGCTGATGCTTCCTGTATAGCGCCATCTCTTGCCACAGACGGAGTGATAACAAATGCACTCTGCCGGGGACAGCAACAGCAGGCAATACCTGAATAGAAGACTGTTATTAAAGGTCAGTTTATTACTAAAATTGCAGTGTATGTATGGGCATATCTGCGCAGTGGTTACTGGGTTGCTTTCAAACTGATCTGCAGGTTCAGCGCACCTTCAGGTTACTTGCACTGAGGCATAGACTTCTGTTATTACCTGCGGGTTTGATGTGATTTCAGAAAATGCACCACACCTGCAGGATATAATAGAAGTCTATGGCAAAATGTAGCTAACCCGCAGGAAAGACATGGGTTCACTGCGCTGCATTAGTGTGAAAGGCCCCTTTCACACAATCGGTCCAGCCCAATCGGACCCTCCATTCACCTCTATGAAATGGCAGATGTAAACAGATTTGTGTCCTTTTACATCCACCTACCTCCAATCTGATTTGCAAAAAAAATAAAAAATAATAAAAAAACAAAACAAAAAAAAACACAGAAGGGGGGATCAATCCCCTTCCGTCTGGGCAGATTGGATCGGAGGACGCATAGAGTAGAGTGGGCTGTGTCCGTGTCCGCTCTGCACAGACCTGTCATCCGACTGCTCTGCTCATTGTGGCTCGCAACCAGTTACCAAGTCGCATAAGTGGCCCTCGCTCTTCAAAAGGTTGGGCACCCCTGATGTAGTAAAAAGGGAATCATGTTTTTAATGGTAGAGATAAAGAAAAGATAGAGATGTGTAGACATTAAAGGCTTTAATTAAACCTACTGGATCTGGAGAGAGGCGATTTGGGGTATCAGGATGGCTGTTCGACTCTTTCCCCTTTTTCTTCTTCTTGCCGCCTGCAGGTGCTGAAGGGGTCTTCTGCTGGAATTCCTTTAGCTAAGAAAAGATTAGAGCCATCAGAGCACAACTTAAAGACAGACTACAGTGACTTTACATGTATGCTGATTGTGTACAATGAAAACATGGAATGACGGAACAATCATTGACAATGTTCTTTGCATGTAGTTGATTTCTCCACTTTGATTTCAAATTGAATAATGCACAGAATCGCATTAAAATTTATTTTTTATAATTACAAGATCCAGACCCATTTCCTCATTATTTGGCTCCCTCCGCCCCAAGGTATGTTATGGACACGTACTTTGATACAGCCACTTAAAGCTATTGTAAAGCATTGCATTTAAAAAAAAAAAAAAAAAAAAAAAAAAAAGATAACAAACATGTCATACCTCCACTGTGCAGCTTGTTTTGCAGTGTGGCCCTGAACATTCTCTTCTGGGGTCCCCCGGTGGCTCTGGTAGCTCCTCCCCACATCGTATAACCCCCTAGGAGAAGCACTCTCATGGGGGGTTACCTAGCGGGTGCGCTCCCGAGTCTAGCATTTGTGCCCATAGACACAGAATGACAGACTCAGCCCTGCATCATTGGATTTGACAGCAACAGGAGCCAATGGCTGCGCTGCTATCAATCTATCCAATCAAGAGCAGAGAACCCCGGGCAGAGGAAGAGCGCGTCTCCGCCATGGGAGATACAGGGCTCAGGTGAGTAAAACAGGGGGGGCTGGTCACGAAGTTTTTTTACCTGCATAGGCTGCATTAAGGTGAAAAAACACAAGGGTTTACAACCCCTTTAAAGTGCAAGTTCACTTTTGGCTACATTTTCCAAAAAGGCCTGGAATTTTGGATCATGCTTTGATTTTTTTGTGCCTTCCTCTGGATCACCTGTATTAGATAGTGTATATGGAGATTTTATATGTCTGTGTGTTCCCCCCCCCCCCCCCTCTGTTGGTTGAATTGGATAAAACTTGTGTTTTTTTTTCAACCATATTACCTATAAAACTACTACACAAAGACTGACTTCTTCAGCGGTGTGCTGCTAGGGGAGAGATGCTCTGACATTGAGGCTTCTGGCTTGCTCCAACATAGGATCACACTTTTTTGAACCTTCAATTGGGATTTAATACTAAATTTCTCTTATTTGCTCCTTTTTGTATTTTGTTAAGTTAATAAGTGCAAAAAAAAAAAAAAAACAACCTGGTGTTCTGACTAGAAATCCAGTGCTATCCTAAGCCACTGTATTCTTATGTCTGCACTAAAACCTCAAACGGCACCGTCACTCGGACGTTCAGCCCCCTCACCATCCCCCACTGATGGGCCAATTAAAAAGCACAGCACTCTTCTCGCATGTGCAGTAGGGAGCCGGGTGTGAGGCTGAAAGGCTTCACGGACAGTTTTTCTTACAGAAAATGGCAGTGGCAGCACCCATCAGCCAATCCATAAAATCATCTGGGGTGCCGACATCTTGGGCTCCCTGGACAGGTAAGTGTCAAAATTTTGAGTTGGCAGCTACAAATACTGTAGTTGCTGACTTTTAAAATATATTTTCCCCAGGTGGAACACCACTTTAAGTCTTAATTTTAAAAAATATACACTTTGTACTTCCCAACTTTGTGTAATGCGATTGCACAGAGTGGCCAAAAACCTCCTCCTCTTGGTTCTCCTGCTCACGGCTTCTCCTCTTTTACACTTGCTATGGGGGCACTTGTGCAGGCTCAATCCCAAGCCACGCTGCCTGTATCCATAGACACAGACAGAGCAGCTTGGTCCCGCTCTAGCGTCACAGAATTTGACTGACAGCAGTGGGAAGCATTGGTTCCTGCTGCCTCAGCAAAGTTTGTGAGAGCGGGGAGCGAAGAGCTGCTACAGACAGGAATAGCGCTGAATTGAGATAACTAGGCAAGTAAAAGGAGGGGGTTAAGAGACAATACTGCTATATAAACATTTTGTTTTATCATGCAAGGAATGCACGAAGGTAAAAAAATGTGTAGGCTTGAGAACCACTTTAAATCTTCTGGTAGGTAAAACTAATGCTAAGCAGGTAAAGCATTGCTGCATATGTATAAGGCTGTGTATTTAATGCTTAGGTTTGAGGTTAGGCATGATCTAAAGTCTTTACTCGTGTAAACATGTCTCCCGCTGTACATCAAAGTATGGCATTTCTCATTTTATGTTGTTTCCATCATTACCATTAACTCTTAATATCTACTGAACATTTAAACGGCATATAAAGCCAGTGAGCCAAATATGACAAACGTATGTATCCATTTCAAAACTAGGGAAGACACTCCACGTAATATGCGGGATTTGCAAAGTTCAGATATTCACAGCGTTGTCCTGCAGAATCCTCGTCTCTTCTGTCAGCGAACGGGTCCCATGCTGCCATGTTCTTTGTGATATCATCGGGAGGCTCCTAGCTCTTCTGGGCTCAGCCAGCGGGGCCTCCTAAAGGAATGGCGCTAGGCCAGCCTCCCCCCCTCCTTTTTGAATGAAAAGCTATGCCTCCTGGAATGTGTGATGTGCATATTCCAGGAGGCACAGGGTGCACAGTGCACATAATTCACCAATAAGAAGTATGTCCAAAGGGGTGGAGAAGAGGGGCCTTCAAACTATGGCACTCCAGTTGTTCAGGAACTACAATTCCCATCATGCCTAGTCATGTCTGTGAATATCAGAGTTTTACAATGCCACATGGGATGTGTAGTTCCGCAATAGCTGGTGGGCTGTCGTTTGGAGATCCCTGGTTTAGAGGGTGAAGATCCGCTTTAAGTTTGGGTTTAGACCTACTTTAAAATGAATCTATATCTATCCACAATCCTCTCTTTTTTACACTGAATCTCAGTTAGGCTAGGTTCACATTGCTGCGATGCGGGAACGCCGCGAATCCGCGGCGTTTTCCTGCATCGCACACCTCCCGCCGGCAGTTCACACTGCCCTATGCGGACGGCTGGGGGTGTCAATGTTATGTTAATGACACCCCCAGATCCGTCGGCATATCGCAGTGCGATCTGCCGACTCGCACAGGAATCAGATCGCATGGTGTGAACCCCCATGCGATCCGATTCCGTTGCGGACCCAAAAAAGGGTCCCGTGCGAGTTTGCTGCGGGAGCGATGCGAGTTCAGCCATACTATCTGTATGGCTGAACTCGCAGCGCTACGGAGATCGGATGTGATTTGCTGTGCGAATCACATCCGGTTCTCCCCCCGCAGCGGTGTGAACCCAGCCTAAATCATTGACTTAACCTGTTCTTGGCTCAAGACTGACCCAACTCAGTGGGTGTTGTAAATTCATTATTATATTTGTTGTTCTACTATATTTAAAGTGGTTGTAAACCATTCCAAATACATTTGGAACTCAGGGGAAAATATAATGGACTTCAAAAAGGCACGTGAATATGTAAAAAATACCAGTTTATTGATGCACATCAAATATTGTATAGAATATACACTCATAGAAACAGACTTTATAAAACCATGCTAGCTGGGCGGCACAGTGGTGTAGTGGTTAGCACTCTCACCTAGCAGTAAAAAGGGTCGCTGGTTTGAATCCTAAACACAACACTACCTGCCTGGAGTTTGCATGTTCTCCCTGTGCGGGTTTCCGCCGGGTACTCCGGTTTCCTCCCACACCCCAAAGACATGCAGGTAGGTTAATTGGCTTCTGTCCAAAAAAAAATAAAAAATTGGCCTTTGAGGGTAGGGACCGATGCGAGTGTGCAATGTACAGGGATAGGGACAATTGTAGACAGTCACTC
This sequence comes from Lithobates pipiens, assembly GCF_037356315.1. Taxonomy (NCBI): domain Eukaryota; kingdom Metazoa; phylum Chordata; class Amphibia; order Anura; family Ranidae; genus Lithobates; species Lithobates pipiens. The sequence goes on along the minus strand of NW_027507685.1, from coordinate 155,491,414 downwards.
AGGGTGAACTGGATGGACTGGTGTCTTTATTCAACCTTACTATGTAACTGAACAGGCTATGGAATCCCCAGCAGGTAGGGGAGTAAAAAAAAAAAAATATACAAGAAATTGGCTGTAATGATAGACCATCTACCAATACTTCCAGTACTGGGGTGCCACTTGTCTTCCTGTGTTTCAGCTCGACATGTTTCGCAACCTATTATGGCTTCTTCAGGAGCTTAGATAAAATTTGCATGACTGATGCAAAACCCCTGTACCAAAAGGCCCCCGAGGAGCCAGATGCGGGCTCCTTCGTCAGATGTGGGGAGACACAGATGTACCCATCCACTAATGGAGATGGATTAATTCCTGTGTAGTCACCAAATCTAGAAAAGGTCTCCAATTTGTACAGGTATAGCATCCACCAAATGCACGTGAAATCCTGGGAATATTGATATTGCATAGGAGACAATTGTGCTGGCTCCTTTAGGAGGCGACTGTCCAAAACCTGTGGATCCGCACCTTCAATGGCCTTCGATGTTGTGGAGAATATTCCCAGGCTTCCACATGCTTTTGGTGGATCCAATACCTGTACACATTGGGGACCGTTTCCAGATTTGGTGACTACACAGAGGAATTAATCCATCTGCATTAGTGGATTACTCTTAGTGCAGTCTTTCTACAGCCAAAGTCCATAATTTATAAAGCTTGTCTGAGAATTCAGAAAGCTGAAGCTGAAGTTACGCTCTGCAGAGCTCAATGAGGAGAGCTCTGAAAGCCAATTGGAGGGAAGGGACACAACCCCTTTCATACAGAACACAGGAACAGAGCCGATGCGGTCAGTTAGCTGGAGGTCCCTCCCCGTCATCATTTTGCGCTTGGTGTCAGGAAAACTTCTCAGAAGGGACTCATGCTGATAGCACAAGAACAGGGCAACAAACAGAAATTGCACTTAGTGCTCTTAGTCGAGACCTATACATACAGCGCCTTGAAAAAGTATTTATACCCCTTAATTTTCCACATTTTGTCATATTACAACCAAAAACTAAATGTATTTTATTGGGATTGTAGATAGACCAACACAAAGTAGCACATAATTGTGAAGTGGAAGGAAAACGATAAATGTTTTTTAAAATGGTTTACAAATATCTAAAAACAGTGTGGCATGCATTTGTATTCAGCCCCCTTTACTCTGATAACCCTAACTAAAATCTAGTGGAACCAATGGCCTTCAGAAGTCATCCAATTAGTAATTAGCGTACACCTGTGTGTCATTTAATCTCATTATAAAAACATTTGTTTGTTCAGAGGTTTGTTAGAGAACCTTAGTGAACAAACAGCATCATGAAGGCCTAGTAACACACCAGACAGGTCGGTTATAAAGTTGTGGAGAAGTTTAAAGCAGGGTTAGGTCAAAAAAATATCGCAAGCTTTGAACATCTCACTGAGCACTGTTCAATCCTTCACCCAAAAATGCAACGAGTATGGCACAACTGCAAACCTACCAAGACATGGGCATCCGCCTAAACTGACAGGCCGGGCAAGGAGAGCATCAGAGAAGCAGTCAAAAGGCCCATGGTGAAATATGGTGGCGGCATCATGTTGTGGGGATGCTTTTCTTCAGCAGGGACAGGGAAGCTGGTCAGAGTTGATGGAAAGATGGATGGAGCCAAATACAGGGCAATCTTAGAAGAAAACCTGTTAGAGTCTGCAATACACATGAGACTGGGGCAATGGTTCACCTTCCAGCAGGACAACGACCCTAAAAATACATCCCCAAAAAGACTTGCAGCTGTAATTGAAGAGAAAGATGGTTCTATCGCTCCGTCAAATGACAGGGCGATCACTTGTAAACAAACCGGCGTCTCCCCTCTGTGTACTGATCTGTACAGGGGAGGGGAGAGATCCGATAGCAGCAGCGCTGTGGGCTGGATCTGTAGTGCCCACAGCGCTGCTCTGTGACAAGTGCAGTCACAGCCATCCCTCCATACTCTGCCAATACCCTGCCATACTCGGTGATACCCAGTCAATATTACAGTGGGGGAGACTATGTGGCTGTTACAGTGGGGACTATATGGTGGTGGAATTTTCACAGGTTTTTCAAATTCAATTTATTATTTGCTGATCCGAAAAATTATCCGATTTGTGACTGATCCAAGGAACGATCCAATCCGTGAGTTTTTTGATCCGTTGCACCCCTAGTATGAATACTTTTTCAAGGCACTGTATAGAAAAGGATATGCTTTGTTCATATTTCATGTCTAAGGTTTACAACCACTTTAAGCGATAATGCCATGATGACTGCATATTTTCATGTTTCCTGTAATATACTACAGACAATTCTTCTGTCAACTGTGGAATGCAGGAGGAAACATGTTCACGTAAATAAATCCTCTTTTTATCACACTGGAGGATTCAGTATACCATAAAAGTGCCTGCTCTATGAAATCATTAACAATAAATACTTTTAACAGCATTACAAACTTATTATGGCTGGTTCACAACAGATGCATTGGGGCTTTGCCGACAACCATCTCCAAAGTATAGACAAGGCAAAATGTCTATGTTGTTGGTTCACACCACTATAGCCTTGCTATGGTGAGCAGTAAATACTGCATGCAGTACTTTTTCAACGCAGCAGGTTGCAATGCAAACCTTTGCATCGCAACACTACTGCAGTGAACAGAACTGTATTGAGATGTCACCGGTGACAAAAGCAAACAGCGAATACAACATGATCAGTATATCGGCACTGTGTCTCCCAGCAGACACCAGCAGCCATGCGTTCAGCATGGCTCCCTGGTGTGAACGAGCCTCTATAGAGGAACGTGTCAAGTACACAGCTGAAATGCATAGAGGTTTTTGTTTCACCTGCCAAATTATTTGTAATCCTGAACAGCCAGACTTGCGATTTACACATATCAGCCATGATATTCAGTTACAAAGACCACTGGGGTATTACTTCCTGGTTCACCTCTGATAACTGGACACAGACTCATTGTCCAATCAACAAGCAGGAGGTGGAGAGGTGTCATAGGAAGCTGGATGGTCAGGGAAAAAGTGCATCACCTACCTGGTTTTATAATGTAGTAAACTGTGTGCAAATCACAAAGTTAGCTGTGCAGAATTACAAGCTTTAGTTGGCTGATGAGACAGTAAACATTTGCATTTAAAACAAGTAATTGTGTGCCTGGAGTTACCCTTTTAAAAGTGAACCTGAGTTTAGTTAGGGGACAAAAGCAACAGGTTGACTTAAAGTGGTTGGAAAAAAAAAAAACCCACACACCCCCCAACAACCTGCAAGACAAAAAGGCATAAGGAGCTAGTATGCATTGCATACTAGCTCATTATGAAATACCTGAGATCGAAGCTGCTGCAGTTTCTTCAGGGCTCATGTGCCGATAACATCAGCACATGCGGATACAGTGAATATCTCCTAAACGGTGCAGGTTTAGAAGATATCCTGAGTAGCTACAGGAAAGCCTTATTATAGACTTACCTGTAGATAAAATTGGTAGTACACGGTTTACAACCACTTCAACTGCCCACACATCTCCCTTCACTCCCACCAGGAACAAAGAAAAAAACTGTCTGTTTTCGGGCACAGAGAGCATACAGCATCCTTCCCTTCCTTGCATATGACAGGAGACAAGCCCTGCTTCATGGATGGCTAAAGTGGGTACAAAGGTTTTTTCCTTCTTCTAGCCAACAGGCTGAATGGGAAGAAGAAGACGAAGAAGAAGACGAAGAAGAAGACGAAGAAGAAGAAGAAGACGACGACGACGACTATTCCTGCATCCACACAATCAAAGTAGATGCAGGAATACCTTCCCTGCTGGGGCACTGTATTCCGACAGCGTAGAATCCCCGATTGACTGCAACTGCTGAATGAATGAAGATCCAAACAATCGAACAGGGAGGCCTACACACACATCAAAATTCCGCCTGTACCAGTGTTCCGACAAAGGAGCCAACTCCTCAAAATCTCTAATTGCGTCACTTCTGGTTTCTATCCAGCAGCCTTAATTGCAGATTGACGACTTATATGTTTTCACAGAACACCGTCAGCGTATACACTACAGCAGGGCTCGACAAACCCCAAGCGCCAGGTCACCACTGTGACTAGAAATGCAGCCTAGTGCCTGGGCTGTTGTCAGCCTCAGTGGCTAGCATACGGGGAGAAGCCAGACACAGCATTGACGGGCGGCCAGCAGGAACGTTTGTTTTCTGATGCCTGGGGTGGGGAGAGGCAGCGCTGTGAAGACGGGTTAAAGGAGGAGGAGAGGGGGAAGGAAAGTGAAGGGGTGGGTTAGAGCAGAGGAGGGGCTGTAAGGTAGTAGGAAGGGTGAGTTGGGGGAGGAGCAGAGAACTGGGCAAAAAGTGTTCTTGTGCGGCTTTCTCCTTCCTCCTGCTGGGTGCGCGTCTAGATAGAGCTGACCGGGGAGACTCCCCTAGAGCAAGAACCGGCGGGATCCCCCCCAGATGCTCCGGGTCCCCCCCTAGATGGGCTCCAACTGAGGCTCTGAGTTGGGTCTGGCCAGCCCGAGACAGCCGTTGTGGCCACCTATCAGTATCCATGGTATATGTGACAACAATCTTCGGTATTCTTCATATGTCTGGGCTATGGGGTAGAGTGGCAAGACGGATGCTTTTTAAAAGAAAAAAATTAAATAAAAAATAAACAAAAAAACACACACTCAGAAAAAAATCCAAACCGGGCTAAATTTGTCAAAAACACATCTAAAGTCTCCGAAAATCATGGGGGAAAATGTGTTATGGTGTGATGAAACCAAGGTTGAGCGTTTTGGCCACAATTCCAAAAGATTGGTTTGGCACAAAAACAATGCACATCACCAAAAGAACACCATACCCACAGTGAAGCATGGTGGTGGCAGCATCATGCATCGGACAGTTTTCTTCAGCTGGAACAGGGGCCTTAGTCAAGGTAGAGGGGATTATAAACAGTTCCAATACCAGTCATTATTGGCACAAAACCTTCAGGCTTCTGCTAGAAAGCTGAAAATGAAATGGAACTTCATCTTTCAGCATTACAGCTATCCAAAGCATACATCCAAATCAACAAAGGAATGGCTTCCCCAGAAGAAGATGAAAGTTTTGGAAATGCCCAGCCAGAGCCCAGACCTGAAGCCCATTGAAAATCTGTGGGATGATACAAAGAGGTCTGTGTACAGGAGATGCCCTCACAATCTGACAGATTTGGAGTGTTTTTGCAAAGAAGAGTAGGTAAATATTGCCAAGTCAAGATGTGCCATGCTGATAGACTCATACCCAAAAAGACTGAGTACTGTAATAAAATCAAAAAGTATTAGACACCTTTCACACTGAGGGAGTTTTCAGGAGTTTTAGCGCTAGAAATAGTGCCTGTAAAATGCCTGAAAACCACCTCCCATTCATTTCAGTGTGACTTTTCACACTGGGGTGGTGCGCTTGCAAGAAGTTAGGAAAAGTCCTGCAAGCAGCATCTGTGGGGCGGTTTGGGAGTGCTATATTGCTCTGCCCATTGAAATGAATGGGCAGTGCTTCCAAAGCGCCTGAAAAGCATTTCTGAAGCACCACAACACGGGCGCTTTTAACCCCGCTAGCGGCCCAAAAGCGCCACTAAAACGTGCAGTGCTTTACCGCTAACGCTCGGCAGCCCCAGTGTGAAAGGTCTCAAGCCTCGTACACATGATACACAGCATCAGACTTTTGTCCAAAGGGGCGTGTTGTGAACTTGTCTTGCATAAATGGTACACAATTGTCTGCCAACAAACACGAATGTAGTGACGCACTACAAGCCGATAAAGAGGAAGTTCAATTGTCAGGCGCCACGCTTTGGGCTTCTTCTGCTAATTTTGTGTTAGGCCGCGTACACACAGCCGGATTGTCTGTCCAACTTAGTCCGCTGAACCGTGTTTCAGCGGACAATCTGCTCTTGTGTGGGCTTCAGCGGACTTTTTCAGCGGACTGTCTGCCGAACAAAGTCTTACGGAATTTCCGTAATTTTGTCCATTCAAACTTGGTTTCAGCGGACAGTCCGCTCGTGTGTAGGCAAGTTGGACGGACTAAGTATGGCGCATGCTCAGAAAGGATTTACACGGCCGAAGGTTGCATTGCAGTGTATAGGACGTTGTTTTTCTAGTCCCGTCGTACGTGCTGTACACGTCATCACGCACGCTTTCAGCGGACTGTCTGCTCATCGTGTGTGGTCAAGTCCGTTCATTCAAATTTTGAACGGACTGTCTGTCGGATTGTCTGACGAACTTAGTTGGGCAGACAATCCGCCCGTGTGTACGCAGCCTCAGTAGAAGTTTGGTGAGTGGTGACTCGTGCTTTTCAGTTTGTTTCTGAACGGCCGTTCGTCAACCAGACATGATGCAGAATTGGATGAGATAACGTGTTATTTTATTAATGGCCTTGAAAGTGGTTGTAAACCCTTACAAACCACTTTGACCTACAGGTAAACCTAGATTAAGGCTTACCTGTAGGTCCAAGTAATATCTCCTAAACCTATACAGTTTAGGAGATATTTACAAAAAGACAGCCACCGCCGTCTACAGCGCAAGCGCTGTAGACAGCCGCGCACAGGGCAGGCCGCGGCGATATGCCGTGAGTGTCGGCTCCCGTGCGCATGCGCAGGAGTGACATAATCGCTGCTCCGGCAAATCACAGCGCTGGAGCAGCGAGACCCGGAAGTCACTCCGGGATCCATGGCAGAGGCAAACATGAAGACGGAGGACCGCTTTGGGGGCTTCGTTCTCAGGTAAGTTATTCATAATGAGCTAGTATGCTATGCTAGCTCATTATGCCTTTGCCTTGCAGGTTGCCCCCCCCCCCATGGGTTTACAACCACTTGAAGTTATTGCTTTGACCCAGGTCCAGTCCAGGAACAGGAGGGTGACTTCTTAGACCAAAAAATTGGTTGCTTTATTAAAGGAGACCAATTATGTCATATGCCATTGCTGCAGGAGCTTCAGGAGAATTATCAGAATGCTCTCCAGGAGAATGATGACTGTCAGAATTATCACTGGGTGATGGACCCCTGCTTTCACCAACTCTTGGCATTGCTGGCCCCCTATATTAAGAAGGGGGTCACATGCATAAGGCCTTTATTTTATTTTTGGTTGAATAAAGGATTTGATTTGGTGTATTTTCTTTTTTTGGATGCATAGAATACAGTTTTTGGTTAAGTTCTATTGGCAGATAGCATGTCTAATTTTGTATTAGTTTTTTTTTTTAAATGCACAATAAAAAAAAATAAAAAAAAAATATAAATTGGGAAAATACTTCTTGGCTATGCTACATATAGTTACATAGTAGGTGAGGTCGAAAAAAGACAAGCCTATCAAGTCCAACCTATGTGTGTGCTTATAAAATTTTATATACTGTATTTATCGGCATATAACACGCACCCCAAGTTTAGGATGGAAATTTAAGGGAAAAAACCCCCCCCCCAAAAAAAAAAAAAAAAAAAAAAAAAAAAAAAAAAAAAAAAAACTTACATTTAAATGCCCATCAATGCAGCCTTATCAGTGTCATTTGCAGCCTTGACATGCAGCCTTGTGCATCGTTGCAGCCTTGTCAGCGTTAAAGCGGAGGTCCACCCTAAAGTGGACCTTCCGCTCATTGGAATCTCCCCCCCCCCTCCAGCGCCACAATTGGCACCTTTCAGGGGGGAGGGGGGTGCAGGTACCTGTACAGTACAGGTATCTGCACCCACTTCCTGGATAGCTCTCTGCGGAAAGGGGCGTAGATTACGCCCCTTTCCGAAAGTCCCCCGCTGCCTGCTGGGAAACACACAGATCCCAGAGGCAGCGGGTCCATCCTCATTGCGCAGCGCGACTCGCGCATGCGCAATAGGGAACCGGGAAATTAAGCCGAAAGGCTCCACTTCCCGATTCCCATACCCAAGATGGCGGCGGCAGCACCTGAGACGATCGAGACATCGGCTTTGGGTGCCGACATCGCGGGCGCACTGGACAGGTAAGTGTCACCATTTTAAAAGTCAGCAGCTGCAGTATTTGTAGCTGATGGCTTTAAAAAAATAAACGCAGACTCCCGGCGGACTCCCGCTTTAATTTCAGATTTCATTTTAAAAAATTGGCGTCGCCGAGATGTTCTGTGTATCTTGGCAACGCCCGGTAGTTCTTGGCGGCTTTTAGCCGAGAAGGGCTGAAGGCGGGCAAAAGCCGCCGAGAAGGACCGAAAGCCGCGAGAAGGGCCGAAAGCCGCCCAGAGGCTCAAAAATCGCGGAGGAACGGCGTATAAAACACACCCGTGATTTTCCCCTGATTTTAAGGGGGGAAAAAGTGAGTGTTATACTCCGATAAATACGGTATATATATATATATATATATATACATATATATATATATATATATATATATATTTTTTTTTTTTTCAAATGACGGTTTGAGAGTAGACAGTTGCATTTAAAAAAATACAATGTAAAAAATTAACAAGGAACACCAACATAGTTGTATCTTTGATATTAAAAGCTACAGGATAATGGTGTTGTGGTAACTTGCACAAAAAAATAAATAAATAAACCACCACACACACACACACCACGATTATTCTTGAAATCACTAGAAAATAAAAGCCTTTTAAAATACGTTTGCAATAACGCTATCAGTATCACCAAAGCCACTTCATTATTATCCCATTAAATAAAGAGGAGAATGTGAGCTGCATTTGGAGATTTCACAATTTGTCTGCGGAAAATGTATAAGCCTGCCATCCAACATTTGTCCGTGGAAAATCAGACAATAATTGTCCGATGGAGTGTACAAACGGTCGGATTTCCCGCCAACAGCCTGTCATCATACATTTCCCATCGAAAAATCTGATCGTGTGTACGAGGCTTTAGATTTCACTTCTACTACTGTTCTGGGGACAACCCAAGATTCATGCTTTTCTTTTACTTTCATGGATAATGGTAAACAGGACAAATAGAAAAAGGTGAATCTCCCTACAGGGAGACAACAATAAATGCTGTGAGGTACTCTAATCCCTCTCCACACTATCAAAAACTTAAGAAAAAAAAAAGTTCAGCAAAGGCCCCTTTCACACATGCGGACCGTTCAGGACCCCCAAGTCAGTTTTTTCAGGCGGACCTGAACGGATACTCCATGTACCGGATGTCAGCGGACATGTCACCGCTAAATCCAGATGGATAGAAACCCTATTTTCCATCCATCTGGAGGATCAGATGAAAAACGGTCAGGCAGTCCATTTTCATCCGATCTCCCCATAGAGAGCGGGACTCTGACAGGTCTGTCTCTGCACAGTGAGTGGAGACGGACCTGTCATTCGCCGACTCAATGGGGATCAACGGAGCGATCCCTGCTGAGCAAGCAGAATCCATATAACGTATAATGGTTTTAACTATAGTTCCACTTTAACAGACAAGTTAAAAATTAATGTATAAAAGCTTTGCTGGTTTTTTTTTGTGTAAAAGAGAAGTTTAAAGTGCTACTAAAACCAGAACCCTGCGTTCACTATATCTGGCCTCCCACAGTAAACTCAATATGAAAATACAATTATTTTAGTAAATAAAACAGCTAAATACCGTCTCTCAGCAATATATAGCAGTCTTATGACTTCTATCAGTGTCTAAAGCTTGTAGGAGGAGTTTTCCTTCTCCTCCGACTGTCCTATGAGGCTGCATGACCGCGGATCCCTCTGTCTGGACAGTGCTGATCACATGCAACCTCTCAAAAGAAAACACTCTAGAAATACACACCAAACTGAGCATGTGCAGAGTGCCTCCAAGGCTCTGTTCTATCAGCAGATTGATTGGGGACATTGGAAGAAGGGGAGGGAGGATCAGAAGACAGGATCAAACAGGCTTTTTATACAATGCAGAAGATTAACCCCTTAGGTTCCACGGTGAGTATAACAACCATGCTTTACTGCATATATAGATTGTTGAGTTGTTTAATTATGACAATAGTTATATTGTTCAGCTTGGTCTAACCCAGGGCTCGACAAAACCCGGGCGCCAGGTCGCATTTGCGACTAAAATTAGCGACCTGGCGCCTGGGGCAGCACAGCTGGGGGTATCCTGTCTCCGTGGACCCCCCCCCCCCCCGGCGTGATCGCGTCGGGCCGCGCCGCTGGCGGCCGGTAATTGAGCCCCCGGCTTTGAGGCCTTCTACGATCCTATGGTTCCTTCTGAAATCTGGCGCCCTCTTGTGGTGGCCATTGGAATTACAACCAGCAATGCTAATGGATGCAATGCTAATTCCCCTGCTTGCCAGCTTATCTCCTTCCCTTTACTCAGAACCCCTAAACATACATTACATATTATATATTATATTATATTATATTATATATATATATATATATATATATATATATATATATATATATATATATATATATATATATATATATATATATATATATATAAACACCCTAGAGAATAAAATGGTGGTCGTTGCAATACTGTCTGTCACACAGTATTTGCACAGCGGACTTAGAAGCGCACTTTTTTGGGGAAAATGTATTTAATAAAAAAAAATTTTAAAAAATAAGACAACAGTAAAGTTAGCCCAATTTTTTTTTTATATTGTGAAAGATAAAGTTACGTTGAGTAAATCGATACCCAACATGTCACGCTTCAAAATTGCGCCCGCTCATGGAATGGCGACAAACTTTTACCCTTTAAAATCTCCATAGGTCTGGGGCTAGAATTATTTCTCTCACTCTACCGATCGCAGCGATACCTCACATGTGTGGTTTGAACACCGCTTTCATATATGCGTTAGCTTCTGCACGCAAGCTTGGCGGGACAGGGCGCGTTTAAAATAATAATTTCTTATTTTAACTTTTATTTTTATTTTTTTTCACTGTTCTTTAACCAGTTGCCGACCGCCGCACGCCGATGTACGTCGGTAGAATGGCACGGGCAGGCATAAGGACATACATGTACGTCCCTTGCCTCCCGCGGGTCGGGGGCCCGATCGGGCCCCCGCCCGGTGCCTGCGGCGGTCGGTTTTCGTCCGGGAGCGATCCGGGACGAGGGGGCGGCCATTCATTCATGGCCACCCCCTCGCGATCGCTCCCGACGAATAGAAATCCCCGGTGACATCACTTCCTCTCCTGTAATGTAAACACAGGAGAGGAAGTGATGTATTCTCTCCTCCGTGTCGGTATTTTTCGTTCCGACACGGAGGAGAGCGGATCGGTGAGTTGCACCAACACTCTACACACACAGTAGAACATGCCAGGCACACTCACACCCCCCCTTTACCCCCCGATCACCCCCCCAATTACCCCTGCCCCCCAGTCACAGTGACACCAATGTCATTTTTTTTTTTTTTTGCATTGGTGTCATTTGTGACTGTAATAACTGTTAGGGCAGTTAGAGTTAGCCCCCTTTAGTTCTAATGTACCCCCCTAACCCCCCCAATAAAGGTTTAACCCCGTGATCACCCCCCGTCGCCAGTGTCACTAAGGCTGGGTTCACATTGCAGCGGTTTATGAGAACGAATGTGATTCGCACCGCACTGCAGTGCAAATCACATCCGATCTCTGTGCGATTCGAGTTCAGCCATTCGCCGCACCCGCCGCACCCGCCACACCCGCCGCAAATTCGCACGGGACCCTTTTTTTGGCCCGCAGCAGAATCGGATCGCATGGGTGTTCACACCATGCGATCCGAGTTTGCAGATCGCACTGCGATATGCGAACTGATCTGGGGGTGTCAGTAACATTTCACTGACACTCCCAGCAGTTCGCATAGGGCAGTGTGAACTGCCGCCGGGAGGCATGCGATGCGGGAACCCGCCGCGCATTCGCGGCGTTTCCGCATCGCTCCAGTGTGAACCCAGCCTAATAAGCGATCATTTTTCTGATCGCCGTATTAGTGTCACAGGTGACGCTAGTTAGGCAGGTAGGTATTTAGGTTCGCCGCAGCTTTTTATAGCGCCAGGGACCCCCATATACTACCGCATAAAGCCCCCTGATTGCCCCCTAGTTAACCCTTTCACCAGTGATCACCATATAACTGTTACAGGTGACGCTGGTTGGTTAGTTATTTTTTATAGTTTCAGGGCACCCGCCATTTATTACCTAATAAAGGTTTAACCCCCTGATCACCCGGCGGGTGTCATTTGTGACTAATAACTGTTAGGGCAGTTAGGGTTAGCCCCCTTTAGTTCTAAGGTACCCCCCTAACCCCCCCCAATAAAGGTTTAACCCCGTGATCACCCCCCGTCGCCAGTGTCACTAAGGCTGGGTTCACATTGCAGCGGTTTATGAGAACGAATGTGATTCGCACCGCACTGCAGTGCAAATCACATCCGATCTCTGTGCGATTCGAGTTCAGCCATTCGCCGCACCCGCCGCACCCGCCGCAAATTCGCACGGGACCCTTTTTTTGGCCCGCAGCAGAATCGGATCGCATGGGTGTTCACACCATGCGATCCGAGTTTGCAGATCGCACTGCGATATGCGAACTGATCTGGGGGTGTCAGTAACATTTCACTGACACTCCCAGCAGTTCGCATAGGGCAGTGTGAACTGCCGCCGGGAGGCATGCGATGCGGGAACCCGCCGCGCATTCGCGGCGTTTCCGCATCGCTCCAGTGTGAACCCAGCCTAATAAGCGATCATTTTTCTGATCGCCGTATTAGTGTCACAGGTGACGCTAGTTAGGCAGGTAGGTATTTAGGTTCGCCGCAGCTTTTTATAGCGCCAGGGACCCCCATATACTACCGCATAAAGCCCCCTGATTGCCCCCTAGTTAACCCTTTCACCAGTGATCACCATATAACTGTTACAGGTGACGCTGGTTGGTTAGTTATTTTTTATAGTTTCAGGGCACCCGCCATTTATTACCTAATAAAGGTTTAACCCCCTGATCACCCGGCGGGTGTCATTTGTGACTAATAACTGTTAGGGCAGTTAGGGTTAGCCCCCTTTAGTTCTAAGGTACCCCCCTAACCCCCCCCAATAAAGGTTTAACCCCGTGATCACCCCCCGTCGCCAGTGTCACTAAGGCTGGGTTCACATTGCAGCGGTTTATGAGAACGGATGTGATTCGCACCGCACTGCAGTGCAAATCACATCCGATCTCTGTGCGATTCGAGTTCAGCCATTCGCCGCACCCGCCGCAAATTCGCACGGGACCCTTTTTTGGCCCGCAGCAGAATCGGATCGCATGGGTGTTCACACCATGCGATCCGAGTTTTCAGATCGCACTGCGATATGCGAACTGATCTGGGGGTGTCAGTAACATTTCACTGACACTCCCAGCAGTTCGCATAGGGCAGTGTGAACTGCCGCCGGGAGGCATGCGATGCGGGAACCCGCCGCGCATTCGTGGCGTTCCCGCATCGCTCCAGTGTGAACCCAGCCTAATAAGCGATCGTTTTTCTGATCGCTGTATTAGTGTCACAGGTGACGCTAGTTAGGCAGGTAGGTATTTAGGTTCGCTGCAGCTTTTTATAGCGCCAGGGACCCCCATATACTACCGCATAAAGCCCCCTAATTGCCCCCTAGTTAACCCTTTCACCAGTGATCACCATATAACTGTTACAGGTGACGCTGGTTGGTTAGTTATTTTTTTATAGTTTCAGGGCACCCGCCATTTATTACCTAGTCTCACTAGTGTACCCCTAAATTTAGGGGTGTCTACTTTCCAAAATGGGGTCATTTGGGGGGGGTTTGTGCCATCTTGGCATTTTATGGCCTTCAAAACTGTAACGCCCTTAGAAAGCCTGAAGGCGGTGCTTGGTTTTCGGGGCCCCGTACGCGGCTAGGCTCCCAAAAAGTCCCACATATGTGGTATCCCCGTACTCAGGAGAAGCAGCAGAATTTATTTTGGGGTGTCATTTCACATATGTCCATGGCATGCGTGAGCAATATATCATTTAGTGACAACTTTGTGAAAAAAAAAAAAAAAGTTTGTAATTTTCCCGCAACTTGTGGCAAAATATAAAATATTCCATGGACTCAACATGCCTCTCAGCAAATAGCTTGGGGTGTCTACTTTCTAAAATGGGGTCATTTGTGGGGGTTTTGTGCCATCTTGGCATTTTATGGCCTTCAAAACTGTAATAGGTAGTGAGAAGTGAACTCAAAAATTTACGCCCTTAGAAAGCCTGAAGGCGGTGCTTGGTTTTCGGGGCCCCGTACGCGGCTAGGCTCCCAAAAAGTCCCACATATGTGGTATCCCCGTACTGAGGAGAAGCAGCAGAATTTATTTTGGGGTGTCATTTCACATATGCCCATGGCATGCATGAGCAATATATCATTTAGTGACAACTTTGTTAAAAAAAATAAAAAAATTTTTTTTTTGTCATTATTCAATCGCTTGAGGCAAAAAAATAAAATATTCAATGGGCTCAACATGCCTCTTATCAATTTCCTTAGGGGGTCTACTTTCCAAAATGGGGTCATTTGGGGGGGGGTTTTGTACTGCCCTGCCATTTTAGCACCTCAAGAAATGAGATAGGCAGTCGTAAACTAAAAGCTGCGTAAATTCCAGAAAACGTACCTTAGTTTGTAGATGTGACAACTTTTGCGCAAACCAATAAATATACAATTATTGACTTTTTTTTTACCAAAGACATGTGGCTGAATACATTTTGGCCTAAATGTATGACTAAAATTGAGTTTATTGGATTTTTCTAATAACAAAAAGTAGAAAATATCATTTTTTTTCAAAATTTGCGGTCTTTTTACGTTTATATCGCAAAAAATAAAAATCGCAGAGGCAATCAAATACCATCAAAAGAAAGCTCTATTTGTGGGAAGAAAAGGACGCAAATTTTGTTTGGGTACAACATTGCATGACCGCGCAATTACCAGTTAAAGCAGCGCAGTGCCAAAGTGTAAAAAGACCTCTGGTCATTTACCAGCAAAATGGTCCGGTCTGAAAGTGGTTAAAAAAATAAAAAAATAAATAAAAAAAGTGTGTCACTTTTATTCCTATTACAAGGAATGTAAAAATCCCTTGTAATAGAAAAAAGCATGACAGGTCCTCTTGTATATGAGATCTGGGGGGGTCAGAGAGACCTCACATCTCATATTTACACTAAAATGCAATTGAAAAAAAAATTGTCATTTGAAAAAAATAAAATGTCCCTCTAAGAGCTATGGGCAATGACTTGGAGACAGGTGGCAGGGGGCGGCTATCTTCCCCTCACTCGTCTCCATGTCAGGCCAGGGACAGGTCCAGATCGCCGTCACGGACCTGGCTCCTAACTTTTTTAGCTGGCTCCTAGATTCCAAGCAAATTTGTCAACCCCTGGTCTAACCGCTGGCATCTGTGTCGTTCAAAGAACACCTTGCATTTCCTTAATGAATGCAAAGTGTTCACCATTGGGAGGAGTGGGGTGGTTATGTGTTCACCAAGTAGCAGGACAGCCACTTGCCACGGGATCCAGAAGCACGCAGCAATCCCTATAGCCATGATTTCCAGCTTCCACAAGGGATCCTACAGGTATGGAACAAGCAAACCTATGTTTGTCCAAGTGAGATCAATCAAAATATTTTATATATATATATATATATATATATATATATATATATATATATATATATATATATATATATATATATATATATATATATATATATATATATATACACATACATACATATATACAGAGACTGCCATACCAAAACTTCAACGTGTTGATCTTTTAAAATTGCTGCTCCTATGTATAATATGTAATGTATATTACATGGGAATCAGACATATTTGATCACAATATAAGCAGACACAGCTTCCTGCTTTGCAGCGTTAGGCCTCATGCACACGAGACGCAGTTAAACGCGCGTTCAGATGCAGTTGGACAGTTTTTTCAACTGCCCCTGAACTCATTCAATGTTATCCTATGTGTCCATGCACACAGTCTCGTTTTTTTCCGTTTTTATGCAGTTGCGTTTAATCTCGTTTTTTCCAGAAGCGAAAAAATGCGTTCAGAAGCAAAAATTTCCACGTTTCAGACGCAAAACGCGGCAAAACGCCGCTACCGCGTTTAGCCGCGTTTATAAAGGTGACCTTTTTTTTTACATTAAAAATCTCAAAAATGATTGCAAATGATGAAAAACCATTAGAAAAATATTTTAAACAATTGCAATTGCAAGTGGACAATCCCCAACTTGTGGCAAGTGACATGGCAGGTGGCAAGTGACGTGGCAAGTGGACAATCCACAACTTGTGGCAAGTGACATGGCAGGTGGCAAGTGATGTGGCAAGTGGACAATCCACAACTTGTGGCAGGTGACGTGGCAAGTGACCTGGCAGGTGACGCGGCAAGTGGAAAATCAACAACTTGTGGCAGGTGACTGGCAAGTGACGTGGCAAGTGGACAATCCACTTGTGGCAGGGGACGTGGCAAGTGACGTGGCAAGTGGACAATCCACTTGTGGCAGGGGACGTGGCAAGTGACGTGGCAAGTGGACAATCCACTTGTGGCAGGGGACGTGGCAAGTGACGTGGCAAGTGGACAATCCACTTGTGGCAGGGGATGTGGCAAGTGACGTGGCGAGTGGACAATCCACTTGTGGCAGGGGATGTGGCAGGTGACGTGGCGAGTGGACAATCCACAACTTGTGGCAGGTGACGTGGCAAGTGGACAATCCACAACTTGTGGCAGGTGACGTGGCAGGTGATGTGGCAAGTAGACAATCCACAACTTGTGGCAGGTGATGTGGCAAGTGACGTGGCAGGTGATGTGGCAAGTGACGTGGCAAGTGGACAATCTACATCTCGTGGCAAGTGACGTGGCAGGTGATGTGGCAAGTGACGTGGCAAGTGGACAATCCACAACTTGTGGCAGGTGATGTGGCAAGTGGACAATCCCCAACTTGTGGCAAGTGACGTGGCAAGTGGACAATCCAAAACTTGTGGCAGGTGACGTGGCAAGTGGACAATCCACAACTTGTGGCAGGTGACGTGGCAAGTGACGTGGCAGGTGGACAATCCACAACTTGTGGCAGGTGCCGTGGCAAGTGACACGCTAAATACAAGTACACTGCAGCTCTCACAGCTGCTGCTACTCACTCTGGTCTCACAAAATTGCTGAAATAGTTAATAATACTGTTTTTTTGAGCTGGGGAGGGTCTATGATGTTAGCTTAACTAAACGCTTCTAGACGCAAACGCGGTAAAACGCCGCTAAATCGCGGTAAAAATCGCGGCAAAACGCGCGTTTCTAAACGCCGGTTTCAACATGTGTCCAGCAGCGTTTGCATCTGCGTCTCGTGTGCATGAAGCCTTATATGACGGTTGTGCTTTTTGTCACAATGCAGGCATGGCCAACTGACTAAGACAATATGTTCCCCATGTGACCGTTATCTTATCTCAGATATGAGAGAACAATCACACTGAGCCTCCCTGAGCAACCATTTCAATGTGCTAATCTACAAATCACCATGCTTCATACAACACACAAAAAAAAAAAAAAAAAAAAAAAAAAGGTAGAACGCAAAATGTTCACGTTGTATCAAAAATCGTATCAAAAGTTAAACGATGCAATATTTGAAAGCACACCATATATTCCATATAAAAGTGTAAAAGACTAAATACCAAAACAAAAGGTAATTTATTATAATACAAAGGACACAACGTTTCATTGGACACCATTTACAATATTTACACTCCACCATCTCTAATGAATTCCTCTGGGAATACACAATCCAGATTAGTGAATACAAACTAAATGGGTCTATCCTTTATAGGCAAAGAATGTTAGAAGCGTGGTGTATCAGACACCACCATCAACCAGCATTGTCTACAAATCTTTACCGTGGTCAGACATTTGTGGTAAAGTGTTTGTTAAGGTAAAACATTTTCTTCTATAGTTCCCTCTGATATATAAACTCTAAGCTGCCCAGTGGATGTCATTTATAAAAATATGCGGTATATTCGCTCACTTCAGATCGCCGTTTAGCTGACTGGTCTCCTCTCCCGATTCGATAGCTGCAGGGGGAGGTGCTGGGAAACCCCCACTGATGTCAGCTGAGATGTGGAGAGGAAGAGACCAGCATGACGCGTTGGGTATCTATTTACTCGGCGTAACATCATCTTTCGCGTTAAAAAAATTGCTGCACAAACACCGTGTAACATAAAAAGTTGCAATGACCACCATCAAGCAATGTACAAATTATTATATTTTTTTTTTAAGGTAATTTACTATATTTTCAAAAACTGTAGTCAAGCAGGTGGCTAAACTGACAAATTACTGAAGTTTGAAGTTATAACTTCAAACCAGTCATTTCAAAGTAAATAGATAAATAATAATTAGGTTATAACATAATAATATGATTAAGCTTGATTAAAACAGTACCTTTTCAGCAGCTGTAGATTCTCATTCTCCCTCTTAAGGCTGGGATCACACTATTGTGAACTGGATGCTGGATTTCCGCATCCAATTTGCAATAGCAGGAGAATGTGATTGGCTTTCTATGGATCCGCGACTCTGATCTGAGGAACGATCCGATCCGTGAGTTTTTTGATCCGTTGCACCCCTAAGAGGCACTGTAAATTCATCCTCTCAGTCTGTTGCAGAGTGTGCCAGCTTGTATTTAATCTGGCTGCTCTGTATGTAGCACCTGACATGCTGACAAGTGCAGTATCTCCAGAACTATAGGTGGCAGGAGCCCCATTTTGAGCAGTGGTTGGTTAGGACTACAGCTATCTACCCCCAAATTTGGGGTCTCTGTGACCCCAGGTCACAGGCAGGGAGGGGGGGGAGAGAGGAGACACAGGAGAACAGGGCTGCGGATGACAGAGGTATGTACTCTGACCACAGTGAAGGCTCAACAGCCCCGATTATCGTGTTCAGCGTAGGGGGGGGGGGAAGACAGAAACTGGCAGGATCACCAAGGTATTTTAGGTATTACAGGGGGCCAAATTACACAGCACAAGCACTGTGCTGTATAACATGCTTTAAAGAAACTGGATCAATATTTTTTTGGGGGTTAACAAATGCTTTAATGTCAAAGGACAGAAGAAAAGGTGGGACTGATCTAAATCTGGCCATAGACACTTTAAACCTTGGCCGGTTCAGCAGAAACCAGCCAAGATTCAAACCATATATGGGCAGGCTGCATGTACGATCAATCAACTTGAGTACAAGCAGCCTTCTGGATTTTACATGCAATTATTGCTAGCAGCTACTATAGCCACTAGTAATAATCACTGTGTTCTTCAGGTGGGGGAAGCCGCCCCTGCTAGGAGAACACAATGACTCCACAGGAAGGATTCTCCCATCAACACTGGCTGTGGCTATGGTTGCAGGAAAGAAATTTGTTCAGTCTATGGCTGGCCTACCAATACTTTGTTTTCCCCAGATGGCAGCCAGTTAAATTGGAGGCCTCCAACAGATAGAAGATCATCCTCCTCTCCGGGCAAAAAACGCCTGGAACTCCTCATGTCCACAGGGAGCCTAAAGTGGAACGATACTCACCACCACTCAAGTAATTCAGCCTCCAGACTTAGGGAGCTCCCTTGCCAATCCCTGACATCTTCAGGAGGTCTTCTACTGGATTCTGATCTTTGTCTGTTTGACTGGCCAAGGCCAAACAGCTTAGCTCCCACCGATATTTATCTTGACTGACAATGAAATTGTACAGAGCTGCACATGTGCTGTATGTCATGTTCCACTTTAAAATATATGTTAAAAAAATATAAAAAGTTTCTGTAAATAATGTAATTTTTCTTCTTCGCTGATGTGCGTGGAGGCTGCACCGATGAGATGGCAATGATGAGAAGGCACTAATATGCAGCCCTGATGGGGCTGCAGATAATGAGTGCAGGTCTCACCTGTGAGGAAATGCAGCTGATCGGCTCTCCTCACCTCACACGCTGTTAGGTTGCTTTCACACTGCGGCAGTATTCAGGCGTTACAGCGCTAAAAATAGCGCCTGTGTAGCGCCTGAAAAAAACCGGCCCCTTTAACTCCAGTGTGAAAGCCGGAGGGCTTTCACACTGGAGCGATGCGCTGGCAGGACGGTGAAAAAAGTCCTGCTAGCCGCATCTTTGGAGTGGTGAAGGAGCGGTGTATTCACCGCTCCTACCCATTGAAATCAATGGGACACCGCGGCAATACCGCCAGCAAAGCGCCGCTGCAGCGGCGCTTTGCGGGCGGGTTTAACCCTTTTTCGGCCGCTAGCGGGGGTTAAAACCACCCCTCTATCGCCCGCAGACCGCCGCTAAAACGACAGTAAAGCGCCGCTAAAAATAGCGGCACTTTACCGCCGACGCCGCTCCCGCTGCAGTGTGAAAGCAGCCTTAGTGAGGAGAGGAAAGCCAATAATCGATATTTCCTTGTTAAAATGAGATCAGCTGTGATTGGACACGGGTGATCACATGTGTAAAGAGCCGGGTCATTGCCTGATTAACAAGATCAGGAATGTGCTGTGTCCCGGGAACACAGCATGCCATCGATTGGCATGCTGCCCGAGTTGGACGTTATCAAATGACGTTGTTCCAGAACAATAGACCCGCCCCACAGCCGTCACTTCCCTATATGGCAGGCGGGTGGTGGTTAAAGTGGTAGTAATCCCTTCCATATACCCAGTGAAGCGAGTGGTCTCAGGTGATAGACAGGTGAACTTAAACAAATCCTCCAACATACGTTGTACCTGTTTACCTGCAACTTCTCTACATTCGGTAAAAACAGAATTTAGAAAGCCTCTTTGAGCTTTAATAAACCAGAGGGATAACCCACGATAAATTTCTACATATCTGGCAGCCCTGGATAGATTACTTTCCATTAACAAACCACCTACATGCTTCCTTGAACTGTAATCTATGATGGTGCATTAATGTTTCAGTAGCGAGCCTCCGGGACAGGGATGGACTCCGCTCATTTATCTTCTCACCTCTTTCTTCTGATCCCCTCCACCTTGGAACTGACCCTTTGCCCACAGGCAAGAGCGTTATCCCTTATTGGTCTCATGGGTGATGTCTTCAGTTCCGTGGTTCCCAGCTGAAGGGCCCTCTCTTTGGACATGAAACGTATTCCAATCTCAAGCTTGGCTCTGATATATTTCTCCACCTTACAATTTAATGTTTCTTGGTTATTTTCTTTATCATTACATCATTGCTTAAAGTGGAGTTCAGCCAAAAAAAAAAAAAAAAAAAATAATATTTTAAAAAAGTCAGCAGCTACAAATTTTGCAGCTGCTGGGTTTTAAAATAAGAACACTTACCTGTCCAGGGTGCCCGCAATGTCCTCACCCGAAGCCAACCCATCCCTCGGCTCCGGATGGAGGTGCCGGCATATTCAGTAAAGGAATCAGGAAGTGAAGCCTTGTGGCTTCACAGCTTGGTTCCCTATTGTGCATGCGTGAGTCACGCTGCACATTTTGACTGGTCCCTGCTGTCTTCTGGGACCTGTGCGTCTCCCAGAAGACAGCAGGAGAAACTGAGTGGCCAAACATGGCGTAGATCGCTGGAAGTAGGAGCAAATACCTATATTGGACAGGTATCTGCTCCCCCGGAAAGGTGCCAAATGTGACACCGGGGGGGGGGGGTGGTTGGGGGTGTGTACGGATAAGAGGAAGTTATATTTTTGGGCGGAACTTCGCTTTAATGTTCAATATTTGCGGGGAAGAAACCAATTTTGAATTTGTACCCGTTATCGTACATTCTTCTTGCATGTAACGCTTAATTCTCACAAGGCTGATCCGCTGCATCAGAGTCCACCAGCCCAGTGGGAGATCTCGCCGTTGATCTCCGCAGAGCGGGCGGATGACAGGTCCCTCTCTGCTTACTGAGCGGGGGAGGGGCTTGTCAAGCGCCGCTAGTTACTATTTAGAGATCGGACAAAAAACGGACAGCATGTCCGTTTTCATCAATTGTCACCCGATCCGATAGGGATGGATGCGAACGTAGGAGCATCCATCTGATTTTAGTGGATCAGACTGGGTCGCATGTCAGCGGACATATCACTGCTGACATCCGTTGCTTCATAGACTAGCATGGAGCGCCCGTTCAGGTCCGCTGTCAAAACGGACTCACCCCTGCCCTCCACACAGCAAACAGGAGCAGCTTCCTCCCATGTCACCATTTTTTCTCTTGGCGTCAAGAAAACATGCCATAAGCAACTCATGCAGATAGCAAAGTCAAAGGGCAGACAGAAATGACACTAAGGCCCCATTCACACCCGGGCGCAGCGTTTTCAGGCTGAAAGTTGTGCGATTTTGTACAGGTCAAAAGGTCACCAATGTAAAAAGCAGAAAAATGGCCAAAT
Source organism: Lithobates pipiens (assembly GCF_037356315.1). NCBI lineage: Eukaryota > Metazoa > Chordata > Amphibia > Anura > Ranidae > Lithobates > Lithobates pipiens. The sequence continues at coordinate 155,469,216 of NW_027507685.1, read as the reverse complement.
CTGCATAAAAAAAAAAAAAAAAAGTTCCAGAACTTGTTTCAGCTTTAGGCGTTTTGGAGTGAAGATGTGAACCATCTCCATAGAGAATAATTGATTTCTTTCCCCTCCACCATTTTGTAGCTTCAGCCTTCAAGCTACAAAACGCTCAGGTGTGAATGGGGCCTTAGTGCTCTGAGATTGAGACAAGTACAGACCAGTTCATCTAGTTCAGCCAAAAAAAATAATGGTGTCAGTGGGTGGAATGGTGCCAATCATTGGTATCAGTGGGAGGAAAATTGCTCCATTGTTGGGGTCAGTGGCAAAAAATATGACCCCATTGTTGGTGTCGGCAGGAGAAATAGTGTCCTAAGGACCAGATAACAGTAAGCAAGAAGTAGGTGAGTCTGGTAAGTCTAGGCAGGTGAATCAACAGGTGTGTGTGTCCTCTGTGATGCAAAGACTGAAATGCACACCATGTCAGCCCTCCAGTATATACCCCCCAGGAGATTCAGCAGCTTCAGTGGAAATGCTTGGGATCTTGCTGGTCATACTGCCAGTCTACTGTAGTGTGCAAGCAGAGTGGAGAACACTGCTATAGAGAGATATGCTTTGTTCATATTTCATGTCTGAGGTTTACAAACAACAAGTTGTGCACTCTTATTACTGTAACAGGCTGGTTAATCTACCTCATTTACATGTCATCTGCAGTGTGTTGGTCCATACACATAGCAGACTGGACAGATGCTGGTAGTAATGGTATGAATCCATTGGAAGCACCGATTTGTAAAAAGGGCTGTAATATCTGGCATTACATAGAATACGTGTAGCCCCTTTGTGATGTTGGGGGCTACATTGGAGACCCCTTATATCTTGCAATTTGACTACCACAGATGTAGACAGAAAATGCCTGAAAAGACTGCGGGAGATCAGCAGCACTGAGATGCAAATAAGGATGAGAAAAAGGAAAACAAATATTTGACATTTGCTTTTTTTTCCTCCAAACACAATATTACTCAGAGTTTACATCTACTTGTCTCTTATCTCAGTGATGCCAAAAACCTTACCATTTACCTACTCATGTAGTTGAGAATAAGGGATACCTATTAACACAACATATCATCTATGTGATATAGTCCTACTTGGACTACCTATCAGTAGGTATGGGAAATGTCACATCGGGGAGGAGGAATTTTGTTATGTCAACACCTTTGTGGGGGGGCCTGGGGGGGAAGCAATTCAATAAATCAATGAAATTTTTTCTGGTGGTACGGCCCGTGTCCAAGTCTGTGTGCCAGTTTCTATACCAGCACTGATGCATGCACCCCATTCAGGTAGTTCATACTAGGGCTGAAACAACTAATCGATTATGAAATTAATCGATTACTATTTTCATAATCGATTAATCGCCCAGTAACATAATGGGGTTAAAAAAAAAATGAGCCCTTTATATTTTTGTACTATAATCACTACTGTAAATTACTTTCACTGTCCTACATTAAAAAAATGAACCCCTTCCAGTAGAGATTATCTGCTTTTTTGTACTATAAAGGGCTAATTTTAGTCTTTTTAACCCCATTATGTTACTAAACGTCTTAGACCTGGTTCACATCTATATGTTTATTGGTGCTTTTTGTAAAAAAGCTCTACAGTTCATTTTACATGGTTTCCTATGATACACGTTCATATCTGTGCTTTTTTTCAGCCGCTGCATATTTGTAAAGGGTCAGGGACTTTTAACGCAAAACTGTGCTTTTTTGGTTCAATATACTTTAGGGATGCACCGAAATTTCGGCCGCCGAAACATATCGGCCGAAAATGCCCTTTTCGGCAATTTGCCGAAAGTAAAAAACGGACGATAATTGAGCCGAAAATGGGGCGGGGCCTGGGCGGAACTCCGCCCCCGCCCCGCCCCTGGTGCCTCCCATGATGGGGGTGAATAGCGCAGGACTGATGCAGACAGCGATGCCCCTCTGCAGTGAAGAGAGCCGTCTGGTTGAATAGAGCGCCGGGGACATCACAGCTTTCATTTCAATAGCTGTGTGTTCCCCGTCGCGCGCCGTCCCACACGGCCCCTCCCCCTTGTCCGGGGAACTTTGATAGACAGATCACCCGTCCAGATTGGACGGGTGATCTGTCTATCAAAGTGCCTGGACAAGGGGGAGGGGCCGTGTGGGACGGCGCGCGACGGGGAACACACAGCTATTGAAATGAAAGCTGTGATGTTCCCGGCGCTCTATTCAACCAGACGGCTCTCTTCACTGCAGAGGGGCATCGCTGGCTGCATCACAGGGGGCATCGCTGGCTGCATCACAGGGGGCATCGCTGGCTGCATCACAGGGGGCATCGCTGGCTGCATCACAGGGGGCATCGCTGGCTGCATCACAGGGGGCATCGCTGGCTGCATCACAGGGGGCATCGCTGGCTGCATCACAGGGGGCAACGCTGGCTGCATCACAGGGGGCAACACTGGCTGCATCACAGGGGGCAACACTGGCTGCACTTATCTCTTTTATCAGGTCGCCAGCCTCTGACCACCTCCTGTACCGTGTCGCCAGCCTCTGACCACCTCCTGTACCGTGTCGCCAGCCTCTGACCACCTCCTGTACCGTGTCGCCAGCCTCTGACCACCTCCTGTACCGTGTCGCCAGCCTCTGACCACCTCCTGTACCGTGTCGCCAGCCTCTGACCACCTCCTGTACCGTGTCGCCAGCCTCTGACCACCTCCTGTACCGTGTCGCCAGCCTCTGACCACCTCCTGTACCGTGTCGCCAGCCTCTGACCACCTCCTGTACCGTGTCGCCAGCCTCTGACCACCTCCTGTACCGTGTCGCCAGCCTCTGACCACCTCCTGTACCGTGTCGCCAGCCTCTGACCACCTCCTGTACCGTGTCGCCAGCCTCTGACCACCTCCTGTACCGTGTCGCCAGCCTCTGACCACCTCCTGTACCGTGTCGCCAGCCTCTGACCACCTCCTGTACCGTGTCGCCAGCCTCTGACCACCTCCTGTACAGTGTCGCCAGCCTCTGACCACCTCCTGTACAGTGTCGCCAGCCTCTGACCACCTCCTGTACAGTGTCGCCAGCCTCTGACCACCTCCTGTACCTTGTCCCCAGTCTCTGACCATCTCCTGTATAAAAATATTTTTTGAAAACAGTCATTTTCGGTATTGGTGCTGTTTCGGTATCGGTTTCGGTTTTCGGCCTAGTGTATTTTTCATTTTCGGTATCGGTTTCGGCACCAAAAAACCCATTCGGTGCATCCCTAATATACTTCAATGGAGAAGCTGCAGAAAATAATGTAATGCGTTTTTGCAGCAATTTGTGTTTTTTAATCTGCCCAAAAAATGCAAATTTGCAGTAAAATTGTGTGCGCAAAAATCAAAAACGCACAGCAAAAAGCACTGCAGAAACAGATCTAAAGCAAAAACTGCATAGGTGTGTACCGAGCCTTATGCTGGCCACACGGATCAATTTTCAGGTGAGAATGTTCGCTGAATGAAAGAATTTTGTTTGAAATTTTCACTTAATTTCTGATCAAAAATCACATACACAATGAACGTCAATGTGACCCACTTTTTTTTTTTTTTTTTTTTTTTTTTTAAGGTTATTAACCGATTAATCGAAATAATAATCGGCCAACTAATCGATTATGAAAATAATCGTTAGTTGCAGCCCTAGTTCATACTACCACCACTTTTAGAAGGTGTTGCTATGGCTGTGACTGATTCTACAAGTATTACCTTCAGTTTACAGAAACGCAAACTAGCAGAAATTAAGAACAACTCCGAGTTGTGTATAGAAAGATGCCAGTGCTCAGAGTTGGGCATATGCGCAGGGAAGTAGCCATTAATGTGACAGCTTCCAGTACAGGTCTTGACATCTGCTAGGATGCCAGCAGTCACCAATGTCATAGCAGCTGACGACACATCCCTGACCCCATTCAGATGCCAGCAGGGAGATTTCCTGTCTGACAGCTGAACGCAGGGATCCTGTAACTATGGCCCTCCATCTGTTGAGGAACTCTGCATCCCATGAGTCATTTTAAAACTTTGACATTCACAGACATGACTAGGCATGATGGGAATTGTAGTTTTCTGAACTGGAGGGCCGTAGTTTGAAGACCTCTGGCTGAAAGTAAACAAAAGGAGCATGATACTAGCAGACATCATCCAAATATGATTGTGGCAATATCTGAACCATCATCCATGTCCTTTTGTTTACTTTCAGATGGGAAATGTCCCCGCCAGCAAGTCAACGGGGCCAGGGATGAATCATTAGCATGCTGTTGGCTGCAGAGCTGACTAGGGACTAAACATGCACTGATGATGAGAGTGCCCGTGGTATGGATCCGGACAGTGAAAGAAGTCTAAAGAACGTCCATGTCACTCTATGAATTCCCTGGCGTATATCTCTGCTGTAAATAAAAGTTCCACAAGTTACTTTTTAGGCTTTTCCAACTGAGCTCCTTGATTCATTGTTGGAAGGAGAAGAACAGTAACAAGTAAAAGGAACAGGCCACAGGGAGCGACATCGCTGTCACCACCAATCTCATACACTGACCGGATACATTTCTCAAGTCAGTGCTTTTCCTAGTATGAGGACAAGAAACACGGCATTCTTTAAAATGACAATAGAAGAATTGTATCAAGTCCGCAATAAAGAAACCATAATCCCACCAAAGCAAATCTGCACACGAGGCAAAAGTTTTCTGTGAACATATTCTTCAGCTAAAAAGGTTTCTCCTTTGTTTTAAAATTGCCCATATGTATTATTTTTGGAGACTGAACTAGGTTAATCATTTTCATAGCTCAACATTTAAAACGCGATTCCAACAAATAGCGGTCAATACGAACTAGGCAACAAAATAGAACACACATTCCTAGTCATTTCGGTAGATGTGGTTCTTCTTCTACTTAAAGGATAAGTTCACTTTTTGAAAAAAAAACGCTGGTGCCATGCAAGTCATCCCGTAAGGGCAACCAGATACGCTGACAGGAAGAATCAATGAACTACCACGGCGCCCAACAGCGCCGTGGCACTTTGAGAACTACATGCCGACAGCCACAAAGGATGTCAGGGCTTGAAGTTCATTCACACACAGAGCTGTGAATGGATGACCCACATGGCTACATTGATTTCAAAAAGTGACAGCTAGTAAGGGGAACCTTCTCCCTGTACAGCTGTCACAGGGGGGGGGGGGGGGTTGGGAAATCGGGAAACGTTACATGTACCACCCTAAAAACGGGTGTAACATGTTCCCAAAGGTTTACTTATCCTTTAATACCCTCTACCCCATAGAAAATCACTGGGCCTGCATCAGGGCAGTATCCAGCTTAATTCTCAATTACTTGTATTGATAGGAAGGCAGATCTCATAGTAAGGGATGTTATGAGTATGTCGCACACACTCAGGTTAAACTGGATGGAGCAGTGTCTTTATTCAGCCTTACCATCTATGTAACAATATATGTAAAGTCAACTTACAAAATCCTGCCAAAGTGACCGTTATAGAATATTCAAGCATGACCAGCCCATCTTTTATATCCAAGACTGAAACTATAAACAATCTACAGTTGCCACAGACGATAGATTTTGTCCTCATATACACGGGGCTTAAAAACGTTTTAATTTTCTTTCATCCTGTGAAAACACCTCTATGTTAGTCTATTGGGTTGATTTACTAAGGCTTTAAGGTGAAAAACCTTCTGTAGTGTAGCAGCCCACCAGGGACCCCTTTTACTAACCTAAACCCAATCATCCCATCGATGGGGATGAGCACAGCAGCTCCAGCCGCTGTCTCGGGTCCTCACTGGATAGATAGCAGTGCAGCTATTGGCTCCCACTGCTGTCAATCAAATCCAGTAACACGGGAGTCAGGGTCTAGTCCTGCTGTGTGTTAATGGACGCAGCAGCAGGACCTAAGAGTGTGCCTGCACGGGTGTCTGCTTGGAATGCGGCTCTCCAAGGGGGACTCGATGCGGAGAGGACCCAGGAGGGCGCCTGCACAGGTGTCTGGAGAGCTGCATGCCAAGCAAGGGGGGACTGAATGCGGAGAGGAGCCAGGAGCGTGCCTGCATGGATGTCTGCTTGAAATGCAGCTCACCCAGGGGGCACTCGATGTGGAGAGGAGCCAGGAGTGCCACTGGGGGACCTCAGAAGAGGAGGATTGGGGCCCCTCTGTGCAAAAGCCTTACACAGAGAAGGGAAGTATAACATGTTTGTCGTTTAAAAAAAAAAGAACCTTTACAACCACTTTAATATTGTGGCCAATGGAATCCGTAAACACTTGACAGACCAAATTGTGCCCGCAATAAGTGACTTTAGGCGTACTTAATAAACCACTTTTTCCTATCAGCAGTAAAAGGCATTCAGAGGTGAAAATCGAAACGCTTGTGTGCATGAGCTGCAAAGGCAACCATTCCTATTTGTAATATATACAGAAAATACTGCCAAATAGAATAGGAACTATTCTGAGCTGAGCTCCAGGCTGCCCAAGACCCGAGGTTCAAATACTCTCTGACTGGACACTATCATGTCATTCGACTAGAGCAGGTAAAGCCGGGGTTTCAAAATCAAATCATACACCTCAGCCTTCCCTGTGACTGGCATGCCACTGCTCTCTGCATATTTCAGAAGTTAGAGGGTGAAGAGGAGAGGAGAGGAGATGAAGGGTTTCAGTGTTGACCTTTGTAAAAAGTCAAAATATGCATATCAGGACCAGTGGTGTTCAGTCCCCTACAGTTTCAGTGTGCAGAAGAGCAGCATGAACACCGAGCTTTTATTAAACTTTCAGAAAGCTTCAAGCAGCTTTCTCCAAGCCTTTAAATCTCCCTTCAGCTCCTGTTTTAAAACTTTTATACAGAGACCGTGAGGGGAGTGCCAAGTGTCACTTTAAACAAGCTGCTAGCAGGCTTTCAATAAGCTTCAATTGGTGCTGAAGCCTGCTAGCTGCTTGTTTAAGGCGACTTCCAGGACTCCTGTGTTCAACATTCATAAATTGGGTCTGAATGGTACTTTAAAACCTTTACCGAAGCTTGCTGATCACACAGCTCTTATATACAAGCTGAAGCCCAAGTGAAACCGTCCTAAATGGAAAAGGTGGGGTGTGTTGTGAAGCATATGAAGGAGAATGATATAAGAATATCACCATGAATGTCTGGGGGAGCCAAGTGTCTTGTCACCCCATCTCTCCACATTCCTTCTTCCCATGTTCCGTCACCCCTAGATCCCTGTATTCTGCTGTCCTGTAACTTGTCTCCAGTTACTCCCCCAATCCACCCCATGTTTTTTTACTCCTTGACCTGTCAACCCAAATTCCCTACATATCTCCGCCCCGTGTCCTGTAAGCTCCATCTCCAGACACTGCTCCTCCCCATGTCCTATCGCCCCTATCTCCTTGCATTTTGTCTGTTCTGTAACTCCTGTCTCCACTTACACCCCCTTTCCACATTTCCTTGCTCCACGCCCCTGTCACCCCAAATTTCTTACATCTCTCTGCCCTGGGTGTTGCCACCTCTGGATTCCTTTGCTTTGTGTCCTGTCATCCACATCTCCCTGCATTCATCTGTCCCTCAACTCCTGTCTGCAGTAATCCTCCCTCCCTCTCATTTCTTTACCCTTTGTCCTTTCACCCCCAAATTCCCTACATCTCTCAGCCTTGTGTGCTACCACTTCCACACCCCTTTATTTCTCTTCCCTGTGTCCTGCTGCCCCCTACATGTGTCTTCCCTGCATTCTGTCACCCCTGGACCCTTACATTTCTCTGCTCCATGTCTGTCACCCTGAATTCCCTGCACATCTCTGCCCTGTGCCGTCACCTCCATCTCCCTGCATTTCTCATCCTGTATCTGTCTGGAGCCTCATCCCTCTGTCCTGTGTTCCATATCTCTGTCCCAGGTCTCGTCTCTATCACCCGTCTCTCTGTCCCAGGTCTCGTCTCTATCACCCGTCTCTCTGTCCCAGGTCTCGTCTCTATCACCCGTCTCTCTGTCCCAGGTCTCGTCTCTATCACCCGTCTCTCTGTCCCAGGTCTCGTCTCTATCACCCGTCTCTCTGTCCCAGGTCTCGTCTCTATCACCCGTCTCTCTGTCCCAGGTCTCGTCTATATCAGAGCTTGTCTCTATCACCCTTCTCTATATCAGAGCTTGTCTCTATCACCCATTTCTCTATCCCAGGTCTTGTCTCTATGTCCCGTCTCTCTATCCCAGGTCTTGTCTCTATGTCCCGTCTCTCTATCCCAGGTCTTGTCTCTATGTCCCGTCTCTCTATCCCAGGTCTTGTCTCTATGTCCCGTCTCTCTATCCCAGGTCTTGTCTCTATGTCCCGTCTCTCTGCTCCGTGTCCGCCCATTCCCTGCCCGGTGCTCTCATTCTTCTGACCCCTCACCCACGTCTCTCTGGCTGTCACCCGGCCCCAGTCCGCACACACCGCCCCTGTCCTCCCCCGGCTCCTGGCCGTGTCTCCTCTCCTCCCCCCGGCCGCGGGCCCCTCTAATGTTAGTCTGACCTACAGTGACACCCCTCGGGTGGTATTTACCTTCCTCCGGGCAGCCGCCAGCTTATGCTGTCTATCGTCAGCCATCCTAGGTCCGGCAGGGGAACACGTCACCGCCTCCCCACAATGCACCGCGACCTGCGCTCCGCGAGACGTCACCGCCAGCTGGACCGTCCCAGGGGGCGGGGCGGGAGTGGGAAGGGGCGGGAACAGTCCTCAGCTGTCATCAGAAATATTATCACTTCCATGTCATAGGATTGCACAGCAGAGAGAGCAATCACCGGGATCCCGGGTGGGACGCTTGCAGTAATTCGAGAACTACAAAACCCACAATGTCATCTATGTGATGTACTACAAAACCCACAATGTCATCTATGTGATGTACTACAAAACCCACAATTTCCTCTATACATTGTACTACAAAACCCAGCGTGTCCTCTATAGCAGTGGTCATTAACCCTGTCCTCAGGGCCCACTAACAGGTTTGCAAGATAACTGAAATACATCCCAGGTGATATCATTTGCTGCTCAGTGACTGCAGTATTCTAGTCTGCATCTCCCCAAAGTAATACATAAAACCTGGCCTGTTAGTGGATTCTGAGGACCGGGTTGATGACCACTACTCTATATGATGCACTACAAAACCCAGCATCTCCTCCTCAATACAAGTGGGGTCTGGTGAAGTTTTAGGATGGGGGGGGGCAAGACCTCGCCCTTTCACATTTGGCCCCTCCCATTTCTCATAAGCCATACCCTTATAGAATCCATATCATATACCAGGCTGCACATTATACATAGGGCTCTGAACATCATATACCATGCTGCACATTATACACAGGGCTCTGCACATCATATACCAGGCTGCACATTATACACAGGGCTCTGCACATCATATACCAGGCTGCACATTATACACAGGGCTCTTCACATCATATACCAGGCTGCACAGGGCTCTGTACATCATATACCAGGCTGTACATTATACACCAGGCTTTGCACATCATATACCAGGCTGTACATTATACACAGGGCTCTGCACATCATATACCAGGCTGTACATTATACATAGGGCTCTGCATGTCATATACCAGGCTGCACAATATACACAGGGCTCTGCACATCACATACCAGGCTGCACATTATACACAGGGCTCTGCACATCATATACCAGGCTGCACATTATACACAGGGCTCTGCACATCATATACCAGGCTGTACATTATACAGAGGGCTCTGCACATCATATACCAGGTTGCACATTATACACCAGACTCTGCACATCATATACCAGGCTATACATTATATACCAGGCTGTGCATTATACACAGGGCTCTGTACATCATATACCAGGCTGTACATTATACACAGGGCTCTGTACATCATATACCAGGCTGTACATTATACACAGGGCTCTGCACATCATATACCAGGCTGCACATTATACACAGGGCTCTGCACATCATATACCAGGTTGCACATTATACACCGGGCTCTGCACATCATATACCAGGTTGCACATTATACACCGGGCTCTGCACATCATATACCAGGCTGTACATTATACACAGGGCTCTGTACATCATATACCAGGCTGTACATTATACCCAGGGCTCTGCACATCATATACCAGGCTGTACATTACAGTTTGCAGTTACACATAACTGCATTCTGCAACCCGTAAATCGCACATAACTGCATTCTGCAACCTGTAAATCGCACATATCTGCATTCTGCAACCTGTAAATCGCACATAACTGCATTCTGCAACCTGTAAATTGCACATATCTGCAACCTGTAAATTGCACATATCTGCATTCTGCAATCTCTAAATCGCACATAACTGCATTCTGCAACCTGTAAATCACACATTTCTGTATTCTGTATACCAGGCTATACATTATACACAGGGCTCTGCACATCATATACCAGGCTGCACATTATACACAGGGCTCTGCACATCATATACCAGGTTGCACATTATACACCGGGCTCTGAACATCATATACCAGGCTGTACATTATACACAGTGCTCTGTACATAATATACCAGGCTGTACATTATACACAGGGCTCTGCACATCATATACCAGACAGCGAATTATACACAGGGCTCTGCACATTATACACAGAGCTCTGCACATCATATACCAGGCTCTACATTATACACAGGGCTCTGTACATCATATACCAGACTGTACATTATACACAGGGCTCTGCACATTATACACAGGACTCTGCACATCATATACCAGGCTGTACATTATACACAGGACTCTGCACATCATACCAGGCTGCACATTATACACAGGGCTCTGCACATCATATACCAGGCTGTACCTTATACACAGGGCTATGCACATCATATACCAGGCTGCAAATTATACACCGGGCTCTGCGCATGATATACCAGGCTATACATTATACACAGGGCTCTGCACATCTACCAGGCTGCACATTATACACCGGGCTCTGCACATCATATACCAGGCTGCACATTATACACAGGGCTCTACTAAAGCAACCTGTAAATCGCACATATCTGCATTCTGCAACCTGTAAATCGCACATATCTGCATTCTGTAAAATCACACATAACTGCATTCTGCAACCCGTAAATCGCACATATCTGCATTCTGTAAATTGCACATAACTGCATTCTGCAACCTGTAAATCGCACATATCTGCATTCTGCAACCTGTAAATCGCACATAACTGCATTCTGCAACCTGTAAATTGCACATATCTGCAACCTGTAAATTGCACATATCTGCATTCTGCAATCTGTAAATCACACATAACTGCATTCTGCAACCTGTAAATCCCACATATCTGCATTCTGTATATTGCACATAACTGCATTCTACAACCCGTAAATCGCTCATATCTGCATTCTGTAAATCGCACATAACTGCATTCTGCAAACAGTAAATCGCACATATATACATTCTGCAACCTATAAATCGCACATATCTGCATTCTGTAAATCGCACATAACTACTTGTTTTGTGCAGCACCCCTTTAAGAACTACAGTTCCCATGATCCCTTGTTCCTGCATAGCAAGTTCCTCCTCCAGCCTGATTGCCTCAAGCATTCTGTTACCAAGAGGGTGGAGCAGAGCAGGAGGGGGATGTTACACGGAGCCCACAGTAAAGTGCAAAGGAGAGTGGCAGCTGCTGCACACAGAGCCCTGTCCTTGCTGAATAATAATACCTGTCCACATATTTGTACATTTCCGCAATCAATCAAACCATGTTAGCAATCATATGCATGGGGAAATTTAAAAAAATACTTTTTCTAGCACATGATTGGATATTAAAAGTGAACACTGCTCCACTTTATTTGCCAGCATTCATTTTGCAAAGTAAACATACACTTTGCACAGTAAATATTCACTTTGTTAGGTGAACAGCCTCTGCTCTGTATATAAACCCCTCTTTATGAACATGCACAGCAATGTTATCCTTTTGATGACTGTTGTTAAAGTAGAACTTCAGCCAGTTCTGATAGCTGCCGCCAAATACTAAATTAAGTTGATAACACCTCACAGTTTATGAAGTTCATATGGGGGGATTTCTGCTGCTGCCGCCTGACCACTGGATAGTAATAGTAATATTGTGATAAGTGATATAGTGATAAGATGGGGGGGGTTCTGTACCACCAACCGAAAATTAATAGGAGCTTCCATCAGCTTACCTGCTGATGCTTTCAGGTGGGACTTTGCAGTGAGCAGTCGAGGGCCAATGTCACTTCCTTCAGTGATGTCGGAAGCTCCGCACAGTCAGACTTCTAACTGAAGTCTATGCACTCGTCCAGCCAGTCCATCGCGCTGGAAGATGTGGTGCGATTGACCACGCCACAGAGCGAGTTTTTTTGGGGCAAATGAAGCGCCTCGTCTGCAATATAGATGCAGGGCTTCCCATATTGCACTGCGCGCTGCGATTTTTTTTTTTTTACTTCCCGGGTTGCCCCCTATAGACAGGCCACCACTGCTCTATACAGGGCCGTTTGAAGGAATTTGGAGGCACCAAGCAAAATGGACATGGAGGCCCCCCGCACACACACAAAGCCTACAGGAATCACAGCATAGCAATACAGTTTAAGTTCGCCAATACTTTATATAAATAAAAAAGGTTTACAGTGCAAAAACTGCTGTTGCATATAATGTGCATAAAAAAAGAACATTTTCAACAATTGAAAATTTGCAAAAAAAACACCACTGTACCATAAAATCAAATATACATTAAAAAAGTGCACAATAACTAAATCCAACATACTTAAAACACACACACACACATTAACATTTTTCAGTTCTCACAAACGTGCAAATTATCTAAAATTGCTGTTTGCAAGCCTTGTTTTCTGCAAAGGCAATCACAGTGTCCTCCATGTCCAAAGACTGGCAAAAATCATGCTCAATTGACGTAAGTGCCAGTCCTGTGAGCCTTTCTTGGCCCATGGTGGACCTCATGTATTTTTTTATCAGCTTTAAAGCTGAAAAGCTCCTTTCCCCAGAGGCCACTGACACAGGGAGAGTCAGGAGTAGACGCAAAGCAATGCTTAAATTACTGTACAAATCCAGTAGCTTCTCACTGTATATGTAATCAAGCATGTCAAATAGGGAAAGTGGCTACATGGTGTGGAAAAGTGTAGAGAGATGAATTGATCTCAAGTGCCAAGTCATCAGCATCAATGTCATGTAGGGTTTGTTCCAATTTTTTGCATCGTTCATGAAGCTTTCCATTCTTTATTGTCTGCTTCATGTTGCCCTTTGAGAACAGAAAGTCATAAAGGTCATAAACACCCTTCAATATTGAAAACCTGTAACCTAGGCTTCTGAGGGCTGTGTCAACCATTGGCAGAAAGTCTCTTCTGAAAGTCTTCTGTACCTTCATATAGAAACTGTCTTTTATTTTTAGGCTGCCTTTTCTCAGGAAGGGTCATTTCCATATCCAGATTTTCTGCAATGTCTTTTGCATCAGTTTGACAGGAAGCAATCCCATTTTCCCTGACGTCTTCAAGGTAGTCTTTTACTCCTTCTGTTTCTGATTTAAGTGTTTCCATGGACCTGTTTCAATAATACCCAGGAGAGTTCCTCTGGACCGTACCCCTTCCAATCCACCAGGTACTGTATGCGCCCACGGACCTACGGGAGTCAACAATGGATTGTACCTCATACTCCTTATGGTTCTCAACCTGAATAGGGTGAGGACGTGGCACCGAGGTGGTAAATCGGTTACAGACCAACGGTTTCAATAATTAGACATGAAACACATTTGAGATGCGCATACTAGGAGGAAGGTCCAACGCGTAAGCTACTGGGTTAATCCGAAGGATACGGAAAGGCCTAATAAACCGAGGTGCAAACTTCAGTGAGGGAACACGAAGCCGGAGGTTGCGAGATGACAGCCAGAGCCTGTCCCCAACCTGGTAGGAAGGCGCAGGCAGGCGTCTGCGGTCAGCATGAAGTCTGTAACTATCTTTAGCATGACGCAAAGCCTCCTGGACTTGTACCCAAGTGGAACGAAGACCACGGAGATGCTCCTCTAACGCAGGAATACTCTGCGGAACAAACGAGTCAGGCAACATGGAAGGTTGGAAACCATAATTCACCATAAATGGAGACAATCAGGAGGCAGAATTCAAGGCACTGTTGTGAGAAAACTCTGCCCAAGGTAATAGGTCAGACCAGTTGTTATGATGGTCAGAAATATAGCAACGTAGGAATTGCTCCAAGGACTGATTGGCTCGTTCTGCGGCCCCATTAGACTGCGGGTGATACGCAGAAGAGAACGCAAGCTGGATTCCCAACTATGCACAAAAGGCTCGCCAGAACCGGGAGACAAACTGACTGCCCCTATCTGAGACAATCACCTTGGGTAGCCCATGTAAGCGAAAGATCTCCCGAGCAAAAATGGAAGCCAGTTCTTTAGAGGTAGGCAACTTCTTAAGTGGAATACAATGACACATCTTTGAGAACCGGTCAACCACCATAAGGATAACAGTGTTGCCTTGGGAGTTGGGCAATTCCACAATGAAATCCATAGACAGGGGAATCCAGGGCCTCTCTCCATTGGGTATGGGTTGTAGGAGGCCCACTGCAAGGTGTCGTGGAGTCTTACTCTGAGCACACACGGGACAGGCAGCTACGAAGGCAGTAACATCAGCCCGTAAACTAGACCACCAGAATTGTTGGGAGATGGCCCAAATGAGTTGATTCTTCCCAGGATGGCCAGCTACCTTGGGAGAATGGTAAGTCTGGAGCACTGCAGTACGGAGACGCTCTGGGACAAAGCAGCGGTCACAAGGTTCATCAGGAGGAGCATGGACCTGAGCAGCAAGAATTTTGTCACCCAAAGGAGAAGTAAGACTGGTGCGAACCGTAGCCAAGATACAATCAGGAGGAATCTCAGGAACCGGAACCGACTCCAACTTGGAAGTGGGGGAAAATTGCCGCGACAAGGCATCAGCCCTTACATTCTTAGTACCGGGTAAGAATGAGACAATGTAATTAAAGCTTGACAAGAAAATAGCCCATCGCGCACTTCTGGGAGAGAGTCCCTTAGCCTCAGACAAGAATGTGAGATTCTTATGGTCAGTAAGAATGAGAACGGGCACAGTGGTACCTTCAAGGAGATGTCTCCATTCTTTCAGAGCTAAAATGATCGCCAACAGCTCTCTGTCACCAATCTCATAATTGCGCTCAGCAGGTGACAATTTCTTGGAAAAGTAGCCACATGGATGCATAGCCCTCTCAGAGTTAGGACGTTGAGACAGAAGGGCGCCAACTCCAGTCTCAGAAGCATCAACTTCTAGGATAAAAGGCAACGTAGGATCAGCATGTGCCAACACAGGAGCAGAAACAAAGGCAGCCTTGAGAGTCTCAAAGGCCTTAGTGGACTCCGGAGACCAACTCTGTGGGTTACCATTCTTTCTGGACATATCAGTCAGAGGCTTGACCAGAGACGAGAAGCTACAAATAAACTTCCGATAGTAGTTGGCAAAGCCCAGGAAGCGTTGCAGAGGACGTAAACCCACGGGTCAAGGCCACTGTAGGACTGCTGACAGTTTCTCTGGGTCCATTGAAAAACCAGCAGTGGAAATGACATAGCCCAGGAATGTAACCTGTTCACGATGGAACTTGCACTTCTCCAGTTTACAATAGAGATTGTTCTCTCTTAGTTTCTGAAGTGCACGACAGACATCTGTGTGGTGGCTCTCCAGGGACTTGGAAAATATGAGGATATCATCGAGATAAACCACCACACACAATTGCAACAAATCTCGGAGGACATCGTTAATAAATTCCTGGAAAACTGCCGGGGCGTTACAAAGGCCAAAAGGCATTACCAGTTATTTATAATGGCCTGTTCTGGTATTAAACGCAGTTTTCCACTCGTCGCCCTCCTTAATGCGCACGAGATTGTATGCCCCTCTCAGGTCAAGCTTTGTGAAAACCGTTGCTCCCTTGAGGTGGTCAAATAACTCTGTAATCAATGGAATCGGGTAGGCATTCTTAATCGTGACACAATTGAGATCCCTATAATCTATACAAGGTCTCAGTTCACCGCTCTTCTTTTTCACAAAGAAGAACCCAGCACCAGCAGGAGATGAGGACTTGCGGATGAAACCTTGAGAAAGTGCGTCAGCAACATACTCCTCCATGGCCTTATCCTCCAAGACCGACAAAGGGTATACCTGGCCACGAGGAGGTATGGCACCAGGTTGAAGGTCAATTGCGCAATCATAAGGCCGCTATGGAGGCAAACTCCTGACTTGACCTTTATCAAAGACATCGCCAAAATCACGGTACTCCTCCTGTAGGGAGGGGAGTGAAGCGGTGCACAGGACCTTGGATACCTTCAGGAAGCATGTCTCACTGCATTGTGGTGACCAGGAGAGAACCTCAGCACGGAGCCAATCAAAAGAGGGGCTGTGCTTCTGTAACCAAGGATAACCAATAACCAGCGGAAATCTGGGTGAGGAAATAACTTGGAATTGGATTATCTCATGGTGAAGAGCCCCTACGGCCATGGACAACGGAACCATCTCATGAGTCACATGGGCAGGCTGTAAAGGTCTCCCGTCAACAGCCTCAATGGCAAGTAGAGTGTCACGCAGCTGCAGCGGAATCGAGCTGCGAAACAAATGCAGCATCAATAAACAGGCCTGCAGCCCCAGAGTCGATTAGAGCCTGTATCTCAATGGACGACTCAGCCCAAGAAAGGTTGACCAAAACCAGGGGCTTATCCTTCTGGATAACTGGGGACGAATCAACGCCACCTAAGGTCTGTCCATGACAGGACCTCAAGGTTCGGGTATTCCCTGGACGGGTAGGACAAGACTTCAAAAAGTGACCTGCCTGGCCACAATAAAGGCATAATCTCTCCCTCCTCCTAAAGGCTCTCTCATGCGCAGAGAGACGCGTGAAGCCCAGGTGCATGGGTTCAACTTCACTGACCAACTTGGTATCAGGAGGCATGGGAGGTGAGGGAGGTGAGGGAGGCACGGGTGGGACTACAAAGCTCGGAGGCAAACGTACAGGAGGCTTCCACAAGCGCTCCTTAAGAGAAAGTCTTTCTCTGAGTCTGGAGTCAATGAGGATGGCAAACGAGATCAAGCTCTCCAGCTCAGTGGGTATATCTCGGGCTGCTATCTCATCCTTGATGGAATCCAAGAGACCATGAGAAAAAGCAGCCACGAGGGCCTCATTATTCCAAGCAACCTCTGCTGCCAGAGTACGAAATTCAATGGCGTAGTCGGCAACAGTTCTCGTACTCTGTTTGATTGACACACATACATCTTATAGAGGTAATACTCGAGGCGGGTGCCTGCACAGAGACTGGCGCAGCAGCAAGGACAGCCTGCGACTCAGGTTGTACCGGAGCAGCCACCGTGGGGGATTCCAGGTGAGCCGTGCGATTCAGGAGCATTTGTAACGCCAAGGCAAACTGATCCATGTGGTGATCTTGCTCATCCAATCTGGAAAAAATATTACCAACAAGTGGATTGACTGTATCTTCTGAATTCATGACCTTCGCGTACTGTCAGGAACCATGAAACAGACTGAGACAGAAGTACAATCAAATCACACTTGTTGATTAATAAAAATAAAAAGATAAATAGAAAAAAGCGTAGTCAAGCATAGCCAGAGTCCAGTAGCCAGATCGGGTAATCAGCCAGTCCAAAGTTCATTAACCAGATCGGGTAATCAGCCAGGCCAGAAGTCAGGGATCCAAGGAGAGCAACTGCAAGTAGGATAAGAAGCCAGGGGGGATGACAGCAAGCCAGTCTTGAAACAAATAGCAGGAGATGGTTCCTAGTGATGTGACCAACGCGAAGGCAAAGGAAAAAGTGAGTTGGAAGGCTTTAAATAGGCAGGTCAGACGAGCATAATCGGAAACAGCTGGTAACTGTGGAAAGAGAAGAGAGCTGGCAATTAGCCGACAGCTGAGCAGCCAGCCCAGAGGAGGAAGGGCTAAGCCAGCCCTGACAATGACACAGTGGTCTCCCGCTGTGTGACAAGTAGACAGGAGTAGGGGGAGGAGGAGGGAGGGAAGCACTTCAGCCACAGTGTAGACCAAAGCGGCCCCAGGGCAGGCAGCCTACCGGGAAATGTCCCAGTATCCTGGTAGGCCAGTCCGCCCCTGCTTGTGGGTTGAACTAATCTTTTTAATTCTCCTTTAAGGGAGTGTGGCGGGGGGGTTGACCTATGCCCACATACTTTTGCTAATAGGTGTTCCTCACTCCCATCTCAAAAAGTTGGGAGGAATTTCTAATCCCTCTCCACTATCCAAGACTAAAAAAAAGGTGTTGCATTTAGTTATACTTCAACACAGTGCACCTTAACGCATGCTAACATGTTGAAGAGAATTCATTTAGGTGCAGTAATATTCAATGCATGGGTGAAGGAGGCATTGAAGTTACAATGCCCCACCCCCTCTGGTCTGTGACTGATGCTCATAAGGCGTTCTTCATGGTGCTATACAGAAGAACATGTTAGAACGTGATGCTCTCCGTGCAGTCAGCACTACTAAATTAATACCTCCCAACCATCCTGGATTCCGCGCGACCGTCCCTCGATTTCAAGTGTGTCCCAGGGTCCCGCAGGTTTGGGCTAGATTCCAGAATGTTCCTGCACTGGACTCTACTTCGTGTGAGGATTCCTGTCAGCAGGGCATTCCTGTGCACTGCACTTCTGCACCTCCCTCACACGGAGAAACAACCACCGTACAGACTACTGCTCAACAGTGAGTACTACCACTCTAGTTTAGTTAGCAGCAGACTTGAACGAGTGGGCACTGACCCAATGGCATCTTCTGCTTTCCATCTCTGAACTGTCATTCAACATTGTCACCGGCTTGGCTCATTGTCAGCGGGCGGCTCCGCTTTCTCCACCACCCAGCCAGGAGCCAAGATCCCTTTCACACTGGGGTGCTTTTCAGGCATTTTAGCTCTAAAAATAGCACCTGTAAAGCGCCTCTCAAGCCACCCCAGTGTGAAAGCCCGAGTGCTTTCATACTGGGGCAGTGCGCATCGGCAGGGCCTCAAAACGGGCGCTATTAACCTTTTCCCTGGCCGCTAGTGGGAGTTAAAAGCACCCCGCTAGCAGCTGAAAAGTGCCACTATAACAGTAGTAAAGCGCCACTAAAACTAGGCCATATTTATCTGCATGGGGGATGCACGCAAGATGCATTTGAAGCTATGCACCCGCACCCACCCACACTGATTTCTCATTGGCAGTCACACACAAATCTGTTGCCATCCAGGACGCTGTGGGTGGCTCTCTGGGAGCAAGTTCGGCATCACTGGGGGGGGTGGAGCAATGATGTCAGCTAAAGCAATTTGGCCACACCTACTGTTTGCGCAGACTGCTATGCGTACCATATTACTACTCTCCTTGGGGCACCCAAAGGTGTCCCAGGTATTTTATAATCCTATAGTGTATACTGTGGGGAAAAAAAATTGGCCTGCACCACTAAAGTGTTCAGGTTCGTCCTGAGCAAAAAGGTGGCAACACTACTGTGCACCCTTATCCAGGTAAACATACACGGCCCTCACACAGGTTACGCATTCATACGACCTGTGGAAACGAGGCCTTATACTCTCCCAGGTGAGAAACCAGGAAGAGGGGGCTGGGGTCCGAAGACAATTATTTTCTAAAAAAATATATAAGAATGAGCTCCGGCATGTTTGCACACCCCACGTGCAGAGCCCGCCAGGAAGTCGGCACTACGCTGAGCTAATCACAGGCAGTGAGACATTTTCCCAATGCGTGGCTGCAGAGATCGAGAAATGTCTCAGTGCCTGTGATAAGCATAGTGCCGACTTCCTGGCAGGCTCTGCACGTGGGGTCTGTGAACATGCCGGAGCTCATCCTTAAATATCAGTAAATAATAACAATATCCATTTGTGTGAGCGGGGGTGTGAGAAATTCATTGGGGAGGGTGAAGGTCAGCTATAAGTATAAAACACTAGGACCCCTGTCAGTTATTTATTGTTTTCTGTCTATTGAAGTGTTTCTCTCACTTTCTGTCAGGTAAACAGTTGTCCCGAAACAGGAAGCGAACAGAAAAAAATGTTTTAATCTTTCCCCACTTTAAACAAAACGAAAGTGTTGTCTTTAATTACACTTTATTTACTGTATTAGAGGCTTGATATAAGATCAGAGGGTATACACCAGCACTGTGTACACAAGTACTGGCAGTGAGCAGATCAAACAGCCTGACAGATGCCAGGCCCGATCACGTGGGCTGTCGAGTCATGTGACCGGTCAGCTGACAGAGCCGTGCATTCTCCCGAAGGCTGCCAGTGGTCGGAAAGGACTGTGTTCTATAATGGTGCCTCACTTGTGATCAGAGCGTTGTGTGGCCCCAGAGCTGCAGGCTGGAGTCTCCCCGGAGCACAGGGGCCCCTAAGAGGGAGGATTCTGCGGTGACTCCCAGGCAGACCTGCTTCCTCACCCCCAGACCCAGGGGCAGTCTCCGCAGGTGAGATAGGGAGGGGGACTGTAATACAATGGTGGATCCTGGGTAATGTAGACATGGGGGGGGGTGGTAATTTCTCTAGAACCTGACTTAATCTTTATGTATAGTTGTATAAATGTGTGCATATATTGTTGCAAGCTGGTTCACACCACAAGGCACAGAATATGCATGCAGGTTAATGCTGTATATATTGTTAATGCTGCACTTCAGTCAGTGGCATTTTGTAGAGCAGGGGCGTCAAACTGGCGGCCCTCCAACTGGTGTGGAACAAGTACCGTCATACTCCTGTCACATCACATTTGGCTACCCGTCACATTTTGCTACCCGCTGGAGTGCGCATGCGTGACATATGTGTTCCGACACAGGGCCCCTCGCAGGCTCGCTACGCTTTGGGCGCAGCCTTGCTTCACTTTGCATGAATATAATCAAACTCCATATCCACTTGGATGGTGGGGCTTGAACCTGGACTCAGGGGTGGAATGCATACGGCAGAGTCGTGCATACGCAGTCCAGCGGGTAGCCAACTGTGATGGGTCGCCGTATGTGATGAGACAGTCCCATTGTCAGCCTTGCAATGCCTCATGGGGCTTGTAGTTCTGCAACAGCCGGAGAGCTGCCAGTTTGACACCTGTGCTGTAGAGGCTCTGTGCACCTTCCCAGCCTTCTCATTATTGCACTATTGACTTTGGGACAATCATCCTGCCCATAGATTGTTCGGCCTGTTCAGCAGGGCCTGGCTGAGATTCGAACCATCTATGGCTGCCTAACAAGAGCCAGGAGGGGAAGCCTTAACACTTTATTATTATTTTTTTTTCAGTACATTTGGAGAAAATGTATTCAATTATCACCATGACACTTATCACATTATATCTGTTTTTCATCTAGGACTCCTCTGGGAAGCCGAAAAAATGTCAATTCTGTGTTTAAGTCACCGGTAAGTTCTATATTAGACTGACATATACGTATTTTTTCTAATTCTCTTCATACATTGATACTCCAGAACTGGTGTTTTTGTTTTTTTTCTGAGTGGGAATTGTGATCAATTCTATGTACAGGCTAGCCGAAGAGGATTTGAGATTCATTTTTTTGGGGGTTTTTAAATGGTTCTCCCTTAAAGAGTACGTTTAGACATCAGTTTGGGACCCTCCTGAGATCATTCATAATTCATTGACAGGTGCAGTTGACTCCTATTGCTTGCTTCAGGCATGTTTGGTTTTCTTATAGAATTGTATTGGAGCACAAAAACCCATTTGAAGAAAGCAAAGCCAGTTGACACCAGCCCTTAAGACAGGGGTTGACAAATTTGCTTTGAATTTAGGAGCCAGTTAAAAAAGTTAGGAGCCATTTTTTTTTTTTTTTTTTAAGCGTGGTATGGATTGTCAGCTCCCGGGGTAAGGCCACTCATTTTCACCCCCTATCCCTAACTCACAATGGAGCACCCAGTCAATAACTCCAATGAAATGCTGTTACATCAGGGTTATGGGCTGACCAGAAAGAGTAAGGCTGGCAACAGATGGAAGTGGCTGGCACTGGTAGGTGGCACTGGTTGCCACTGGCAGGCAAGTGACACTGGTTTGGAACTGGCAGGTGGCACTATTTGCACTGGCGGTGGCACTGATTGGCAGGTGGCACTGGTTGGAAGTGGCAGGTGGCCCTGGTTGGTGATGGCAGGTGGCCCTGGTTGTCGGTTGCACTAGTTGTCACTGGCAAATGGCACTGGTTGGTGGTGGCACTGGTTGGTGTTGGCAGGTGGCACTGGTTGGCGGTGGCACTAGTTGGCACTGATTGGCAGGTGGCACTGGTGGTGGCACTGATTGGCGGTGGCAGGTGGCACTGGTTGCCACTGGCAGGCACGTGGAACTGCCAGATGGCATTGGCAGGTGACACTGGTTGGCATTGGCAGGTGACACTGGTTTGGAACTGGCAGGTGGCACTGGCAGGTAGCACTGGCGGTGGCACTGATTGGCAGGTAGAACTAGTTTGGAAGTGGCAGGTGGCCCTGGTTGGCGGTGGCACTAGTTGTCACTGGCAGATGGCACTGATTGGGGGTGGCACTGGTTGGTGTTGACAGGTGGCACTGGTTGGCGGTGGCACTAGTTGGAACTGATTGGCGGTGGCACTGGCAGGTGGCACTGGTTGGCACTGGCAGATGGCACTGGTTGGCACTGGCAGGTTTCACATGGAGCACTCTGTTACTGAAATGTAACAGAGGAGCTGTCAGAATTGAGCTTAATGTCGGAATGGGCGGGACCTGGCCGGGGTGGGCGGGACTCAGCAGCTATCAAACACCAGCCAACGATTGGGCTGCTTAAGAAAAGGGGCGGGGCCACATACACGTAGCGGCCCGCCCAGATCCCATTGGCTGGTGTTTGATAGCTGCTGGGTCCCGCCCACCCGGCTGGGTCCGCCCACCCCGACATCAAGCTGAAATCTGACAGATCCTCCTCTCTCCGTTGCTTGACGGTTTCACAGACTTAGCTTGGCACCGCCGAGTGTGGAGGAGGGAGGAGGACGGCAGTCAGTGTTCATGCGCTGCATGTCTGGGGCATCAATAGTGAGTGGGCTGGTGGCAGCTTAGGCGCCAGGTTGCGATTTCTGGTCGCATTGGAGGCCTGGGGTTTGTCGAGCCTTGCCTTAAGAAGATCATAGTTTTCATTTAAAGGATATAGAATCCTTTCAAAGTGAAACTAGACTTTTTTCCAGGTATGGAGGGGTGCCCCCTGCCTTTCCACGTTGCAGCATTTGGGGCCTGAATGGCCAATCACAGGGCTTTAACACTGGCACATCAGACTGGGGTGTTATGTCATGGAGCGCACATTTATTAGTAATATTGGGTGACATTGTTTGTGGATTGAAGTGATGGAGGAGAGGAGATATAAGTAAATGTAAGAATGGAGGGAGAATTTAGTTTTTTTTAAATGTTGGTTTACTTTGATCCTTTTGCTGCCACCACCGTTTGTCATTATGTCATGCATTGGTGGCAGCAAAAGGATTTTACACATAGCTGTCAGCTTTCTGTGAGCCTTGTACCCCCTGCGATCTGTGATTCATTAGCTTCACTGGAAGATAAATGAGACATCCAGGGTCCAAAAGGCCCCCGATGTCTCATTGAAGAGACCCTGTCACAAATATTTTGTCACGTAGGGGGGAAAAAAAAAAGTTGCCTATCTGATATAAAGTTTTAGTGAAAAAATAAAGTTGCACTCAAGCGCTCCCCACGTATGTGCACGCACAAGCATAAACACACCCGTCAGGGGCGCCTACACATGTTGCATACTGTTGTACTCTCTGGAATGAGAAAAAAAATTCTAGGGCTGCTGCTCACAATTAAGTGATGGCCTATAGAAATATCTGTGGAAAGTATAGGGTACTGAAGTTTATTGTTTTGTGGGTGCACAAGACTCTGGTCCGGCCGCACCTAGAGTATGCTGTTCTGGGTACCAGTCCTCAGAAAGGATGTGTACTGGAAATAGGGAGAGTACAAAGAAGGGCAACAAAGTTAATAAATGGTCTGGAGGATATTAGTTATGAGGAAAGGTTGCAAGCACTGAACGTATTCTCTCTGGAGAAGAGACACTTGAGAGGGGATATGATTTCAATATACAAATACCGTACTGTTTACCCCACAATAGGGAGAAAACTTTGACAGCTGAATATGACACGTGGCGAAAAAAAAGAGGTGTAACCTTAAACTACGTAGAGGGTTCTTGACTGTAAGAGCGGTAAGGATGTGGAATTCCCTTCCACAGGTGGTGGTATCAGCAGGGGGCCTCAATATTTTCCAAAAAATTATTAGATAAGCACCTGAACGACCGCAACATACAGAGATATACAATGTAATACTGACATATAATCACACACATAGGTTGGTCTTGGCATGTTGGGTACCTATTTACTTATTCTTTTATATTTTACCCAAAAATTGGATAACATGTTGTGTTTGTGTGACCTAAAATAAACTTTAGTTAAAAAAAAAAATGCCAAAAAATGTCTCTCTATCCTTCAGTCAGTTTTATGGCACTTCCAATATACATTCTCTAGCTGTTCTTTTGCCTAGTCTCACTTTTGAACTATTCCATAGTGCTGACTGCATCATGGCTGCCATTTCAGTGGAGGTGTAACCTATCACCAGCTAGCTTTCATGTTCTTAGATCACATCACCTCAGTTACATTTTCCTGGTGCAAACATAGCTGCATACATGTGGTAGTATGCTGCCATGGATTGGCGCCAAGAAAGAAAAATTACAGTAAGAATTTGATACAATTTTCCGTTTTCCCAGCACCAACATGGCAGCATACTACCACATGCATGCTGCCATAGATTGGCACCAGGAAAGAAAACGATACTAAGAATTTGATACAATTTTCTATTATCTGTGTTGTCTATTGATTGGTAGTGATGGACGAACTTCCGACGGGACGTTTCGCGAACGCGAAACGCGAACGGGCACAAACGTTCGCGAAAACGACCGTTCGCCGCGGGCTCCATTGACTTCAATGGGAGGCGAATTTCGCAAACCTTTAGGTCGAATTTGCGGCCACGGGGTAATTATTAGGGGGTAGCACGTAGTCCCACCACCTGGACAATAGCATAATACATGTATGAGGTGAATTTGGGATCGATAACTACAAGCATTTTTTTTTTATTTGGGAAATTGTTCTGACAATTCAGGACTATGGAGCTAATGAAGGCAATGGAGGAGAGGGAAGGTCAGGGACCAGGGTAGGCAAACAAGAGGGTGCAGGAGATACAGAGCACTGACAGCAGCACCGTAATACAGAGCACTGACATCAGCACCGTGACATACAGCGCTGACAGCAGCTCCGTGACATACAGCGCTGACAGCAGCTCCGTGACATACAGCGCTGACAGCAGCTCCGTGACATACAGCGCTGACAGCAGCTCCGTGACATACAGCGCTGACAGCAGCTCCGTGACATACAGCGCTGACAGCAGCACCGTGACATACAGCGCTGACAGCAGCTCCGTGACATACAGCGCTGACAGCAGCTCCGTGACATACAGCGCTGACAGCAGCTCCGTGACATACAGCACTGACAGCAGCTCCGTGACATACAGCGCTGACAGCAGCTCCGTGACATACAGCGCTGACAGCAGCACCGTGACATACAGCGCTGACAGCAGCTCCGTGACATACAGCGCTGACAGCAGCTCCGTGACATACAGCGCTGACAGCAGCTCCGTGACATACAGCACTGACAGCAGCTCCGTGACATACAGCGCTGACAGCAGCTCCGTGACATACAGCAGCACCGTGACATACAGCGCTGACAGCAGCTCCGTGACATACAGCGCTGACAGCAGCTCCGTGACATACAGCGCTGACAGCAGCTCCGTGACATACAGCGCTGACAGCAGCTCCGTGACATACAGCGCTGACAGCAGCTCCGTGACATACAGCGCTGACAGCAGCTCCGTGACATACAGCGCTGACAGCAGCTCCGTGACATACAGCGCTGACAGCAGCTCCGTGACATACAGCGCTGACAGCAGCACCGTAAGCAGCCCCAGGAGGAAGTCAGCACAGCACAGGGATGGTGTGATCCCCTCATAATAAGAACCCCCAGGAGGAAGTCAGCACAGCACAGGGATGGTGGGAGCCCCTCATAATAAGAACACCCAGGAGGAAGTCAGCACAGCACAGGGATGGTGGGAACCCCTCATAATAAGCAGCCCCAGTAGAAATATGACACCGCTCAACCTCTTCAAAGAGGAGGGTAGGGGCATATAGTACGGTGTGCTTTTTTGGGTCAGGGAAGTGAGCCAAATGAATTAAGAAGGTCTGTGTGCTTGATTCCAAAAATTGTTTATAGACATATACATGGTCTACTGATCACATGTGTTGAATTCCTCCGAGATCCATGCCTCATTCATTTTTAGAAATGTGAGGTAGTTAACACTGTGGTGAGCTAGGCGAGTACGCTTATCGGTCACAATCCCCCCTGCTGCGCTGAACGTCCTTTCGGACAGGACACTGGATGAGGGGCAAGCCAACAGTTCGATTGCAAATTGGGCAAGCTCTGGCCAGAGGTCAAGCCTGCCCACCCAGTAGTCTAGGGGTTCATCACTCCTCAGAGCGTCCACATCGGCCGTTAACCCAATGTAGTCGGACACCTGACGGTCTAGGCGTTCCCTGATGCTGGATCCGGATGACACCTGTCGATGGGTCGGCTGAAAGAATGACCTCATATCCGAAGTCACCAACACATCTTCAAACCGGCCTCTTCTTGCAGGCGCTGTTGGATTGGTACCCGCAAATCCTTCTCTGGGAGTGGGAATTGCTCCTCTGCCAGCGCACGCAAAAGCAGAATGCAGCATTTCTCGAAGCAAGGCCTGGAAGTGCTGCATTCTGACAGCCCTCTGCGACGGCGGTAACATTTCCGCCATTTTGTGTTTGTACCGGGGGTCTAAGTACGTTGCCACCCAGTACTGGTCCTTGACCCTCATGCTTTTTATACGGGGGTCCCTATTAAAACACTGGAGCATGAAGGCCCCCATTTGCACTAAAGTGGAAGCGGTGTGGTGGCCTGGCTCCTGCTCATCATCCAGGATAATGTCGTCCTCTTCATTCTCCTCTCCCCATCCTCGCACAACAGGGATCCCAGAAAGGTTTAAAGCATGCTCTTCTTGCTCCTGCTCATCCGCCCCGGCACCATCCTCCTCTGACTCCTCATCAGACTCCTGTTGTTGACTTGTCTCAGATAGAGTAGCCCCCCCTGGGAATTCATCCAGCATTGCGACTTCCTCATCTTCCCGCTCCTGCTCCTCCACAGCCTGATCAATGACACGACGCAATGCACGCTCCAGAAAGAAGGCATAAGGTACCATGTCACTGATGGCGCCATGGCTGCGACTGACCAGTTTGGTGATCTCCTCAAATGGCCGCAGAAGTCTGCATGTGTCGCGCATGAGCAGCCACTGGCGCGGTGAAAAAAAACCCAGCTCCCCAGAACCGTTTCTTTCGCAGAGTTCATACAGGTAGACGTTAACTGCACGTTTCTGCTGGAGCAGCCTATCAAGCATATAGAAGGTTGAGTTCCATCGCGTCGGGCAATCGCAAATAAGACGTCTGACCGGCAGATGGTGTCGCCGCTGAATGTCAGCAAGGCGAGCCATGGCCGTGTAAGATCTTCTGAAATGGGCCGAGATTTTCCTTGCCTGCCGCAAGATGTCCTGGACCCCAGGGTATTTGACAAGGAATCGCTGCACGACCAAGTTTAAGACGTGTGCCATGCACGGCACGTGCGTGATTTTGCCCTGTTTCAATGCGCTAAGCAGATTGGCACCGTTGTCACACACCACTTTACCAACTGTCAAATTGAGCGGTGTTAGCCACTCATCTGCCTGTGAACGCAAAGCTGAAAGGAGTGCCGGGCCAGTGTGGCTCTTTGCTTCCAGGCACAACAGACGCAGCACGGCATGGCAACGTCTCACCTGGCATGTGGAATAGGTTCTGGGGAGCTTGGGCGGTGCAGTGGAAGAGACGCTAGCAGCGGAAAAGGAGGAGGCAGCTGAGGAGGAGAGGGAGGAGGATGGAGTAGGAGGAGGAGAAGAAGAGTCAGGCCTGCATGCAATCCGTGGCGGTAAAACCAAATCTACACGGGTGCCACGGGTTACATGCTTGACGGCCGTCAGAAGGTTCACCCAGTGGGCAGTAAAACTGATATACCTTCCCTGCCCGTGTTTGCTAGACCACGTGTCTGTGGTCAGATGTATCTTGGCACCGACACTGTGTGCCAGAGATACATTCACTTGCCGCTGAACATGGCCATATAGCTCTGGGATGCCCTTCTCTGAGAAATACTTCCTTCCTGGGACCTTCCATTGTGGTGTTCCAATGGCCACAAATTTGCGAAAGGCCTCCGAGTCCACCAGTTTATATGGCAGTAGTTGGCGGGCTATGAGTTCTGACAAGCCAGCCGCCAACCGTTGGGCAAGAGGGTTATCCGGCGTCATCATTTTTTTACGCTCAAACATTAGGCCCACGGAAGCCTGCCTTTTTGCAGAAAAATGTGAGCTTGGCGTGATGGAAGGTGGAGTGGAGGACAATTGTGAGGAGAGAGGAGAAGGAGAAGTAGAAGACGAGGCTGGACGGTGAGAGCCTGCAGTGTGGCTTTGTGTGTTCCGTTGCTCCCACTGGGCTCGGTGATGGCTGCTCATGTGCCTTCTTAAGGCGGTCGTCCCTAGGTGAGTATTGGGCTTACCGCGACTAACGCGTTGACTGCAAAGATTGCAGATGGCAACGCTATTGTCAGCAGCGGACACGTTAAAAAAAGCCCACACTGCGGAGCCATGTGCCGGTGTCCTGGGAGCGCCAGATGTGACCGTACATGGTCGATGACTCGCTCCTGATACATTTGCAGTCTGCTTTGTCCCTGCTGTGCAATGTAAGTCATTGCTGCTTCTCCTCCCTATCTGCTGGTCCATATCTCCCTCTGAACTCCCCTCCTCTTCCTCTCTTGTGGGCACCCACGTGACATCACTAGACACGTCATCATCAACGTCACCTTCCCCACCGCTATAAGTAGAGATCTCGGAGTAGGCAGCAACACCGGGGACCAACCTCCTCCTTGGGCTGATCTGGGTACTGGCGTCAGACTGCTGAGTAGCGCTTGTTGCTACCTCCTCTTCCTGATCCAATACCAAGAGTGGCTGCGCATCAGAAATGTCCTCTTGATATGGATCGGAAAATAATTCCAGTGACTCAAGCGGAAGGTATGTGGTGGTGGTGGTGGTGGTCGTGTTGTTGGTGGTAGTGTCTTTGGGGGTGCACATAGCAGAGAGTGAAGAAGAGGGTGCAGATCGAGAGGATGAGGAGGGTGCAGAAGAGTAAGGCTGAGCGAGCCACTCAACCAAGTCTGGTGCATCCTTTAAAGTAATTGAACGCACCTTCTGCAACTTCCCACTTTGGCTCAAGCCTGTTGCTCCTGCCCTACCCCTACCACCCCTGCGGAAGGGCCTGCCTCTTCCTCTGCATGTCATTTTTTAAATGACCCTGTGACAAAACTCTTAGTCCCTATACCGCTGAAGGACTGCTGCAGTATAGGTGAGCGGTCAGCAGTGGTGCACGTCAACCCTATCTATTGTGGACCTATAGCGGTCCTTACAGAACAGCAGACTGTACCGCACTCAAGCCTATGTACCGTAGCACCCTATACCAAGTTACCAGTCCTTATAAGAACTTTTGTGGACCAAGCAGGTTGTGTATTAGTGTTTAGCAGACTGTACGTCAGTCCCTATACCGCTGAAGGACTGCTGCAGTATAGGGCAGCGGTCAGCAGTGGTGCACGTCAACCCTATCTATTGTGGACCGATAGCGGTCCTTACAGAACAGCAGACTGTACCGCACTCAAGCCTATGTACCGTAGCACCCTATACCAAGTTACCAGTCCTTATAAGAACTTTTGTGGAACAAGCAGGTTGTGTGTTAGTGATTAGCAGACTGTACGTCAGTCCCTATACCAATGAAGGACTGCTGCAGTATAGGGCAGCGGTCAGCAGTAGTGCACGGCAACCCTATGTATTGTGGACCGATAGCGGTCCTTACAGAACAGCAGACTGTAACGCACTCAGGCCTATGTACCGTAGCACCCTATACCAAGTTACCAGTCCTTATAAGAACTTTTGTGGACCAAGCAGGTTGTGTGTTAGTGATTAGCAGACTGTACGTCAGTCCCTATACCAATGAAGGACTGCTGCAGTATAGGGCAGCGGTCAGCAGTAGTGCACGGCAACCCTATGTATTGTGGACCGATAGCGGTCCTTACAGAACAGCAGACTGTAACGCACTCAGGCCTATGTACCGTAGCACCCTATACCAAGTTACCAGTCCTTATAAGAACTTTTGTGGACCAAGCAGGTTGTGTGTTAGTGATTAGCAGACTGTACGTCAGTCCCTATACCAATGAAGGACTGCTGCAGTATAGGGCAGCGGTCAGCAGTAGTGCACGGCAACCCTATGTATTGTGGACCGATAGCGGTCCTTACAGAACAGCAGACTGTAACGCACTCAGGCCTATGTACCGTAGCACCCTATACCAAGTTACCAGTCCTTATAAGAACTTTTGTGGACCAAGCAGGTTGTGTGTTAGTGATTAGCAGACTGTACGTCAGTCCCTATACCAATGAAGGACTGCTGCAGTATAGGGCAGCGGTCAGCAGTAGTGCACGGCAACCCTATGTATTGTGGACCGATAGCGGTCCTTACAGAACAGCAGACTGTACTGCACTCAGGCCTATGTACCGTAGCACCCTATACCAAGTTACCAGTCCTTATAAAAACTTTTGTGGACCAAGCAGGTTGTGTGTTAGTGTTTAGCAGACTGTGCGTCAGTCCCTATACCGCTGAAGGACTGCTGCAGTATAGGGCAGCGGTCAGCAGTAGTGCACGGCAACCCTATGTATTGTGGACCGATAGCGGTCCTTACAGAACAGCAGACTGTAACGCACTCAGGCCTATGTACCGTAGCACCCTATACCAAGTTACCAGTCCTTATAAGAACTTTTGTGGACCAAGCAGGTTGTGTGTTAGTGATTAGCAGACTGTGCGTCAGTCCCTATACCGCTGAAGGACTGCTGCAGTATAGGGCAGCGGTCAGCAGTAGTGCACGTCAACCCTATGTATTGTGGACCGATAGCGGTCCTTACAGAACAGCAGACTGTACTGCACTCAGGCCTATGTACCGTAGCACCCTATACCAAGTTACCAGTCCTTATAAAAACTTTTGTGGACCAAGCAGGTTGTGTGTTAGTGATTAGCAGACTGTACGTCAGTCCCTATACCAATGAAGGACTGCTGCAGTATAGGGCAGCGGTCAGCAGTAGTGCACGGCAACCCTATGTATTGTGGACCGATAGCGGTCCTTACAGAACAGCAGACTGTACTGCACTCAGGCCTATGTACCGTAGCACCCTATACCAAGTTACCAGTCCTTATAAGAACTTTTGTGGACCAAGCAGGTTGTGTGTTAGTGATTAGCAGACTGTACGTCAGTCCCTATACCAATGAAGGACTGCTGCAGTATAGGGCAGCGGTCAGCAGTAGTGCACGTCAACCCTATGTATTGTGGACCGATAGCGGTCCTTACAGAACAGCAGACTGTACTGCACTCAGGCCTATGTACCGTAGCACCCTATACCAAGTTACCAGTCCTTATAAGAACTTTTGTGGACCAAGCAGGTTGTGTGTTAGTGATTAGCAGACTGTACGTCAGTCCCTATACCAATGAAGGACTGCTGCAGTATAGGGCAGCGGTCAGCAGTAGTGCACGTCAACCCTATGTATTGTGGACCGATAGCGGTCCTTACAGAACAGCAGACTGTACTGCACTCAGGCCTATGTACCGTAGCACCCTATACCAAGTTACCAGTCCTTATAAGAACTTTTGTGGACCAAGCAGGTTGTGTGTTAGTGTTTAGCAGACTGTGCGTCAGTCCCTATACCGCTGAAGGACTGCTGCAGTATAGGGCAGCGGTCAGCAGTAGTGCACGGCAACCCTATGTATTGTGGACCGATAGCGGTCCTTACAGAACAGCAGACTGTACTGCACTCAGGCCTATGTACCGTAGCACCCTATACCAAGTTACCAGTCCTTATAAGAA
Organism: Lithobates pipiens; assembly: GCF_037356315.1. Lineage (NCBI taxonomy): Eukaryota > Metazoa > Chordata > Amphibia > Anura > Ranidae > Lithobates > Lithobates pipiens. The sequence goes on along the minus strand of NW_027507685.1, from coordinate 155,437,139 downwards.
CTTTTGTGGACCAAGCAGGTTGTGTGTTAGTGTTTAGCAGACTGTGCGTCAGTCCCTATACCGCTGAAGGACTGCTGCAGTATAGGGCAGCGGTCAGCAGTAGTGCACGGCAACCCTATGTATTGTGGACCGATAGCGGTCCTTACAGAACAGCAGACTGTACTGCACTCAGGCCTATGTACCGTAGCACCCTATACCAAGTTACCAGTCCTTATAAGAACTTTTGTGGACCAAGCAGGTTGTGTGTTAGTGTTTAGCAGACTGTGCGTCAGTCCCTATACCGCTGAAGGACTGCTGCAGTATAGGGCAGCGGTCAGCAGTAGTGCACGTCAACCCTATGTATTGTGGACCGATAGCGGTCCTTACAGAACAGCAGACTGTAACGCACTCAGGCCTATGTACCGTAGCACCCTATACCAAGTTACCAGTCCTTATAAGAACTTTTGTGGACCAAGCAGGTTGTGTATTAGTGTTTAGCAGACTGTGCGTCAGTCCCTATACCGCTGAAGGACTGCTGCAGTATAGGGCAGCGGTCAGCAGTAGTGCACGGCAACCCTATCTATTGTGGACCGATAGCGGTCCTTACAGAACAGCAGACTGTACCGCACCCAAGCCTATGTACCGTAGCACCCTAGACAGACCAAGTTACCAGTCCTTATAAGAACTTTTGTGGAACAAGTGAGTTGTGAATGATTAGCAGACTGCAGCAGAAGGGCAGCAGTCAAGTATAATATTCTTTCTATATTTGGAAGAAAGAATATTATACGTGTACAAGCCTATTACCGTACCACTGATACCAGTCCTGAAAAGAACCTTTGTGGAACTAATAGTAACAGCAAGTCTTTAAAATTATCCTCACTGCCTGACACACTGCTTCCTGCCTGTCCCTATACAAATTGGCAAAAAAGAGTAGGCTGGAACGATTAGCTGGAACAGCTCTTTTGTGGACCTGATAGTAACAGCTAATGATGATGATGATGATGATGATGAAGAAAGACTAATCTGGCTGAGCTGTCCCTAAAATAGCAGCATACAGCGCTCTGTCCCTTTATCTAAACTGACAAAAGAAACTCAGGCTGCTGACCTAACACCTATACCAGTCCTGAAAAGAACTTTTGTGTACCAAATAGCTAGCGTTTTCTCTGTCCCTACTCCACACAGGATCCTTTCCCTACAGTGACAGAAGAAAGAATGTAAAATGGCCACCGGATCGGGTGTATTTATAGGTTAGGGGGAATGTCCAAGTGTCCATGAGCTGTCATGTCTCAATTGGTTGTCCTGTAACACATGATAAACGTGTCACGAAAGGTTAAAGTTCTTGTATACATTAAACACGTAAGTCCGCCGGGGCGAACGACGGAAAAAGGCGTTCGAACCCGCGGACGGCGAAAGTCGGAAATTCGCCGCGAAACGACCGCCGGGCGAACCGTTCGGCCATCACTATTGATTGGAAGCAGGAGTGGGGGAGAGATGCCTCTGATGTCAAAGTTTTACCGAGCACCTGTGAGGCTAAAATAAAGCAAGTTGCATAGACACGTGCAGAAGTGCTACATTGCTTTTAATAGGGAAGACAATACATGTTGTAGTGATTATTTTTACATGATAAACTGTGCTAATGAACCTCTTTTGAGATTTTATGTATATGCCCATTTTAAGTTAATTTGCCAGCCTTGGTAATGGGAGCACCATATTTATTCATTATGTATGTAAACTGTACTTTCTACTTAAGAATGTTTGCAGATCTTTGTTCCTCTCTTAGGCTGGGTACACACAGATAACAAATGTGGCTGGTTCAGCAGGTACTAGCCAAATTTTGATCTGTTTGTAGCCCTCCCTGTTTGACAGAAGCCAATCTTTAGATTGGCTTCTGCCAAATGGATCCCCTGGGAAACTACCTTGAGTGCAAGCCGTTGATCAAAATCAGTTGCAGCTCTGATCACTGTATTCTGACAGCGGAGAGACCCTGTCATCAGAATACAATGTCTTTGCAGGGGGGCTTCCCACCTCTCTTTTGTGGATGCAGAAATGTATTTATTTTTATTTTTGTTCATTCAGCCCACCGAACGAAAAAGAAACGGGCTGTGCGTACCCAGTGTAAAGGTCAATAAAGCTGGATACACGCTATGAGAAAATCAGAAGAAAAATTCCGTACGATCGTTCGAATTTCATATAATGTGTACACCACTTTCAACATCCGATTCAGACTTTCCAAAGCCAAAGGAACATTTACAAAGGGACAAATGCTAAAAGGCTTCTCATATGTGAACAGAAAAAAGGATTTTCGTTTAATGTGTACGAGAAACATTGGATACGAAAGACTGCGCATGATCAGAAACAATAAACAACGTCTTACAATAATTTTTGTACAATATTTCCATCCTCGATTTCAACTTGCTGTGGAACATCCAGGAAAACCGGACACTTGTTCCTCCGATTTTCTTATAGTGTGTACCTGCCTTTAAGCCTAGGACACACGAGCTGAATGTCAAGCGACATCGACTGGTTCAATAGAAACCGGCCGACATTCGGCCCGTGTGTACTGGAATTAGTCTGACAGAAACTGAAGGGGCATGACCGAAAAAATTCTGCCAATTGGCTCCCAATCAGCAATCTCAGCCAAGCGCTGGAAGCACCGTTCAGAGTGTTCTGGCGGGGCGGGGGTCAGCCCCCCGTCAGAACACAGTAGACCAGCAGGGGAGACTGCTGTACTAACATCAGATAATTAGTACAGCAGCCCCTCCTGAGCTGTCAGGTTTAAAAAAAAAAAAAAAAATAGTAGTGTGTACCAGGCTTTAAGCCCCTGTACACAAGCGCAGAATGTCAGGAGACATTGTCCGGTATAAAAAAAACATCCAACATTTGCCCTGTGTGTAAGTCGGTCTGTCTGAGCTCAGCTGTCCACCCTGCTGGATTAAACAAAAAATGACAGCTCAGGTCTACTAACTATCTGGCGTTAGTACAGTGATCAAAAACAGAACGCTTATTACCTGCCTTTAGGCTCTAATCTCGGCAGCTGCCTGACAGAAACGCGGAGGGGCGGGGCAGCTCTTGTTCTGGGGCGATGTCGTATGACGATGTCCCAGAACGGGTGTGCGGCGATTGCAGCCACGCCTCATTGGTAGGACACAGTGCAACGCTAATCTCTATAAAGTCTCACAGCCGTGGCTCTTTAACCATCTGATTGGCTGTGTCCAATCACAGCCGGTCACTTGTAAACACGGAAATGACGGTAATCGGCTCTCATCGCCTCACACTGATAGTGTGAGGAGAGGGGGGCCGATCAGTGGCATCTCCTCGCAGGGGACATCCAGACATGTAATCAGGACACTGATCCTTGGTGCCCTGATTGCAATACTGCATTACCAGTGCCAGTAATCAGTGCCCACAAGTGCCACCAATTAGTGCCCATTAGTGATGCCAGTCAATGCTGCTCATCAGCGCACATCAGTGAAAGAGAAAAATTACTTATTTACAAAATTTACTGAAAACTTAGAAAAACTTTATTTTATTTTTTATATAATTTTTCTTTAAATGTAGAAAAAAAAATCCCAGCAGTAATTAAATAATACCAAAAGAAAGCTCTATTTGTGTGAAAATGATTAAAATATCACATCGTTACCACGCAGTTGTCAAAGTATGACAGCGCTGAAAGCTGAAAATTTGGCCTGGGCAGGGAGGACTTGAAGGTGCCCTGTTAGGCAAGTGGTTAACCTTTCCCTGATAAACAGATAGACACTAGAGCAGTCTTCCTCAACTGTTACCCTCGAGGAACCCTTTAAAGTAGTTTTCCAGGTCTCAGAGAACCCCCGCTAAAACCAACTAATTGGGGGCTGGTGAGAAAAACGATCTGATGTCATGCCGCTGGCCGTGGTGCTGGACCCTTCGCTATGGAGGCATCATATCATCGAGGAACCCCTCCTGAAGGAACCCTAGAATACCATGGAACCCTGGATGAGACTGGCTGCACTGGAGGGTGACTTTACATTTATTTATTTATTTATATATATATATATATATATATATATATATATATATATAGGATGAAATACACTCCTGAAAAAAGAACCTGTAAAATGACAGTCACTGGAACAACATTACTTCAGGCAGAAGTTCCATTAAAGTGGTAGTAAACTCTTTACTGCCACTTGTACCCATTGGTAAGCCTATAATAAGGCTTACCTGTAGGTTCTGTGAATATCTCCTAAACTTGCAGTGAAGCCGAACACTGCAAAAACCAGAAGGAAGAGCAGGGGAAAATGTCAGCCGTCTCCGTGGCGACATCACAACGTGGGAATGCTTTGTTCTAAGGTAAGTCTCTCATAATGTGCTAGTATGCAGTGCATGCTAGCACATTTATGACCTTGCCTTGCAGGAATTTTACAACCGCTTTAATAATGTAAACAATATGTATTTAGTGAGTGTGTTAGTTATAGCAGTTAATGTTTTGTTTTATCTTTATTCTATCCTAAACTCTCTCCACTTAAAAGCTGATTGGTTTCTATAGACAAGACTTCTATTGTCACCCAGATTATATAAAAGATTATTTTTTTGTTCTGTACTTGTCCTCTGTCTTGTATTCCAACAGGTTCAGCAACCTAATATCAGCCAGTCACCTGGAGGCGATGAAGACACTTTAGGAAAGGCCATCTCAGAACTTAAGGAAAAAGAGGCCTCTCTGGATAAAGAAATGGCACAGCTTGAGGCAGAGTATGTTTGTATACCTAGCTGCATTATTCTTTGTATTTTATTGGTATTACTTTTAACCCCTGCCTGCCCTTCCCCCATGTCCCTTTTAAATTGGTCTTTTAAAATGGTTGTAAACCCTCACATATACCCAGTGAAGTGACTGGGCTCAGGTGATACAGAGATGAAATAGGTTGTACCTGTTTATCTGCAGTCTTCTTTTATCTACATCCTTTAACCAGTTGCCGACCGCCGCACGCCGATGTACGTCGGTACAATGGCACGGGCAGGCATAAGGACATACATGTACGTCCCTTGCCTCCCGCGGGTCGGGGGCCCGATCGGGCCCCCGCCCGGTGCCTGCGGCGGTCGGTATTCGTTCGGGAGCGATCCCGGACGAGGGGACGGCCATTCATTCATGGCCACCCCCTCGCGATCGCTCCCGACGAATAGAAATCCCCGGTGACATCACTTCCTCTCCTGTAATGTAAACACAGGAGAGGAAGTGATGTATTCTCTCCTCCGTGTCGGTATTTTTCGTTCCGACACGGAGGAGAGCGGATCAGTAAGTTGCACCAACACTCTACACACACAGTAGAACATGCCAGGCACACTCACACCCCCCCTTTACCCCCCGATCACCCCCCCAATTACCCCTGCCCCCCAGTCACAGTGACACCAATGTCATTTTTATTTTATTTTTTTTGCATTGGTGTCATTTGTGACTGTAATAACTGTTAGGGCAGTTAGAGTTAGCCCCCTTTAGTTCTAATGTACCCCCCTAACCCCCCCAATAAAGGTTTAACCCCGTGATCACCCCCCGTCGCCAGTGTCACTAAGGCTGGGTTCACATTGCAGCGGTTTATGAGAACGAATGTGATTCGCACCGCTCTGCAGTGAAAATCACATCCGATCTCTGTGCGATTCGAGTTCAGCCATTCGCCGCACCCGCCGCAAATTCGCACGGGACCCTTTTTTTGGCCCGCAGCAGAATCGGATCGCATGGGTGTTCACACCATGCGATCCGAGTTTGCAGATCGCACTGCGATATGCGAACTGATCTGGGGGTGTCAGTAACATTTCACTGACACTCCCAGCAGTTCGCATAGGGCAGTGTGAACTGCCGCCGGGAGGCATGCGATGCGGGAACCCGCCGCGCATTCGTGGCGTTCCCGCATCGCTCCAGTGTGAACCCAGCCTAATAAGCGATCGTTTTTCTGATCGCTGTATTAGTGTCACAGGTGACGCTAGTTAGGCAGGTAGGTATTTAGGTTCGCTGCAGCTTTTTATAGCGCCAGGGACCCCCATATACTACCGCATAAAGCCCCCTAATTGCCCCCTAGTTAACCCTTTCACCAGTGATCACCATATAACTGTTACAGGTGACGCTGGTTGGTTAGTTATTTTTTTATAGTTTCAGGGCACCCGCCATTTATTACCTAGTCTCACTAGTGTACCCCTAAATTTAGGGGTGTCTACTTTCCAAAATGGGGTCATTTGGGGGGGGTTTGTGCCATCTTGGCATTTTATGGCCTTCAAAACTGTAACGCCCTTAGAAAGCCTGAAGGCGGTGCTTGGTTTTCGGGGCCCCGTACGCGGCTAGGCTCCCAAAAAGTCCCACATATGTGGTATCCCCATACTCAGGAGAAGCAGCAGAATTTATTTTGGGGTATCATTTCACATATGCCCATGGCATGCGTGAGCAATATATCATTTAGTGACAACTTTGTGAAAAAAAAATAAAAAAAGTTTGTAATATTCCCGCAACTTGTGGCAAAATATAAAATATTCCATGGACTCAACATGCCTCTCAGCAAATAGCTTGGGGTGTCTACTTTCTAAAATGGGGTCATTTGTGGGGGTTTTGTGCCATCTTGGCATTTTATGGCCTTCAAAACTGTAATAGGTAGTGAGAAGTGAACTCAAAAATTTACGCCCTTAGAAAGCCTGAAGGCGGTGCTTGGTTTTCGGGGCCCCGTACGCGGCTAGGCTCCCAAAAAGTCCCACATATGTGGTATCCCCGTACTCGGGAGAAGCAGCAGAATTTATTTTGGGGTGTCATTTCACATATGCCCATGGCATGCATGAGCAATATATCATTTAGTGACAACTTTGTTAAAAAAAAAAAAAAAAAAAAAAAGTTTGTAATTTTCCCGCAACTTGTGGCAAAATATAAAATATTCCATGAACTCGACATGCCTCTCAGCAAATAGCTTGGGGTGTCTACTTTCTAAAATGGGGTCATTTGTGGGGGTTTTGTGCCATCTTGGCATTTTATGGCCTTCAAAACTGTAATAGGTAGTGAGAAGTGAACTCAAAAATGTACGCCCTTAGAAAGCCTGAAGGCGGTGCTTGGTTTTAGGGGCCCCGTACGCGGCTAGGCTCCCAAAAAGTCCCACATATGTGGTATCCCCATACTCAGGAGAAGCAGCAGAATTTATTTTGGGGTGTCATTTCACATACGCCCATAGCATGTGTGAGCAATATATCATTTAGTGACAACTTTGTGTAAAAAAAAAAAAAAAAAAATTTTTTTTTTGTCATTATTCAATCGCTTGAGGCAAAAAAATAAAATATTCAATGGGCTCAACATGCCTCTTATCAATTTCCTTAGGGGGTCTACTTTCCAAAATGGGGTCATTTGGGGGGGTTTTGTACTGCCCTGCCATTTTAGCACCTCAAGAAATGAGATGGGCAGTCGTAAACTAAAAGCTGCGTAAATTCCAGAAAACGTACCTTAGTTTGTAGATGTGACAACTTTTGCGCAAACCAATAAATATACAATTATTGACTTTTATTTTACCAAAGACATGTGGCTGAATACATTTTGGCCTAAATGTATGACTAAAATTGAGTTTATTGGATTTTTCTAATAACAAAAAGTAGAAAATATCATTTTTTTTCAAAATTTGCGGTCTTTTTACGTTTATATCGCAAAAAATAAAAATCGCAGAGGCAATCAAATACCATCAAAAGAAAGCTCTATTTGTGGGAAGAAAAGGACGCAAATTTTGTTTGGGTACAACATTGCATGACCGCGCAATTACCAGTTAAAGCAGCGCAGTGCCAAAGTGTAAAAAGACCTCTGGTCATTTACCAGCAAAATGGTCCGGTCTGAAAGTGGTTAAAGAGGTAGTAAAGTCATTTATTTAACTTTTACCTACAAGTAAGCCTATAATAAGGCTTACCTGTAGGTAAAAAGAATATCTCCTAAACCTGTACGGTTTAGGAGATATTCCCCTCGCAATGAGCCGCTCACTTCAGTGACGCATGCGCGCCGGGGATTCTCAGTTGAAAGTCCGGCAGATGCCGGAAAGAAGTCTCCCGCGCACATGCCCGGAAGACACGCTGCAGAAAAATGTCAGCTTCCTTGGCGTGGACACCGCGAGATACCGACGCCTCGTTCTAAGGTAAGTTTTTCATAATGAGCTAGTATGTGATCCATACTAGCTCATTATGCCTTTTCCCTTACAGGTGTAGAAAAAAAAAAGTCAGCAGGTTTACTACCGCTTTAAAGTGCAGAATTTATAAAGCTTGTCTGAGCAGCCAGAAAAAAAAGGGTCAGAGATCTGACATTACACACTGCAGAGCTTTGAGGAGAGCTCTGATAGCTGATTGGAAGGAATGGACACACCCCCTTGCACACAGGCACAGAGCTGAAGTTGTCAAACAGCTGGAGCTCCCTACCCTGTCACCATTTTTCTCTTGGTGTCAGGAAAGCTTGTCGGAAGTGAATTATGCTGATAGCAAAGTAGCGAAGCAGTAGAGAGAAATTACACTTTTGCTCTGGATTGAGACACGTACACACTATATAGGGATATGCTTTGTGCATATTTCATGTTTGAGGTTTACAGTCGCTTGAAATCTGGAAGGGGGGGGGGGGCGGGGGGCCGTGGGTGTAAAGGACTGCCTGATTACGTTATTTTATTTTATTTATTTATTTTCTCCTAGCCTGACCTGCACCCTGAATGGGGGATATAGATCGTGGAGCAGAGACCCTAAAATTGGTATAGGTTCACACTGCGATTGGCTGTCATACTAATCGCATGTGCTGGAGCCCTAATCTTTACTAGAGACCGGGAGCTGGGAAGACTTGCCCTCACTATATTTGCTGGTTGACCATTGTCCCCAGACAGAATATGATGGCAAATCCTGACTTTACCAGCTGTCTCTAGAACAGGAGATGGGGAGTGATCTTGGGGACACCTGTTCCAGTGACACACTGTCTAAGGGGGCATTTTATTTGTTTCCTTTTTCAGCTTTGGAACAGGAAGTGAGGGTAAATCCCCTCAACAAGACAGACAGCAAAATAAAACATTCTGACCCCGATTGTAACCATTCCTTTCTATACCCAAATTGAAAGGCGTTGTCCTTTTAGATATGCTTTAAAGTGGTAATAAAACCAAAACTAAAAAAGGAATATATTGCAGTTTACCAACCTTTTAGATGTGGTGGCTGCTTTATTTTTCTATTCTTAGGTTTTTTTTAAATTCTGTCTTCACTTGGTGACCTGGTGAGTAACACCCCTCCTATATTAGACTAGATTCACATCTATGCATGTTGCTTTTGAGTGTTTTTTGCAGTCCTTTTTGCTTTTGCTTTCTGCGTTTTTATTTATTTATTTTTTTCCATGGTTTGCATTTAGCATTTTCTGGCAAATTTGATGTTGGACAGATAAACCAGTCAGGGACCAGCCGCCACAGTTGTACTGCAGCAGTTTGGCTCTCCTGGGTGAATTGCCATTGTTGTTCATCAGCCCCTTTAAGACCACTAGGGGGTGCGCACCTGCGCCACAATGCTGAAGCCGATACGCGCGGCCCCGATGTCCGCAGGCCACCCGCAATGGCTCCTGATAGAGACAGAACAGGGATCTGTCAATATAAACAGACAGATCCCCATTCTGTCAGGGGAGGATAGACAGATCTGCTGTTCCTAGTGATTAGGAACAGCAATCTGTCTCCTCCAGTCGCTACACTCCCCCCACAGTTAGAAACACCTCCCTAGGGAACACTTAACCCCTTGATCCCCCCCTATTGTTAACCCTTTCCCTGCCAGTGACATTTTATACAGTAATCGGTGGCTATTTTTAGCTCTGATCACTGTATAAATGTCAGTGGTCCCAAAAAAGTGTCCAATCTGTCCGTTGTAATGTCGCAGTCCCACTAAAAATCACTGATCACTGCCATTACTAGTAAAAAAATAAAATAATATTAATAATAAAAATGCCATTATTTTGCAGACGCTATAACTTCTGCGCAAACCAATCAATATACGCTTATTGTGATTGTTTTGGTAAAAAAAAAACTGATGAAGAAATGTATTTATTTTTTGGAATATATGGCCCAGGCGGTCATGAAGCAGCTTACCAGTTCTTAGATGTCATGGCCACATTAGTTTTCTTTTTTTGGCTTTTTTTTTTTTTTTTTTTTTTTTTTTTTCAGCTCGTGATGCAGCCAGTAAGTCTGTTTTCAAAAGAACATTTTTTATTTATTTTTATTTTTTTTAAATGTAAAACCTTTATCCCAAATAGACTACTCTCTACAAATAGAGATTTCTTTTGGTGGAATTTGATCAACTCTGCAGTTTGAATTTTTTTGCGCTATAAACAAAGAAAGACCAACAATATAAAAAAAATAAATAAAAAAAAAAAACACACTATATGCTTTTTTTTTCTTTTTTTTTTAATTAAAAAAAAAAAAAAATTATATATATATATTATTTGTAGAGAGTAGTCTATTTGGGATAAAGGTTTTACATTTAAAAAAATAAATAAAAAATGTTCTTTTGGAAAACAGACTTTCTGGCTGCATCACGACCTGAAAATAAAGGAAAGAAAGCCAAAAAAAGAAAACTAATGTGGCCATGACATCTAAGAACTGGTAAGCTGCTTCAGAAAGCATTTTTTTAAATAATTTTTATTGCTTGCAGAGGCTACAGTCTAGCAGAATTGGACAAGCATATCTCTCTCCTTCATGAATACAATGAGTTAAAAGATACCGGACAGATGTTATTAGGCCGCTTAGGTAAGAATTTTACTGTGAAAAACTTTATAAGATGAGCTACTGCTTGTGATGGGTTACATTGCTTACTACAACTACTACTTACAACTACAGACAAACCGCTTGGGTACAAAGCTCAAACTACTCTAGTGCACAGAGTAAAGCTGTGTACACTGCTAGTTTTGTTGTGTTGAAAAAAGGGACCGGTTGGAGCTGCTGTACTAACAACCCAATGTTAGTACATCAATCCCCTCCCTTATGGGGGGACGGCCCCCTTCCCCACTAGAACACTCCGGTAATTGGTAAGCGCTCTTAGCCATTGGCTGAAAGTGGTGATCAGGTGTCGGTCGGCTGGTTTTCCAGCATGCATGGCTGTCGGACGGGCTGCCATACACATGGGCCGAATGTCGGCCAACATTTGGCCCGTGTGTACTAGGCTTAAGGCGACAACACGTGTCAGCCAGTTATGCTGACTTAAAAGGTTTTGCCATTTTTGCTGCCAAATTGGGAAAACACATACTTTATAATTGTTACCTTCACATAGCATAACTAAAAAAAAATGTAAAAATTGCAGCTTACCTTTTTAGATGCTCTATTCTGGACCCTATAGCTTGAAAAACTCCTGGCTAGTTTTCTTTGTTTATAATATGAACACTTATTGTCCTAACAAAGGGTTAAAGGTGTAGAGGCTGGGGTCCTTGTATTGTATGTGAATGAGGACAAACTTGGGACAGGCTCACCCTTTGCTCAAAAAAAAATTGCACTCCGCCATGACACCTGACAAACATTTAGTCTCCGTTCACACTGGTGCGATGCAGGAACCAACATGATTCCTGTGCAGGTTCCCGTATTGCATCTACCTCGCAGGAAGTTCACACTGCTCTGAGAACTACTGCGGGTGTCAATAGAAAGTTAGTGACACCCCTCAAATCTGTTTGGCAGAAAGCAGTGCAAACTGTGGAATCGGATCGCATGGGTCTGAACACCCATGTGATCTGATTCCAGTGCAGACCAATAAAAGGATCCTGCACCATTTTGGTGTGAATGTGATGCGATTTCAGCCGTACAAACTGTATGGCTGAATTTGCATTGCACAGACATTGCATGTGATGTGCACAGCAATGCAGTTTCGAATCATGTGATGTATGGCATCACATTAGTATGAACCTAGCCTGAAATATAAAAACATCTAAAATAAATTGTGTGTGTGTGTATATATGTGTGTGTGTGTGTGTGTGTGTGTGTGTGTGTATATATATATATATATATATATATATATATATATATATATATATATATATATATATATATATATATATATATATATATATATATATATATATATATTATAGGCATATAGGCATGCTGTGTGATTGGGAACAGTGGGGTTTTCTCTGACTACAGAAGTGGAAATACACTATGATGCTACTGATGCCCCACCTTTTTGCTTGCGCTTTGGAATACAATAACACCACTACATTGCCCACACTTACCCTTGTTATACATTTTTTAGGATTTCTATTTCTATGCACACAGCCTACATGTATTTCTCTTTGTTCTGAAAGGAGCTCTGAGATCAAGTAGTTAAAATGTTAGCTAGTTATCATTACTGTTTTCAGGAGTCTTTCATATTAACCACTTCAGCTCTGGAAAGTTTAACCCCCCCCCCCCTTTCGTGACCAGGCCATTTTTTTTGCGTCACGGCACTGCATTATTCTAACTAACAATTGCGCAGTCGTGCGATGCTCTTTACACAAATAAAATTGATGTCCTTCTTTTTTTTTTTCCCCCACAAATGGAGCTTTCTTTTGGTGGTATTTGATCATCTCTGCGGTTTTTATTTTTTGTGCTATAAACAAGAAAAGAGCAACAATTTTGAAAAAAAAACAATATTTTACTTTTTGCTATAAAAAAAATCAGATTTTTTCATCAATTTGGGCCAATGTGTATTGAATTTTGCTACATATTTTTGGTAAAAAAAAAATCCCAGTAAGCGTATATCAATTGGTTTGCACAAAAGTTATAGTGTCTACAAACTATGGGATATATTTATGGAATTTTTATTTATTTTATTTACTAGTAATGGCCGTGATCAGCGACTTTTATAGTGGACACTTTTTTTTTTGGGGACCAGTGACACTAATACAGTGATCAGTGCTAAAAAAGATATGCACTCACTGTACTTACGTTGGCAGGGAAGGGATTAAAGGGGTTGTAAACCCTTGTGTTTTGTTCACCTTTTGCATTAAGGTGAAAAAGCGCCTGGTAGTGACTGGCCCCCACAGTCTCCCTGTTTTACTTACCTGAGCCCCGGAACTTGACCCAGCAGGGACGCACTGTCTCTGCCCGGGGTTCTCGGCTCTTGATTGGACAGATTGATAGCAGCACAGCCATTGGCTCCCACTTCTGTCCGCCAAAACCACTGACGCGGGTCCAAGCCATACATTCGGCGGCTATGGACGCTGAATGCTGGACTTGGGAGCGTGCCCGCAAGGTAACCCCCTCGGAGAGTGCTTCTCCTAGGGGGTTATCTGATGTGCAGAGGAGCCGCCGGGGGACCCCAGAAGACGAGGTTCGGGCCACTATGTAAAACGAGCTGCACAGTGGAGGCAAGTATGATATGTTTGTTATTTAAAAAAAGAAATAAATAAACAATGAACCCTTACAATCGCTTTAACATCAGGGGCAATCAAGGGGTTAAATGTGTTCCTAGGGAGTGTTTGCTAACTGGGAGGGGTGTGTTTTTACTGTGAGAAGGCAGAGATCTGTGTTCCTGCTTAGCAGAAACACAGATTCTCTACCTTCCCTACTAACAGAATGGCAATCTGCCTTATTTACATCAGACCCGTTTCCCGGACCCGCTGATTGGCTCCCGCTGTGTCCAATCACAGCGGGAGCGGGTCGCCGCTGGCAAGCCCCAAACTCGGCAGTGTAAGATCGCATACCTGTATGTGATTTTGCACAGGGAAGCCGCCTTGCCACCGTATATCTTCTGGTTAAAATATCTTGCTAAATGTCCTTTTCCGCCTATCCGTGACATCAAGGCTTCCGGTTTTACTAGCTGTCATCGTTGTGCTCTCTGCCATACATGAGAGATCACATGACTAGACCAGTGTTAAGGAGACAGTTTTAAGACTAGTTAGGGTTGATCCCAGAAGTCTACCTTTTTTTTTTAAAAGGTGTTTATTTAAAATTTTCAACATACAGCATATAAAACAATCAGTATACATGGTGAATAGTCTCCCTCCAGAGGTGCATACAGAGGTATCGGTGGAGATGCCCCACTGGAGTAAACAAAACTGTTACTGTTATATGCAAAAACACAGAAAAACCCCAACAAAACAAAGACACAACAAATGACATACAGGCATACCATCACACACACACAGCACACTCACACAAGTCACCGTCCCACTGTGCAGTATTATTTTTAACATAAATAGCAGCCTCGTAAGGTCATACAATAGCCGATTACCACCCTGGTTCGCCCCTCCCCCCTATACCCAGCATCACCCTCTACATTGCCCGAGGCCCCGGCCCTACCCCTACAGTCCCCCCAGGGGGTCCTGCGAGGATAGCACCGTCCCCCAGAAAGAACCAGAGACATCCAACCACGGTTGCCACACCTTATGGAACTTTTTAAAGCAAGCTCTGTTTTTATACACAATTTTACATTTAGGGAGTTCACCATTAATAATTCCCAGAAGTCTACCTTAAGCTGACTATGCCCAGCTTGAGTTGTGGGTGGCCTTGTCAGCACCAACTAGACTAACTTTGATTAGAAAATCAAAGGAGCCAGTTGAAAATCGTTGACTGATCAATATCAGATGCAGTCACTTCAAGTACTGCAGCTGCCTGAATACAATAGCTGGTAAGAGCTACACAGTGTGATTAGATTTCTCTCCTTCAGCCCACGCTCATTGCAAGGGCATGTTCTACCACTTTCCCCATCAGGAAGCCGACAGCATGTTCACATTAAGTCCTGCTGCTTTTTTTTTTTTTTTTTTTGTAGTGCAATGCTGCATTGTGGTGTGCTATAACTCATTTGTGTTCCTGGAAAAATGTCGGGGTGCTATTTGAATGAATGAAATACTTGTATAGCGCACAATGCGAACTGAATCACCTCTAGGCGAAAGTTGATGGCACTGCAACACATGCGTGGTGTGCTACTGTGCATTTTAGTGCTTATTACTGCATTGATGTTAGTGTGAACCAGCCATTAGGGTGTTGCATCTACTTAAACTGTCAATAAACCCACATTATAAAAAAAACTTTAAATAAATGGTGTATTTTATGTGCTGTTCATACCTCCGTCACTGTGAGATTTGTTTTCTGTATTCTGCAACAAATACTGCTTGCTCCTGCTGCTCTCTATCTCCACCTGCTGTTCATTTCCCCAATTCAGCTAGAGATTTTTCAGAGCAGTGTTGGCAGCTCTGCACATGCTCAGTTTTCAGTGAGTTTCTATGCTGAGCATTTCCTCCATATCTTATCTGAGCAGCTCATGGGACTAGTCGCACTAGTAGACATGGGCGTATACACAGTGGTAAATGGAAACCCATCCCCTTCCTCCCACCTCCTCCTTCCCTCCCTCCTTCTCCTTCCCTCCCTCCTTCCTCCTCCCATGCCCACTAACCAGCTAAAAACCATGGCTGTAAGATATTACATGTAGATTGTTAGAGGCTTCAGAGAGACTGGAAGGGTGTGCCACAGCCTGTGACTGCCAGAAATCGGCCCATGTTAGTGCCAAAAAATAATAGATGTTAATTAAAATATATATTTGTATGACAATGTAAAACAGATTATTAATATGGATTATTTATTTCTATTCTGTATTACAAAGGCTGTTTTTTTTTTTTTAACCAGTAGCAGAGGACTAGAAGCTCCTCCTGCTTACATTTCCCTGCAGACAGGTTGGGAAAGAGCTGGGCCGCGTGACAGCTGTATATAGATAAGAAAAAGGTACTTTAAGATTTTTTCATTAAAATAATTAAAGTGGCATCATCCACATGCAGAAATAGAAGGGACAATGTAAATTAAATGTGTATTTAGTATCCATTTTAGGTACATGGGTGGTTTATATGAACGGTACAGTGATGGTTCATGATATCAGTATTTTTTTTTTTACCCCTGTGAACAGCTATTCTCCGTGGCATAACCACCAAAGACCTGTATTCAGAGTTTGGCTTGGACTTGGAAGACTGAAGACAACCCCAGGATTTTCATTCTCCACTCTGCTGCCCATTGTGGATTTCATGAAAAAAAAAAGACTCAAGTTTTCTACCTTCACTCAGTTTGTTTGAAGACAAGGTGTTTGTTTCTGATGTGTTTAAAAAAGAAGATGCGGCTGGACCCGGTTCAGATCTACAATTCTTTATATAAGTTATTTTGTATTTTTTTTTCTTTATTTTTTTTTCTTTATTGCAATTTGAAAACCTGTAACTGCTTGATAAGAATACAACAACCATTTCTGGTACTTGCAGCAAAGTGATGAGAATCCAGCTGGTATTCCTACCAACTCCTTGCATTGAGGTGTGTTGGGTCAAAGGTCTGTGTCATGAATTATGGTACATTGACCTGCATTTTCTTAGTGTAATAATTTAAAACATCTATGAACACAATTTGAAATGTCTAACTCACAGCAGTGATTGTGAAGATGTGAAACCTTATGGCCCTAAGAACCATTGGTGTTGTGGCCACCCAATATATTTTAAATCCATGTCAACTCGGATACCATCCTTGCTAGGGTAGGCTAGTTGCCAGCGATCATCAAAGCTAGGTTCTTTGCCATACATACCCATGCATTTCTATGGGTATCTGTGGTTCAGAACCCTTTAAGGAACATTGAAGCAAATGCTAGTTCATCTGGATGCAGAGCATGTTTGAACTTAACACAGCCTACAGATGTTTTGGGGAATGTAGGAGTTAAAAGAACGTGAAGGAAAATTATTTCTTGAGTTGGGTTTAGAAAGGCTTTTTTTTTTTTTGCTGTCTTATATTGGGGAGGATCCCATTGGTGTACAAAACCTATAGCATTAGGGTGTGCACCCCAGAGCACAAACACACATGCGTGTGTACTGTATATCAGCAGAGCAGTGGATGGTGTCAGTCGTTTTTCTTTTATTCTTTTATTATTATTATTTTTTACAATTTTTTTTACTTTTCACTTCTTTTTTTTTTTTTTTTTTTTTTTATATGTATTTATTTATTTTTTGGGGCTTTGGTGAAATATCAAGGGTCTAAACAGACCCCTGATGTCTCACTTTTGAGACAGAGAAAGAAACTGAGGACTGAGGTTCCCCAGTCCCTCTCTGCAGCTTGCAGTAAACCTAGTTTACTATGCTTCAGTTAAGATTGAAGACAAGAGTGATGAGTACTGATCGCTCGCTGTGTTCATTTAGAAAAGGACGGGGCCGGTTAATTTAATATTTGTCAGCCCCTTCCCCACTCCTGTGAAGAGAGGAGAGAAAATTACAGCACTGCAGAGGGACGAGAGGAAGCAGGGGGAATCGGCACTGCACAGGATGTTTTAGGGTGTGCCCGCCTCTGGAGGTTACCCTTTACTTTCAGTCCTAGAAAAGCAAAAGCTTTAGTTTTTATTTGCTACCCTTGTCTATTCAAGTGTTCTTATTTAGGCCCCATGATCCCACAAGTCCTGTCATTTTGTGCTACCTATTGGCATTCAGTGGCGGCACGATCCCATTCATTAAACGGCACGCTCAGTGCGCCTGCTCCGTTGACATCTGTGCCATCTTTCTTGCAAATATCTCCTTAACCATGTAGGCTAAGGAGATATTTCTTGCACATACAGGTAAGCCTTAATCTAGGATTACCTGTAGGTCAAAATGGTCTGTAAGGGTCCTTTCACACGGGGCGGATCAGTTCTGATCCGCCCCGTGGATATCCGTTTGCTCAGCGGGGATCACTCCGTCGATCCCCGCTGAGCAGGAAGATGACAGGTCTGTCTCTGCACACTGCGCAGGGACAGACCTGTCACAGCGCCGCTCTCCCCTATGGGAGATCGGATGATGACGGACCGCAGTGCCCGTCGTCATCCGATCCGCAGACGGATGGAAAAATAGCTTTTTCCTCCGTCACACTTTTTCGGATCGGAGCGGGTCGGATGTCAGCGGACTTGTCACCGCTGACATCCGACGCTCCATAGAGCTCTTTGGAGCACCCGTTCAGGTCCGCCTAAAAAAATGACAGGCGGGCCTGAACGGGACGTCAGTGTGAAAGGGGCCTAAGGGCTTACAACCACTTTAAATCACCCATCGAGTGAGTGTGTTTGTTTTGTTTTTTTGTTTTTTTGTTTTTTTTGTTTTTAGCATTTTTTTTCCCTGCAATTGTTATCAGGGGAATCACTTCACGGTCTCCAAATAAAGGAAAATAGACCCCCACCCCCAATTGTCACAGGAGAAAGTGTCCCCATTGCAACGTTTTCTATTTTGTATAGTAAGATGTTCAATTTGCAATTGCTATCCTGGAAAAATAGAGAGGGGGTGGGGGGGGGGGGGGGGAATACTTGGTTCATGAGCTATAGCAATTAAAACAAACAGAGGCTCTAACTCTCCCCCCAATGTTCTATCCAAAAATACAACAGTTTGGCTCTAGATATACTTTTTGTCCCTTTTAAATCTAGCAGACATGGTTTAAATATTTGCTGATTCCAGCTGAATTAACTGAAATTTTTGTCGTGGGTGTCCCTGTGGGTAGTGCCCAGCTTGACACAAATCTACTACAAAGGTGAAAGAGCCAGGTGCAAAACGATTAGCCCAAAAGTGCCCATCCATCCAGATGCAGCCACTGTTTGGGTTTTCACACAGCTGCAGTCAGAATACAATAGATGGTGGGGGAGATTGCTCTGCCCATGGTAAGTAGTGGGCAATTTATTGATTTCTTCTGCTGAGAAATTTAAGGAAGTACCGCTAGATTTACACAACCTCTTATAATACTTTGGCAATCACTAAATGAATGGTGGATGCAGCTTCATGTGTTTTTTTTTTTTTTTTAATCAGTTATTTGACAAGTTGGAAGTTCTGTGTCTTTGTATATATTAATAAAAGAAAGAAAACGTTCATTTATTTCAAGTATTTGTATCGTGCTGACAATCTTCGCAGTGCTTTACGTGTAGTGTACACTGATCAGCCATAACATTATGACCACTGATGGGTATTATCTTGTTACAATAGCATCTGAGTGGGTGGGATATATTGGGCAGCAAGTAACATGTTGTCCCTAAATTTGATGTGTTGAAAGCAGAATTAAATGGACAAGTTTCAGGATCTTAGCATCTTTGAAAAGGGCTAAACTGTATTAGCTAGACCACTGGGTCAGAACAAATCCAAAAATGCAGCTCTTGTGGTCTGCAGTGGTCAGGACCTACTAAAAGCGGTTCAAGGAAGGAAAACCAGTAAACTGGCATCAGGGTCATGGGCAGCCAAGGCTCAATGATGCACATGTGGAGCGAAAACATGCTCATGGTCAGGTTGCCCATGATTACCTGTGTCCACAGCCAAAAGCACTTCTAATGGGCACATGAGCATCAGCACCATGGAGTAATGGAAGAAGGTTGCCTGGTCTGATGAATTCAAGAATGGTTTGAGGAACATGATGAATTTGAGGTGTTGACTTGGCCTCCAAATTCTCCAGATTTCAGTCCAATGCAGCATCCGTGGATGTTATGAAAAAAAAAAACAAGTCTAATCCCATGGAGGCACGGCCCCCACAATTTACAGGACTTGAAGGGGATGATTTACTAAAACTGGAGCACTCAAAATCTGGTCAGCTTCTAACTTCTATGCTTGTTCAGATAAGCTTTGACAATAAAAGCTGATTGGATTCTATGCAGAGCTGCCCCAGATTTAGCATTCTCCAACTTTTTTTTTTTTTTAAATATTTTTTTATTGAGTTTTAGACAGACAAACAAACATTCAACGAAGAACAATGACATGCCACAGTATTATGGTTAGACCCACGCAGGGGCCAACAAGCGATTCCAACAGTATAAATCGACAACTGTAGCACATCCACAACAACAACTAACTTAGTGCTAGGTTGGCTCCCACTCCCTATAAACAACTTAGGACCAAATTCTGCAGTCGGGCCTCAAGGGACACCAGAAGAAGTGAACTAGACTCATAATAGTGGCTACACTAAATAATATAAGACAGTGAAGTGGAGCAATACCAGGGACCCACCCCGGCATTCTCCAACTTTAGTAAATTTCCCCCAATGTGTCTAAAGGCACAATGTTTCCAAACCTTAATGCACTCCCTGCATTAAGGTAAAGAAATATCCAGTGGTTGTGTGCCCCCCCACCAAATACTTGATCCTCACTTGATTCAGCACTGTGCCTGTCTCTCCTCTTGCCCTGCACTCACAGGACACAGAGGCAGCAGGAGGAGCCTTTGGGTCCTGCTGCCTTTGATCAAATCATGTGAGCAGAGAGTGGGGGGCAGTGCCCAGCAATGTAGCATATCAATGCACATCAATGCAGCTCTGTCAGTGGCCATTAATTCAGCCCTATCAGTGCATCCTCATCAGTGCCCATCAATGCAGCCTCATGGGTGCAGATTCTCCTCCCAGCGATCAGCGAAAAAACTGGGGGGAAGGGAGAGGAGAGCTGGCCAGATCACACAGAGAGGATCTCCTTCTGCGTCATTGCTTGGATCTGAAACGCTGGCTGCTGTCAAACAAAGTCCCGCCTCCTGGACTGGCTCATACGCTAGATGTCACGCTACTTCAAAGAGTTCCCCTCTTTGTGATCCGGCCGCTCACCTTTTCCTCTCCTCCCTTCCCCACAGTCTACTGGCTGATCGCTGGGAGGAGAATCCCATTCAACCACGCAGTGGGGGCTGGTGCTCAAAAAAGATTTTGTTGGGGTGGGGGGCACCAAAACTTTTGAAAATTAAATCAGTTGCAACCACTGTGCCCATCAAATGCTGCCACTGTGCCTTAAAACACTGCCACTGTGCCCATCAAACGCTGCCAGTGTGCCCATCATACGCTGCCAATCAAAGGCTGCCAGTGTGCCCATCAAATGCTGCCAGTGTTCCTCCCGGGACACCTCGCTCACACCACCCCTGCGGATGGATCGTGGTGGGACACCCTGCTCCCAGCACCCCCCGTGTATGGATCGCGGGACACCCCGCTCGCAACACACCCTGCTCACAAAAGACCCCCCCCCCCGCGCAGATGGATCGCGGGAAACCCCAGCCTGCTCACACCCACCCTCCCGCGAATGGATCGAGGGACACCCCATGCAGAAATTTCCACTCGCTGCAAGCAGGCAAGTGGAAATTTTGGGGGCTGCTACTGATGGCTTGGTGCCAGATACCACAGAAAGCCTTAAGTAGTCTAGTGGAGTTTATGCCTTGATGGGTAATGGTGGGTGGTCATAATGTTATAACTGATTGGTGTATACCAGTCCCTACCCTCATGGAGCTTATAATCCAAGACCCCATCTCTCATTCCAGGGCCAGTTTGGACAGGAGCCAATTAACTTACCCAGCATGTCTTTAGAGCATGATAGGAAAATAGAGGACCTGCGAGAAACCCGCCCAAGCAAACTCCATGCAGTCAGGCCCTAGTAACACCAGGGTGATTGCAATTGTGGGCAGAATCTCTGTGATCCTGCTTGCGATCTTAAAACACACTTGTTTAGATGCCATTCATTTTAAATAAATCTCATCACACAAAGCTTTTTGCTCAAAAAGAAGTAGGAGCTTCTGTTGGGCCACAAGCTTTGCACCAATGCGGTTTGTTGCGACTGCAGCGCGATTTATCTCATGGCAGACCGCACCCAAGTTTAGGTACCATTGAAAATGCATGCCATCTGTGCGATCTGTCAGTTCTGCAAAGCTTTTTGGGAATTGACGCAATTCTGCCTGCGATCGCAAACACTCAGGTCTGCCTTTGTTTTGTGGGACCTTTTTTTGGTCCCCAGCAGAATCGGATCGCATGGGTGTTCACACCATGCAATCTGATTCCTGTCCAAGTTTTCAGATTGTGATATGCAAACTGATTTGGGGGTGTCATTAACTTAAGCCCCGTACACACTATCAGATCTGCTGAGTTTTTCCTTCAGATTTACCAAAACCATGTAGTAAAAGGGCCTGCCTGATTGCATACACATTGAAACTCCTAAGGTTTGACCTCATATTATATGGTTTTGGTAAATCTGAAGGAAAAACTCAGCAGACAATCTGATAGTGTGTACGGGGCTTAACACTGACACTCCCAGCAGTTTGCATAGGGCAGTGGGAACTGCCGCCGGGAGACATACGATGCGGGAAACCGCAGTAGATTCGCAGCGTTCCCACATTGCAGCAGTGGGAGCCGGCCCTAAAACTGAGGACCTTAGTGCTGACTCACTTGTAGTTATATTTTTATTTTTTTTCTATGTCCTGGCATCATTGCATTGGTAGTCAAGTGGGCAGACAGGGTGTTGGCAAAGTCAGATCATGTCATGTCACCTTTGCTGATCAGAGAGCCGTAATGATTGTAAGATATGGAAATAAATAGATCTTCTCAGACGCCACTAGATGGCGGTGGTGCACACAAGCGAGTAGAGGGCTGTGACGTCACTGAAAGTTTGTTTTAGCAGAGTGAGTGTAACACGTGGAAGTGTGATCAGAGGGGGGATCCGATCACTGCAATGTATGGATACATGGGATCTGATCCTTCTCATCGATACAGCACTACACAGGGACAGGAAACAGATTTCCTCACTCATACATGTTATAGAAGCCACAGCAGATGCAACAGAGAGGGTAGTCTGTGGGTAGAAAGTTATACAGATATGTGATCCCATTACACAATTATATCCATCATTATTACATACAGCAGGCCAATCTACACACAGAATAAAGTGGGTGTGAGTTTGTCATGTCAGGATTTATGATTTCACTCCTGAGAACATGATGAGAAGTTTTAGTAAAAGTCGACTCTGGTGGGACTCGAACCCACAACCTTTGAATGTCTTCACTCATCCTCACTAGAAGTCCAATGCGCTATCCATTGCGCCACAGAGCCGCTCTGTGCTGAGTCAGTCTACAGGAGCCTACAATACATGATAACTAAGAATCTACAGAGCCTACAATACATGACAACCAAGAATCTACAGGAGCCTACAATACATGACAACTGAGAATCTACAGAGTCTACAATACATGACAACTGAGAATCTACAGAGTCTACAATACATGACTACAGAGAATCTACAGAGCCTACAATACATGACTACTGAGAATCTACAATATATGACAACCGAGAATCTACAGGAGCCTACAATACATGACAACTGAGAATCCACAGAGTCTACTATACATGACAACTGAGAATCTACACAGTCTACAATATATGACTACTAAGAATCTACAATACATGACTACTGATAGTTTACAATACATGACTACTGAGAATCTACAGAGTCTACAATACCTGACTACTGAGAATCTACAATACATGACTACTGATAATCTACAATACATGACTACTGAGAATCTACTATACATGACTACCGAGAATCTACAGAGTCTACAATACATGACTTCTGGGAATCTACAATACATGACTACTGATAATCTACAATAGATGACTACTAAGAATCTACTATACCTGACTACTGAGAATCTACAATACATGACTACTGATAATCTACAGAGTCTACAATACCTGACTACTGAGAATCTACAATACATGACTACTGAGAATCTACAGAGTCTACAATACATGACTACTGATAATCTACAATACATGACTACTGAGATTCTACAATACATGACTACTGAGAATCTACAGAGTCTACAATACATGACTACTGAGAATCTACAATACATGACTACTGAGAATCTACTATACATGACTACCGAGAATCTACAGAGTCTACAATACATGACTTCTGGGAATCTACAATACATGACTACTGATAATCTACAATAGATGACTACTAAGAATCTACTATACCTGACTACTGAGAATCTACAATACATGACTACTGATAATCTACAGAGTCTACAATACCTGACTACTGAGAATCTACAATACATGACTACTGAGAATCTACAGAGTCTACAATACATGACTACTGATAATCTACAATACATGACTACTGAGATTCTACAATACATGACTACTGAGAATCTACAGAGTCTACAATACATGACTACTGAGAATCTACAATACATGACTACTGAGAATCTTCAGAGTCTACAATACATGACTACTGATAATCTACAATACATGACTACTGAGAATCTACAGAGTCTATAATACATGACTACTGATAATCTACAATACATGACTACTGAGATTCTACAATACATGACTACTGAGAATCTACAGAGTCTACAATAGATGACTACTGAGAGCCTACAATACATGACTACTGAGAATCTACAATACATGACTACTAAGAATCTACAGAGTCTACAATACATGACTTCTGAGAATCTACGACTTGGGAGGATGATGAAGCTTGTGTGTGCTATCTCATCAACTGCCTTCCTCTGTACTGCCTGTCCCCACAAACAACTGCCCCTTCTTTACTGCCTGTCACTACCGTTGAACTAGAGCTGCACAATTAATTGTTAAAAAATCGTGATCTCGATTCAACCCCTCTGACATCTCTATTGCAGAGTTTGCCAGTTCTTTCATATAACAAGTGGAGAGACTTTATCTGCCCACTCAGCTGTCAAAAGAAAACATCTGGTCTGCCACATGTTTTAAAATGAAACATTGTAACTACTCTTCCTTCTTAGATCAAAGGGAAACTTCTGTGTATAAACAAAAAAATCCATGCAGTCTGCCAAGTTTTTAAACAAGTGTAAATGCAGGAAGTTTAACCACTTAAAGTCAAATCTTTTTCTGACGCTTGTTTCTTACGTTAAAATCAATATATTTTGCTAGAAAATTACTTGGAACCCCCAAACATTATATATATTTTAGCAGAGACCCTAGGGAATAAAATGTCAATTGCTGCAATATTTTATGTCACACCGTATTTGCCCAGTGGTCTTTCAAATGCAATTTTTTGGGGAAAAATACACCTCAGTGAATAAAAAAATAGAAAAATAAATAGTAAAGTTAGCTCAATTTTTTTTTTGTTTTAATGTGAAAGATTATGTTACGCCGGGAGAATCGTGAGAATCTTCTAAGCAAAAAAATTGTGATTCTCATTTTAGCCAGAATTGTGCAGCTCTACCGTGAACTGCCCTCTCTGTACATCCTGTCTCCACCATCAACGGCCCTCCTTTGTCATCCTGTCGCCACCATCAACTGACATCCCCTTGCATTTGTTTTACTTTTTCCCACTGACAGACACAGTGGCTTTTTTTCATTCCAGAGACACTACTAACACGGGGTAATTTTTTCCTCATACTGATGCTGGTGTATTTCCTGTATTTCCTGTATTTCCTGCCACTTTTAGTAGTATTTTGTGGGTAAAAGGACAGTGGCATATTTGTGCAATGTACACAGTGAATAGGCACAGGTTGTGTTTACTCACCTTCTTTAAAGAGGAAGTAAACCCCTTCAAACCACTTTGACCTACAGGTAAGCCTAGATTAAGGCTTACCTGTAGGTCCAAGCAATATCTCCTAAACCTATATGGTTTAGGAGATATTTGCCCGAAAATGGGCACCGCTGTCTACGGCGCATGCGCCGTAGACAGCGGCGCGCAGGCGCACTAAATGCGGCAAGTCCAAGAATGGATTTGCCTAATTTGTCGACTCCCGTGCGCATGCGCGGGAGTGACGTCATCGCGGCTTCGCCGAATGGTAGCGGCGGAGCTGCGAGACGCGACTCCCGTGCGCATGCGCGGGAGTGACGTCATCGCGGCTTCGCCGCTGTCATTGGTCGGAGCTGCGAGACGCCACCAGCAAGATGGATGCGGCGGACTACAGGCATCAGCGGCGACTTCGCTGGCTCCTGTGTCAGGTAAGTGACACATAATGAGCTACTATGCGATGCATAGTAGTCCATTATGCTTTACCTTTGCAGGGAAAAAAAGAGGAAGTAAACCCATCAGGGTTTACTTCCTCTTTAACTCCTTTTCCCCTCCACCCCCCTGGCCCTTTAAGAGAATTTAAATGCTAGGAGATGGAGGTGGGCATTCCGACCTTGTGACCGCTGTGATTGGCTGTCACAGTGGTCACATGACTGGAAGCTCCCGATTGCAAGTATACATTGGTAGCTTTCTGTGACATTTTATTTACTGTGCTGAGAGCATGCAGTGAGCATCAATTTCAAGATTATCCTATTTTTTTTTCTTAAAATGGTAAAATTTCTCAGTTTAAACATTTGATATGTTTTCTATTTTCTATTGTGTATAAACCATGGGTTTATGAGATTGCATTCTGTTTTTATGTAGTGTCCCAACTTTTTTGGAATTGGTGTTGTATTGACCGCAGTGAACATGTTCTCAGCTCAGAAAAACATTTCCTATGGACGCATATATGCAGTCACTCCGCATTAAAGCCAACCCACCCAGCGGCTGCATATATGCGTACGGCTCACAAGAACTTGTTAACCACTTGCCCTCCAGAAAGTTTCACCCCCTTCGTGACCAGAGCATTTTTTGCAATTTGGCACTGCACTGCTTTAACTGGCAATTGCGTGGTCATGCAACACTGCACCCAAACAAAATGTATGTCCTTTTTTTTCCACAAATAGAGCTTTCTTTTGGTGGTATTTGATCACTGCTGGGATTTCTATTTTTTGCAATATAAATGAAAAAAAAATTACTTTGTTATAAAAAATATCCAATAAACAAAATTTTTGTCATACATTTGGGCCAAAATGTATTCAGCTACATGTCTTTTGTAAAAAAAAATCCCAATAAGCTTATATTTATTGGTTTGCGCATAAGTTATAACAGGGCTCAAAAGTTCAAGCCCTGAGCTACTAGCCGGGCCTTAAGGGTTAGTCAACACCAATTACCTCGCCCCTAACTCCGCCCCTAAGCACGCCCTCATATATTATCTCATGAAATGACACTTAAATGTGTTATGCAGAATTAAGTAACAAAAATATATATTAACAACAACTTTATCAGTACCCCTCAGCACAGCCATCAATTCAGACTCACCTGTGCTTATCGATGCAGCCTCATCAGTGCCCATCAGTACAGCGTGGTCTGTGCCCATCATTGCAGTGTGACCTGTGCCCACCATTACAGCCTCACCTGTGCCCATCATTGCAGCTTCACCAGTGCCCACAATTGCATCATGACCTGTGCCCACAATTGCAGAGCGTGTCCTTTGCCCACCATTTTAACCTCACCTGTGCCCACTATTGTAGCCTCACTGTGCCCACCATTGCGACCTCACTGTGCCCACCATTGCAGCCTCACGGTGCCCATCATTGCAGCCTCACTGTGCCCACCATTGCAGCCTCACCTGGGCAGAGGAAGAGAGAGAGCGGCCGGATCATGAGTGGAGGAAGAGGAGAGCTGCGGGATCACAGAGCGGGATAGCATGCCAGAACAGCTTATATTACAATCGCCTCTGCTCCGCTCGCTGTCATACACAGCCCTGCCTCCTGTAAGCAACTGTAAGCTGTAACAGCGGGCTATCCCGCTCTGTGATCCCCTTCCTCCATGCTCTTCTTCCACGGCGCGATCGCTGGGTACAACAGCTCCCGATTAACCCCGCCGGTGATGCTCGCCCTAACACCCCCCCCCCCCCCCCCCCCCCACAGCCCAGCTCCTCACCAGCCCTCATTTTCCAAGGCGAGTGGAAAATTTGAGGGCTGAGTTATAGTATCTACAAACTCTGGTATATACATTATCTCACAAAAGTGAGTACACCCCTCACATTTTTGTGAATATTTTATTATATCTTTTCATGTGACAACATAGAAGAAACGAAACTTTGCTACAATGTAAATTAGTGAGTGTACAGCTTGTATAGCAGTGTAAATTTGCTGTCCCCTTAAAATAACTTAACACAGCCATTAATGTCTAAAACGCTGGCAACAAATGAGTACACCCCTAAGTCAAAATGTTCAAATTGGGCCCAAAGTGTCAATATTTTGTGTGGCCACCATTGTTTTCCAGCACTACCTTAACCCTCTTAGGCATGGAGTTCACCAGACCTGCACAGGTTGCTACTGGAGTCCTCTTAGCCCTTGTACACACGGTCAGACATTCCGACAACAAAATCCGTCGGATTTTGTCCGACGGATTTTGTCCAAAATTTGTGTTGCATACACACAGTCGGACAAAGTTGTCGAAAAATCCGATTGTAAGTAACGTGATGACGTTATTTCATTACGACGGGACTCCATTCAGGCTAGTAGCCAATAGCTTTGGTCTAGGAATTTGATCTGAGCATGCGTGGCACTTTGTCCGATCGGAATTCTATACACACAATCTGACAAAGTCCGATCGGATCATGTTGTCGGAAAGTTTTATAGCTCAGCTCTAAGCCCCTGTACACATGGTCGGAGATTTCGACAACCAAATCCGTCGGATTTTGTCCGTCGGATCTTGTCCGAAACTGTTGCATACACACGGTCGGACTAAGTTGTCGAAAAATCCGATCATTCAGAACGTGATGACGTAATTTCGTTACGATGGGACTACGTTCAGGCTAGTAGCCAATAGCTTTGATGTAGGAATTTGATCTGAGCATGCGTGGCACTTGGTCCGATCAAAATTCTCTACACATGATCGGAGTATGTCCAATCAAGCCAGTTGGTCGGGAAATATTTCCAACAAGTTGGAATGTTGGGTCCGACGGATATTCCGACGGAATCAGTCCGATGCATACCACACACAGTCGGATTATCCGACAACACGGCCCGATAGGACACATTCCGACGGATTCTCCGACCGTGTGTACAAGGGCTAAAACTTTGTCGGTCGGACATTCCGCCAACCTGCTGGTAAAACGAACTGTGTTCCTTTTACCTGCACTTTGTGAGCCTCTTTTCATCAAGCACCGTCACCTCCCTCCTCTAAGTGAGGACTTTATGTGATCATTAACCCCCTGTGCCCCAGCAGGTTGGCGGTAGTGCAGTTGTGTTGTCTCACAAACACAGACTATATGTGAGGTTTATTACTAAAAATCTTCTAATTTACATTGTGACTCTTTGTTACAACAGACTGATTTTTGCTTTTAGGATCCCAGGAGGGATCGGATGTCTTTGTCATCATTTTTTTATCTATTATTTAATAAATTACTTTCATGTTTTACCATACTATAAGTTTCTCTGGTGCGCTGTCTTCTGCTGGTTGTTTTTGCATCTTATCCCACTAAGTCCAAAGTGGTCAAACAGCTGCACATTGATATAGACTAAAGGGTATCAACTTAAACAGCTAGTAGTTTGTCACATAGACAACTACCTTCAACAAAAGGAACGTTCATTTGTGCACCAAAGATTTTTTGGTTTATGTTGCAGGAATATTAGTTGCCTACAGATATCATGAAGCCACTATAAACCAAGCTAAGTGACATTTAGCATATACCTATTGTATTGTATGCAAATAACTTCTGCTTTAAGCACAACACCCCCAACCAATCATTGGTCTTTCACAAAGGTACATTTAAGGATGTACCTTTAAGAAATTTAAGAAATATTGCATCATTTGTATTTGAAATTTGCAGGAAAACCTATTTTGGAAACAATCTTGCAAGGGTGTGTTCACTAACTTGTTCAAGAACAATATAGGAAACTAGCATTCTACAAAGGACCTAAGACACAACCTACATGTAGCATCCTTGTCCAAAACAGGGCTGCTGTCAGGGCTGGGCTCAGCCCTTCCTTCTCTGAGCTGGCCGCTCAGCTGTTGGCTAATTAGCAGCTCCTATCTTTCCACAGGTACTCAGCTGTTGATGATATCCTGCTCATCAGTCCTGCCTACTTAAGCCGTCCAGCCCAGAGGATCTCTGCCTTCAGCCTAGTTAACATCACAGAGACGCTCTCCTGCATTCCTGTTAAAAGACTTGCTTGGCTGACATGCCTTCTGGCTCCAGATCCTGATTGCTGTTTTACTACGCTCATCTCCGGCTCCCTGGCGTTTGGATTGTCTGACTTTCTGTCCCAGTTCCTGAACTCTGGCTATGTTTTGACTATGTTTGTTCTATTTATTTTTATTATTAAACAAGTGTGATTTAACTGTACTTCTGCCTCAGTCTGATTTCATGGTTTCTGATAGTAGGCGAAGGCCATGAATTCAGAAAATACAGTCAATTCCCTTTTTGGTAATATTTTTTCCTTTCCAGATAAGATGAGTCCCACGGTGGCTGCTCTGGTACAACATGAGTTGCAGGCCATCCCTGCTGCTGCACCAGTCTTTGTATAGGCACCAGCCTCGAGTATTACCTCTATTAGAGGCATGTCTGGTTCTGCTCCACTTCCTCAGCGATTTGGGGGTGACCCAGTTCAATGCAGAGGGTTTCTCAACCAGGTTGAGATATACTTTGAGATGCTTCCCCAGGCGTTTCTGATGGACAGATTAAAGTAGGTTTTGTGATATTTTTGCTTTCTGAGAGAGCCTTGACCTGGGCAAACCCTCTATGGGAGACTCAAAAACCCTGTTTGTGGCCTCCTTTAAAAGGGTATTTGACGTTACATATTCACATAGTAGGTGAGGTTGAAAAAAGTCCATCAAGTCCAACCTATGTGTGTGATTATATGTCATTATTACATTGAATATGCCTGTATGTTGCGGTCGTTCTGGTGCTTATCTAATAGTTTCTTGAAACTATCAATGCTCCCCGCTGAGACCACTGCCTGTGTGTCAGAAAGCATGAATCAGACCGAGACAGAAGTACAATTAAATCACACTTGTTTATTAAATAAAAATAAAAAGGTAAATAGAAAATGCGTAGTCAAAGCATAGCCAGAGTCCAGTAACCGGACAGAGTAGTCAGCCAGGCCAGAGTTCAATAACCAGATCGGGTAATCAGCCAGGTCAAAAGTCAGGGATCCAAGTAGAGCAACAGCAAGCAGGATAAGGAGCCAGAAGGGATGTCAGAAAGCCAGTCTTTAAACAGAACCACATGAGATGGTTTCTTGTGATGTGACCAAGGCGAAGGCAGAGGTGAAGTGAGCTGGACAGCTTTAAGTAGGCAAGTCAGACGAGCATGATCAGGAACAGCTGGTAACTGTGGAGAGAGATGAGAGCTGGCAATTAGCCGACAGCTGAGCAGCCCACCCAGAGAAGGAAGGGCTAAGTCAGCCCTGACAGTACCCCCTCCTCAATGACCCCTCTCCCTCGGAGGGCCATCGGGCTTGAGGGGAAATCGTCTTTGGAACTCGCAGAGGAGGACAGGGGCATGTACGTCCAAGGATGAAACCCAGGAGCGTTCCTCCAGACCATACCCCTTCCAATGCACCAGGTACTGTATGCACCCACGGAACCTACATGAGTCAACAATGGATTTTACCTCATACTCCTCATGGTTCTCAACCTGAATAGGGTGAGGGCATGGCACCGAGGTGGTAAATCGGTTACAGACCAACGGTTTCAATAAGGAGACATGAAACACATTTGAGATGCGCATACTAGGAGGAATGTCCAACACGTAAAGCCACTGGATTAATCCTGTGAAGGATACGGAAAGGCCCAATAAACCGAGGTGCAAACTTCAGTGAGGGAACACGAAGCCGGAGGTTGCGAGATGACATCCAGACCCTGTCCCCAACCTGGTAGGAAGGTGCAGGCAGGCGTCTGGGGTCAGTAGGGAGTCTGTACCTATAATTAGCATGATGCAAAGCCTCTTGGACTTGTACCCAAGTGGAACGAAGACCACGGAGATGCTCCTCTAATGCAGGAATACTCTACGGAACAAATGAGTCAGGCAAAATGGAAACAATCAAAAAATATAAATGGAGACAATCAGGAGGCAGAATTCAAGGCACTGTTGTGAGCAAACTCTGCCCATGGTAATAGGTCTGACCAGTTGTTATGGTGGTCAGAAATATAGCAATGTAGGAATTGCTCCAAGGACTGATTGGCTCACTCTGCGGCCCCATTAGACTGCGGGTGATACGCAGAAGAGAACGCAAGCTGGATTCCCAACTGTGCACAAAAGGCTCGCCAGAACCGGGAGACAAAAACTGACTGCCCCTGTCCGAGACAATCACCTTGGGTAGCCCATGTAAGCGAAAGATCTCCCGAGCAAAAATGGAAGCCAGTTCCTTAGAGGTAGGCAACTTCTTAAGTGGAATACAATGACACATCTTTGAGAACCGGTCAACCACCATAAGGATAACAGTGTTGCCTTGGGAGTTGGGCAACTCCACAATTAAATCCATTGACAGGTGAGTCCAGAGCCTCTCTCCATTGGATATGGGTTGTAGGAGGCCCACTGGAAGGTGTCGTGGAGTCTTACTCTGAGCACACACGGGACAGGCAGCTACGAAGGCATTAACATCAGCCCATAGACTAGGCCACCAGAATTGTTGGGAAATGGCCCAAATGAGTTGATTCTTCCCAGGATGGCCAGCTGCCTTGGGAGAATGGTAAGTCTGGAGAACAGCAGTACGGAGACTCTCTGGGACAAACCAGCGGTCACAAGGTTTCTCAGGAGGAGCATGGACCTGAGCAGCAAGCATTTTGTCACCCAAAGGAGAAGTAAGACTGGTAGCCATGATACGATCAGGAGGAATCATAGGAACCGGAACCGACTCCGACTTGGAAGTGGAGGAAAATTGTTGTGACAAGGCATCAGCCCTTCCATTCTTAGTACCGGGTAAGAATGAGACAATGTAATTAAAGCTCGACAAGAAAAGAGCCCATCGCGCCCTTCTGGGAGAGAGTTGCTTAGCCTCAGACAAGAATGTAAGATTCTTATGGTCAGTAAGAATAAGAACAGGCACAGTGGTACCTTCAAGGAGATGTCTCTATTCTTTCAGGGCTAAAATGATCGCCAAGAGCTCTCTGTCACCAATCTCATAATTGCACTCAGCAGGTGACAATTTCTTGGAAAAGTAGCCACACGGATGCATAGCGCTCTCAGAGTTAGGATGTTGAGACAGAAGGGCGCCAACTCCAGTCTCAGAAGAATCAACTTCTAGGATAAAAGGCAACGTAGGATCAGTATGTGCCAACACAGGAGCAGAAACAAAGGCAGCCTTAAGAGTCTCAAAGGCCTTAATGGACTCCGGAGACCAACTCTATGGGTTACCGTCCTTTCTAGTCATGTTAGTCTGGGGCTTGACCAGAGACGAGAAGTTATGAATGAACGTCCGATAGTAGTTGGCAAAACCCAGGAAACGCTGCAGAGGACATAAACCCATGGTTCGAGGCCACTGTAGGACTGCCGAAAGTTTCTCTGGGTCCATCAAAAAACCAGCAGTGGAAATAACATAGCCCAGGAATGTAACCTGTTCACGATGGAACTCGCACTTCTCCAGTTTACAATAGAGATTGTTCTCTCTTAGTTTCTGAAGCACACAACAGACATCTGTGTGGTGGCTCTCCAGGGACTTGGAAAATATGAGGATATCATCGAGATAAACCACCACACATAACTGCAACAAATCTCGGAGGACATTGTTAATTAATTCCTGGAAAACTGCCGGGGCATTACAAAGGCCAAAAGGAATTACCAGGTATTCATAATGGCCTGTTCTGGTATTAAACGCAGTTTTCCACTTGTCGCCCTCCTTAATGCGCACGAGATTGTATGCCCCTCTCAAGTCAAGCTTCGTGAAAACCGTTGCTCCCTTGAGGTGGTCAAATAACTCTGTAATCAATGGAATCGGGTAGGCATTCTTAATCGTGACACGATTGAGACCCCTATAATCTATACAAGGTCTCAGATCACCGCTCTTCTTCACAAAGAAGAAACCAGCACCAGCAGGTGATGAGGATTTGCTGATGAAACCTCGAGAAAGTGCATCAGCAACATACTCCTCCATGGCCTTATCCTCCAAGACCGACAAAGGGTAAACCCAGCCATAAGGAGGTATGGCACCAGGTGGAAGGTCAATTGTGCAATCATAAGACCGGTGTGGAGGCAAACTACCGGCTTGACCTTTGTCAAAGACATCGCTAAAATCGCGCTACTCCTCCAGCGGGGAGGGGAGTGAAGAGGTGCATAGGACCTTGGATACCTTCAGGAAGCATGTCTCACTGCATTGTGGTGACCAGGAGAGAACCTCAGCATGGAGCCAATCAAAAGAGGGGTTATGCCTCTGTAACCAAGGATAACCAATAACCAGCGGAAACCTGGGTGAGGAAATAACTTGGAATTGGATTATCTCATGGTTAAGAGGCCCTACGACCATGGAACCATCTCATGAGTCACATGGGCAGGCTGTAAAGGTCTCCCGTCAAGAGCCTCAATGGCAAGTGGAGTGTCACGCAACTTCAGCGGAATCGAGTGCTGCAAAACAAATGCAGCATCAATGAACAGGCCTGAAGCCCCAGAGTCGATTAGAGCCTGTATCTCGATGGACGACTCAGCCCAAGAAAGGGTGACCGAAACCAGGGGCCTGCCTGGCCACAATAAAGGCACAATCTCTCCCTCCTCCTAAAGGCTCTCTTATCCGCAGAGAGACGTGTGATGCCCAGGTACATGGGTTCATCTTTACTAACCGAGCGGTACCAGGGGGCGTGGGAGATGAGAGAGGCATGGGTGGGACTACAAAGCTCGGAGGCAAACGTACAGGAGGCTTCCGCAAACGCTCCTTAAGAGAAAGTCTTTCTCTGAGTCTGGAGTCAATGAGGATGGCAAACGAGATCAAGCTCTCCAGCTCAGTGGGTATATCTCGGGCTGCTATCTCATCCTTGATGGAATCCGAGAGACCATGAGAAAAAGCAGCCACGAGGGCCTCATTGTTCCAAGCGATCTCTGCTGCCAGAGTACGGAATTCAATGGCGTAGTCGGCAACAGTTTTTGTACTCTCTTTGATGGACATGAGGCACTTGGCAGCAGAAGCGGAGCGTGCGGGAACGTCAAATACCCTTTTAAAGGAGGCCACAAACTCAGGTTAACTCAAGACAACAGATTTTTGCATCTCCCATAGAGGGTTAGCCCAGGCCAAGGCTCTCTCAGAAAGCAAAGATATCACGAAACCTACTTTGCTTCTGTCCATGGGAAACGCTTGGAGCAGCATCTCGAAGTATATCTCAACCTGATTGAGAAACCCTCTGCATTGAACTGGATCACCCCCAAATCGCTGGGAAAGCGGAGTGGAACCAGACATACCTCTTATAGAGGTAATACTTGAGGCGGGTGCCTGCACAGAGACTAGCGCAGCAGCAGGGACGGCCTGCGACTCAGGTTGTACCGGAGCAGCCACCGTGGGGGATTCCAGGTGAGCCGTGCGACTCAGGAGCATTTGTAACGCCATGGCAAACTGATCCATGCGGTGATCTTGCTCATCCAATCTGGAAAAAATATTACCAACAAGTGGATTGACTGTATCTTCTGAATTCATGGCCTTCGCCTACTGTCAGAAACCATGAGTCAGACCGAGACAGAAGTACAATTAAATCACACTTGTTTATTAAATATAAACAGCCAGAGTCCAGTAACCCGATCGAGTAGTCAGCCAGGCCAATGTTCAATAAACAGATCGGGTAATCAGCCAGGCCAGAAGTCAGGGATCCAAGTAGAGCAACAGCAAGCAGGATAAGGAGCCAGAAGGGATGTCAGCAAGCCAGTCTTTAAACAGAACCGCAGCAGATGGTTTCTTGTGATGTAACCAAGGCGAAGGCAGAGGTGAAGTGAGCTGGACAGCTTTAAGTAGGCAGGTCAGACGAGCATGATCAGGAACAGCTGGTAACTGTGGAGAGAGATGAGAGCTGGCAATTAGCCGACAGCTGAGCAGCCCGCCCAGAGAAGGAAGGGCTAAGTCAGCCCTGACACACTGCGGGCGCGTTCAGCAACCATTGACCTTTCCACATTTTCCAGTAGTGGCCGTCTTGCAGAAGCAAGGGAATCAGGTTCCTTATGTGGACAACAGATGCGGATGGCTCAACATCCTCCAGGTCCTGGCAAACCCTGATTCAGAGGGAAGGCCAATTAATCTCACTATAATAATGACATTTTAGACGTTCAAGAGAATACTGTAGAATTGCCCACATGAAGGGTGACAGTATTAGGACTTATGTGGAGGCAAGTCCTAGCTCTATCCCATCTGTTTATATCCCATGGTCTCAAATGGAAGATTAAGAACATCATAAACTGGCCTTCTAAGGTAATGAAAGATTTTGCTTCCTATTTCCAGGGAAGATTACCCCACATTTGAGACTAGTCCCATCGATGATGGCTAAGGATAGTTAATCTTATCAACTTTCATAAACTTTCATAAACTTTCATAAACTTTCATAAACTTTCATAAACTTTCATAAACTTCCAGACGTAACAGTGGTATAGTGGTTAGCACTCTCACCTAGCAGTAAGAAGGGTCGCTGGTTCAAATCCCAACCACGACACTACCTGCCTGGAGTTTGCATGTTCTCCCTGTGCCTGCGTGGGTTTCCTCCGGGTACTCCGGTTTCCTCCCACGCTCCAAAGACATGCAGGTAGGTTAATTGGCTTCTGTCCAAAATTGACCCTAGTATATGAATGGGGACCTTGGATCCTGGGCTCTTTGACGGTAGGAATTGATGTGAGTGTGCAATGTACTGGGATAGGGACAATTGTAGACACTCAGGTTGAACTGGATGGACTGGTGTCTTTATTCAACCTTACTAACTATATAACAATCATTAAAGAGGGATTGCACTGTGAAAAAAAATATTAAAAGCCAGCAGCTACAAAAACTGCAGCTGCTGACTTTTAATAAATGGACACTCACCTGTCCCAGGATCCAACGTTGTCGGCAGCCGAGGCCGATCGATCGCTCGGCTCTCGGCTGCTGCCGCCACCATTCTAGGTGAGAAAATCAGGAAGTGAAACGTTGCGGCTTCACTTCCCGGTTCCCTACTGCGCATGCACGAGTTGCGCAGCGCAATAGCAATTGTCCGCGCTGTCTCTGGGACCCGTGTGGGTCCCAGCAGACAGCGCAGAGACAGGAAGAGGCATAGACTCCCGTGGGAGTCTATGCCCGGAAGTGGGTGTAAATACCTGTCTTTGACAGGTATCTGCACCCCCCTCCCCCCCTGAAAGGTGCCAATTGTGACACCGGAGGGGGGGAGGGTTCCGATCAGTGGAAGTTCCACTTTAGGGTGGAACCCCGATTTAAAGTCTATTCACCTCTGTGACCTCCTAGCTCAAGTCAATGACATAGGCCAGCGGAGGACAAAGTGTCTAACAGCAGGGGTACAGTGATTCCCAAGTAGGGAAATCGTTTGGGCAACACAGCCTAGGAGGCCTCAGGTATGCTCCTAACAGACGGCTATAGGTAATCTCCTATTGTCATGGCAAGAGGCATCTCCTATTCAGGTTTGCCAATGGTAAAACCTGTCCCATCTCATCGCTCTGTGTTCTAGTGTCTCAGAACTTCCTGTCAGATACGGTAAATTATGAAGCCTTGGATGTCAAGGGTGGCCAATAGGAAGAATGTTCCCCTTAAAAGTGTGCTCAGAATTGCACCCTTAGAGACAGCTAAAAATATATTTTGTGTCATGCTGCTGGCTTTGCGAAGTGATGCTGAACCTTGAATGCTGTAGGCACCATCAAAAGGTAGCTCATCAGCCACAGCTCGGGGAACCCCTAGCAACCTCTGGAGGAACTCCAGGGGTCCACGGAACCCTGGTTGAGAATGGCTGCCCTATACCAACAAGCAGTTCAATGAATCTCAACCTGGCAGTAAACTCAATGGTCAGGAATGGAAGTCATTCCTGCAAGAGGAGCTTCCCAGAAGTGGAAGCAGTGGATCTACTAACATCCAGCTGGTTCAGCGGGTTAGCCTGTATAACCACCAGACTCATGATCTCTAAGCCCCTCATCGGGATCATAGTGCATGGTTGGGCAAGTTGAAAAAAGGACACAAGTCCGTCTAGTTCAACCAGGATCTGTAGTCATACAGCTGGGATAAGGGCAATGATCTGGTGGCCTTACAGGCCATGGTGTCCTCAAAGTACAGTCTTTGGCCCAAGTTCCTCCTATTTTAGTTTTCCTGAGATCTCAGACCTTGCACAGCAGAGCCAAGTGTATCCAAATTCAGCCACGTTACATCTAACAACTGGGAGACCAAGTTAGAAAGGCTCATTGCGGGATCTCGCCTTCATTATTTGAAACCTTGTGGAAGTTGGGGGGAACCTGCGGCAAACTCCAGGCATATTAGAACATGGAAAATCTTGCAGAATTTCAGGATGAATCCTCTGCTCCCAACTGCAACTAGAATCATTCTTCTGAACAGGACTACCTCAATAGGTTCAGTGACACCAAAGTAGTATTTCTTAAGGATATCACTTCTTTGAGAATGCTTTCAGAGATCCAAACGTCAAGCAGTAAACTACCTTATTGCTACCATAATCAAACAAAATGGCTCTGGTTTCTTCTTCACCAGCACCAGAGGAAGGTCTGCATCTTTGCTTCTGGGTCAAGACATCACCCTTCCGGCATGTCAAAACTAAAATGTCAAGCGTCACCACAAGCTGGAGTAATGGACTCTATGTGGAAGAAATACATGGAAGTGGTCCTTCTCTAGAAGGTCAGACAGTGGCCTCTTCAGGTCTGGCAGTATCAGAAGAAGACTTGCATTGTCCGCTAAGACAATAGCATTATCTCAGGTCAGAGTAGCCTAAGGGGCTTATAGAAGGAAGATAAAGTCATCAATCTAGTGCAGAGCTCACTTTATCAGATGGATGTGCTCATGGGCAAAATTCAGAGGTCCAGAATGTTATAGGATACCAACCAGGTTCATATCCTACAAACCATTTTTTTTGCCTATTGCAAAGTCGATCAGGCAGCTTTGGAAGAAGGGGAATCGACTTCAGTTCTATTCTAATCATATGTTGATTCAAACGCTTCAGCATGGTCCTCCCTTGTAGGTTTTGTGGGCGTCAAGAAAGAAAGAAAGAAAGAAAGAAAGAAAGAAAGAAAGAAAGAAAGAAAGAAAGAAAGAAAGAAAGAAAGATGTTATACTTACCTGACGTTCATTTTCCTTTCCTGATGCAAAGCATGACAGCATACAGGTCCCTCCCTTGTGCGTTTCCCATTTGAGTATAGTTACGAGAATATCGCCTAGGGGGAAGCGACTTATTTAAATATAGTATAACCAGTCCTGATTGGGCGAGAGGCAGAGCCTATCCCATTCGTGTATGCTGTCATGCTTTGCATCAGGAAAGGAAAATTACCGTCAGGTAAGTATGACATTTTTCTTTCTTTCTTTCTTTCTTTCTTTCTTCTTTCTTTCTTTCTTTCTTTCTTTCTTTCTTTCTTTCTTTCTTTCTTTCTTTCTTGACAGCATACACTAATGGGATGTAGCATGCCCCCAAAATCTACAAGGGAGGACCATGCTGAAGCGTTTGAATCAACATATCATTAGAATAGAACTGAAGTCGATTCCTATCCCTCATCTCCTACCCACTGCCCCCATTTTTTCAGGGGTTAAGGAAGAACCCCAAGGCAGAGCATCTTATTGCTGCTGCTTGTGGGGGGTGGAATGTGTACTGTGCCAATCCCTGCTGACCCTCCTCTTCTATTCATCCCATGTGATTGGCATAGTACACATCCCATCCACACAAGCAGCAGCAGTAATAAGATGCGCCACCTTGGGGTTCCCACTTAACCCCTGGAAAGGTTGTGAGTGGGGCCTCATGTCTAAAGTTCGCCTAAGGTCTCACAAAACCTAGAGCCACCTCTGCTTGCGGTGCATTATGGGGCATTCCGCTGTGCTTGGATTTTCAGCGAACGCCCCATAATGTTCGCTGTTTGGTGAACTTATGTTCGACCCGAACATCAAGCTCATGCCTACGTACCAGTGCCGAACTGTGTCACGAATGCATGCCTCAGTTGAAGATAGCGAAAGAGATACCAGTTCGGGAGGCTGTGTCTATCCTTCAATTGGTCAAATGTAAGTAGTCTCCCCTCCCCCACTATATTCTTTAGTTGTTTGATGCCCACTCTGGCCAAGAGTATTGGATCCAGGATTGCATCAAAATGGGATAATCTAGGATTAAACCATAAGAGGGTGTCTGGTGATCACTCCCGAGCTTCAGAGTGTATCACCACTTTCTGTTTCAATATGTTTATTTAAAATTTGAATAAACAAGAATAAACAAGAAACTACAATCTGCTCATTAAGCGCCCTCACAGGGGCTACAAAGCATGAATACAAAACCAAAGGGCAAACCATTGCATTGTACTTATAACAAAAAACAAAAAAGAAAATGAGTAGGGGATGGTATCGAGACTGGCTACAGTACCAAACAACTTGTCCCCTTGTTGTCTCCGGAGGGACAACCCTTCTCCCACTACCCCCTTCCACGGGGGGCAGCAGTATTTGTTAGCAATGGGAGAGATTATAAAGAAGAGTGAAAAGAAATAGGGAACAAAAGAAGGAAGGGTAGAGAGAAGAGAGGGGGAAGAAAGGAAGGGGGAAGCTCGGGCATGGACGCCTCGCCAAGGGGAGTTAGACCAAGCCCAGGCATGCGGCTTGGAGCGCGGGGAACTCAAAGGAGATCCACGGCTCCCAGATTTTTAGAAATTTAGCATGAGAATCATGGACAATATTGGACATACGTTCCTGAAGTAGCATAGCAGTCATGCGGGTTTTAACCCCTTGAAAATCTACCCGTTGGGCCTTCCAGGCTTGGGCAATGGTCCGCTTGGCCGCTAAAAATAGATAGGTAGCCAGCTTCTGTTGAGGGCCTCGCAAACCAGGTATCGGGCAATATAGGAGAGCTAGCTTAGCATCCCTTCGGATCGTTAGGTGAAAGAGTGTCGGCAGCAAACCAAAAACCCTAGACCAGAACCCCACCAGCCTTGGGCAGGCCCACCATGTGTGCATAACATCACCTCGCTGCCCACAGTTGCGGAAGCATCTGCCAGTACTCCCTGGGAAAGCCTGAGCTGTGCGGGCAGGTACCCAATACCATCGGAACAATACTTTATATGCGGCCTCCAGGGTATTTGTGTTGAACGAGCATTTGGCGGCCGTTTACCAGGCCCTGCTCCAGTCCTCTGAGTCTACTGGGGCCTGAAGGTCCTTTTCCCATTGGGACATATAAGAGAGGGGTGCTGATGGCGGGCGACCATTCAAGGAGGCATAAATGGCCGAAATAAGGCCTGGGGACCCTGGGGCTTGTTGGCATGCATGCTCAAAAAAAGTTTTTTGGAAGGGGTAGGTGGACATGCGGCGCAATGTTGCAATCCAGTGCTTTAATTGGATAAAGTGATAATGCTCGTTAGCCGGTGCCCCTTGTGTTTCCCGGATACTCTCCCAGGAGGGGAATAAGCGTGAGGAAAGAAAATTTTGGACTCGTGGGTAGTCATGTGAGGGCCACCAGGAGAATGCCTGGGGCTCCTCCAGACCCGGGGGGGAAAAGAGGGTTATGGGTGATGGGGAGCAGGGGTAAAAAGGGGGACATCAGATTGCTGGAAAAGCAAACTGAGTCCCACACCTGCAGACCATGTAGCAGCATGGGACTCAGGAAGGGAGGGCGCAGACTCCTGGGGAGCCAGAGTAGTGCCTGAAGTGCACATGGGTCACAGCCAGGTACCTCCAGGAGCACCCACAGAGGAACATCCGTGGTTGCATGAAGCATAGTCAACTGGGAGATCTGGGCTGCTGTGTAGTATTTAGAGATATTGGGGACCCCCAAGCCTCCCCGGAGCCTATGGGTATAAAGGGTCGCTCTAGGTACCCTGGGGCGTTTGCGCGCCCATATAAATTGGAGGATCCTATTCTGCAGGAGTCGAAGGAAAAAAGTGGGTACCCGGACAGGCAAAGTGCGAAAATAATAAAGGACTTTAGGCAGGATCGTCATCTTTGCCGCCGAGATCCTGCCTACCCATGAGAGTGTGGGGAATTGCCAGGCCTGCATAAGGGTGGACACCGTTCGCAACAGGGGATAATAGTTGGCAGAGAAAATGGAAGAGTAAGATGGCGTTAATTTGACACCTAAATAATCAATCGAGTGGGATGCCCAACGGTAGTGGAAATGGTCCTGGAGGCGCTGCGACAGTTCCAAGGGGAGGTTAACGTTCAGCGCTGTGGTCTTGGAGGGGTTAGTTTGAAGACCTGAGA
This sequence comes from Lithobates pipiens, assembly GCF_037356315.1. Taxonomy (NCBI): domain Eukaryota; kingdom Metazoa; phylum Chordata; class Amphibia; order Anura; family Ranidae; genus Lithobates; species Lithobates pipiens. Next base: position 155,395,353 of record NW_027507685.1, on the reverse strand, counting down.
AGGCTGAAAATTGGTCCAACACTAGTTGTAGGTTGGGCAGGGAGATGAGTGGGTTTGATAGAGTCAAAAGGGCATCGTCCACAAAGAGGTTCACTTTGTATTGAGTGCCCGTGTAAGGGACTCCCGAGATATCACTATTGGCCCTGATCGCCGCCGCCAGCGGCTCTAACGCCAGGATAAACAGTGCTGGGGACAGGGGGCATCCCTGTCTGGTCCCCCGGAGTATAGGGAAAGGGTCAGAAAGGAAACCCGCATATTTTACCGACGCTGACGGTGCAGAATAGAGGGCCTGGATCCATTGCAAAAAATGTGGTCCAAATCCCCATTTGGTTAGAACAAAATAAAGGTAGTCCCAGGAAAGTGAGTCAAACGCTTTATAGATATCTAGGGAAAGCAGAGTTCTGGTATTCTACGCTGACGGAGTATATGGAGGAGATGGACAACCTTGCGGACATTGTCCCAAAGCCTGGCGACCGGGCACAAAGCCCACCTGATCCCTGTGAATGAGGGCCTGAAGATGTCTGTTGACTCGCGTGCTCAGAACCTTTCCCAGAACCTTCAGGTCAACATTCAACAGGGAAATGGGACGAAAGAACTGCGGGTCCGTGGCTTCCTCGGGTGACTTAGGGATCATAGAGATATGGGCTTTCAGCGAATCTGGCGAAGGCCTCGCCCCTTCCCGCCAGGAGTTGAAATAAGAAGTTAGGTGGGGCGTGAGCAGGGGTGCAAATGTCTTATAGTAGAGACCGGTAAAGCCGTCCGGACCCGGGGCCTTGGATGGCTTAAGGGACTTTAGGGCTTGGGCGACCTCCATTTCAGTTATAGGAGCATTCAAATTATTCTGTGCCGCCGAGGACAATAGAGGAAAACAAATCGATTGGAAGAAACTCTCGGCCTTGTCCCGGTCGAAGGCAACCGGTCCATTATATAGGGATGAGAGGAAGGAGGCAAAGCCAGCCACTACCTTAGATGGGTTTGACATGAATCCATCTCCTCTCACCTGTAGTCGAACCGGTCTGCCCGGACGTCCCACTGAATTAAGTTTCCTAGCCAACATAGGACCAGGTTTGTTCGAGCAACTGTAAAATTTATACTTGGACCAGCGCAGGGCTTTCTCCGCCTGAGTAGAGGCGAGCAGGTCCAACTCAGTGGCTAAGTTGTCATGTGTCCGCCTATGGGCTATCGTAGGATGCACCTTCCACGTCGCATCTGCTGCTTCTAACAAGGAGGTCAACTCCCGTATCCGCTGCTCCCTGGACCGCTTTGTACGGGAATCAATCTGGATCAGATGTCCCCTGACCGTCGCCTACAAGGCCACTGGAGAATCGACCGAGCCTACATTTTCCGTGAAATAAGTTTGGATATGTGTTTCTATCTGGGAGCATGTAGCTTGCGTACTCAGGAGGGATTCATTAATCCGCCAAAGGTAGGCCGGGCGGGAGAATCCCGCCAAGGAGATTCCGAGGATCAGGGGGTCATGGTCAGACTATGGAGAGGTGGCAATAGTGATCTTATGTACCAACGGCAGGGAGCTAAGTTGCAGAAACACGTGATCTATTCTACAGAAACTCTGGTGGGGGTTAGAGAAAAAGGTAAATTCCTGGGACAACTGGTGTTGCTCGCGCCACACGTCCACCACACCATATGATTGGAAGAGATCACACAACACTTGCTCTTGAGAGGCATCACGGGACGGAGGCACTTCCCTGAGACTACGCCTATCCAGAGAGGAGTTAAAAACAGAGTTGGAGTCTCCCATCATAATCAGTAGGCCTTTTTGGTGCCTAGTGATCACTTGGAACAAATGGGAAAAAAACCTCTGCTGAAATGAATTAGGAGCGTAGTATCCAAACAAAGTGACCTCCTGGTCCCACAGGGTGCCCTGCAAGATCAAATATCTACCCGTAGGGTCCGCTATTTCCTTAGAACAGGTAAATTGGAGGTTACGCCGAAAGGCCATCAGTACCCCTCTATGCTTCTCAGAAGCGGAGGCCGTAAAAAACACTGGATAATGGGAGGACAAGTATTTGGGAGATGAGGATAGGGAGAACCTGGTTTCCTGCAGACACACTACATCAATTGATTGAGATTTTAAGTGAAGGAAGACCTTCGACCTCTTAATGGGGGAATTGAACCCATGGATGTTCTGCGGGAATATTTTCAACACATTCTGAGCCATCTGGGGGGTGTAGAGTAGACAAGTAAAACACATAAACACCACAATTGGTGGGCATTGCATCCTGTTACAGGACACTAAAGGGGATGGCTCTACCACCAACCACAAGGCTAGCAAATAGTAAAATATAACAGTATTAACAGCAATAATACTACAATATTACTACATTATTACTACATTATTACCGCCCCTGCACAAGGCTATTAAAACTAGAACAAACACAGGCGAGACGAGCTAAGCCCATCTCATAGTACTGCTACCGGGTAGCAGTGAATAGAACTGACAATGGGATTAAAGGTTCTCCCCGGCCGGCGCCGCCCCGCAGGGAGTGTCCGAGGGGAGAAAACAACCTCGGTCCCCGATCGTGACCCCCGCACTGGAGCGCCGCCAGGCTATCGAGGGTCCAACAAAAATAAAAGGGACCCCGTAAGGCCTAGGGCCACAGTCCAGCGGGGAGCCACCAGCGTGGATCATGACCCGCCCCCCTAAGGGGGGGTAGACCCGAAATAAACCATGGCTTGACCCGAGCAAGGAAGGGAGGATAGGAAGGAAGTGGAGGGATTGGGAAAAGAAAAAAAGAAAAATTAAAAAAAATTATAAGAGGGAGGGAAAGGCAAAGGAAGGGGAGGGAGTTAAGAGGAGAGGAGGGGGAGTAAGAGGGAAGAAGGGGGGGAGAAGGAAAGGGCAGGAAGGGGGGAAGAGAGAAGCAGGGTGTGGGGAGCGGGGGAATGGAAGGGAAACGGGGATGGGAGCAGGGGTGAGGAGGGGAGGGAGTGGGGATGAGGAGGGAAGGAAGGGTAAAAAGTGGAAAGGAGATTAGAGCCCTTTATAGTTCTCAGGGTCCAGAAACCAACCAGCATACACAGAAAATTAGGCGTTATACACAGTAATTCCTGGTACCGGCCCCCCAGACTGCCCCTATCCCACCTGGGATATGGTCCCACTTTAAAAAAAAATAAAAATTGTCCAGAGAGAAGGCCCCCAGGTTAACTGGGGGGCTTGGGCAAAACTAGGCAGTCTTAGTAGGGCTGGGTCATCGGCAGAAGCCCAAGGTCCAAGATGAAGGCGCATAAGGCCTTTAGATTGAATAAAAACAGAAAGTAAAAGTAACTATAAATTTATAAAATAAAAACAGGGAAGGGGAGGGAGGTATGGGCAAAGAGAGCATGGTCACATCATCTGGTATAAGAAAATCCAGCACCAGGAAGAGACAAAAAGTACTTCAAAGGCCTGGGGAAGGCAACCGAGCAAAAAGCAAAGAATTGTGGATGGGCTCACCCGTGCGGTCGTCATCCCGGATCTGAATAAGGGGATCGTGCATGCGGCTGGGTATCAGGGGGGGCCCGTTTCCGGTTGCTGACTGGTTCCCACACACGGCCTATGCGCCTAGAAGAGGGCCGAGGACCCGAAGCCCTCTCACGGTGGCTGGGGTCATCCGGAGGGGGGAGCAAATGTAGTGCTTCAAAAGTCGCCTGGGCTTCCTCCGCAGTGCGCACAGTGTAGCCCCTGCCTTGGTAAGTGAATGCGAGGCGAAAAGGAAAGCCCCAGGTGTATTTGATGTGGCGTTCCAACAGAGCTGAGGTGTATGGTTTTAGTTGTCGCCTCTTTTGCACTGTGGTGGGGGCCAGATCAGTAAAGAGCTGGTACTTGTGACCTTGGAAACGGAGATCAGGCTTGTCCCGTGCTGCTTTAAGGAGCGTTTCCTTAGTGCGGTAGTACGTGAACTTGATGATAATGTCCCGAGGGGGCCCCCCCTCCTTCCTAGGCCCCAGGGCCTGATGGATCCGGTCAAACTCCATGCAATCGATGGGGATGCCCGGGACCAATTCCTGGATTAGGGCCGTGGCAGTGGAGGTTAAGTCCTCAATAGTTTCGGGGAGTCCCCTAAGCTGGAGGTTCCCATGCCTAGACCTGTTCTCATAGTCCTCTAATTTTAGGAGGGCTGCATCCAGCTCCCTGCAGAGGTCCTGCAAGTCCTGCTCATGGTGATCAATGACCGTTGCTGCAGCCTCCATTCTATCTTCCAGCGCATTCGTACGGTTGCCCAGCTCACGGATTTCCTTCGTGAGATGCGTGGCCAGTTTGGAGGTGGCCGCTGACAGTTCCCCCTGCAGCATGGTTTTAAAGCGAGACAGCAGGCCGGCGTCCCGCAATGTAGGCGCTATATAGGGTTGCTGGGCTCCTGGTATGCTTTCTGCATCCGAGCAGGCTTTGGGCTCACCTGTAAGCAACGGAGGGGTGGAGTCCATGTCCGAGGCCTGCGAGTCTAGCAGGCCGTCTGGTGGAAAGGCCGCGAGGCTTGCACGCACAGCCTGTCTCCTCGTGGTGCTCCGCTCTGTGCCTGATTTGCGCCCCCATACTGTCAGCCGCGATGTCGGGATATAGCGAGCCCGGATTAATGTGCAGGGGCGGCGATATCACAGCCTGTGTGGTCGGTGGTGGAGAAGCGACATTAGCTTGTGGCCATCCTGGTTCTTTGCTCACGAGCACCCCCGGTATGTAGTGATTTCAGATAATGTCAAATAATTACATTCCCCCCTCACACCAGCAGGCTTTGGTAAGAAGAGCTTTTTAGGATGCTGGGTGTAGCAAGAGGGCCACCGTCATCCAGGGCAGGCCGGAGCCAGGGCCTTTTCTGAGAAAAAGGGCTGCAGCAGGATAGAATTTGGCTCAAGTTCAGGAGGAGTTATCAGGGCCTTCTCTAAATTCGGCCTCCTCACAGCCCAGGAAGACAGCACCCGCCCAGTGGGGAGAGAATAGCTGGGGAGTCTAGCTGTAACCCCTCAGGGGACTCACCAGGCCGAGGGAAGTCCGTTTCGGTGACCGGGAGGCGGCTCCCGTTTCGGAGGCTCGGCGACTAGGGGGATCCTCTCCTGATGGCCATCCGCCGCCGATGTGATGATTCCCGGCAGTCCCGTCAGGCGAGCGCGGTGATCCCGGAGGCCGAGTAGGCCGCAAGATGGCGGCCCGCGGGCTGCTGATGGGATCCGCGGTGGGCCGGATCGTGCAGTCCGCGGGCTAGGGAGAGCGGCCAAAGTCGTATTGGGCTGTAGGGGAGAGCCCAGCAGAGCGGATGGGTTGTGTCCGAGGGAGCAAAGGCAATCCACAGCGGAGGATGGCTGTGGATTCTAATCCGGCCGGCGGAGCACAGCCACAGTGCGTCCTTCCTCGGTTCTGTCCGGCCACGCCCCCCCGTGTATCACCACTTTCACCCTGTCCCATGCACAAACAGTAACACGCATTGACCCAGTCAAAGGTGACGACACTTGTAAACCCCTATATACCAAGTGGTATATCCCATAAGGGTGGCCTCAAGTACATTTGCTGTGTCTCCATCATCCTGCAATAGCTAGCTCCTAGTAAAGACCATTTGCCCTGCTAAAAAATACTTGAAAAGGTCTGGTAATGCCAGTGCTCCCTATCCTAGGGGTTCCTGTAATGTACGGAGACCTATTCTGGGATGACATGAAGACTATTTGCACTTTTAAAAATTAACATGGGATCCAAATTGGGATCCAAATTGGAGAATTGCGCAGAAAATATAAATAGATAGGTAGAATTTTCATCTTAAGAAGGTTCACCCTACCAATCAAGGAGAGCAGTGGTTGTCTCCAGGCGTCCAGCTGCGTCCTAACTTAGGTAAGAAGAGGTAGTAGATTAAGGGATATATAATCACCCAGCTTTGGGGGATATACAAATACCGAGGTATTTAAATTCAGATACCCGTGCTATGGGGACTAATTGTAATGCCTGAGCCCCGTCATCAATAGCCATCACATTCGATTTTTCCCAATTGACCCGTATACCTGAAAAACGTGCAAAAGTACTTGAAATCTCAAACACTGCCTCTGGAGATGATCCTGGATCTTCTATAAAGAGGAGCATATCATCCACGTATAGGGCAGTAAATTTGCGTATACCTCCCACCTCAATAGCCCTTACTGCTATAGAGGTTCGCAGAGCAATAGCTGTTGGTTCTATTGTGAGAGCAAATAAGGATGGAGAAAGTGGACACCCTGATGCGTGGGGGAGAACCTATGACAAAGGTTAGCAGTGGAGAGCCTATGATGACAGTTGGCAGTGGAGAGCCTATGATGAAGGTTAGCGATGATGGTAGAGAATCTCTAATGAAGGTTAGCAGTGGTGGAGAGCCTATGATGAAGGTTAGCGGTAGTAGAAGAGAGCCTATGATGAAGGTTAGAGGTGGTAGAGAAGTGCCTATGGTGAAGGATAGTGGTGGTGGAGAGCCTATGGTAAAGGTTAAGGGTGGTAGAGAGCCCATGATTAAGGTTAGCGGTGGTGGAGGATAGCCTATGATGAAGGTTAGCGGTGATGAGGCCTATGAAGAAGGTAAGCAGTGGTGGAGGAGACTCTATGACAGAGGTTAGCAGTGATGGGGGAGACTCTATGACAGAGGTTAGCGGTGGTGGAGGAGACTCTATGACAGAGGTTAGCAGTGGTGAAGGAGACTCTATGATTGAGGCTAGCGGTGGTGGAGAAGACTCTATGACGGAGGTTAGCGGTGAGGGAGGAGACTCTATGATTGAGGTTAGCAGTGGTGGAGGAGACTCTATGACAGAGGTTAGCGGTGGTGGAGCAGACTATATGACAGAGGTTAACGGTGGTGGAGGAGACTCTATGACAGAGGTTAGCAGTGGTGAAGGAGACTCTATGATTGAGGTTAGCGGTGGAGGAGACTCTGTGACAGAGGTTAGCGGTGGTGGAGAAGACTCCATGACAGAGGTTAGCGGTGGTGGAGGAGACTATGATTGAGGTTAGCAGTGAGGGAGAAGACTCTATGACAGAGATTAGCGGTGGTGGAGAAGACTATATGACAGAGGTTAGCGGTGGTGGGAAAGACTCTATGACAGAGGTTAGCGCTGGTGGAGGAGACTCTACGACAGAGGTTATCAGTGGTGGGGAAGACTCTATGACAGAGGTTAGCGCTGGTGGAGGAGACTCTATGACAGAGGTTAGCGGTGGTGGAGAAGACTCTATGACAGAGGTTAGCGGTGGTGGGGAAGACTGTATGACAGAGGTTAGCGCTGGTGGTGGAGATTCTATGACAGAGGTTAGTGTTGGTGAAGGAGACCCTATGATAGAGGTTAGTGTTGGTGGTGGAGACTCTATGACAGAGGTTAGCTGTGGTGGGGGAGACTCTGTGACAGAGGTTAGCAGTGGTGGAGAAGACTCTATGACAGAGGTTAGCGCTGTTGGAGGAGACTCTATGACAGAGGTTAGCACTGGTGGAGGAGACTCTATGACAGAGGTTAGCGGTGGTGGGGAAGATTCTATGACAAAGGTTAGCGCTGGTGGTGGAGACTCTATGACAGAGGTTAGCGCTGGTGGAGGAGACTCTATGACAGAGGTTAGCGCTGGTGGAAGAGACTCTACGACAGAGGTTAGCAGTGGTGGGGAAGACTCTATGACAGAGGTTAGCGCTGGTGGTGGAGACGCTATGACAGAGGTTAGCGCTGGTGGAGGAGACTCTATGACAGAAGTTAGCGGTGGTGGGGGAGACTCTATGAAAGAGGTTAGTGGTGGTGGTGGAGGAGACTCTATGACAGAGGTTAGCGGTGGTGGTGGAGACTCTATGATAGAGGTTAGTGGTGGTGGAGAAGACTCTATGACAGAGGCTAGCGGTGGTGGAGGAGACTCTATGACAGAGGTTAGCCGTGGTGGTGGAGGAGACTCTATGATAGAGGTTAGTGGTGGTGGAGAAGACTCTATGACAGAGGTTAGCCGTGGTGGTGGAGGAGACTCTATGATAGAAGTTAGTGGTGGTGGAGAAGACTCTATGACAGAGGTTAGCGGTGGTGGAGGAGACTCTATGACAGAGGTTAGCGGTGGTGGGGCCGCGGTGAGAGTCTTTGGCAGAGGTTGGACATGGCGGTGCTGATGTTTGAGGAAAACATATAACTTGAGATTGTGGTGTGTAGCACACACAGTAGAGGATCATGGGAAGATACTCAAAACACACAGGATGCTGCATACAGAGCTGGGCGAAGCACATTACACTCCATGGTAACCGCCCACACAGCTCTCTCACCTTATTTACAATGTCCTGGTCACATGATACGGTGACGCTAAACAGCTCAGCCTAGTCACGTGACTGACATTCTTCGCTACCATGTGGAGAACAACAGCACCGCATTTAGCTCAGTAGCGGCACCCAGCGACCAATACTGGTGGTACAGCTAAGGGGAAAGGAGTGGGGACTGCTGAGGTTAGCGGTGGTGGAGGAGACTCTATGACTGAGGTTAGCGGTGGTGGTGGAGACTCTATGGCTGAGGTTAGTGGTGGTGGAGGAGACTCTATGACAGAGGTTAGCGCTGGTAGGGAAGACTGTATGACAGAGGTTAGCAGTGGTGGTTGGTGGAGACTCTATGACTGAGGTTAGTGGTGGTGGAGGAGACTCTATGACAGAGGTTAGCGCTGGTGGGGAAGACTGTATGACAGAGGTTAGCGCTGGTGGTGGAGACTCTATGACAGAGGTTAGCGATGGTGGAGGAGACCCTATGATAGAGGTTAGCGTTGGTGGAGGAGACTCTATGACAGAGGTTAGCTGTGGTGGGGGAGACTCTATGACAGAGGTTAGCAGTGGTGGAGAAGACTCTATGACAGAGGTTAGCGCTGGTGGAGGAGACTCTATGACAGAGGTTAGCGCTGGTGGAGGAGACTCTATGACAGAGGTTAGCGCTGGTGGGGATGACTCTATGACAGAGGTTAGCTCTGGTGGTGGAGACTCTATGACAGAGGTTAGCGCTGGTGGAGGAGACTCTATGACAGAGGTTAGCGCTGGTGGAAGAGACTTTACGACAGAGGTTAGCAGTGGTGGGGAAGACTCTATGACAGAGGTTAGCGCTGGTGGAGGAGACTCTATGATAGAGGTTAGCAGTGGTGAAGACTCTATGACAGAAGTTAGCGGTGGTGGAGGAGACTCTATGACTGAGGTTAGCGGTGGTGGAGGAGACTCTATGACTGAGGTTAGCGGTGGTGGAGGAGACTCTATGACTGAGGTTAGCGGTGGTGGTGGAGACTCTATGACTGAGGTTAGTGGTGGTGGAGGAGACTCTATGACAGAGGTTAGCGCTGGTGGAGGAGACTCTATGACAGAAGTTAGCGGTGATGGTGGAGGAGACTCTATGACAGAGGTTAGCGGTGGTGGTGGAGACTCTATAATAGAGGTTAGTGGTGGTGGAGAAGACTCTATGACAGAGGTTAGCGGTGGTGGAGAAGACTCTATGACAGAGGTTAGCGGTGGTGGAGACTCTATGACAGAGGTTAGCGGTGGTGGTGGAGACTCGATGATAGTGGTTAGTGGTGGTGGAAAAGACTCTATGACAGAGGTTACCGGTGGTGGAGGAGACTCTATGACAGAGGTTAGCGGTGGTGGTGGAGGAGACTCTATGACAAGGGTTAGCGGTGGTGGTGGAGGAGACTCTATGACAGGGGTTAGCGGTGGAGGAGACTCTATGATAGAGGTTAGTGGTGGTGGAGAAGACTCTATGACAGAGGTTAGCCGTGGTGGTGGAGGAGACTCTATGATAGAAGTTAGTGGTGGTGGAGAAGACTCTATGACAGAGGTTAACGGTGGTGGAGGAGACTCTATGACATAGGTTAGCGGTGGTGGAGGAGACTCTATGACAGAGGTTAGCGGTGGTGGTGCAGACTCGATGATAGTGGTTAGTGGTGGTGGAAAAGACTCTATGACAGAGGTTACCGGTGGTGGAGGAGACTCTATGACAGAGGTTAGCGGTGGTGGTGGAGGAGACTCTATGACAGGGGTTAGCGGTGGTGGTGGAGGAGACTCTATGACAGGGGTTAGCGGTGGAGGAGACTCTATGATAGAGGTTAGTGGTGGTGGAGAAGACTCTATGACAGAGGTTAGCCGTGGTGGTGGAGGAGACTCTATGATAGAAGTTAGTGGTGGTGGAGAAGACTCTATGACAGAGGTTAACGGTGGTGGAGGAGACTCTATGACATAGGTTAGCGGTGGTGGAGGAGACTCTATGACAGAGGTTAGCGGTGGTGGTGCAGACTCGATGATAGTGGTTAGTGGTGGTGGAAAAGACTCTATGACAGAGGTTACCGGTGGTGGAGGAGACTCTATGACAGAGGTTAGCGGTGGTGGTGGAGGAGACTCTATGACAGGGGTTAGCGGTGGTGGTGGAGGAGACTCTATGACAGGGGTTAGCGGTGGAGGAGACTCTATGATAGAGGTTAGTGGTGGTGGAGAAGACTCTATGACAGAGGTTAGCCGTGGTGGTGGAGGAGACTCTATGATAGAAGTTAGTGGTGGTGGAGAAGACTCTATGACAGAGGTTAACGGTGGTGGAGGAGACTCTATGACATAGGTTAGCGGTGGTGGAGGAGACTCTATGACAGAGGTTAGCGGTGGTGGTGCAGACTCGATGATAGTGGTTAGTGGTGGTGGAAAAGACTCTATGACAGAGGTTACCGGTGGTGGAGGAGACTCTATGACAGAGGTTAGCGGTGGTGGTGGAGGAGACTCTATGACAGGGGTTAGCGGTGGTGGTGGAGGAGACTCTATGACAGGGGTTAGCGGTGGAGGAGACTCTATGATAGAGGTTAGTGGTGGTGGAGAAGACTCTATGACAGAGGTTAGCCGTGGTGGTGGAGGAGACTCTATGATAGAAGTTAGTGGTGGTGGAGAAGACTCTATGACAGAGGTTAACGGTGGTGGAGGAGACTCTATGACAGAGGTGGTGGGGACGTTCCAAGGATCAGGGAGGAGGATCATGGGAAAATACTCAAAACACACAGGATGCTGCATACAGAGCTGGGCGGAGCACATTACACTCCATGGTAACCGCCCACACAGCTCTCTCGCCTTATTTACAATGTCCTGGTCACATGATACGGTGACGCTACACAGCTCAGCCCAGTCACGTGACTGACATTCTTCGCTACCATGTGGAGAACAACAGCACCGCATTTAGCTCAGCAGCGGCACCCAGCGGCAAATACTGGTGGTACAGCTAAGGGGAAAGGAGTGGGGACTGCTAACTACATTCCCCGGGATTCCTCTGTGCGGCGTACACAGACAGGAGGGGGCGGGGCTTAACAGCCGCATGACAGGGCGCTCCCGGAAAGTCTACACACCGGAGTGAGCGGAGCTGGGGAAGGAGGACGGAGGAGGCAGCGCCAAGGGGGCCGTGTGGTGTGTGTGGATAGCAGGTTAGTGTGTGTTCCATTGTCATTGTGACTGGACACAGTAGCTTGAAAGTGTTTGTGTGCGGTCTGTATAGTGTGTGTCCTCCTGTACACTGTGTGTCCCCTCCTGTACACTGTGTGTGTGTCCCCTCCTGTACACTGTGTGTGTGTCCCCTCCTGTACACTGTGTGTGTCTCCTCCTGTACACTGTGTGTGTGTCCTCCTGTACACTGTGTGTGTGTCCCCCCTCCTGTACACTGTGTGTGTGTCCCCCCCTCCTGTACACTGTGTGTGTGTCCCCCCCTCCTGTACACTGTGTGTGTGTCCCCCCCTCCTGTACACTGTGTGTGTGTCCCCCCCCCTCCTGTACACTGTGTGTGTGTCCCCCCCCCTCCTGTACACTGTGTGTGTGTCCCCCCCCCTCCTGTACACTGTGTGTGTGTCCCCCCCCCTCCTGTACACTGTGTGTGTGTCCCCCCCCCTCCTGTACACTGTGTGTGTGTCCCCCCCCCTCCTGTACACTGTGTGTGTGTCCCCCCCCTCCTGTACACTGTGTGTGTGTCCCCCCCTCCTGTACACTGTGTGTTTCCCCGCCTGTATAGTGTGTGTATACTCCTGTATAGTGTGTGTGTGTCTGTCCGTCCTTCCTCACGCCACCCTAATACATACCCATCACATCATCCATTATATATTCTGACAGATCTATACATACCAGCTACTGACACACTAGTCCTCAGGGACTGTCCCCTCCATACTGTCCTATGTATATAGATCCTCCATACTGATCATCTTCATCATACATGAGTTCTATATATACATTGTCCACCATGACCTCTACAGAGACCATTCATCGGGGTCTGTTCCCTCCACACTGATCACATACTGTACTTAATATGTATATGTGTAATATATATCTGTACACACACCACTTTATTAGGTCCACTTGTTCAATTGCTTGGTAACACAAATAGCTAATCAGCCAATTGCATGACAGCAACACAATGCATCTAGACGTGGTAAAGACGACTTTCTGAAATTCAACCCGGGCATCAGAATGAGGAAGAAAGGCGGTTTAAGTGACTTTGAATGTGGCATGACTTGTTGGTGCCGGACAGCCTAGTCTGAGTTTTTTAAGAATTTGGGTTTTTTACCCACAACTATCTTTACAGAAAATGGTCCAAAAAAGAGAAAATATCCAGTAAGCGGCAGTCGTGTGGACAAAAATGCCTTGTAGAGGTCAGAAGAGAATGGGCAGAGATGATAGAAACGCAACAGTAACCCAAATAACCACTAGTTACAACAAAGGTATGCAGAATACCATCTCTGAACACATGGAAACTTTAAGCAGATGGGCTACAGTAGCAGAAGACCACATCAGGTGCCACTCCTGTCAGCTAAGAACAGGAAAATGAGGCTACAGTTTACACAGGCTCCCCAAAATTGGAGAATAGAAGATTGGATAAAACGTGGCGACATTCAGATGGTAGGGTTGGAATTTGGTGTAAACAATAGAAAATTGAGTACTGTCTGTGATACTCTTCTTACTTGCACTAACATACAATTTTTCAGGACAAGCTTTCAGGGTATGTCTCCTTCTTCAAGAACCAAGCAGTACTGGGCCTTGAAGAAGGGGACATACCCGAAAGCTTGTCCTGAAAATTTTTGTCACAGACAGTACTCAATTTTCTCTGTCACAATTGCACTAATACGGCTACAATCACATCAAGTGTAAACAACATGAAAGTATGGATCCATCCTGCATTGTATCAATGGTTCAGGCTGGTCGTGGTGATGTAATGGTGTGGGGGATATTTTCTTTGGGCACTTTGGGCCCCTTAGTACCAATTGAGCATCATTTAAACAGGACAGCTTACCTGAGTATTGTTGCTGACCATGTCCACCCCTTTATGACTACAGTGTACCCATCTTCTGATGGCTCCTTCCAGCAGGATAATGCACCATGTCGCAAAGCTCCAATAATCTCACCACTGGACAATAAGGTCCCTGTACTCCAATGGCCTCCACAGTCACCAGATCTCAATCCAATAGAGCACCTTTGAGATGTGGTGGAACGAGGGATTTGTATCATGGATGGGCAGCCGACAAATCTCCAGCAACTGTGTGATGCTATCCTGTCAATATGGACCAAAATTTCAACACCTTACTGAATCTATGCCATGAAGAATAAAGGCAAAAGGGGGTCCAACCCGCTACTAGCATGGTGTACCATGTATATTCTGTACTGACATCTACAGTCACAATTCATCAGGGTCTGTTCCTTCCATACTGTCCTATTATACAGAGTCCTATGTATACAGAGCCTCCATACCGATCAGATCAGTCATCATATACAGTACATACACATAGGGGATTATTTACTAAAGGCAAATCCACTTTGCATTACAAGTGCACTTGGAAGTAAAGTTGCTGTCGATCTGAGGGGGGCATGCAAGGAAAATAAAAAAACTGTGTTTTTGCTGGTACGTGATTGGATGATAAATCAGCAGAGCTTCCCCTCATTTCAGATCTTCCCCTCAGATTTACAGTGACAGGACTTGCAGTGCACTTGTACGGAGTGGATTTGCCTTTTTTATTCCACATTTCCTTTACATACATCAATCCTCCATACTCATATTTATCATATACCATTGATGTCCATACTGACATCTACACAACCCCATTCATCATGGTCTGTTCCCTCCTTTCTGCCCTGTATTCAGTCCTATGGCTGTAGCCCTCCATAGTAATTATTTAATGCTCTGCTCTGTTTTGTTTAGTGTGTGAAAGTGCAATACATATATTAGGGCTGTTACTGATTAAAACTTTTGTGTTCGATTAATGTATTTTTTTTTTTTTTTTTATTTATTTATTTATTTTTTATATCAATGAATCAACTAATTTTGATTATAACACACATACAGATCCAACTACTTTTAGCTGATCTCCTTGCATTGTAGCTCTGCATTAGTCAGCAACTTTACTTCCAAGTGCACTTGTGCAATTACCCGACACTACTTAGTTTCCACAATCCATGACTTAACTTCACAGTTCACACAAATACGTTTTAAATTCAAACTGTAGCACTGACGTAAGTCTTTTTTTTTTTTTTTTTTTTTTTTTTTTTATTAAACTTAGAAAGTTAGTTATAAAACTTATCTAGTATATTGACTGTCAGTCACTTTATAGTAGGCATCACTCTACAGTCTATTTAAATAGCACTGTTGTTATGGCAACGGCCGAAGCCGGACATAGCGGGGCATGGCTAGGACGTCACACGTCAATCAAAAGCAAGCGCCGCCGTCATGGCAACAGCAGAAGCCGATCCACACAGCAAAAATATCACAGCTTATCCGCCTCTAAGGACAACGCTGTTAAAAACTGAGGTTATCAAAAAATTTGCCTACACTTAGCTCACTGAATGATCCCAGTTAACCACATCCATCTTTACCATCACTTTCCAGGCTGTCCGGTGACGTCACAGACATCGAAGTCACCGGACTCCCCCCCCCCCCCCCCCCCCTTCGTTAGCAGACGGAGGGGCACTTGGGGAAGGGGGAGGAGTCCGGTGACGTCGATGTCTGTCTGTGACATCACCGGATCTCTGACGGAACTCCCTGAAGACCCGGAGGCCGGCGGAGAGGTGAGTACCGATTAAAAGAATTTTGATTGATCAAAAAAAAAAAGATTAATCGAGGAATTAATTGTTAATTTCCGCAGCCCTAAAATATATTAAAAAAATATACACACACTGCTGTTTGGGTGAGCTGCGTCAGTCAATGAGAATAAGCAGGAGTATACACACCAAGCAGGCTCCATTCTCTTTGCCAATATGTATTTCCAATGAAAGGGGTGCAGTACTCTTCAAATGCAAAAGCAGATTTACTGTATATACCAACACATTTCTGACTTATCTCAGTGTGCAGCATTGAGCAACTGTTTTGAGAGTGACATAGTTGTAGCTTGAGGAAGAATGTGGCACACTTGAACATTGAGCTAAAAGAGAACACTGATCTAAAAGAGAAGTACAAGTAAAGCTTTTTTGGTCATACTTCTCTTGTGGGTCAAAGGAGCACACTTACTTTTGCTCTGCTGTAACCCAAAATCAGCTGGCTAAAACCTGCTGTCAGTTGACATTACAGAGCAGCTCCAAGTTCTGGAGGGATCCCGACCGTATTGTTGAGATCTGCCCAGCTGGCCTGATTCTGTCCTGGCTCTTGGTGTGTGGTCGAGAGCCTGTGCCAGCCACTGCAATCCCTTCCACAGCCCAGTGCTGGAGGGTCATAGCCAGGTGTGATGACTGACAGTCACTGCTTTCTGCTCTTATCTGACTGATAATTGAGTGATCGGGGGTCATGTGATCACTCAGTTCTCGTTCTTATACCTGACAAGGAGATGGCTATATCACAGGAGAGTATGGGTGTGTTTTTTTTGTTTTTTTAATCCCACTAATTCGAATTGTGCTTGTTGGAATGTAAAAACTAGCTACTGATTGTAGAAAGCCCACACCACTAGGTGATCTTTTCTTAAATCCAACCGCAAGATTTTCATCAGTCTCTAGTGTTAAAGATGGCATTCATAGTATCCCAGTTATTATTTATTAGGTGATCCCTAAATACATATGAAAAAAAAAATACATTTGAAATCAGGACATGGAGAGATCAATCTGATGGTCAACAACAGAGCAGACAGTAAACACACTGGTAAGGTATTTGGTAAGGACCTGTACACCCTGTAACCACACTGTTCATGACCCATGTTTATAAAATTCATAGCTGCTGTGAGAAAGTCAATTACACCTCAACACACATTCACATTTTGAGGCTTAATGAAACTCAGAGGGTGTTGGTGATGGTGCCAGCACCACCCGCACCCACATCTTTTGACTGAAAAACCAAAGGAGCCAAATAGCATTTGCATTCAGTCAGATGTTAGGATACAACAGGAGATTCATCCTTCCATGCCATTTATCGTGGGTGGAGGAATTTTGTTGTTTTCTTTAATTCAGCCCCGTAGGCTCAACAGAAAACATCTACCAGTTTATGGGCCAGCTTAAAATGGAAGTAAAGTGCCACACGTTATTTTTACCTACAGGTAAGGCTTACCTATAGTGTAAATATCTCTTAAACGGGAACAGAGAACTATATTTAATTTTTTATTTTATTTTTATTCATGCTTTGCCTAGGTGGGTGCAGCATCAGACCGATGCTGCAGCTGTCCCCCGGAGTCTCTGCACTGAGAACCGAGCCACTGAACACGCCAATGGCTCAGTTCTCACTCCTCCCCGAGCGACTCTGATCCATCACACTCACTAGAGCGCTGAGCTGTGGAGGGGCGGGGAGCGTCCGTCTTAGCGGCTTGCTTAGACTGTCATCAGTCAAGGAAGCTGGCGGATCCAGACTTCTGAATTCGGGATGACACGCTGCCTTCACTAATTGTAATGACGTCGGTGGAGAGCGGACTTCAGACCGCTGTCCGCTGAAAACGGGTCACAGGAGTGCAAAAAGAATTGCATTCCTGTGACCCATAGGAGAAGCCCAACCTAAAAAGCTCAGGTTGAACTTTTCTTTTAAAGGGTAACTCCACTTTTCATGGTTGGGAAAAATGCATAAAAAAAGAAATAAAAAAAAAAAAAGAAAATATAGTGTATACAATTGCAACCCAAGTCATTGTGTAATTTGAATGTTATTAAAAATTGCCTTAACCTTTCCTTTTCAATCTGTAGCTCTGTCATTTTCTGCAAATACAAAGCAATATGGCTACCTGGAGGTGTTCTGTACACAGAATCTTTTAGGCCGATATATATTCTACATATTTTTGGCAAACCTTGGCCAATTCCTGGATTTACAGAGGCACAGCTCCAGCTCCTGAACACCAGTCTGTAAAAGCAGGATAGCAGGAGCGGGTCCCACAGACTCGATGTCCACCGGCAGCCTCGATAATAGCGAGAAGCAACGAGGAACTGCTTATGTAAACAATGCTTTTCCCCATTCTGCCTAGTGACGTGACGGGGATCTATTGCTCCCAGTGATAGGGAGCAGTGACCTGTAATGTTTCAGTAAGCCCGTCCCCCCCCCTACAGTTAGAACACACTGAGGGAACACACTTAATCCTTGATTGCCCCCTAGTGTTAACCCCTTCCCTGCCGGTGTCATTTTTTTTCAGTGCATTTTAATAGCACTGATCAATGTAGTAATGTCACTGGTCCCCAAAAAGTGTATTTTGGGGTCAAATTTGTCCGCTGCGATGTCGCAGTCTTGCAAAAAATTGCAGATTGCCACCATTACCAGTAAATCAATAAAAGAAACAAATAAGTCCCTAAATCGTTCCCATAGTTTGTAGATGTTTGTATAACTTTTGCGAAACCAATCAATATATGCATATTGGTTTATTTTTTTGTTTGCTAAAAATATTTAGAATATATATCGGCCTAAACTGATGTGTGTATATATATATATATATGTATATATATATATATATATATATATATGTATGTATATATATATATATATATATATATATATATATATATAATGTATTGTAGCAAAAAGTGTGTGTTTTTTTATTTATTTTTTTGCGCAAAAAATAAAAACCGCAGGGGTGATCAAATAGCACCAAAAGAAAGCTTGATTTGTGGGGAAAAAAGGGATCAATTTGGTTTGGGTACAACATCGCACGACTGCACAATTGTTGGTTAAAGCGACGCAGTGCTGTATTGCAAAAAATGTTCTGGTCATTAAGGGACTGAAGTGGTAAAAATGGTTGCAGCCAGACTTAGTGGAGGGAGATTTCTGTAGCGTATTTGTCAAGTACACATTTACAATATATATAAAATAATATGCAAAGTGGTTGGAGAGAAGCTTCAGAATGGCAAAGATGTTTTTATCACAAATTATGTGAGCAGACTGCAGTTCCTCTTTACCCTTCAAAACAACACAGAATTTTTCCCCTCACCCAGCTTCTTCATGCAGAACTATGAATTGGACAGCTCCACTTTATCAGCCAATCCGAGACTGGATCAGTGTTTCTAAACTCCAGTCCTCAAGGAGCCCCAAGAGGTCATGTTTTCAGGATTTCCCTCAGATGAAACGGCTGTGGTAATTACTAAGGCAGTGAAATTATCAAATCACCGGTGCAAAATAATGGAGAGCGTGAAAACATGACCTGTTGGGGTGCCTTGAGGACTGGAATTGAGAAACACTGATCTGGACTTGCATCCTAGATCAAGATATCGGGGAACCCTAGGGCTCCTCCAGGGATTGCTAGGGGTTCCTTGAGCAATTAACAATTTCTGCCTCCCAGATAACCCCGATTTTTGATATTGATCTTTTTAATTATCTGTAAGGGAACAAAGCCCCGAACATTGGTTGTCTATGGCAGTCGGTCCAATAGAAGCTGGCTGAATGTCTGGCTTATGTCAAACGGGCATGACCAAAAAAAACCATCTGATTGGCATCTGATCAGTGTTCTCAGACAATGGCTGAGGGCGTTGAACAGTGTGTTCTGGCGGGTACACAATAGCTCAGCTGGGGAGGTCACTGCTCTAACATCAGATTTTTAGTATAGAGGCTCCTCTCGAGTGCTTCAGTGTTTTGTTTTGTTTGTTTTTTCCGTTCAGCTTGCTGGGTTGAGTGTGTATTAGGCTTAAAGTGGAAGTCCATGCTAAAACTAAAATTCTTCCATCTATAGCCACCAGCATTCTTACACTAACCTCTCTAGTCCTAAAATCCTGAAAAGAATAAATCAGTATCCATACCATTTTCTGCAGGCGATCCAACCCTATCTCCAGAGGCTGAAGCTCTGTAGAGGACACGACCGACAACAGCTGTGAAATGAATAGGGCACAATGTTACCCATAGACTTACTATGGGGCTTCTGTTGTTGGAGGTGTCCTGCACCCACTTCCACAGCGAAGCCACCTCCTGACAGCTCAGTCTGATCGCTACAGAAAAGATATGTATACACTTTTTTTTTTTTTTTTTTTTTCTTTACAGGACTAGATAGGTTAGTGTTAGACTGCTGGTGGCTATAGATGCAGGGATTTTAGTTTTAGCATGGGTTTCAACTTTAAGTCTTTCCAAAGACCACAAGTGTAAAGAGCATTCTTTCCACTGACCATCACATTTTAATGTATCCTGAGTTGTAGATAGTCGTTTTTAGCAGGGGTTCCCAGAGATTGGAAAGTTATTTCAAGGGATCCTCTGTTTTGAAAAGGTTGAGAAAAGTTGTCCAAGATCATGACAACGGTAACATGGTCCATCGGGTGTGATTTGAGCCAGGTTCTGTTCTTGGAAGAAGCCTGGAACAGTTCTTTGAATGTAAGAAACCTTTTGCCTACTGTGATGATGTTATCTTTTATTTGAATAGGTTAGTATGCTGGGTACATAAACAGATTATTTTCATTCAGCTTGTGGGCTAAAGGAAAATAACTGAACTAGAGATGCACCGAAATTTCGGCCGCCGAAACATATCGGCCGAAAATGCCCTTTTCGGCAATTTGCCGAAAGTGAAAAACGGCTGATAATGGAGGCGAAAATGGGGCGTGGCCTGGTGGGGATCGGGGCTCCGCCCCTGGTGCTGCTCATCATGGGGGGGTGTATAGCGCAGGAGAGCTGCCTCCACCGCCTGTTTGATCACAGCGCCGGGAACATCACAGCTTTCATTTCAATAGCTGTGTGTTCCCGGCCGCGCCGTCACACACAGCCCCTCCCCCTTGTCCGGGCACTTTGATAGACAGATCACCCGCAGGATTGGACGGATGATCTGTCTATCAAAGTGCCCGGACAAGGGGGAGTGGCTGTGTGTGACGGCGCGGCCGGGAACACACAGTTATTGAAATGAAAGCTGTGATGTTCCCGGCGCTGTGATTAAACAGGCGGCGGAGGCGGCTCTCCTCTCTTCCTTGCACAGGCTGGCTGCAAAATGGGACACAGGCATACTGGCTGAAAAATGGGACACACTGGCTGCAATGGAGGCACAGGGACGCTGGCCTGCAATGGGGGACACCTCCTGTACTATGTCCCCAGTCTGACCACCTCCTGTACCGTGTCCCCAGTCTGACCACCTCCTGTACCGTGTCCCCAGTCTGACCACCTCCTGTACCGTGTCCCCAGTCTGACCACCTCCTGTACCGTGTCCCCAGTCTGACCACCTCCTGTACCGTGTCCCCAGTCTGACCACCTCCTGTACCGTGTCCCCAGTCTGACCACCTCCTGTACCGTGTCCCCAGTCTGACCACCTCCTGTACCGTGTCCCCAGTCTGACCACCTCCTGTACCGTGTCCCCAGTCTGACCACCTCCTGTACCGTGTCCCCAGTCTGACCACCTCCTGTACCGTGTCCCCAGTCTGACCACCTCCTGTACCGTGTCCCCAGTCTGACCACCTCCTGTACCGTGTCCCCAGTCTGACCACCTCCTGTACCGTGTCCCCAGTCTCTGACCACCTCCTGTACCATGTCCCCAGTCTCTGACCACCTCCTGTACCGTGTCCCCAGTCTCTGACCACCTCCTGTACCGTGTCCCCAGTCTCTGACCACCTCCTGTACCATGTCCCCAGTCTCTGACCACCTCCTGTATAAAATATTTTTTTTTAAATATGTTTTGGTATCGGTGCTGTTTCGGTTTTTGGCCTAGTGTATTTTTCATTTTCGGTATCGGTTTCGGCAAAAACCCATTCGGTGCACCCCTAAACTGAACATGTTTCCCCAACCACGCTCTATGGTGGGGATGAAGGAATTTCCCGCTGCGGCTGTTGGATTGGATGCAATTGCCGTTCAGCAGAGAATTTTCCTCCCTTCTCTTTCAATATTTTTAGTCTAAGGATGTGGGACAGAAGGGGGCTGACAGGGCCATCCACTTAGCATATGTTGCCCGGTTCATTGCAACATCTGAAAGATTGACCCAGAACCATTTCTAGTTTTCCAGCTATGCTTTATATGTATATTAGGAGCATTTCATTACACATGTAAAGATTTCCATTGACTACTTTGTCTGTAGCTTGAAAAAGTTGCCAATTGTGCATTTATTTATAGGATCAGTCTATCCAAAACTGATTTTGCGCTTTCGGGTGGACAGTGATATATTTAGTCACCTAAACTTTTGATATCTGTTTGGGTTCTAGTGGTTAAATCTCCAGGCATGACCTCCAGTCATCATGGAATCTGCTCCTGCAGTTGGCAAAGTTTATTGGATTGTTTAGTGTTTGCATAGTTTATGGAGCTATGCCAAACCAGGATGCGTCTTGTACACAGTGTACCTCACATGATTCCATCATCAAAATAGCATTTTTTTGTGATCATGCATCGTCCTTATATTTCCACAAGATAATGCTTTGTAAACTTTGGACTCTAAAAAGGGGTTCTGCATGTGTTCCCAATAGTGCTTAGAGACCGTAGATAGCTGCTGGCCCTGCAAGCTTGTTCCTGCACGTTGAATATTGGTAACTGCTTTTCATCGTTGAACAGGCATGCACATCAAGTGATATTGCATATTTTAGGCAAAAGGAGAGGTGGGTGCAGCAAGCTCCAGTTTGTCCATGCAGGACCATGGCAAGTGAGCTTCCAAACCCATTTGTGAAAGGCCTGTAGGTGACACAGGACATAACTCATACAGTATCTCACAAAAGTGCATGCATGCACGAGTACACCCCTCACATTTTTGTAAATATTTTATTTCTTTTCATGTGATTTGCTGTCCCCTCAAAATAACTTGACACACAGCCATTAATGTCTAAACCGCTGGCAACAAAAGTGAATAGACCCTTGGTGAAAATTTCCAAATTGGGCCCAAAGTGTCAATATTTTTTGTGGCCACCATTATTTTCCCGCACTGCCTTAACCCTCATGGGCATGGAGTTCACCAGAGCTTCACAGCTTACCACTGGACTCCTCTTCCACTCCTCCATGATGACATCACGGAGTTGGTGGATGTTAGAGATCTTGCGTACCTCCACCTTCTGTTGAGGAGGCTCAATAGGATTTAGATCTGGAGACATGCTTGGCCAGTCCATCGCCTTCATGCTCGGCTTCCTTAGCAAGGCAGTGGTCGTCCTGGAGGTGTGTTTGGAGTTATCATGTTGAAAGATTGCCCTGCAGCCCAGTCTCTGAAGGGAGGGGATCGTGCTCTGCTTCAATATGTCGCAATTACCTGTTGGCGTTCATGGTTCCCTCAATGAACTGTAGCTCCCCAGTGCTGGCAGCACTCGTGCATCCCCGGACCATAACACTCCCACGTTTGACTGTAGGCAAGACACACTTGTCTTTGTACTGCTCACCTGGTTGCCACCACAGACGCTTGACACCATCTGAACCAAATACATTTATCTTAGTCTCATCAGACCACTGGGCATGGTTCCAGTAATCCATGTCCTTAGTCTGCTTCTCTTAAGAAAGCCTGCAAACAGTTTGCTGGTGAAAAGGCTTCCTTTTGGGGCTGTGCGGTGTATGATCTGAGCACTGCTGGCAGCACTCATACATCTATTTCCCAAAGACAACCTCTGGATATGATGCTGAGCACGTGCAATCAACTTCTTTGGTCGACCATGATGAGGCCTGTTCTGAGTGGCACCTGCCCTGTTAAACTGCTGTATGGTCTTGGCCACCGTGCTGCAGCTCAGTTTCAGGGTCTTGGCAATCTTCTTATAGCCTAGGACGTCTTTTATGTAGCGCAACATTTACATTTTTCAGATCTTCAGAGAGTTCTTTGCCATGAGGTGCTATGTTGATCTTCCAGTGACCAGTATGAGAGAGTGGGAGCGAAGATGCCATGTTTAACACACCTGCTCCCCACTTATACCTGAGACCTTGTAACACTGAGTCACATGAGACCCAGGAGGGAGAATGGCTAATTGGACCCAATTTGGACATTTTCACTTAGGGGTATGCTCATAGATGTGCACCCTAAAGTTCAAACATTCATACCTTTCTCCGTAGCCTCAGCTGCATGGGGCAGTGAATAAATGGGATGTACTCTGTGCTGAGTGGCTTCCTGTTCATTCACAACCTGAAGCATAGTAAATATGGTTTACTATGCTTCAGTTATAAGTGGACACAGTGTTCACTGTGTTTATTTAGAAAAATCAACATTTACTAGCCCCTTTCCCCACTCTCCCTCCTGAAACAATCCCCTTAGCTGATGGAAGGACTGGTGGGGGGGGGGCAACAAGGGGGAATTGGCAGTGCACATTGGGGTGTGCCCAGGCACACCTGGCACACTTCCTGCGCACACGCCTATGGGTGTACTCACTCTTGTCGCCAGGGGTTAATGGCTGTTTGAGTTATTTTGAGGGGACAGCAAATTTACACTGTTAAACATGCTGTACATTCACTACTTTACATTGTAGCAAAGTGTAATTTCTTCAGTGTTGTCACATGAAAAGATAGAATAAAATATTTACAAAAATGTAAGGGGTGTACTCGTGCATGCATCACTTTTGTCAGATGCTGTAATACCTGGCTGCTCAGACAGACAAAGCTAATGGTAGGAGACCTTAGAGACCATGTCTCCAGTCTCTTGCAGCTTACCTGCATACAGGTCTCTGTCTCTTACAGCATACCTGTCCAGTCTCCAACCATCTCTCATAATTCCACGTGCTCTGATAGTATTGTAGCAGTTTATAACTTTTTATTTTATTATTATAGGTATTTATGTAGCGCTTTACAGCTATATATTTATTATTATTATTATTATTATTATACAAGATTTATATAGCGCCAACAGTTTACGCAGCGCTTTACAACATGGGGGCAGACAGTACAATTCAATACAGGAGGAATCAGAGGGTCAAGTGACTCAAAAGGTAATAACTGTGGGGGATGAGATGATGGAGAAAATCAAAGTACAATTGTTAGGTGGAGGCAGGATAGGCTTCTCTGAAGAGGATGTTCTTTAGGGATTGTCTAAAAGCAAACAGAGTAGGAGATAATCAGACAGATTGGAGTAAGGGGCTTCATAGGATGGGAGAGGCTCTGAAAAAATCCTGGAGGCGAGCATGGAAGGTAGTGACGAGAAAGCTAGAGAGCAGGGGGTCTTGGGAGGAACGAACAGAACGATTAGGTTAGTATTTTGAGTTATGGAGGCCCAGGGTTTGGGCATATATCTCCAGAGGTAAGGTAGAAAGGTGAGAGAGGTAATGTGGGTTCGAGATTTTATTAGTGTGTGGATTTAAAATTAGCAGGAGTTGGTGAGTACAGTAATAAGGCGAGGACAGAAGTGAGGAATTTATATAGCAGAAAGGTGAAGGAAAGGGAGTTTAACCACTTCCCGCCCATCATATGATGTCCTGGACTTTCAGTGGGAATATCTGATGCCTGCAGCTCCTTGTTTTCCGCCGTACCATAAGCACCATAAGAACGATCATACCGGCGCTGCCCCCCCCCCCCCCCCCCCTGCTGCCATCCGGTGCTTCTCTGTGCTCTCCCGCACCATCGGGGACCCGGAGAAAGAATTGGCCGCTGCTGGATGACGAGCATAGAAATTTCCGGTGACCAGATGGTCATCTCTATGACCGTCGGAGGCCTGGGCGCGACGTTTTGATGTCACGTCCGGGCCGCGTATGCTAACAAAGCCACGATCCCAGCTGGTAAGCTTGACATCGTATATATATATTTTTTTTTTTTCCCCGATATCATGCTTTCCAGCCTGCAGGAGAGATGTGGGGTCTTATTGACCCCCGCATCTCTCCATAAAGCGGACCTGTCACAAATGATTCCTATTACAAGGGATGTTTACATTCCTTGTAATGGGAATAAAAGTGATCAAAAAAAAAAAGTTGTAAAAGAAAGTAAAAAAAATTTTTTTTTAAGTAAATACAAAAAGAAATTTTATTTGCCCCCTGTCCCCGGTAGCTCGTGCTCAGAAGCGAAAACACGCGTTAGTCCCGCCCATATATGTAAACGCCGCTCAGACCACACATTTGAGGTATTGCGTGCGTTCGAGCGCGAGCAACAATTCTAGCACTAGACCACCTCTGTAACTCTAAACGTGTAACCTGTAAAAAGTTTTAAAGCATCTCCTATGGAGATTAAGTACTGAAGTTTGGCGTCATTCCATAAGTGTGTGCAATTTTTATAGCATGACATGTTGGGCATCATTTACTCGGCGCAACATCATCTTTCACATTATATAAAAAAAATTGGGCTAACGTTACTGTTTTGTTATATTTTAAATCATGAAACGGTTTTCTTTCCCCAAAAAAACAGGTTTGAAAAATTGTTCCACAAATACCTTGCGAGATAAGTGACAATGACCACCATTTTATTCCCTAGGGTGTCTGCTAAAAAAAATATATAATGTTTGGGGGTTCTGAGTAATTTTCTAGCAAAAAAAATTATGATTTTTACATGTAGGAGAGGAGTGCCAGAATAAGCCCGGTATGGAAGTGGTTAAGGATAGAGAGGACATAACATGCGCTCTTTACCACTCCTTCAGTTAAGTGAAAGATCTGAATAGGTAATACAAGGTCACCCGGCCCTGTGTGCTGTTTTTCAAATATATAGAGATATATTACAGTTATGTTCATATATATTTTGACACAGGAACAATTTTCATACTTTTGGGTCTGTATACCACCAGAATAAAATTAAACTGAAACAATCCAAATTAATTTGAAGAGCAGACGTTCCGCTTTAATTCAAAGGGTTAAACATAAATATCAAGTACAAATTTTAGAAACTGCAACCACTTTCATATACCGTCCCCCCATTTTCAGGGGCTCAAATGTAATTGGACAAATAAATTATAATCCTAAATAAAATGTTAATTTTTTATATTTTGTTGAGAATCCTTTAATGGCAATGGCTGCCTGAAGTCTGGAACCCATGGAAATGACCAAAGACTGGGTTTTTGTCCTTTCTGATGCCTTGCCAGGCTCTAACTGCAGCTGTCTTCAGTTGTTCGTTGTTTGTGGGTCTTTCTTGCTTCAGCAAGTGAAATGAATGCTCAATTGGGTTGAGATCAGGTGATTGTCTCGGCCATTGCAAAATATTCCACCACTTTTCCTTCAAAAGCGCCTGGGTTGCTTTTACAGGGTGGTTTGGATCGTTGTCCATCTGTACTGTGGAGCACCATCCAATCAACTTTGCTGCATTTGGCTGAATCTGAGCTGACAGCATATCTCTAAACACTGCAGAATTCATCTGGCTTCTTCTGTCACATCATCAATAAACACCAATGTCCCATTCCCACTGGAACCCATGCCATCACACTGCAAGCTCCACCATGTTTTACAGATGACATTGTGTGCTTTGGATCATGAGCTGTTTCAAGCCTTCTCCACACTTTTTTTTTTTTTTTTTTTTTTCTTCCCATCATTCTGGTACAGATTAATCTTGGTTCCATCTGCCCAAAAAATGCTTTTCCAGAACAGGTCTGGCTTTTTTTTTTTTTTAGATGTTTTTGTGAAAAGTCCAATCTGTCTTTTTTTATTCTTCAGGCTTACGAATGGTTTGCACCTTGTGGTGAACCCTCTGTATTTGCTCACGTGAAGTCTTCTTTTGATTGTAGACTTTGACAATGATACCTCCAGCTCCTGGAGAGTGTCCTTCACTTGTCTGGATGTTGTGAATGGGTTTTTCTTTACCATAGAGAGGATCCTGCGATCATCCACCACTGTTGTCTTCCATAGACATCCATATATATATATATATATATATATATATATATATATATATATATATATATATATATATATATATATATATATATAATATTATAGCCAATGACATTTGGGATCAAATGTCATACGCATTGTAAATTTAGTTTTTGGTCTCAGAACAATAAAGGTTCTGAGGATTAATTATGCAGGTTGGCCTTAACACCAGTTTGGCTAGGCTGTGTTTGAAAGTTCTGCCTGGTAATGTGAACGGTGAGGTACACATGACAGGCCAGAACCAGGTCTGGTTGGATGTTTGGGTATCAGCTTTCTCTGAGCCAATCAGTAGGAGTGCCGGGGCCCGCTGAGGAGTCTGGGAGGGGGTACTTAAGTGGGTGTGGGTCATGTGTTAGGGGTTCTGAGGTGTTCGTGCGACCCGTGAGGTCTGGTGTTCCAGGACTGGGTAGCTCTGTGAGGGGTCCTGGTCATGAGGTGTTCGACACCCCACAGCATGTTCCTGTCGGTGGCCCCTGATAGACCTGCTTGGTCTGGGGTAGCGATCCCTCTGTTCCTAAATCTCGGAACCGGCTGGTCCAAGGTGCAGTAACTGAGGGAGGATTCACAGTGTCCGGGTGTGCTCTCGGCTTGGAGGGACACCGCAGCTTGTGGAAGTGACCGGGGGAGGACTCTTTGGAGGAGGGCCGGCAAGTGGCATCCTGAGAAGTGCCTGGTTACTGAGTTGGGAAGTACATTGACGAATTCGCACTTTTCTAGTACCATTGAGGAAGCGGGGAAACGTTCCAGGTACGGTGGAAAAAAGGTTCCTGTCCACCCTTAGTTGATTGTTCAAGTTTTGAGTCAACATGCTGACTGCCATGATCTCTGACTAGAGATCTGTTCAGCCTTGAATTACCCAGCTGCGAGTGACTACTCTCTTGGTTGAAATGGAGACTTTGCTAGACCTGCAGTAAAAGGTGCCTGAGTTCTTCACCCGTGCCCTCTGTTCCCTAAGAGACTGTGTTATTTGAAAGTTCTACTACAAAATAAACCTTTTTAAAAGGACTTCATCTTTGTCAATGTACAAGTCGTTGGGTATCAACCCTGGGAAATCCTAGAGGAGGAGGAGCAGGCCAAGAGACGGTAACTGGTAAGCCCATCAAGTCAAGGCCGCCTTGCAACGGGTTAAGACCACTACATATATTTGTATATATTATAATTTTTGTACATTCAGATCAGTACCTGCTCTTACAAACGTGTGGAACTCTGCTTTAAAGTGGAATTAAACCCTCCTATCGTTTTCAGTCAAGGAAGCTGCCATCTTGGCCTCTAATAATTCTTCAACTGCCATGATGCTGCACATGTGATCAGTTATGACACCAGCCATTGGATGGTTTGAAAGTTTGGTTGAGAGCACAACCAATGGGAAAGTTAGCATTTCTGGCATGCCGGGAATGTAAGTGTTTTTTGAAACTCTGTTTACTTCCGCTTTAAGTTTATTAAAAGTCAGCAGCTACAAAAATGTGTAGCTACTGACTTTTAATAAATGCACTCACCTGTCCCACGGTCCAGTGATGTGGCCTCTCAAAGACTCACTCCTCTCCCCCTCCTCTCTGTGGCGCCATCATTGCAAGTGTGGGTACCCGGCTGTGACAGCTTGTGGCTTCACCACCGGGTGCGCATGCGGGAGTAGCTCTGCGCTCTCCTAGTGGCCAGGCAGTCTTCTGTGACGTGTGCCAGAAGATTGCAGAGAGGGAGGGGCCGTCTAGAGGGAGAGGAGGAGTCTCCTAGGCGGCAAGACGATGGAAGCAGCAAGTGGGACAGGAAGTACTTTTCAAGACCAGGTAGCCACTCCATCCCTCCACAAAAAAATTACATGCCAAATGTGGCATGTAAGGGGGCGAGGAGTGCTTAAAGCGGATTTTTTTTTTCCACTTTTGGGTGGAACTCCACTTTAAGGAACATACACTTAAAGTCCATAATGCGCATTTATACACACACATACTAGGAGCCAATTAACCTACTAGCATGTCGTTAGGAGTGTGGGAGGAAAGAAGAGTACCCAGAGGAAACCCGCACAGGGAGAACATGCAAACTCCACGCAGCCAGTGCCGTGGTTGGGATTCAAATCAACAACCCTAGTGCTGCCAGGTGGGCATGCCACTTAGCCAATGTTCTGCACATACTGTATATTATGTGACATGGGGGGGTTGTAGTTGAGGCCCTCTATACCTTCTAAGTTGACAACCACTGCATTAGAGGATAGTTTGGATGTGCAGGCATAATGTGAACAAATTTGGAGTTGTCATTATCGATGCAAAATGCACTCACGCTGTCAGATTTGCATGTCATGATTGATCTGCCTAATAATTGCACGGCTGTCAGATCGTCCATCTGCAAAGGTTTAGAGTAGTAGCTGTGTTCCTGAGATCTTGAGTAGAGGCACCTGTCTGTCCTAAAAGAAAATTTCCAGGTATGGATATTTTTACATAGCTATATTGAACCAGCTAGGACCAATCTAACTATGTATATACCATATCTGGCCAATGTTCCTGGAAGCTGGAAATCTTAGAAGAAGACACCACTACGCCAGTGATCTGCACTGGTTTCCCGGTCCCATGTTGAGTGGCTGCGTTCTGAGCCCAGGAGGTTGGCCTCTCAGCTCCGGCACCATTCAGAGAGTGCTTTGTATTTTCTGATTGGAGAAGGTGGAGAACACAATAACACTGACCTGGAATTCTTCTTTAAATTGACATTAAGCGTTGGGTAAGAAAAAAAAATAATAAATACATGCTTGAATAGATAACTCAGTCTGCTCTATTGCACCCCGCCTTTTCCATTTTTTTTTTTATTTGGCGGCTGTAATCTGACGTCCTGGTGGCTACATTCATACATTAGATGGTGGCTATATTGATTCTCCACAGTCCTACTGTACTTCGCTGCAGGGACGATGAATAAGTGGAAGTTCTGCTTCTGGGTAGAACTCCGCTTTAACATCACTTTAAGTCCTGTTGATCACTTCTTCATGCTGGCCCCTTTTGCACGTATAGCCATGTAAAACATAAAAAAATACTGAAAGTGCCTGAATGTTCAATATCCAGTAATACACTGGCTACCCCTGCTCTGCACATGCTCAGTTGCTCTCTATTTGTCGGCACTGTGCTGAATTTATAAAGGTCAGTCTGCTGACAGCGGAACCTTTGCTACTGCTCTGCGCTTCAGAAAAATGTCAGCCTTCCAGCAAGAAGAAACGGGAGCAACGCTGGAGGCAATTTACAGCCCACACTAATTATCATTAATGTGGAATGTAGGTTTCTTATTAACCACTTGTTTACTGGGCACTTAAACCCCCCTCAGTCCCAGACCAATTTTCAGCTTTCAGCGCTGATGCACTTTGAGTGACAATTACGCGGTCATACAACACTGTACCCAAATGAAATTTTTATCATTTTTTTCCCACAAATAGAGCTTTCTTTTGGTGGTATTTAGTTACAGCTCGGAGTTTTATTTTTTGCTAAACAAACAAAAAAAGATGCAAAAAAAAAAAAATCATGTTTTAATAGTTTGTTATAAAATTTTGCAAACGGGTCATTTTTCTCCTTCATTGAAGTGCGCTGATTAGGCGGCACTGATAGGCTGCATTGGTGGGCACTGATGGGCTGCATTGGTGGGCACTGATGGGCTGCATTGGTGGGCACTGATGGGCTGCATTGGTGGGCACTGATGGGCTGCATTGGTGGGCACTGATAGGCTGCACCGGTGGGCACTGATAGGCATAGTTAAGGCGGCACTAATAGGCACAGATAAGGCGGCACTGATGGGCAAAGATGGGCACAGATAAGATGGCACGGATGGGTGGCACGGATAAGTGGCACGGATGGGTGGCACGGATGGGCACTGATTGGTACCACAGATAGATGGGACTGATGGGCACTGATAGGTGGCACTGATAGGTGGCTCTGATAGGTGGCACTGCTGGGCACTGATGGGCGGCACTGCTGGGCACTGATGGGCGGCACTGGGGTGCAGCACCTTTGAGGCAGATTGGGTGGCACTGTGGGCACGATGGGCACTGACGGGGGGCACTTACTTTTGCTTTTATTTTACTTCAGGATGGCACTGCGGGAGGCAGGTGGGCACAGGCAGGTGGCAGGTGGTCCCTTGTATTGATGGCCGTGATCGGGACTGATGTCCCGATCACGGCCGCCGGTGATCGGCTTTTTTTTTCTCTCCTCGCGCTGTCAGCGCGAGGAGGAATAATAGCCGATTACCGGCTCCGTTCTATCACATGATCAGCTGTCATTGGCTGACAGCTGATCACGTGATAAGGGGTCGGGATCGACCCCTTACACGGATCGGTGATCAGGCGAGTCTCACGGACTCGCCGATCACAGAGCGCGCCAGGCCGCTCGTAACCGGGACGACGTCCAATAGACGTAGTCCCGGAAATGTAGGTCCGCGCTAATGCCGTCATTTGGCAATAGCGCGGATCTGTAGTGGTTAAAGAACATTATTGTCGATGACGATGTTATGGGTAAAGTTCTGCTTTAAGTAGTGTATGTGTATGGATGGTTTTTGGAGAATAAGGATATCATTTAGGCCCCTTTCGCACATGCGGACAGTCCGTCCGTTTTTCATCATCCGTTGACGGATGAAAAACTGACATCAATGCATTCCTATGGAAAAACAGATCATCTATTTTCATCCGCTTCCATCATCATCTGTTTTGTTGAATGAATGAAATCCCTGTTTTACGTGTGGTTTTTTTTTTTTTCATTGGTAGTGTATGTAAAAGAAAAAATATTTCATCCGTTTTTGATGCGACTTAACTGATGAAATGAACGGTCCGCATGTGTAAAGGGGGCCTTAGTGTTGCTTTAAACACAGACACCTGCTTCAGTGTGTCTTATGAGTAATTCACCAGACAGGATTGGCACACATGAGCTCAGTTACTTTGATAAGGAGAGTGATATGTCAGCTCAGTTTTCTAGACCAGCTGGAAAATCCACAGAACATCTCCTGTGATCGGAGCATGATCTGCACCATTGCGTGTCATTATTCATGAATTGCATTTTTATTTTATTTTTTCTGATTGTCTCTTCAGCCCGGGTTTGCACTGTAGCGAACGCAAACATTGCATGTGATTTGCACCCACCCTGCGGTGCTGATCACATGCGATGTCTGTGAAATGCAAAATCAGGCATACAGTTTTTATGGCTGAACTTGCATTGGGCTTGAACGAGAAAGGTGCAGGGAATTTTTTTATTCCCTCCCCCCCCCCCCCCCTTTGCACTGGATTCGGATCGCATTGGTGTTCTCACTTCTGTCCAAATCCGCAGTCCGCACTGCGATCTGTGAACTGATTTTGGGGGGGGGTTATTGGCTTTGTATTGGCAGCGGTTCGCAGAGGGCAGTGTGATCTGCCTGCAAGGGGGATGTGATGGTTCCCCCATCACTACAGTGGGAACCCAGGCTCACGGAATTTCCTGACAAGCAGATGAGATATCCAACCCCAGCAAAGTAGCAAGCTTGACTTGACTGACCAGCTTTACAGACTGTAATTGTTGAGTGACTGTACA
This sequence comes from Lithobates pipiens, assembly GCF_037356315.1. Lineage (NCBI taxonomy): Eukaryota > Metazoa > Chordata > Amphibia > Anura > Ranidae > Lithobates > Lithobates pipiens. Next base: position 155,362,838 of record NW_027507685.1, on the reverse strand, counting down.
CAGCCCATTCCATTAATCCTTTATTGATCACTGAACAATTACAGGCTTCAAAGCTGCTCATACACTTTGCAATATGATGTTTCTCTTTTTAAAGTGTTATTAAACCCAACATCAAAAATGTTATATATTGCAACTTACAAATCAGATTTGGTGGCTGCATTCGTTTTTCTTTAAAGCTTTTTTTTATTTTTCCCCCTCAGTTTTTTTTTTTTTTTTTTTTTTTTTTTTTTTTACTTACTTGATGATCCTTCTGTATTAGAGTGCCTATAATAGGAGTAACAGACACCCTTGGACAGCAGCATTGTCAGTCTGGGGGGGAAGGGGAGTGTTGGGCCCCTTTCACACCTGCGGACCATTCAGATCTGCCTGAAAAAGTTTTTCAGGCGCATCTGAATGGGAGCTCCATGTACCTCCTATGGAGCGTCGGATGTCAGCGGAGACATGTCTGCTGACATCCGACCAGCCCCGATCCAATCCTCTTCACTAAAACCACAGAGTGCAGAGGCGGACTTGTCATCCACCGGCTCAGGGGGATCAACGGAGCAAACCCCACTGAGCTATTTACGGGCTCAATGCGGACAGCCCTGTGTGAAAGGGGCCTTAGATGTACTAGCAGGCTTATGCCAGCAGTACACGGTTCGAATTTCGAAAGAATTTTCTTTCGAAAATCGTATTTAAGAATGTACGTATGAATTTCGCACCGTTAGTGGGCTGCAGCAACAGCCGATTTTCGTGCGGAAATCAAATTTGAGGAATCGGACATGTTGGAAATGTTTTGATTTTCTAATCAATGATGGAGAATAGTGTGAGAAATGTAATAAGAAAAGAAAATATACGGAGAGAAAAGAAGATTCCTGACCACGAAAATTCTTTTCTGTAGCAACATGAGGTGAAATTGAAGGCTTGGTTGGCCAAATTTCGAAAATCAATGGTGGCATCATCGGATCACAAAAAAAACAAATTTTCTGATTTTGAAAAGAAAATTTGTTTGAAATTCGACCATGTATGGCCTGCATTACATACACTAACAAATTGAAGCTAAACAGTTACAGTAACAGTTTTGTTCCTTTTGGGGAAAAAAGGCAGAAAAAAAAAATCTGACCATTGTAGGCACCCCTGTCGGTGGTAACTGGCTTGTGTCAACTCTAACTGCTACGTCGGCAGGACAGCTTGTTCTGTTGAAATACCACAGACTTTCTTGCTAGATCACCAGGTAAAAATAAAGGAAAGAGAGCCTAAAAAAGGAAACTAATGCAGCTATCACATCTAAAAAAATTGCTAAGCTGCAATATGTTTGATTTGGGGCCTAATACCCCCTTTAGTATTAGCGCCTACCTAGTACATACTGAGTCAATTGTTGAGGTAGGACTACTGCATAGCTTTAGAGATTGTAATAGAAATGTCACATTCAGAGTCCCGGTTCACACTGGTGTGATGTGGTAAACCCTGCGATTCCTGTGCGGGTTCCCGCATACTGGTTCACATACTGGTTCACACTAACATCTGCAAACCACTGAGGGTGCCGATATAAAGTCAATGGCAGCCCTAAATCGTTTGGCGGAAATGAAATGGTACAGGAATCGGATCGCATGGGTGTGAACATCCATGCGATGCGCTTCCAGTGCGGACCAAGCAAAAAAGGGCCCTGCACCATTTTAGTGCTAATTTGATTTCAGCCATATAGTTTGTGTGGTTGAATTTGCATCATACAGACATCCCATGTGATGTGCATAGCAATGTGGTATCTGTGATCGCACCAGTGTGAACCCAGCCTGAAAGGTGTATGACCAGCTTGGCAGCAAACAAAGATTCCCCCAGCCATTTTTTTTTATTTTTATATATATATATATATACTTTTTTTCACCTCTTGGAAAAAAATTTTGTCGCACTCTTTATTGTCCTGCTGTGATTGATCATCATTCTGGTACCGGAATTCCACGCGTAAGCCCTGGTTCACATTAGTACGATTTGACATGTGATTTGACAAATCAGCGGCAATTGGCGATGATGGCACTGTCCTAATCGGTGCGACGCTGCATTTGCGGCACCGCACCGATTTCAAAACGCAGCTTCTGTACTACTTTTTGGGATTTTGGGCTGCAATTTACATTGCAGAAACCCGGACAGATGTTTCTGAAATTGTGGCCGATATCGGGACTGACACGCGGGAGTTAAATTCAGCTGAACTCGCACGGCTTCATTCCCGCAGCTCAGTGTGAACCAGGGCTAAATCAGATTACGACCTTGGTAGGTGTTCATCCTCCTTGACACAAGGGGTTGTGCTAATAAGATCAAAATCTCATTGAACCTTAAGTCTAGATCTTTTTTGTAGCACAGGTCACTGGCCCATATACTTGGGTAAGATTAACCTCTTCACACCTAGAACCACCGTGTCTGAACGTTTGTGGAGCTCAGTGTGAACCTGGGCGATTTTTGTCCTACAGTGACCTGCTCAGCCGAGAGTTTCTTCTTACATCTGTGTTTTCGGAGTCTTCATGTCATCACCTCTCCCTTAGTTCCCCCATGTGGTGGCTTGTTACAGCGTGACCCCCCGGGCTCTGATTCATTAACCCCCGCCTGTGGATTTCACAATTTTGTCACACATCGCAAAGCCACGTTTTGAACCCTCACCTATTTTTTTTTTTTTTTTTTTTGAGAAGCTGCCCGCCGTCATCTGCAGCCCTGGATAAAAATACTACCAAGTGTTTACCAGTTATAACAACATGTATTTTTAATCAGTTCTACCAGAGGGCTTCATCGGATAAAGTACATTTAACAAATAGTCAGCATGGAAAAAATGACAAAATATTTCTGTAAACAGAATAATACTTTAAAGATGTTTAAAGATGTTTTTAACCCAAAGACAGTACTTTATTATATTGCATCTTATCCTTGGATGTTATGGCTGAATTCATTTTGTCTTTTCCTTTATTTTCATTTTTTCTTTTTTTTCCCCTACAAATAGAGCTTACTTTTTGGTGGTATTTGATCACCTCTGCGATATCTTTTATTTTTTGCGCTATAAACAAAAAATTTTTTTTTTACTTTTTGCTATATTATTCCCCCCCCCCCCCCCCCCCAAAAAAAATCTCTCTCTCTCTCTCTCTCTCTCGCTCTCTCTCTCTCTCTCTCTCGCTCTCTCTCTCTCTCTCTCTCTCGCTCTCTCTCTCTCTCTCTCTCTCTCTCGCTCTCTCTCTCGCTCTCGCTCTCGCTCTCGCTCTCGCTCTCGCTCTCGCTCTCGCTCTCTCTCTCTCGCTCTCGCTCTCGCTCTCGCTCTCGCTCTCTCTCTCGCTCTCTCTCTCGCTCTCTCTCTCGCTCTCTCTCTCGCTCTCTCTCTCGCTCTCGCTCTCGCTCTCGCTCTCGCTCTCGCTCTCGCTCTCGCTCTCGCTCTCGCTCTCGCTCTCGCTCTCGCTCTCGCTCTCGCTCTCGCTCTCGCTCTCGCTCTCGCTCTCGCTCTCTCTCGCTCTCTCTCGCTCTCTGTGTCTCTCGCTCTCTCTCCTTTTTCCGCACAAGTGTGAATGGACTCTTAAGTCCTTTTTTTTTAATTTTTTATTTCTTCCTACTTCCTTTAATTTTAATACATTTTTCTCTTTCCACTGTTTTAAAAGCACTTCTTACACCAGAAATAGACCAAATAGAGCTAAATCTGCAAATGTTGACTTTTTGTAAGATTGTCCTTAGATACACTTCACACTTATGATCTATTGCATTAACTTAACATAGTTTGTGTTAAAGAAGAATTCAAAGTATTCATATGGTATATGTAGCTACTGTATATTAGTCTAGCTTGGATCAATGTAAGTATGTACATACCAGTGGACATGCTACTCACGTGATCTGCACCACCTTCTGGGTCTCGTGCCGAGCAGCTGCCCTGCTGCTATAAATGTGCATCTGTGTAATTTATGGCAAGGATTTTTTTTTTATTTTAATTTTTTTATTAAATGTTTTTTTAATACTTTTTGTTGCTTCACTTAATTTCATGACTTCTCCCAGGGGGTTAGCTGATTAGGGAGGAGCTGCGAGAGCTGCCAGGGGACCCCAGAAGAGCAGGTTTGGGGCCAATCTGTGCAAAATGAGCTGCACAGTGGAGGTAAGTATAATATTTTTGTTATTTAAAAAAAAAAAAAAGAACCCTTATAATCACTTTAAAGTGTTACTAAACCCAGTAATATGAAAATAGTTCATCCCCCCTCCCCCCACAGTGTCCACAGCTTATAAATCTTCTTTTTACATTAAAATATTGCCACTATATACCTTTTTTGGCTGATCTGTATACCACGGTCAGTGATAAAGTGCACCGTTTCTAAATTGCTAAGAGTTCAGGTAGGAGGAGATTTCCACTGCAGCCTGTATACACGCCCACCTGTGATGCCACTATCATGTGACTTGGCTAGCTCTGATCAAAAAGTAATTATTCTCTCCAGCATAAGACACAACTGAGGATGTGCAGGTTGGTTATGCCTGTGTTACCAGTGTGCCCCCCCCCCAATTCAAATGCCCTTCATCTATTTAGTGGCGGGTAGGCAGACCCGTTAGAGTGGTATGGATTGGGGGGGGGCCCATGTTTTGGTTTTGTTTTGTTTACTTTATGCTGTCAGTGGGGAATCCCCCTGACCGCTGATGAGTCGCGGTTCTGGGTGCCAGCTTCTTAGCAACCAGTTATTCACTGATTGTTAAAGAGGAAGTAAAGGGGGAAAAAAAAACAAAAATAAAAAACACACCCTGCAAGGCAAAGGCATAATGAGCTAGGATGCATAGCATTCTAGCTCATTATGAATAACTTACCTGAGAACGAAGCCCCAGAAGCGGTCCTCCGTCTTCCTCTTCGCCACTGCCATGGATCCCGGAGCGACTTCCGGGTCTCGCGGCTCTGGCATTGTGATTCGCCGGAGCCACGATGACGTCACTCCCGTGCATGCGCACGGGAGCCGACACTCGCGGCATATCGCCGCGATCTGCGGCCTGCCCAGTGCGCCTGCATGCCGCTGTCTACGGGTAAATATCTCCTAAATCGTATAGGTTTAGGAGATATTTCTTGGACCTACAAGTAAGCCTTAATTTAGGCTTATCTGTAGGTCAAAGTGCTTTGTAACGGTTTACAACCAGTTTAACCACTTGCTTACTGGGCACTTAAACCCCCCTCAGTCCCAGACCAATTTTCAGCTTTCAGCGCTGATGCACTTTGAATGACAATTGCGCGGGCATACAACACTGTACCCAAATTAAATTTTTATCATTTTTTTCCCACAAATAGAGCTTTCTTTTGGTGGTATTTAATTACAGCTCGGAGTTGTATTTTTTGCTAAACAAACAAAAAAAGATGCAAAAAAAAAAAAAAAAAATCATGTTTAATAGTTTGTTATAAAAATTTTGCAAACGGGTCATTTTTCTCCTTCATTGAAGTGCGCTGATGAGGCGGCACTGATAGACTGCACTGGTGGGCACTGATAGGCATAGTTAAGGCGGCACAAATAGGCACAGATAAGGCAGCACCGATGGGCACAGATAGGGCGGCACTGATGGGCAACGATGGGCACAAGATGGCACGGATGGGTGGCACGGTTGGGCACTGATAGGTTGCACTGATGGGCACTGATAGGTGGCTCTGATAGGTGGCACTGCTGGGCACTGATGGTCATTTTTCTCCTTTATTGAAGTGCGCTGATGAGGCGGCACTGATAGGCTGCACTGGTGGGCACTGATGGGCTGCACTGGTGGGCACTGATAGGCACAGTTAAGGCAGCACTAATAGGCACAGATAAGGCGGCACAGATGGGTGGCACAGATGGGTGGCACTGCTGGGCACTGATGGGCGGCACTGGGGTGCAGCACCTTTGTTGAGGCAGATTGTGGGCACTGCTGGGTGGCACTGACAGGGGGGACACATTTTTTATTCATGTGGCAAAGCAGGGGGCAGGTGGGCACTGGCAGGGCTGGCCGTGATCGGGACTGATGTCCCGATCACGGCCGCCGGTGATCGGCTTTTTTTTTTCTCCTCGCGCTGTCAGTGCGGAGGAGGAATAATAGCCGATTACCGGCTCCATTATATCACATGATCAGCTGTCATTGGCTGACAGCTGATCACGTGATAAGGGGTCGGGATCGATCCCTTGCACGGATTGGTGATCAGGCGAGTCTCGTAGACTCGCCGATCACAGAGCGCGCCCCTCAGGGGGCGCGCAGGCCGCTCGTGCACGGGGCGGCGTCAATAGACGTAGTCCCGGAAAAGGAGATCCGCGCTGTAGCCGTCATTTGACTATAGCGCGGATCTCAAGTGGTTAAGGATACCGGCAAGTGCTGGTGTTACAATATTGCTTGTTTTACTGCTAAAATACTGCATCACTTCAAAAAATAACACGTGCAGTATTTTAGTAGCATTTTTTAGTAAATTGCAGAAACCTTTTTGAAAAATGGTATGAGCTATTTTATCGCTGATCCTAAAGTGGTAGGTAGCCGATTCCTAAACGGAGCCCAGAGTCTTCTCCTTACCCAGCTGTTGACGCAGGTGACTGATTTCAGGCTCCTTTAAATAGGAGTTCACCCTGGACCTTCTATTCTCTATCCTGAAGCATCCCCCCCCCCCCCCCGCCATGGTCCTGGGTTTGCAGAGGACCCAGGGGCATGAGCCATGAGTAGAGAGCAGCCACCAACAGGACGGTGCGCTTATCAGATGGCCTAGGGAGAAAACTGCATTCCATTTAAACCAGCAACAGGGCAAATTGGCTCCTCTCTTAAAGTGGAATTAAAATTCCCCTATCGTTTTCATCCACGGAAGCTGCCATCTTTGCCTCTGTTTAATCTTCAGCTGCCACAGTGAGCACATGTGATCCGTTATGACACCAGCCATTGGGTGGTTTGACAGTTTGGTTGAGAGCACAGCCAATGTGCAGTTAGCGTTCCCGGCATGCCGTTTTTTGAAACTGTTTAAATTGATGGGTTTACTTCCACTTTAATGGTCAGAGCAGATGCATGGGCCGGGGTTTTCACTTGTGGAGTCCCAGATGAACAGAACTGTTATGATGTTTAATGCTTTTTGCATCATTCAAAAACAGAGGTATCTGTGTTTGGTGGACTGGCTTCTGAAGTGATGAGTTTAGGAGTTGGAATGAATGAATGAGGAGGTTGGTGGAGAAAGGCTGCCTAAGCCGAGTGGCATTGATAAAAGCAGCATTCGCCTTCCCCCAAGTTTGTTTCATAAATGATCCTTTTGAAGGGAAGGTGACAAATAATGCATTGACTTTAAATTCAGAGACAGTGCTCTATGCTACAATGTAACTGTCACAAACACAAAACCATATTGTCGTTTTCTGGTCACTCTCAGACAATGGCCCTCTGTAACCAAACCCACAATGATTTCTGCTGGCCATGATACATACAGGACGGGGCACAAAGCAGGGATGGTGCACAGAGAGGGCAGGAACCTAAAGAACCCCTTTGGGTGTCAGCATGGAGACTTCTTAATATTTCAACTCTGTAGACACCATTGATTAGTAGCTGTAATATTCTTGTACAACGGCTTCATGGATCCATATGGCTTCTTGTACTCTTAGACCATCCATAGACCTGAGATTTCCTATATAACATACAGACCGGAAAGGATGGTACTGTATATCTATCTTTTGGATTACCCTGACTTGCACAGAAACTCCAAATTGATTAAATGTTCTTTTTCAGCTATTCACACTTACTTCACCAAGAAAAGGCTGGCACTGTAGATGGCTGCACAGGAGTTAAAAATGCATGCTTGGCCAATGTGAGCATGCGTGTTCATTCCGTCTTTGTTGCGCAGTTATGCGTCTTCCTGTGGCTGCCTTGTGTCTCTGGGTACCTTGCTTTTGGAATGATCTTGTATGCTAGTCTGCAAAAATAGAGAGGGGGAGAACTGGAGTAGCTGCGCATGGCAACCAATCGGCTTCAATCTTCAGCTTGTTCAAGTAAGTTTTGAAAATAAAAAATAGAAGCAGATTGGTTGCCATGCACTACTTTATTATTATTTTTTTTAACCACTTGAGACCCGTGCTATAGCCGAATGACCGCTACAGCGCGGATCTCCTTTGCCGGGACTACGTCTATTGACGTAGTCCCGTGCACGAGCGGCCTGCGCGCCCTGTGATCGGCGAGTCTACGAGACTCGCCTGATCACCGATCCGTGCAAGGGGTCGATCCCGACCCCTTATCACGTGATCAGCTGTCAGCCAATGACAGCTGATCATGTGATATAACGGAGCCGGTAATCGGCCATTATTCCTCCTCGCGCTCACAGCGCGAGGAGAAAAAAAAAGCCGATCACCGGCGGCCGTGATCGGGACATCAGTCCCGATCACGGCCAGCCCTGCCAGTGCCCACCTGCCCCCTGCCAGTGCCCACCTGCCCCCTGCTTTGCCACATGAATAAAAAATGTGTCCCCCCTGTCAGTGCCACCCAGCAGTACCCACAGTGCCACCCAGCAGTGCCCACAGTGCCACCCAGCAGTGCCCACAATCTGCCTCAACAAAGGTGCTGCACCCCAGTGCCACATATCCGTGCCCAGCAGTGCCACCTATCAGAGCCACCTATCAGTGCCCATCAGTCCCATCTATCAGTGGTACTTATTAGTGCCACCCATCTGTGCCACCCATCCGTGCCATCTTATCTGTGCCCGTCTTTGCCCATCAGTGCCGCCTTATCTGTGCCTATTAGTGTCGCCTTAACTATGCCTATCAGTGCCCACCAGTGCAGCCTATCAGTGCCGCCTCATCAGCGCACTTCAATGAAGGAGAAAAATGACCTGTTTGCAAAATTTTATAACAAACTATTAAACATGATTTTTTTTTTTTTGATTTTTTTTTTTTTTTTTTTTTGCATCTTTTTTTGTTTGTTTAGCAAAAAATAAAACTCCCAGCTGTGATTAAATACCACCAAAAGAAAGCTCTATTTGTGGGAAAAAAATGATAAAAATTTCATTTGGGTACAGTGTTGTATGCCCGCGCAATTGTCATTCAAAGTGCATCAGCGCTGAAAGCTGAAAATTGGTCTGGGACTGAGGGGGGTTTAAGTGCCCAGTAAGCAAGTGGTTAATGTTCTTTTCCATGAAAACAAACAAGAAAATTTTTACTTTTGTATGCAGTGAGCACATAACAGTTAAACTGTATCCACTTTTGATACAGGTGATTATAAAGGCAAAAGGTTTAATTTTTTTATCTGAATGCATTCAGATATAAAAAGCCTTCTGTGTGCAACAACCCCCTAATACCTACCTGAGCCCTATATCTGTCCGGCGATGTCCATGGGAGTCTTGGCCGCCTGGGACTCTTCCCTCCTGATTAGCTGAGGCACAGCAGCAGTGCCATTGGCTCAGGCTGCTGTTAATCAAAGTCAATTAGCCAACAGGAGAGAGCGGGGTAGGGCGCCGAACCGTGGCTCTGTGTTTGAATGGACACACGGAGCTGCGGTTCGGCTCAGGTGCCCCCATAGCAAGCTGCTTGCTGTGGGGGAACTCGACAGGAGGGAAGGGCCGGAAGCTCTGAAGAGGGACCAGAGAAGAGGAGGACCAGGGCTGCTCTGTGCAAAACCATTTCACAGAGCAGGTAAGTATAACATGTTTGTTTGTTTGTTTTTTTTAACCTCTTGCCGACCGGCTCACGCTGTTATACGTCGGCAGAAGGGCACATACAGGCAGATTAAAGTACCTGTACGTTGCCCTTTGAAGTGGTTTGCGCTAGGGCTTAAACAACTAATCATTCTGGATAAAAGAAAAACAAATCGATTAATCGATTATGAAATTAATCGATTACTATTTTCATCGATTAATCGGCCAGTAACATAATGGGGTTAAAAAAAAACTAAAATGAGCCCTTTATAGTACAAAAATATAATCACTACTGTAAATATTACTTTCACTGTTCTACAGTAAAAAATGAACCCTCTTCCAGTAGTGATTATCTGCTTTTTTGTACTATAAAGGGCTAATTTTAGCCTTTTTAACCCCATTATGTTACTAAACGTCTCAGGCCTGGTTCACGTCTATATGTTTATTGATGCTTTTTGCAGAAACGCATTGCAGTTCATTTCCATGGTTTCCTATGGGACTTTTTTCAGCCGCTGCATATTTGGAAAGGGTCAGGGACTTTTAACGCAAAACTGTGCTTTTTTTTTGGTTCAATATACTTCAATGGAGAAGCTGCAGAAAAGAATGCAATGCGTTTTTGCAGCAATTTGTGTTTTTTTTTTTTTTTTTTTTTTTTTTTTAATCTGCCCAAAAAATGCAAAAGTCGCAAATTGCAGTAAAATCACGTGTGCAAAAATCAAAACGCAAAGCAAAAAGCACTGCAGAAACAGATCAGGTGTGTACCGAGCCTTATGCTGGCCTCACGGATCAATTTTCAGGTGAGAATATTCAGATGAAAAATCTTTGTACATTCGCTGAATGAAAGAATGTTTGTTTTTTAAATTTTCACTTCATTTCTGAACAAAAACCACATCCACTGTCAGAAAATTCCTTTGACCGAGAAGTTTTCTATTATTTCCAAATTTTCCCATCACTGTGATTAAAAATGAATGTCAATTTGACCCACTTTTTTTTTTTTTTTTTTTAAGGTTATTAACTGATTGCAGCCCTAGTTTGCGCGCACCTGCCGCAAACCTCCGTGAGTGTGATTGCGGGTCCCGTGGACTCAATATCTGCGGGGATACCCACAATCGTCTCACAGAGAGGAAGAACGGGGAAATGCTAATGTAAACACAAGCATTTCCCCATTCTGCCTAGTGACAGGACTCTGATCACAGCTCCCTGTAATAGGTAGTGTCACACACAGCCCCTCCCCCACACAGTTGGAATAATTCCCTAGGACAAACTTAACCCCTACAGCGCCAGCTAGTGGTTAACCCCTTCACTGCCAGTCACATTTACAACGTAATCAGTGCATTTTTAGTTGCACTGATAGCTGTATAAATGTGAATGGTCCCAAAATCGCGCCAAAAGTGTCCGATCTGTCCACCATAATGTCGCAGTCAAGATAAAAATCGCTGATCGCCGCCATTACTAGTAAAAAAAAAAAAAAAAAAAAAGGGAGAAAAAATGTATAAAAATGGTGTAAAAAATTGCCTATATATCTTTTGTGGCCCCAACGAATCCCCGAGCGCTGCAGAGGCCACAAAAGATGTATACTTGTATTAATTGGCGTATAACACGCACTTTTCCCAGGGGGTGCGTGTTGTACGCCAATTCCAGCTGTCTCTGAGTGGAGGGGGGGGGGGGAGACGGGCACCGCCGGATTACACAGAGCGGCGATCAGTCACACACAGTCCCATCTCCTGGCCCAGCATAGAACCACTGTTCTGTTCATCACAGGTGGGACTGTGTGTGACTGATCGCCGGGTACATAGGAGATTGTGGCACTGTGTAATCCGGCACTGACGAGGCTGTAGATGACAAGGATATGTAGGCTGCATTAATTGGCAATGGTGAGGCTGCTGATGGGCACTGTGCAGGCTGCATTGATGGACTGTGATTCTTATATTGCTGCAAGTTTTTTTTTATTTTTCCAATGAAGGTGCGTGTTATACGCAGATAAATACGTTCTATCCAAATAACATGCCCAAGCTCGTCCTTAGTCATGAGCAGCGCTCGGGGATTCGTTGGGGGCCACAAAAGAATATATATATATATATATATATATATATATAATATAATAAATGTTATAGTGTGTGTAATATCTCGATCTCTCCAATTAACACACCCAAGCTCATCTCTTCACCACACACAGCCACAAAGGCAAGATAATTCTTGTCGGGCAGTGTATTGGTGCTTGAACTTAGACTGAATTTTAATGGTTCTAAGAATGTCAGGCAAAATGGTCAGCCCTCACGCTTTTTCACTTCATCAAATCTGAACCTCTTTGAAAAAAGTTTGGACACCCCTGATCGAAACTTTCCGTCTTATACAGTCATAGGTTCAGTTCCATTGAATTGCTATAAAGACTTTTGGCATAAAGTTGTAATAAGATTTTTGTGCAGTTAGGTCAGAGTTCTTCAAATACCCCAACAAATTTATGGTAGATGTTTGGCCATGGGATGAATGATGTCCCATAATTGATATCAATGGGAGGACGAGTGCCCCATGGTTGGTGCCAGTGGCAGGGCTAGTTGCTCCATGGTTGGCATGAGTGGGAGGACTAGTGCCCCATTGTTAAAAGCATTCAAAGAGTTGCAATCTAAGGCCCATTGCTTTACAGGAAGGCAAGTTAGGACCAGGTACAGACACCAGGATGCAGGTGAGCTGATCTCCAATGTGGCAGCAATATTGTTTATGCAATGTGTTACTTGGTCACCAGTTGATTTTTACTTGCTGATGCAAGCTGCTTTTCTGGTTTACTAAAGCCAGAACAATGAAAGGCATTTTGGGAGTAGGTGTTATGGATATTCCTCTTTTTTTTTTTCTTGTTGTTTTTCCAAGTAAGACCCCTTTTCACAGGCGTTTTTCAGGCGCTTTAGCATTAAAAAAAAGAACCTGTAAAGCGCTTGAAAGAAGCCTCATCTGCAATCCCAATGTGAAAGCCTGAGTGCTTTCACACTGAGATCCCTTTCACACTGGGACGTTTTTCAGGCGCTTTAGCTTAAAAAAAGCACCTGAAAGAAGCCGGAACTACAATCCCAATGTGAAAGCCCAAGTGCTTTCACACTGAGGCGCTGCGCTTGCAGGGCGTCAAAAAAAAAAAAAAAGTCCTGCAAGCAGCTTCTTTGTAGCGATTTTGGAGCGGTGAACACACCGCTCCTAAACCGCTGCTTCCCATTGAAATCAATGGGAAGTGCCTGCAAAGCTCTTTTAGCAGCGGCGCTTTTAACCCTTTATTTGGCCACTAGCAGGGGTTAAAAGTGCCCCACTAGCGCTCGAAAAAATACCGGTAAAGCGCCGCTAGTTTAAGTATCGCTTTACGAGCGTTTATTGGGCGCTGGCAGTGTGAAAGGGCTCTTAAAGCACTTGGGCTTTCACATTGGGATTTCAGGTGAAGCTTCTTTCAAGCACTTTACAGGCGCTTTTTTTAGCGCCTGAAAAACGCCCGTGTGAAAGGGGTCTTAAGGATTCATGCCATTGCTGAATACTTATAATGTAAATGCTGGTTGCCTGTCTGTCATATCGAGCCACTGACTTCAATACTCAAAAGGAACTCTGATGTAGAATTAAAACAAATTAAAAAGACAAGAAATACTGGTCCAGCTGCCCATTCCTGGAATCTTTGATCACTTGAAGAATAAAGCAGAAACCTGTGTTGTTCCAACTCTTTGCCTCACTACCAAAAATACAACAAAAATGTTTGGCTTTAAAAAGCTGAACTGCAAGCAATGATCTTTGTTGCATGCTTACATCAGTGTCATCTTTCAGTTACCCCACTGCACACTGACCACTGGAAGTTACCAACTTGGCATTGCTGCCATTCACAGAATGTCTTGTATTTTTTTTTTTTTTGTCAATAAATTCAAGTTATTCTCTGACTGGACGAGGTGGAGATCATGATGATATCACCACCCCTCCTCTCCTCCACCTGGTCCAATCAGAGAACACCTTGTATACAGATGTTCTGTGAATGGCAGCAGTGGGGCATCTGCTTGGCACAAGACCCAAAAAATTGTGCTGAACACTGTAGTGCCAATTACTACAGTGGTTGTCAGCTTCCCCAGTGGTCATATTCCTATTCACTTCGGTCCAAGCAGGACCATATCAAGTATGCAATTAAGAGCATAGCTTGAGTTTTGCCATAAGGCATCAACCCAGGCCAAGTATACAGATAGGACTTCTGATATTGCTCTTAATTTCCCGACTTTGCACAATTCTTCCAGGTCAGCATAACAGCCAGGCAACTAGCATTTTCAGAAGGCCATTAGCAATGGCGTATTTCTTTTATAAAGAGTTTATTGTATTAAATGGTTTGTAAAGTCAGAAGTTTTGTTTATCTTAATGCATTTTATGCCCCCCTAATACTTACCTGAGCCCGATCTCAATCCAGCGATGTCCATGAATGCCTCGACAGAGTTTCAGGCTGTCAAGGCAATCTCCTGATTGGCTGAGACACAGCAGCAGCACCATTGGCTCTCACAGCTGTCACTCAAACTCAGCCAATCAGTAGAGAGGGCAGGGCTGAACAGCAGCTCCGTGTCTGAATGAACACATAAAGCTGTAGCTTGACTCGAGTGCCCCCATAGCAAGTTGCTTTCTGTGGGGACACTCAACGGGGAGGGTCCAGGAGCTCCAGTCAGGGACCCGAGAAGTGGAGGAACTGGGCTGCTCTAAACAAATGCACTGCACATAGCAAGCAAGTATAACATGTTTGTTATTTAAAAAAAAAAAATGACTTTACAATCACTGTAAGGTATATGTAAACCTTACTAGTGTACCTCTCTTATTTTCTCAATTTTTATACTATTTAAAGCAGGGGTTGACAAATTTGCTTGGAATCTAGGAGCCAGCTAAAAAAGTTAGGAGCCAAGTCCGTGACGGCGATCTGGACCTGTCCCTGGCCTGACATGGAGACGAGTGAGGGGAAGATAGCACCCCCAGCCCCTCACCTGTCTCCAAGTCATTGTCCATAGCTATTAGAGGGACATTTTATTTGTTTTATTTTTTTCAAATGACGATTTTTTTTTAAATTGCATTTTAGTGTAAATATGAGATGTGAGGTCTCTCTGACCCCAGATCTCATATATAAGAGGACCTGTCATGCTTTTTTCTATTACAAAGGATTTTTACATTCCTTGTAATAGGAATAAAAGTGA